>NC_132917.1:32076026-32676026 GCF_047675955.1 Chlorocebus sabaeus
ATCATGAGGTCAAGAGATGGAGACCATGCTGGCCAACATGGTGAAACTCCGTCTCTACTAAAAAAAAATATACAAAACTTAGCTGGGTGTGGTGGCGCACCTGTAGTCCCAGCTACTTGGGAGGCTGAGGCAGGAGAATCGCTTGAACCTGGAAGGCGGAGGTTGCAGTGAGCTGAGATCGTGCTGCCGCACTCCAGCCTGGCAACAGAGCGAGACTCTGTCTCAAAACAAAACAAAAGAAAACAAAAAACAAAAATTAGCAGACATAGTAGCACGCGCTTATAATCCCAGCTACTCTGGAGGCTGAGGCAGGAGAATCACCTGAACCCATGAGGGGAGCCGAGATCATGTCAGTGCACTCCACCCTGGGCGACAGAGTGACACTCCATCTCAAAATAAATAAATAAATAGAAAAATTAATGAAAAAATAGAAACAAATTAAAATGAGGAGCTTGACTTGCATTGGAGCCTTATTCAGGGGAACCTTTTTTTTTTTTTTTGATGGAGTCTCACTCTGTTGCCCACGCGTGAGTGCAGGGGTGCAATCTTGGCTCACTGCAGCATTTGCCTCCCAGGTTCAAGTGATTCTCCTGCCTCAGCTTCCTGAGTAGCGGGGATTATAGGCATGCACCACCATGCCTGGCTAATTTTTGTATTTTAATAGACACAGGTTTTCACCATGTTGGCCAGGATGGTCTCAAAGTCCTGACCTCATGTGATCCACTCGCCTTGGCCTCTTAAAGTGTTAGGATTACAGGCGTGAGCTACTGTGCCCGGCTATTTGGGGGAATCTTTCCGATTAAAGAAAAAGATTGGCTAGATGGGATATTCAGAGATTACAACTTTGAAATGGCGGTTTTTATGGTTTCTACTTATATCCTATCATTATTATTATTTTATTTTTATTTTTATTTTTTGAGACAGAGTCTCGCTCTGTTTCCTCGGTTGAAGTGCAGTGGGGCGATCTCGGCTCATTGCAACCTCTGCCTCCCGGGTTCCAGCGATTCTCATGCCTTAGTCTCCCAAGTAGCTGGGATTACAGATGCCCAGCCAATTTTTGTATTTTTAGTAGAGACGGGGTTTCTACTGAAAATAGAAACCACCGAACACAGCTAATTTTTGTATTTTTAGTAGAGATGGGGTTTTGCCTTGTTGGCCAGGCTGGTCTTGAACTCCTGACCTCAGGTGATTCACCTGCCTCAGCCTCCCAGAGTGCTTGGATTATGGGCATGAGCCACCATGTCTGGCCTCTACTTATATCCTAAAGATTTTATTTATTTTTATTTTTGAGACAGAGTCTCCTCTGTCACCCAGGCTTGTGTGCAGTGGGGTGATCACGGCTCACTGCAACCTCTGCCTCCCTGGTTCAAGCAATTCTCCTGCCTCAGCCTCCCGAGTTGCTGGGATTACAGGCATGTGCCACCACACCCAGCTAATTTTTGTATTTTTAGTAGAGTTGGGGTTTCACCATATTGGTCAGGCTGGTCTTGAACTCCTGACCTCAGGTGATCTGCCTGCCTCAGCCTCCCAAAGTGCTGGGATTACAGGCATGAGCCACTGCGCCTGGCCTATCCTAAAGATTTTTAAAACTGTTTTAGAAGGACACCCCACTTACATTTAGATTTGATTATTTATAGTCCACCTCAAGGCACTGGTTTTGAACAAGAGGGTTAAGTTAGGAGTACAAGTTCTCAAATCAAACTGCTGGAGTTCAAAATCCAGGTTATTGCTACCCCAGCCCCAGAAACTGTGAGACCATGGAGAAGCCATTTAACCTCTCTGTGTTTCCATATTTATTTATTTTTTTTAGCTGGAGTCCCACTCTGTCGCCCAGGCTGGAGTACAGTGGCGTGATCTTGGCTCCTTGCAACCTCTACCTCCCTGGTTCAAGCGTTTCTTCTGTCTCAGCCTCCCTAGTAGCTGGGATTAAAGATGCCTACCACCACTCCTGGCTAATTATTTTGTATTTTCTTCTTCTTCTTTTTTTTTTAAGATGGAGTCTTGCTCTGTGGCCAGGCTGGAGTGCAGTGGCACAATCTCGGCTCACTGCAACATCCGCCTCAAGTTCAAGCGATTCTCCTGCCTCAGCCTCCAGAGTAGCTGGGACCACAGGCGCCTGTCACCATGCCCAGCTAATTTTTTGTATTTTTAGTAGAAACAAGGGTTTCACCATGTTGGCCAGGATGGTCTTGATCTCTTGACCTCGTGATCCACCTGCCTCAGCCTCCCAAAGTGCTGGGATTACAGGTGTGAGCCACTGCACCTAGCCTATTTTGTATTTTCAGTAGAGACAGAGTTTCACCATTTTGGCCAGGCTGGTCTCGAACTCCTGACCTCAAGTAATCCACCCGCCTCAACCTCCCAAAGTGCTGTGATTACAAGACGTGAACCACCGTGCCGGGCCCTGTTTTTCAATTTTTACCATTTATAAGTACTTTCAGAAGTACTTAGAACAAACCTAAATGACTAGGGCAACACATTTTATTATCTCCATTTGACACTTGGTGAAACATTCTCAAAATGTATGACTAATCCAGGTTCACAGAGGTGATCAATGATGCTACAGTAATGAAAATCAGATATTCATCCAGACTTTACTATGACAGAGATTCTTTGTTTGGCCAAACTTTAGTTAAACTTCTGAATCTTCTGCTAGGTCCATCTGTGCACTTCCTCGTAAAGTCCAGTTTTAGCAGAAAACTACGCTAAGTCATTTTAGCAAGAACCCCTCTTCCTCCATATCTGATCAGGCTCCACATCCTCCACCATCTCCCAGTGATGTCTGATCACTGTGGCCTGTCTTCAGCAAGAATCCCATTAGATTGATTTGGCCAGAGTTTCACTTACCCCTGAGGTTTCCTCTTAGTTATTTTCCATCTACTGACCCCTTACATTGTTCCTTGGTGAATCAGATTCCTGAACCATTGTTCAAGACAAATGTTTGCCAAAGCTGGTAAGAACAGATGTGGATTCGTAAGGTATCAGTATACTCTGGCTGGGTTTGGTGGCTTGCATCTGTAATTCCAGCTACTTAGGAGGCTGAGGCAGGAGGATTGCTTGAGCCCAGGAGTTTGAGGCTGCAGTGAGCTATGATCATGCCACTGACTCTGGCCTAGGTGACACCACAAGATGTTGTCTCTTAAAATAAGGGTAAAAAAAGTATACTCTCTGAAACTATGTTTGAGTCCCAGGCTTCTTTTGAAAGATAACTTTTGAAGGCCGGGCACTGTGGCTCAAGCCTGTAATCCCAGCACTTTGGGAGGCCGAGATGGGCGGATCACGAGGTCAGGAGATCGAGACCATGCTGGCTAACACGGTGAAACCTCGTCTCCACTAAAAAAACCAAAAAATTAGCCGGGCGAGGTGGCGGACGCCTGTAGTCCCAGCTACTCAGGAGGCTGAGGCAGGAGAATGGCGTGAACCCGGGAGGCGGAGCTTGCAGTGAGCTGAGATCCCGCCATTGCACTCCATCCTGGGCGACAGAGTGAGACTCTGTCTCAAAAAAAAAAAAAAAAAAAAAGAAAGATACCTTTTGGGCTGGATGTTCTTTCTGGCTTTCTGTGAAGCCTCTGTGTTCTCTCTATTGGATCCTGCTTCTCCCATGGGAAATTCTGTCATCTGAAACCCTTCTTCTGAATCCCTACTGACTATATCCTTTGCCAACTTCATCCACCACTGCCAGATCCTTTCCCTTTCCACTCCAGCCCCACAGTCACTTGCACTTTAGGCTCCCTACCCTCCACTGGGGGCTCTGAAGGGACTGAGAAGACCCTCCAAATCAATCACTTGAGGCTGAAAAGAGAGAAAAAAAAATGAGACTTTTTTGAAACTGGGCAAATTTTAAAAAAAGGAAAAATAATTTTCCACAAATATTGGTAAAAAGCTTTAGCCCTTACTAAGTAGGTAAACTCAACTTGTCCCATTTTCTTTTTTTTTCTGAGGCGAATTCTTGCTCTGTCGCCCAGGCTGGAATGCAGTGGCACGATCTCTGTTCCCTGCAACCTCCGCCTCCAGGGTTCAAGTGATTCTCCTGTCTCCGCCTCCCTAGTAGCTGGGACTACAGGCATCCACCACCATGCCTGGCTCATGTTTTTCTATTTTTAGTAGAGATGGAGTTTCACTATGTTGGCCAGGCTAGTCTCGAACTCCTGACCTCAGTTGATCCACCCGCCTTGGCCTCTCAATGTGCTGGGATTACAGGGGTAAGTCACTGTGCTGGCCAACTTGTCCTATTTTCATCAGAAATACAATTTGGATACAAATTAAAGTAGAAATATTGGCTGAGTGCGGTGGCTCACGCCTGTAATCCCAGCACTTTGGGAGGCCGAGGCGGGCAGATCACCTAAGCTCAGGAGTTCCAGACCAGCCTGACCAACATGGAGGAACCCTGTCTGTATTAAAAATACAAAATTCGCCAAGCGTGGTTGTGGGCGCCTGTAATCCCAGCTACTTGGGAGGCTGAGGCAAGAGAATCACTTGAACCCAGGAGGTGGAGGTTGTGGTGAGCTGAGATCCTGCCATTGGACTCCAGCCTGGGCAACAAGAACGAAACTCTGTATCAAAAAAAAAAAAAGTAGAGACAAACCAGTGAGTTTGTATTACTGTTTACTGCCTCATGAGTAAAATTTTAAAGTGAAAAGCCCGCTTGCCATTGTGCTCTGTGCCTGTAGTCCCAGCTATTCAGGAGGCTGATATTGGAGAATGGCTTGAGCTTAGGCATTCAAGTTCAACCTGAGCAACATAGTGAGACCCCATCTCTAAAGAAAAGAAGAAAAGCCATTAAGATCTGGTTGCATCAGTCTGCACGTTTATGTATGTGTACATGTATATATCTGTTTTTTTTTTTTTTTTTTTTGAGACAGAGTCTTGCTCTGTCGCCCAGGCTGGAGTGCAGTGGCCAGATCTCAGCTCACTGCAAGCTCCGCCTCCCGGGTTTACACCATTCTCCTGCCTCAGCCTCCTGAGTAGCTGGGACTACAGACGCCCGCCACCTCGCCCAGCTAGTTTTTTATATTTTTTAGTAGAGACGGGGTTTCACCGGGTTAGCCAGGATGGTCTCGATCTCCTGACCTCGTGATCCGCCTGTCTCGGCCTCCCAAAGTGCTGGGATACATGTATATATCTATGTTTGTATATTATATGTACATAATCTTTTCTACCTCTGATGGTATTACCAAACTAAAATACCAGAACTGGCTTAGGGATAAATGAGTACTCAAACAAAGTATTCATAAAATTCTCAGAAAAATAGAAAATGACTCAAATGGTTTTTTTTTTTTTTTTTTTTTTTTTGAGATGGAGTCTCGCAGTGTCTCCCAGGCTGGAGTGCAGTGGCCTGATCTCGGCTCACTGCAACCTCTGCCTCCTGGGTTTCAAGTGATTCTCCTGCTTCAGCCTCCCAAGTAGCTGGGATTACAGGTGTGTACCACTACGCCCGGCTAATTTTCTGTGTTTTTTTTTTTTTTTTAGTAGAGACGGGATTTCACCGTGTTAGCCAGGATGGTCTCGATCTTCTGACCGCGTGATCCACCTGCCTCAGCCTCCCAAAGTGCTGGGATTACAGGTGTGAATCACCGAGCCCGGCCAAGTATTCCTATTTTTATGGCAATATAGTTATTTGTATCATTTCTATAAAAATGTGTTCTCCTGTAACAAGACATAATTAGAGGCATTGGTTATATTAACCAGGTTTTGACTGGAATGTCATATTTTCAGATATGACCAGATGGTTTTAAGGAGCTATGGTTGACTTTATGGAGCCAATAAAGTCTTCCTTTGAAAAACCGGCCTGAGGGTTCCCAGACATACGAGTGGCTGGGCACGGTGGCTCACGCCTGTAATCCCAGCACTTTGGGAGCCCGAGGCGGGTGGATCACGAGGGCAGGAGTTCAATACCAACCTGGCCAAGATGGTGAAACCCGTCTCTACTAAAAATACAAAAAAAAAAAAAAAAAAAAAAAAAAAAAAAAAGCCGGGCGTGGTGGCAGGCACCTGTAATTCCAGCTATTCCGGAGGCTGAGGCACAGAATTGCTTGAACCCAAGAGGCGGACGTTGCGAGCCCAGATCACGCCACTGCACTCCAGCCTGGGCGACAGAGTGAGACTCCGTCTCAAAAAACAAACAAACAAAAAACTCCCACAGATGAGCAAGGAATGTCACTCTCTGGCGGCCCAGGAACTTCATTGTATTTTAGGGACCTCAAGAAGAGAGGAATACAGCCAAATCTCTTAAGTGTTTCAGATGCAGCCGGATGGCTAATCGTTTAAGATGTAGTTGAGGTAATCCATGAAGATTTCCTGAAGAAGTTCGCACGAAATGTGAGAGGGCAATTAACTCATTTTTATTGAGCACCTACTATATACTTGTCAGATGCTCTTCTACACATTTTACCAACGATTCTTAATCCTCACAACAGCTCTTTGATTAGGTTTTTAAGGAAAACTAGGTCTTTCCAAAATAACGTAATGATCACAAAACATATAGAACATACAGCTCTGCATCTTGACTATGGTGTGTAGATCTACATGTGATACAATGACATTGAACTATACACACATCACACAACTATCAAATCCCTCCTTTTGAGACTGTACTAAAATTATGTAATATGCAACCATTGGGGTAAACTGAAAGAGTAAATTGGATCTCTCTGTACTATCTTCAAGTAGTGTTTAGGTATTAAAATTATGTCCTACAGTTTGGGTTTGTCCAATGTTTTTCTCATAGATAGGGGTTATGGCTTTTGGAGAGAAAGACCACAGAAGTCTGTAGTATATTTTCAACTGTGAATCTATTTCAAAATAAAAAGTTAAAAAAAAATTCTCCAAGGGGGGGATGATTAGCAGACTGACTAGTCCTTGCTAGCCCTCCAACACTCCCGCCCCACACGCACACAGACCCACTCCCTCATTAATTCCCATAACTCGGCATGTTTCGAATGTGGATAGAGAAACTAAGCTTCCAGCACCTCCTATCTGGTACGTTTCTTCAACAGAAAGCCTTAGGAATGGGGAGGGCAGGCATGGTAAAAGGTACAGGTCTGGGAAGGTCGTTCGGTTCCTTCCAATCCAAACGAGAGGCTTCTCAGACTGTTTATTCTCACACCAGGGCCGTGGCCGAGACCCAGAGGTCCGCTTCCGGCTGCGGCCGAACAGCTGTGCCGCACGTACCGGGAACCGTCAGGGCGCAGCTGGAACTGCTGCAAAAGGCCTCCGGGCGTACCAGACAGGTCGCAAGGGCGGGGGTCCCCACCTAGCGGAAATGCACGGAGGCCAACCCCTCCCCCTTCCCCCGCGAGGAGCGGGGCGGACTCGTCAGCCGCCACTCCCCAGGCTCGCAGGAAGAAACTGGGACGTTGCGGACGCGGAGCTGGCCAGAACCGCGGCGCGTGGCACGCGCGAGCCCTCCCGCGCATGCTCCACCCGCCGGCCTCCAGCCCGCTCCCGGGGCCCCGCCTCCCTCCCTGCTTTTTCCCTTCCCCCGACAGCCTCCCTCCGAGTTTGGCCCCTCCGGCCGGGCGATCGACGTTCCGCGTGCGTGCGGGCGCCTGACTTCACTTCCGGCTAACGCGCTCCGCTTGCCCCCTGGCCCCGGATGGTGACTGGCGGTGGTGCTGCACCTCCTGGGACTGTCACTGAGCCGCTTCCCAGTGTGATTGTGCTGAGCGCAGGCCGGAAGATGGCGGCTGCGGCTGCGGCGGCCTCGGGCCCCGGCTGCTCCTCGGCGGCGGGGTCGGGGGCGGCCGGGGTCTCGGAGTGGCTGGTGCTGCGGGACGGCTGCATGCACTGCGACGCCGACGGGCTGCACAGCCTGTCCTACCACCCTGCGCTCAACGCCATCCTGGCCGTCACTAGCCGCGGGACCATCAAAGTCATCGACGGCACCTCGGGGGCCACACTGCAGGCCTCGGCGCTCAGTGGTGAGTGTGCCGCACGCCGGGCGGGCGCGAAGCCGGGGAAAGAAGCCGCCCAGCCCCGGGGCTCGGCCTCGCGACTTGGGGAAGCGAGGTGGCGGGAGGGCAGGGCTGGGGGTTCGGGCCCGACCGTGAAGGGAGGCCCGGAAGCTGATGGAGGGGGACCTTAGGACTTGGCTTTTTCAGCGGCTGCAGCTGGGAGGAAAGACCGGCGAGTCGGGGAGTGGTGGAAGGGGAGTTGCCTTTCGGGCCTGGAGCGTCCGGTCTGGCTTGGTCCCCTGCGAGAGGTGAGGAGGCCTCGGAGCTTGGCACCGGAGAAAACCAGGCCCGGGTAGGCCCTGGAGAGGCTGTCGGTCCTGCGCCCGGTTAGATGAGAGCGGAAGGCTGGAAGGGTTGACCCCGGGCGGAGAGGCTGGTGGCCGGAGGCGAGGGGCGGGGAGCGTCCGAGCCGGCACCTAAGCCCTCACTTGTGGGAGAGGAGCCGGCAATCTACTGTTCTCAGGTCCCGCAGGTGCGGGGACAGACCGCGGGCTGTGCGCCCGGGGTGGGGGTAGGGGTGGGGGTGGGGTGGGCCGGGGTGGGGGTGGGGAGGGAAGTAGGCGGGCCAGCTGCCTGAACTGCTTGGTCGACGACTGTAGGACTCTGCGGACGCCAAAGACTACTAGACCTGGTCCCCTTGCTCGGGGCTTCCAACTTCTACGCCCCAGTGACGAGAAAGTCAGTATCTGTGGTGTATGAAATAGATTCTTTTGGGTTTGTAAGTTCAGGCCATCTCTACTTGTTTTCCCACAGCGACCCGAAAATTGGGATTTGAAGGTGTGTCTGAGTCTCACCATTGGAAGAGAGCACCTCTGGGTGGCGTAAACCTTGGTCCAGGGACGGGACTTTTAGATGCGTGAGGTGTATGCTCAGTGGACGGACTGGAGTGGTTTTGGAATGGCCCTGGCTGAGTTACATTTGGCGGAGATGACATTTCATTTGTGGTTAAATGATGGGTGGCTTAATTTGGATGTTGTAGGCTAAGATTGAAAAGTTAGTATATGAGTGAATTGTACTCCTGCATAGAGATATAACGTATACAACTGTCTGCATTTAGCCAAGTGGAAGTAGTTACGTGGTCAACCAATTCACTTGTATTTTAACGTAGACAACAAGGAAAAGTTTACTGTGTGGATAATAAGTCATTTGTAAGAGTAAATGGCAATTTAGGGATGCAAACGTGAAATTAGACATGTTAATTATTGTCGATGTGAGAGTTGTGAAAGAATTGGATTATGTATAGTTTTAGGATATAAACCTGGAATAAAGCTAAGAGAAAGTTTTGGGAGGTGGGTTTGTAATTTTTTCTTTTCTTGGCTTAGTAAATGATAGGGGTGGCCCAGATGTAGCAGTGAACAGTTAACTGCAACTTGGACATAAAGGCTTGTCGCTGTGTGTAAGAGGGAGATGCTCATTAGTAATTGGATATCTTTCCTTTTCAAAGTCATTTAAAATATTTCAAGTATGAAAAGGTGTGAAGAGTAATTACAGTGAATACCATGCATCCCCAACTCAGCTTAAGAAATAAAACTTTACAAATAGGATTAAAATCTCAGCTGAATCTCTCCTGGACTGCATTTCTCCAACCCTCCCTCTTCATAAACGTTATCTGTAATTTGATTTTATCCTTTTCATACATGGCTACACTTTTTAGTATATGTTTCTATCTTGAAGATGTAGTATTTTTGTGATTTTTAACTTGGAATCAGTGGTATCATATGTACTAGGATTTCTAAAGAAAGTCTAACAAAAGTATTCAAGTGTTTTGGATAGATAGAGGAATTTTGTGGGGTGCTTTTTATGTCTGGAGGCCATGTTTGAGAATAATAATGTGTGTCAGGGTTTGTTGATTGGGGAAATTGGACATATATTTATGTGCCTGTACATGGAAGGGAAGACAATATTCACTTTAGTGGCAGATTACTAAAGTGGAGGGTTTTAGGTGTATAACATGAAGGTATAGGTAGATAAGTGAAACATAGCATTGATTTGGGATAACAGGTTTTGTTGGGGCATTTGTTAATTAGAAGAGTTTGGGATTGGATAAAATTGCAGGTCCCCATGCATGAAGATTGAGTATATGAATTAAAATATGTAGAAGGGTTTATAGTGAATGGAATGAAGGATTACAGAAAAAATTTGAACGTTAACAATGGATGTATTCTGAAACATTTTCATATCTGAGAAATGAAATTTATTATTATTTGTAAAATTTATTTATGTTTGTAGAGATGGGGTTTTGCTGTGTTGCCCAGGCTGGTCTTGAACTTCTGGCCTCAAATGATCCTCGCACCTCAGCCTCCCAAAGTGCTGGGGTTACAGGCATGAGCTGTCTCACCTGGCCTGAAGTTTATTATTATTATTAATTATCAGAGGTTGTATAGGGTCCTGTTTGCCCCAGTTCAGATGATTGAGGAGGGAATGCTGCATTTTATGCTTTACTTGGAATCTGCAGGTATTTACTAAGTTTGCTTTTAATGATTAATAGAGGGTGACAGCCCTATAAATAGAGAGAAGATGCCAGTAGTGATCATGGTCCTAACATAATCCCTCTTTCCCGTTTATGGGCAATGGGCCACTTTCTTTTCTACCGCAGAGGAAAGGCATCTGTGTCTGAGGGGATAAAGCTTGGGGATAACCATATAGAGTTTTACTAGGTAATAGAGTAATATGTCTTATGGATGCCTGGGGTTCAGTTTACAGGGTTATGGGTTGCCTGTAGATTTGAAGTTGAAGGATGGAAACAGGACTTGTATGTATATGTATTAGGTGGCAAAGACAGTGAATTTTTAACTATGACTACTAGTATATGTCTTTATATTATCTGTATCTGATATAAAATGTTTATAAATAAACTTTAACTGGATTAAGAGCTATCAGTATGTACACAGGTTGGGTATTTGCTCCCTGTCAGTATTTAAGAGTGAAGATTTTTGAGGCTCTGAGCTGCACGATCTGGCCTTTACTAGTCTCTCTAGTCTTGTCTCCTTATTTATAAATTTTGTGAAATAGTCCATTTAATTCTCTTTCCTAACTACAGTAGTTTTGTTCTTTCTTGGAATGCACCAATTCACTCCAGTCATTTAGCTGAGTCTTAGTCATTTTCAAGATCTAGAGCATATCTTAACTTCCTGATCCCTTTAGCCAGAAATGACTGAAGCCCTAAGCACATATTGTCCTATTAGTGTCCATTTTAGTAATCTGGCAGATTACTCTTCTGTGGTATTTTTTCAGCCATCTTGAACTATTTAAATTTAAATTCCATTTTATTTAGCTTTTTGTAAATATATAAGGTCTGTCGCATATTTCAAGGTCCTTGTGGGGAGGTACTTTGTTTGTTTATATATCCCCTCCCCAGGACCCAGGATCCCTAGTATACTGTGTGTGTGTGTGTGTGTGTGTGTGTGTGTGTGTGTGTATATATATTTATCTCATTCTGTGGCCCAGGCTGGAGTGCAGTGTGTGATCTTGGCTCACTGTAACCTCTGCCTCCTGGGCTCAGGCAATCCTCCTGCCTCACCCGCCCCAATAGCTGGGATTACAGGTACACACCACCACACCTGGCTAATTTTTTTTTTTTTTTTAGTAGAGACAGGGTTTCACCATCTTGGCCAGGCTGGTCTCGAACTCCTGACCTCAAGTGATCTGCCCACCTTGGCCTCCCAAAGTGTTGCGATTACAGGCATGAGCTACCGCGCCCAGCCCGAATATACAATATAAACTTGAGTATTTTTGATTTGATGCATATATAACAATGAGTATATTAGTACTTCCTTATATACGAATTGCTAAATAAACACATTCCTTGACTTTTTTTTGTTTAAATTACTTTTCTTTTTTAGAGCAGTTTTAGGTTCACAACAAAATTAAGTAGAAAGTACAGACAGTTCCCATATACCCTCTATCTCCATGCTCACACAGCCTCCCACCCGTCAGTATTCTGCACCAGAGTGGTATGTTACCATTCGTGAACTTAGCACTAACAATCGTCATCTCCCAAAGTCCATAGTTTACATTAGGGTTTACTCTTGGTGTTGTACAGTCTGTGGGTTTGGACAGTGTATAGTGACACGTATCCACCATTGTACTATCATAAAGAATAGTTTCACTGCCCTAAAAATCCCCTGCTGTGCCTATTCATCCTTCCCTTCCTTTTCCCCCCAACTGCTCCCTCCCCTCTCCCTGTTGGCAACCACTGATCTTTTTACTGTCTTCATAGTTTTGCCTTATTCGGAATGTCATAGTTGTATTTATACCGTTTGTAGACTTTTCAAATTGCCTTCTTTATTTATATGCATTTACAGTTCTTCCGTGTCTTTTCATGGCTTCGTAGTTCATTCCTTTTTAGTGCTAAATAATATTCCATTGTCTGGATGTAGCACAGTTTATTCATTCATACACCGAGGGACATCCTGCTAGCTCCATGTTTTGGCAACTATGAATAAACCTGCTGTAAAAACTTATGTGCAGGTTTTTGTGTAGACATAAGTTTTCAGATCATTTGGGTAAATACTAAGGAGCTCAATTGCTGGGTCACATGTGAGAGTATGTTTACTTTTGTAAGAAATCGACAGACTCTTAGTGACTGTGTACCATTTTGTATTCCCATCAGCAATGAATGTTTCACTTCCTCACCAGCATTTGGGGGTTTTATATTTTGGCCATTATAGTAGTTGTGTAGTGGTGTCTCCTTTTTAAAAATTGTAATTTCCTAATGACATGATGTCGAGCATCTTTTCATATGCTCATTTGTCTCTTTTTGTATATTTGCTGACTTTGTTTTTTTTTTTTTTGAGACGGAGTCTCGCTCTGTCGCCCAGGCTGGAGTAGGGTGGCGTACTCCACCTGGAGTATCTCCGCTCACTGCAAGCTCCGCCTCCTGGGTTCACACTATTCTCTTGCCTCAGCACCCCCCCACCCCCCACTAGCTGGGACTACAGGCACCTGCACCACGCCTGGCTAATTTTTTTTTGTATTTTTAGTAGAGACGGGTTTTACCATATTAGCCAGGATGGTCTCGATCTCTTGACCTTGTGATCCGCCCGCTTCAACCTCCCAAAGTGCTAGGATTACAGGTGTGAGCCACCACGTCTGGCCTGACTTTGGATTTTAAAAATAAAAAAGCTACACACCACTTGACCATACTGTTCGTATTACTAGATATGTCCTTTACCCTAGCTATTGTTTGTTCATGAAATTTAGCATAATAGGTAGAAAGGAGCTTGGTTCTGGACACAGATAGCTTGGGTTAAGATCCCAGTGTCTTAAAAAATAAAAAAAAAAATTCATCCCATTACACAGAATTATTTTAATTTTTACACCTGTATAACCTTGACTAAATTATTTAGTATTTCTGTTCCAGTTTCCTTATTTGCAAAAGGGGGATGATAATTGTACTCATTGTGAGGATGAAGTGTTAATGCATGTAAAATGTTTGTAGCAGTGTACTTACCAGACAAGTGCCCCAAAAATGTTTGTCTTATCTACTTTAATTCCCTGTAAATAATCTTACTTTTGGCCTGGTGCTCTGGCTTATGCCTGGGGTCCCAGCACCTTGGGAGGCTGAGGCAGGAGGATCGCTTGAGCCCAGTAGTTGAGAGACCTTGTCTCTAGAAAAAAATAAAAAAATTAGCTGGGTATGGGGGTGCACACCTGTAGTCTCAGATACTCGGGAGGCTGAGGTAGGAGGATTGCTTGAACCTGGGAGGTTGAGGCTGCAGTCAGCTGTGATTGTGCCACTGCATTCCAGCCTGGGCAACAGAGCAAGACTCTGTCTCAAACAAACAGAAAACAACAAAACATTGCTTTTTTTTTCTTCTCTTTTACTTAAAGCTTTTCTATATTCAGTTTTTGAACTTAAACTGAACTTTGAACTTCCTAAGTTTTTTTTCTGATTTACCACTTTCCACCATCCTGCAGAACCCGTCTAGATTTTGCTTTTATGTAAGAGTAAGATATTGTTAAGGTGTTCTCTTACTTAATTACTGGGGGTGATGGTTTCTCTTACTTCCTGAAATAATGTTCCTCCCCAGTGTAGTACATTTTATACTGTTTGTCTTTTTTATGAGCTTTTTTGAGATTATGTGGAGAGAGCATGCGCTTTATGTTAGGTAGTCCTGAATTTTGAATTTTAGTTCATTTATGAACTCACTACTTAAACCTCCTGAACCTCAGCTTCCTCATCTGTAAATTAAGATTAATGATTAATAGGATGGTGGGGAAGATTAAGTGGTCAAACACGTTAAAAGTGCCTAACAGTGCATGACAAATGTATAATAGGGGGTGCTCAGCGAATGCTAATTCCCTTGAGTCTCTTGGCTGCTTGGTCAGTATTGCCACACTCCTCGTGATTACTTTAAAAAAAGTTCACTAAATGTTTACACATAGAGGATAGGCAGATAACATTCAAATGTAGATGGAAATATGAATATTTGTAACAAATAAACAGTAATCTATATTTTGATAAATATCTTTTAGTGTATTGGTGTGGCTAAATGTCAGAATGAAGTTAAGATAGTTGTGTTACTAGTTCTGTGTGCACATACATTTGTTTATGTAGTATATGTACATAAGTAAGTGAAGGTATATGTGTGCGGGTATTAATCAGTGGATATTGATGGCAGTATATGTGTCATGTCTCTTCAGTTTCCGAAGTGAATTCCAGATTTGTGTTGCAGTGGAAAAGAAAAAAACCTGCTCAGTGTTTTTATTTTATTTTAATTTATTTATTGAGATGGAGTCTTGCTCTGTTGCCCAGGCTGGTTGGAGTGCAGTGGTGCAGTCTCGGCTCACTCCAACCTCCGCCTCCCAGGTCCAAGCGATTCTCCTGCCTCAGCCTCCTGAGTAGCTGGGATTACAAGTGTGCGCCACCAGGCCCGGCTAATTTTTTTTGTATTTTTAGTAGAGATGGGGTTTCACCATGTTGGTCAGGCTGGTCTCGAACTCCTGACTTTGTGACCTGACCGCCCTGGCCTCCCAAAGTGCTCGGATTGCAGGCATGAGCCACTGCGGCCAGCCCTGCTCAGTGTTCTTAGACAAACACTCCAATTTTACATTTCTTTGTATCTTTTTTCTTTTCCTGTATAGATACTGACCCTTTTTTTCCCACTAGGTTGTTAGAGTCAGTCCCTCAGTAATATAGACAATGACTTTGATTTGAGAAATCTGTATAGTGGTCATAAATAAGAGGAAGATCTTTGTACTTTACTGTAGCTTCAGTGAGGTTTAGATTGGGTGTTTGTTTTTTTTTTTCTTTCCTGATTTAAGAGCTTCTTGATTAAACTTCAGGCCCAGAGCTGCCTGCTCTGAGAAGTCATGGTGCCTGCGTAGTCCTCAAGAAATAAATTTTTTTGGCTAAAATGTGCAATCTCCCAGTGATAGAAACTGTAAATGATTCAAACCAGTTCTAATTCCTGGCTAACTTTGGTACATGCAGCATTCCTATTCTCAACTATTCTTTGAGAGATAAATGTGATATAGAATTGGGATCTCAATAGCCCTAGAAGATAATTGTCTTATGAAAGCATCTGAGTTCTTTATAAAAACTTAATTTAGCATAATCTCTTTTTGGGCTATGCATATGTACTTTGGCTCTGTTTCTGTTGACTGACTTTAGTGATATTAAGAAAGAATAGAATATTGGCTCTGGAGCCAGACCATTTAAGTTCCAGATGTGACCTTATGCAAACTGCTTAACCTCTCTCTGTGCTTCATAATTAGTACTTAACTCACTGGGTTATTGTAAAGATTAAATAAATTGATACATACAGAATGTTGCTTGACTCACCATAAGCAGTCAATAAATGTTACTTTTTTTTTGAGACAGAGTCTTGCTCTGTCGCCCAAGCTGGAGTGCAATGGCGTGATCTCAGCTCACTGCAACCTCTGCCTCCTGGGTTCAAGCAATTCTCCTGCCTCAGCCTCCCGAGTAGTTGGGATTACAGGTGCGCGCCTCCATGCCCAGCTAATTTTTTGTATTTTTAGTAGAGACAGGGTTTCACCACGTTGGCCAGGCTGGTCTTGAACTCCTGACCTTGTGATCTACCCGCCTCGGCCTCCCAAAGTGCTGGGATTATAGGCGTGAGCCACTGCGCCCGGCCCTACTTTTTGTTTTGGTGTCTTAAATTATATAGTTCAGTTCAACAAGTGTTTGTCTGCCTTATGTAGATAACAAGGTGAATTTGAACCACCTTGGCCATGGTTCCCATATTTTAAAGTACAAGAACTCCTAGTTTAAGGTAAAAAATTAGGGCCCACTTATGATTGGAGCTTGGTTGCAGTATTAGTTAATTGAGAAAATATTGTAAAAAGCAACTGCTTTTAAGCAGTTTTATTTTGTTTATTTTTATTTTTTATTTTAATTTAATTTAATTTTTTTTGGTGGGGGATGGAGTCTTGCTCTGTTGCCCAGGCTGGAGTGCAGTGATGTGATCTTGGCTCACTGCAACCTCTGCCTCCTGGGTTCAAGCGATTCTCTTGCCTCAGCCTCCCAAGTAGCTGGGATTACAGGTGCATGCCACCATGCCGGGGTAATTTTTGTATTTTTACTAGAGACAGGGTCAGGCTGATCTTGGACTCCTGAGTACAGGTGATCCGCCTGCCTCAGTCTCCCAAAATGCTGGGATTACAGGCGTGAGCCACCATGCCCGGCCAGCAATTTTAATTATTAGACCTCTTTTACCTGTGTATTTGAGAAAGCATACAACATGAATGTTTTGGGCTTTCTTTCCGTGCTGGCTTACTTTAAGATTTTTGAGGAGGAGAGGAAACAAGTTAGTTAATGCTTTTCCATTTGCCCTCCAACTTCAAAAATTTTGTTGCTATTTTCTCTTCACTTGTTCTTTTTATCTTTTTGGGTTTGTTCTATATCTTCTTTATTCCTTTAGTGTCTTTTCAGTGGGATCTTGGGAGGGAGCAGAGGTAAATATGGATGTATTATATTATTTTTATTTTTATTTTATTTTTTTGTTTCGAGACGGAGTCTTGCTCTGTTGCCCAGGCTGGAGTGCAGTGGTGTGATCTTGGCTCACTGCAAGCTCCGCCTCCTGGGTTCACGCCATTCTCCTGCCTCAGGCTCCCGAGTAGCTGGGACTACAGGCGCCCGCCACCACGCCTGGCTAATGTTTTTGTATTTTTAGTAGAGACAGGGTTTCACTGTATTAGCCAGGATGGTCTGGATCTCCTGACCTCGTGATCCATCTCCCTTGGCCTCCCAAAGTGCTGGGATTACAGATGTGAGCCACTGCGCCTGGTGTATTATGTTATTTTTAAACTGGAAATCTGTAGTTGTAACTATGCTTAAATTGTTAAACATTTAGTACTCTGTCCTTAGGAATGTTGGCTATAACTATATATAGAACTTAAAAAACAATGTATTTCTGTAATGTAGTATGTAAGAACAGCGGGGACGCAAGCAGGAGGTACCTCTCTGATATGTGTGTTGTACACTGATGGCTGAAAAGGGTGCCTTTGGCAAGATACTTCTCTGAGATACCAACTTTAAAATGGGCAAATGGCCTGTAATCCCAGCACTTTGGGAGGCTTAGGCGGGAGGATTGTCTGAGGCCAGGAGTTCGAGACCAGCCTGGGCAACATAGTGAGACCCCATCTCTACAAAAAAATAAAAAATTAGCTGGGTGTGGTGGTACATGCCTGTAGGCCCAACGACTTGGGAGGCTGAAGCAGGAGTATCACGTGAGTCCAGCACTTCAGGCAGGAGTGAGCTGTGATTGTTCCACTGCACTCTAGCCTAGGGGAGAAAGGCGCTTTTAATACCCAAGCTGTTTCATCATCTGATAAGATACAGATTTTTTTTTTTTTTTGAGATGGAGTCTCGCTCTGTCGCCCGGGCTGGAGTGCAGTGACCGGATCTCAGCTCACTGCAAGCTCCGCCTCCCGGGTTTACGCCATTCTCCTGCCTCAGCCTCCCAAGTAGCTGGGACTACAGGCGCCCGCCACCTCGACCGGCTAGTTTTTTGTATTTTTTTAGTAGAGATGGGGTTTCACCATGTTAGCCAGGATGGTGTCAATCTCCTGACCTTGTGATCCGCCCGCCTCGGCCTCCCAAAGTGCTGGGATTACAGGCTTGAGCCACCGCGCCCGGCCCAAGGTACAGAAATTTTTGCAAACTGTAGAACTGCAGCACTTCAAATGTAAGGGATACAAAAAAGTTAAGATTAACTTGGGTGTAGAAGAGAAGATAATATAGAGGTACAAATTGCAAAAAGAAGGAAGTACAGAGAGGAGATAATAGAGATACAAATAAAAATAATACGGTAATTGCTTTTTAAAACAGTCTGTGGCCTGGCGTGGTGTCTCATGCCTGTAATCCCAGCACTTTGGGAGGCCAAGCGAGGTGGGTCACCTGAGGTAAGGAGTTCTAGACCAGCCTGACCAGCATGATGAAACCCCATCTCTACTAAAAATACAGAATTGGCTGGGTGTGATGGTGCACGCCTGTAATCCCAGCTATTCGGGAGGCTGAGGCAGGAGAATCGCTTGAACCCGGGAGGCAGAGGTTGCTGTGAGCCAAGATCGCACCACTACACTCTAGCCTGGGCAACAACAGTGAAACTCCGTCTCAAAAAAAAAAAAACAAAAGAAACCCAAAACAACAAAACAGTCTGTGGCTGGGACAGTGCTGTTAAAAAAAGTAATTATTAGGCTGGGCATGATGGCTCTCGCCTGTAATCCCAGCACTTGGGGGGCCAGGGCAGGCAGATCAGTTGAGGTCAGGAGTTTGAGACCAGCCTGGTCAACATGATGAAACTCCGTCTCTACTAAAAATACAAAAATTAGCCGGGTGTGGTGGTGTACACTTGTAATTCCAGCTACTCGGGAGGCTGAGGCGGGAGAATCGCTGGAACCTGGGAGGTGGAGGTTGCAGTCAGTCGAGATCACAGCGCTGCACTCCAGTCTGGGTGAGAAGAGTGAGACTCTGTCTTCCCGCTGTCCTCCCTTCCCCCTAAAAAGTAATTATCATCAAGTTTGAGTATGTTAAATCAGGGATGTATCTTAGAGGAGCTAAATACTATGCTTACTCTTTAGAGGAAATGAATTTTTGAGTGGGAAAGATGGGAATGTCTTCTTCAAGATTTATTGCGGGCACCAGGAATTTAAATCTTCATAATTTGTTTATGTACTTTTTCTTTGGTTTATGAAGTAGGAGAGACAGGAAGACTGAGAGATGGCACAGGGCAGTGGTTCTCAACCTTTGTTGTTCATTTAGGATCATCAGGGGAGCGTTTAAGAAAATACCTTGCTTGGGCCCCAGTATTCTGACTTAAGTGGCCTGGAGTGCAGCCCAGGCATACTGTTTTTTTTTTTTTTTTTTCCTCCTTCTTCGAACTATGCCAGCGTGTTCTAATGTGCAGTTAGGTTTAGAAGTTCAAACTCCCTGGCCAGGCATGATGGCTCATGCCTATAATCCCAGCACTTGGGGAGGCCGAGGTAGATGGATCTCAAGGTCGGGAGTTCGAGACCAGCCTAGCCAGCATGGTGAACCCCGCCGCCCCCGTCTTTACTAAAAATACAAAAAATTAGCCGGGTGTGATGGTGTGCCCCTATAATCCCAGCTACTCAGGAGGCTGAAGCAGAAGAATCGCTGGAACCCAGGTGGCAGAGGTTACAGTGAGCGGAGATCACACCATTGCACTTCAGACAGTCTTCAGGGAGAGACTGTGCCCCACACCAAAAAATAAAAATAAAAATAAATAAAAATAAAAAAATAAAAAAACAGGAGTTCAAACTCCCTAGACTTTAGAGAGGTTTATTTGGTGTGTTTGGGATAAATGAGAGCTTCCTCTCCCCCCGCCCCCTTTTGAAATGGAGTCTCACTCTGTCTCCCAGGCTGGAGTGCAGTGGTGTGATCTCGGCTCACTTCAACCTCTGCCTCCTGGGTTCAAGTGATTCTCCTTCATCAGCCTCCCTAGCATCTGGGATTACAGGTGTGTACCACCATGCCTAGCTAATTTTAGTACTTTTAATAGAGACAAGGTTTCACCATGTTGGCCAGGCTGGTCTGGAACACCTGACCTCAAGTGACCTGCCCTCCTTGGCCCCCCAAAGTGCTGGGATTACAGGCGTGAGCCACCGTGTCATTATGGCATTAATTACCTCTTGACATACTATAGTAAGTAATGCCATAAGGTAAATTAGAGCTGATATAAGGATGGTGATATATTAAATTTGTGCTTTTAGGTGGTCTTAGGAAGCCCTCTTTGAGGTGGTGTCTGAGTAAAGATCTGCATGATGCAAGATAGCATCAGTGCAGATATCCAGGGGACATTTCTGTTTGTCTGTTATATAATAGACAAAAACAGCTAGATAGATTTTCATATTTGGATGGAATTCGAGTTGGGCTGACTTAAAATGTAGGCTCTGTGAGGAGTGATGAAGATGTTTGTGACTACCATTCAGGAGATATCTGGCATCTATATTAAAACAGAAAACAGTAATTTCAAATATGAGCTCTAAATAGAAATTCACAAGGGCACATGTTCCAAACTGTAGGATTATTATATTGATTAGTAGCTGAGTTGCTTCTCACATTGGCATCTTTGTGCAGCAGTAGCAATTGTTTTTTTTTTTTTTTTTTTGAGATGGAGTCTGGCTCTGTCACTCAGGCTGGAGTGCAATAGTGTGATCTCGGCTCGCTACAGCCTCCATCTCCCGGGTTCAAGCAATTCTTCTGCGTCAGCCTCCCGAGTAGCTGGGACTACGGGCACCTGCTACCATGCTCGGCTAATTTTTGTGTTTTTAGTAGAGACAGGGTTTCACCTTATTGGCCAGGCTGGTCTCAAACTCCTGACCTCAAGTGATCCGCCCACCTCAGCTTCCCAAAGTGCTGGGATTACAGGCATGAGCCACCTCGTCAGGCGCCATTGATTTACAGATGGTTAAGGGTTCTCTTGCACAACATCAGTTGGAAAGTTAGTCTTCAAATTTTACTTAACTATAGCCAGTTTAGCCAGATTGCACACCTGTAGTCCTACCTACTTGGGAGACTGAGAAGATTGCTTGAGACCAGGAGTTCGAGATTAGCCTGGGCAACATAGTGAGACCCTCTCTCTTAAAAAAAAAAATATATATATATATATAGATAGAGAGAGAGAGAGAGAGAGAGAGAGAGATGTAGAGAGAGTGTGTGCGCGCATGCGCATGCTCCAGGTCAGCATCCTAAAGGAATAATGTAACTTATGTGTCCCAAGACCTTGAGACATTTAACTATGATAAATCGAACAATGTATATGAAAAAACCCCACAGCAAGTATCTTACAGGGAGTAGTAGGTCTTTAAAGATTGAGCCTTATCCATGATAAATTTTTTGTGGTGATTATGTTTTCAAAACGAATGATACCAGATACTAAAGATTATAGGAAAATAAGAGTGGTCTGATGACACTTTTGGTTAATGTGAAGGAAGAGAATCATAACTTGGAACTCTTAATTCCAGTAATTTTGTATCTTTTGGTGAACCTCTTCTGTGCTTAAGTAGATGTTGTTTCTCTTGCCTGAAACAACACTGTGCTTGTATTGTGTTTTATCATTTGTTACCTTTTCTTCATGGTGCAGCCACTGACCTTTCCCAGACTTGTTTTGCAGTGAGTTCTGCTTTACAGGAATACTCATTTTGGCTTTTAATACTATAGTGTTACTAACATTTTTTCTCTTATTAAATGATTTCATTTTTGGTTAATTATCTGTCAAAAGCTTTGTGAGAACCTTACATTAATTGTGTATCTTCTTTTTAAAAAAATTTAAAAATTCTTGTGGGTATATAGTAGGTATATATATTTTTGGGTTACAGGAGATGTTCTGATACAGGCTTGTATCTTCTTTATTGACTTTGAATGATCTTTGCATATAGTACATTTTAATAGGCTATTTTAAGCATTGAAGTCTGATGAGATCTCAGTGGAAATGGAGTTTTACGTGTGTTGTCAGTTTGAAAAAATAATATATTTCTTGTGACATTTTTGCAAGTTTTTTAGGGTTGTACACTATTTCTTAAAGTATTAGAATTGGTAATTGAAAAAATTTCTTTCCTTCGAAATTTTCAATTTTACCATCTTGGGCAACATGGCAAAACCCTGTCTCTACAAAAAATACAGAAATTAGCCGGGCGTGGTGTCACATACCTGTAGTCCCAGCTACTTGGGAGGCTGAGGTGGGAGGATTGCTTGAGCCTGGGAAGCAGAAGTTGCAGTGAGCCGAGGTTGCACCATTGTACTCCAGCCTGGGCAACAGAGTGAGACCCTGTCTCAAAAAAAAAAAAAAAAAAAAAAAGGAATTTTCAATTTTAAAAGTGATATACCTTATAGGATGTTAGATAGACTAAGGGAAAAACAAGCACGTGTAATTTCGTTACCTAGAGATGGGCATTGTTAACATTTTGGTATTTCTTTTTACTTTCTTCTATTTTGTTGTTTTTTTTGGGGGATAGAGTCTCTCTCTGTTACCCAGGCTAGAGTGCAGCGGTGCAGTCTCGGCTCACAGCAACCTCTGCCTTCTGGGTTCAAGCGATTCTCCTGCCTCAGCCTCCCAAGCAGCTGGGACTACAGGTTCATGCTGCCATGCCTGGCTAATTTTTTGTATTTTGGTAGAGACAAAATACAGGGGTTTCACCGTGTTGCCCAGGCTGGTCTCAAACTCCTGAGCTCAGTCAATCCGCCTGCCGTGGCCTCACAAAGTGCTGGGATTACAGGCATGAGCAACCGTGCCTGGCCTTTTCTATTGTTTAATATATTTTTATAGAATTTAGATCATAGTGATGTGTTATGAACTACCCCCACCTTAGTTAATAGCATAGTTAATAGGCTGTTGCCCCATGTGTTTATTGTGTGGGTTTTTTTTTTTTTGAGACAGAGTCTCACTCTTTCGCCCAGGCTGGAGATCAGTGGCATGATATCGGCTCACTGCAACCTCCACTTCCTGGGTTCCAGTGATTCTCCTGCCTCAAACCTCCCCAGTAGCTGGGATTACAGGTGTCCACCACCACGCCCAGCTAATTTTTGTATTTTTAGTAGAGACAGGGTTTCACCAGGTTGGCCAGGCTGGTCTCAAACTCCTGACCTCAAGTGATTCGCCCATCTCGGCTTCCTAAAGTGCTGGGATTACAGGTTTGAAGCCATTGTGCCCGGGCGTGTTTATTCTTTTACAATATCATTTAAAAATTTTTATTTTTTATAAAGTAAAATTGCCTATTTTTTTTGTGTACTGGTAATACAGCTACACACACATGCATAGATTGATGTAAACTACCATGACAGTCAGGATACAGACCAGTTTCAACACCTGAAAAAATTCCCTGTGGTATCCCTTTGTAGTTGCATCTTCCCTGTACCACTAATCTTTTGGGACCACTGATCTGTTCTCCATACTGTGGAGTTTTGTGTTTTCTACATTGTTATTGAAATGTAATCATTCAGTATATAACCTGTTGATACTAGCTACTTGCACTTAGCGTGATGCCCTTGAGGTTCTCTCAAGTTTTTGCATGTATTAATAGTTCGTTCCTTTTTTATTACCGAATAGTATTCCATTGTATTGATGTATAATTATTTGTTCTGCCAGTCACTCTTCGAAGTATGTTTGGGGCTGGGTGTGGTGGCTTATTACTTCTGTAATCCCAGCACTTAGGGAACCTGAGGTGGGCACATCACTTGAGACCAGGTTGGGCAACATGGCAAAACCCTGTATCTACAAAAAATACAAAAAGTTAGCCAGACATGGTGGTGTGCACCTGTGGTCCCAGGTACTTGGGAGGCTAAGGTGGGATGATTACCTGAGCCCTGGAGGTCAAAGCTGTGGTGAGCAGTGATTTCGCTACCATACTTCAGCCTGAGTGACACAGTGAGACCTTGTCTCAAAAAAAAGACAAAGACAAAGGAAAAAAAAGGTTTGGGGTGTTTTCAGTGTGTGATGATTATAAACAGAGCGACTATAAACTTCTGAGTACAGATTTTTGTGTGAACATAAGCTTTTATGTCTTTAGGGTAAATGCATAGAAGTAGGATTACAGGGCCGTTTGGTAAGTGTGTGTTTAACTTTTTAAGAAACTGTCAAACCAGTGTGGCTGTACCATTTGTATTTCCTTTAGAAATGTATGAGAGTTCCAGTTGTTCTGCATCCTTGCCAGAACTTCATACTATCTTCATATTGTTAAGATATCTGTACTGCCTCAAACAATTTGCGGACTCATTGCAATTCCTATCAAAATCCCAATAACTTTTTTTTATTTCTGCAAAAAAAAAAAAAAAAAAAAAAAATTCTGTTCTAAAATTCATGTAGAATCTCAAGGGACCCTAAATAGTTCAACATAATCTTGACAAAGAACAGAGTTGGAAGATTAACACTTTCTGATTTCAAAATTTAGTGCGAAGCTACAGTAATCAAAATAGTAAGGTACGAGCATAAAGACAGACATATAGACTGAAGGAATAGAGAGCCTAGAAATAAACCGTTGCATATATGGTCAAATGATTTTCAACAAGGAGGCCAAGACCATTCATTGGGGGAAACAACAGTCTTTTCAACAAATGATGCTGGAAAGACTGAATACTCACATGCAAAAAGTATGAAGTTGAACTTTAACACCATATACAAAATACAACAACAGAGAATAAGTGTTGGTAAGGATGTGGAGAAATTGGAGCTCTTGTGCACTGCTGGTGGGAATATAAAATGGTGCAGCCATTATGGGAAATGGTGGAGTTTCCTCAGAAAATTAAGGAAAAAATAGAATTACCATATGATCGCTGTTCTGTTTCTGGGTATGTACCTCAAAGAATTGAAAGCAGGGAATCAAGGAGGTATTTGTACGCCAGTGTTCATAGCCGCACTGTTCGAAATAGCCAAAAGGCTGAAGCAACCTAAGTGCCTGTCCATTGATAGTTGAATGGATAAAAGGAAGGAAATTCTGACATAGGCTCTAATGTAGAGGAACCTTCGGGACATTATGCTAAGGGAAATAAGCCAGTCACAAAAGGAAAAATACTATGTGATTCCTTCCATTCATGTGAGATACTTAGAGTAGTCAAATTCATGAAGACAGAAAGTAGCAAAGTGGTTGCCAGGCTTTGGGGAGAGGGGATAAAAGTCAGCTACTGTTTAAAGGGTACAGAGTTTCAGTTTTGCAAGATGAAAGGTCTTCTGAGATGGATGGTGATGATGGATAAACAACAGCATGAATATACTTAATACTACTCAACCGTACACTTAAATGATAAAATGGTAAATTTTATGTGTATTTTACCACAATTTAAAAAACTACATAATTAAAAAAATCCAGTGGCTGTGTTTATATAGTCGTATCTCTTGGCTCTACTTTGTTCCATTGAGCTATATGTCCTTTGCAAGTACCACACTTTCTTGTGGTACTGTCTTCTCAAATACATTTCAGTCAGTTTATTTATATGGCGCGATCATAGCTCACTGTAGCCTTGAACCCCTGGGCTCAAGTGATCTCCCACCTCAGTGTCTGAGTATCTAAAACTACAGGTGTGTGCCACTATGCCTGGCTA
Organism: Chlorocebus sabaeus; assembly: GCF_047675955.1. Lineage (NCBI taxonomy): Eukaryota > Metazoa > Chordata > Mammalia > Primates > Cercopithecidae > Chlorocebus > Chlorocebus sabaeus. Next base: position 32,101,500 of record NC_132917.1, read on the forward strand.
AATTTTTGAAATTTTAAGATAGAAACGGGGTCTCACTTAAGCTGGTCTCAAACTCCTGGCTCAAGCGATCCTTCTGCATAGGCCTCCCGAAGTGTATTATGGGTGTGAGCCGTCATGCTGACCCCACCTGGGATTTTGATTGAAATTCCGTTAAATCTGTAGATCCATTTGGGGAGTGTTGACATTTTTACCAGATTGACTTGTTCAGTCCATGTACATGGGATTATTTAGGCTTTTGATTTGTGTCATCAGCCTTTTATACTTTTCAGCGTACATATACACCTTCTGTGTATATGTATAAGTATGTTTTAGAGCTATTGTAAGCTGGTATTTTAAAAAATAAATTTCGATTTTAGGTTAATCTGTGCTGGTATAGAAAAGTACGATTGATTTTTATCTACATGGGTAATCATATTTCTGTAAAAAGGGACAGTTTTATTTCTTTTAGATTTGTTTGCCTTTTATATCCTCAGTTTTTATTGCACTGACTAGATCTTTTAGTATAGTATTGAATAGGAATGGTAAGAGCATACATCCTTGTTTTCTTCCTGATCTGTATGGGAAAGTATTCAGTCTTTTACCATTAAGTATGTTGACATGCTAGGCACAGTGGTGTGCTCCTGTGGTCCTGGCCACTCAGGAGGATTGCTTGAGCCCCAGGCATTTGAGTTGCCCTGGGCAATGTAGCGAGACCCTGTCTCTTAAAAAACAAAAAAACAAAAAATTCCTGACCTCGTGATCCGCCCATCTCAGCCTCCCAAAGTGCTGGGATTACGGGCATGAGCCATTGTGCCGGGCCGAAAAAGCTGAATTGCTTGATATATATCGTAGACTGAGGTCTCCAGCTGTGGTTACGTGCCATTTCAGACACAGGATTCATTTTGTAAACAGATGACATATATTTACAGTATTGATAAGTGCCATATAGTGCCGTAAATGTATTTTCTTTCTTTCTTTTCTTTTTTTTGCAATTCAGCTTTTTCTTGTAATCATATGACTTGTCTCTGCCTTTTGGGAACACTTCCAGCATCACTAGTGGCACCTCGTATGGGTCTCATAGTGTTATTCAGGGTTTATGGTATTACACTATATATGAGAATAAGGAGAGATCAGTTTTTACTGCGATTACCAATTAACAATTGAGAGATGAACTGCTCACCTGGATATGGTTAGGGTCACATGGTGGATACTCGTAATACTTGAACTTACTGCAATAGGAACAAAATTATCAGTTTTATAATGTATGCTACAGTTAATTTTATGTAGTTATGATTTAATACTGTATTTTTTACATTTGTTTATGTTTTTCTTGACTCGTGCTATATACTATTCATGTAAGTTTTGATAATTTTAACTTTATAGTAGATTTATGTATATTTTATGTCAGTGAATGATAAAATAGACTTAATATCTACATATATTTTATGCATCACTGACATACTGTTTTCTTAATTTTTTTAGATATTTCTAGGCTATGTGTTTTGTCTGCATGTTTTTTAAATTGTCACAAATCTCTGAAATTTTTTTCAATATATTGAAAAATATTTATGTTATGAGTGGTCTCATGGTGTTCAAACTTGTATGGTTTGAGGGTTAGCTGCGTTTTCTTCTTATGCATACCCATAATAAAGTTTAATTTAAAATGTAGGCATAGTGAGAGATTAACAACTAATAATAAAATAGAACAATTATAATATAATAGAAGTTATGTGAATGTGGTCTCTCTCAGAATATCTTGTTGTACTATACCTACTTTTGGACCTTTGATTGAGAATATCTTATTGTACTGTACTTACCTGTTTTTGGGCTTCTATTGACTGGGTAACTGAAACTGCACAAAGTGAGATTGCAGATAAGGAGGGGCACTACTGTATCTAATAACTGTCCATGCTGTCTTTATGCTTATTGAGTTTTGTAAAAAATGACATCCAATAATTCATTTTTTAAAGTTTTATTTTGAACACTTTAATTTTGCACTTACAGAAAGATTGCGAGAATAGTATGTTACAAGGAACTTCCCTATATACCCTTTACCCAGCTCTACTAGTTTTAAACATTTTACTACATTTGCTGATTATTCCCTTATATGTATAGATATACACATACGTATTTTTATTCTCCTTGAGAGTTGGTTGCATATATCTTGCTCATTTTTCCTATACTGTTTCTGTGTTTATTTCTCAGAACAATGATGTTCTTTTATAATAGCAGTTTGGTTGTCAGATTTTGATAGTTTCACATTGATGCTTTTATTTAATTTATGGTACATATTTGAATTTAATCCAGTTGGCCCAATGATGTTTTTCAGAGAAGTTTTTTCCAGTTTAAGATCCAATTCAGGATAATATATTGTGTTTAGTCGCTATGTAACATTTATTTTTAATAGACCATTAGCCTGAAAATCTTAAGTGTTGAATTTTTGTTCTTTTAACAGCTAAACCAGGTGGACAGGTGAAATGTCAGTATATTTCTGCTGTGGATAAAGTTATATTTGTGGATGATTATGCAGTAGGGTGTAGGAAGGACCTTAATGGAATCTTGTTGTTAGACACTGCTCTGCAAACTCCAGTTTCAAAGCAGGATGATGTGGTTCAGCTTGAATTACCCGTTACAGAGGTAAGTTGAAATAAGTATCAATGAGGTCCTCTACTTAATGTAATATTAGATATATTAGATGTTAAATGAAATTAAGTCAAACTTTAAGGACGTTATTGTATGTATTGCTATAAAAAGAGAATTTACTTATTGACCACAACTTCATTTAAATATTAATACTCACCTTTTCTCTGTATAATTAATTCTTGTTGAAGTGGTGTTTTTAGGTGTGAATGGTGCATCAGCACAGATTAAACAGCTGTAACAGAGACCCAAAAAAAACAGTGGCTTAAACAGGATAGCTTGTTTCCATTAACAGTCCAGGGCTAAATGTATGGCCAGTATTGCCAACCTCAACACTTGGGTTAGCTTGGGAGTTTTAAGACAGCTGCTCTAGGTCTCATTATTTCCCAGTCACAGGGAAAGAGAGGGCCGGAGGCTAGAGGATAGCACTGTGGCATCTCACTCTTCCCTCCTTCCTTTTCCCTGTCCCTTAACCCCCGCCCCCTCTCCTACTCATTTGTTCTTGTTCTCTTCTGCCTTTCACAACTCAAATACTCTCTCATATAACCTCATATTTACCCCATTAGACAGAATTTAGTCACATGGCCACACCAAACTGAGAGGGAGACTGGGAAAAAGATGGTTCTTTCCTTTTTGTTTTAAATATTTTAAAATGAGAGAGGAGTACACACTGGTAAACACCAGTATTTTTTTTTTTTTTTCTTTGAGACAGAGTCTTGCTCTGTCACCCAGGCTAGAGTGCAGTGGCTCGACCTTGGCTCACTGCAACCTTCATATCCCGGGTTCAAGTAATTCTCTTGCCTCAGCCTCCCGAGTAGCTGGGATTACAGGCGTGCACCACCACACCCAGCTAATTTTTGTATTTTTAGTAGAGACGGGTTTCACCTTGTTGGCCAGACTGGTCTTGAATTCCTCACTGCAATTGATCCGCCTGCCTTGGCCTCCCAAAGTGCTGGGATTACAGGCGTGAGCCACCGCGCCCGGCCACACAACCAGTAATTTTTGCTATGCATCATGTCTTTCAATAATTTGAGTTTTAAGTTTTAGCCCTATATACTTTTCTGTAGTGTTAAATTTTCTTTACTTAATTTTTAAGTCTAGCCCAACTTAAATTCTTTTTGTGTGGGTTCATATCCTGCAGTTTGAAAGTACATTTTTCACAATTACTGGATTTTGCATCACCTTAAATAGAATGTAAAAGGTTATATTGTGTTCTCTAATAAAGTGAGATATTATTTCTGTGTTCATGCTAAGTTATTATGAAGGTTATCAAAAAAGTATGTCCAATAAGGTATATCCACTTAGATTTTACATTTAGTGTCATATAATGTAGTCTATTATATGTTAATATTGAAAGCATGTTGCTGGAAGTTTGAGTTCCACAAACAGAGAAGCTATCTTTTTCTCATCAGAGTGTCTTGGGTCTGGAGGCATGTCTAAAATCTTTGGATAGATAATTAATTAGTTCTACTTGATTTGAACAAGTAGAAATTTTGAAAAACCATTTGAAAAAATTGAACATTTTTTCCTCCTAATTTAAGGAATGTAAACCAGCTGATATCAGGATATATAATCAGCAGCGAAAAACACTATCAAACTATGTTCAGGTTTAACAAAGATTTAAAGAATTACAATAAAATACTTGAACACTTATTAACTCTCAAGTCAGTGTTTTTCCTACTACAGTGAAATGCTAAATGTTTAACTTCTATCCCTTCCTCCGCCTTGTCTGCTGTTACATCTACTGTTTTTTTTTCTCGTTTTACTTTCCTCACAGCTGTAACTGTTGTTCGGATAATATTGTTTGTAGATCTTCCAGCATTCCAGCCTTCCTTTACTGCATCATATTAGTTTGTCACTATCTTCCCTAAAGTATGGGGTCTTAGGTTTGATTTGCCCAGTGTAGATATACTCTTTACCTTATATTAACATATATCTTTATTATGGAAGTTCATATTGAATATGTGGATAACAACGCAAAGGGCCTTTTCATATTACTTGCTGACTTAGTGTGCTCTATTATGACTTTGTATAACTTGAGTATTTAAAGCTCATTGAAGGACTTTAAGTTTGTCTCTTCAGATTTTTTCCTGTATTATTTTTGCTTATGGTTTCAGCTTGTCCATTTTTCTATCTTGATTTGGTTTATAATAACTACTTTGTATTTAAACTTTACTATGTAGTACTGCTGCACTGAATACATTGCTTTATCTCGTTTAATTTTATAACAGGCTTTTAAATTATTGTTTAATTAATTAGATTTGTTAAAAGGTAAGTTTAGTATAGTACCTATCATAATCATTGCATATTAAACTATCTGAATGAGGATCTAAATTTAATTTTTTGTTGTTCTTGTGTTGAATTTTCTGTTTTTTTTTTTTTTTTTTTTTTTAGGCACAGCAGCTCTTATCAGCATGTTTAGAAAAGGTAGATATTTCTAGTACGGAGGGTTATGATTTGTTCATCACACAGCTCAAAGATGGTTTAAAAAATACATCTCATGAGACTGCAGCAAACCACAAAGTTGCCAAGGTAAGAAGTTAATAGACTGCCTCTTTTGGGGTCATATTACAATGGACACCTCCATTCTTTTGCTGTTTCCTCTCCTTTTGGAAATGTTCTAATTCTAGGTTTTTCTTTTAAAAAGCAAAATGTGCTTATAAGTCATCTTAAAGTTGAAACTGGCCAGGCATGGTGGCTCACGCCTGTAATCCCAGCACTTTGGGAGGCCGAGGTGGGCACATCACCTGAGGTCAGGAGTTTGAGATCAGCCTGGCCAACATGGCGAAACCCCGTCTCTACTAAAAATACTAAAATTAGCCAGGTGTGGTGGCAGGCGCCTGTAATCCCAGCTGCTTGGAGGCTGAGGTGTGAGAATCACTTGAACCCGGGAGGCGGAGGTTGCAGTGAGCCGAGATTGCAGAGATTGCGCCACTGCACTCCAGCCTGGGGGATAGAGTGAGACTCTTTTACCAAAAAAAAAAAAAAAGTTGAAACTTTGAAACTTTTTAATCGAAGCTTAACTTCAGTTTGTGGGGACTATTTTGCTTATTGTGTTTTCTGATGCTTCCTTAATCTTCCTTAGTGCCTGATAGACCTGGGTTGGTCAAGAAGCTGATGAAAGAAGCTTCCTTGTTAGGCTGTGAGCTTGGATGCTTGGATAAGAATGGACTGTGTCTTTGGAAATTGAGCCATTTTGTGCTTTCTCTGAAATTTTTTGGCATACTGGGATGTATATGAGAGAGGGTGCTTTTAATTAAATCCTTGGATACATTTTTATTGATTTCCTCCATATTTTTCTTTTAAGACCTTTTCTAAGTTATACTACATATGAAACTTCCATATTGAAGGGTTTAAGGTAGAAGGTAAAAGCCATTTTCCTATAAGTAACTTGGGCATTTACAAAGTTTCTTCTCAAGTACAGTTGTAACTATGCTAAAATATACTAGTATTGTGTTGTGATACACCTTGCTTTTTTTCTTTCATTTTTTCTTTTGAGACAGGGTTTCACTCTTGTTTCCCAGGCTGCAGTGCAATGGCGTGATCTCGGTTCACTGCAACCTCTGCCTCCCGGGTTCAAGTGATTCTCCTGCCTCAGCCTCCTGAGTAACTGGGATTACAGGTGTGTGCTACCATGCCAGGCTAATTTTGTATTTTTTAGCAGAGGCAGGGTTTCACCATGTTGATCAGGCAGGTTGCGAACTCCTGACCTCAGATGATCTGCCCGCCTCGGCCTCCCAGAGTGCTGGGATTACAGGCGTGAGCCACTGCACCTGGCTTTTTTTTTGTTTTGGTTTTGAGACAGAGTCTTGCTCTGTAACCTAGGCTGGAGTGCTGTGGTGTGATCTCAGTTCACTGCAACCTCCGCCTCGTGGGTTCATGCTATTCTTCCTCAGCCTCCTGAGTAGCTGGGATTACAGGCACACGCTGCCATGCCTGGCTAATTTTTGTATTTTTAGTAGAAGTGGGGTTTCACTATGTTGGCCAGGCTTGTCTTGAGCTCCTAACCTTGTGATTCCCCTGCCTCGGCCTCCCAAAGTTCTGGGATTACAGGCGTGAGCTACCGAGCCTGGCCACCTTGCTCTTTTTCACTCAAGAATTTATCTTGGATATCTTCTCATACCCTCAGAGATCATCTGTGTTCTTCTTAATATTTGCATTGAGTTTTTTTTTTTTTTTTTTTGGTAGATATATCATGATTTTATTATACCTTACTTTATTGATGGGACATTTTATTTAGGAAAACAGAAACTGTACTATGAATTTCAACAGAAATAATGTATTATAAGAAATTAACTGGTGTTTGAAAACTGAAAAAGTGAAAAGGATATCCTGAGATAACAGAGATAACTGTAGGAAGCAGTTTTCACCTAGGTCTGGAGGAACAAAGATTAGGGGTTATCAGAACCTAGAAACTTAAGAGAATAGGCCCCGTGGATCTGGTACTAGGAACTGCTACCCAGTTGGTAGCTCAGGAGCATGGATGAGGACCTTGCAAAACTGGGACTCAGATCTCTGAAGAGAGATGCTACTTGACTGTTGGTAGTATCTCTGAGGGAGCTCTATGAAACTGGATCTCATAATGCTAAAACAACCAAACCAAAACAAAATGCTGAAGACTGGAAGAATCAACTACTGCGTCAGGTCCTTTGCTGAAACAGTGCTGACGGCAGTGGCCAGTAAATAAGAAGGAGCAAGTCTTTCTTCTTTCATCTTTCTTTCCAGTTTCCTTCCTGTACTGCTGCTGGGAGAACCTAAAAGCCAGGAAACTGGTTGAAAAGAGGAAATATAGTATGCAGAGTCCTAGCCCCAACCTGATAGAGCAGAGAATTAAAGGGTAGATTTGGAACTCAGAGACAACAGTTTAACTGGCACAGTCTACCCTGTTGGCTACTTAGCATCTCCATTCATACTTTATATATTTGAACTTTCATGTAACAAAACTATTATGCTTTTTAAAAAATTGTTTTTGGAGACAGAGTCTTGCTCTGTTGCCCAGGCTGGAATGCAGTGGCGCAATCTTGGCTTACTGCAACTTCTGCCTCCTGGATTCAAGCAATTCTTCTGCCCCAGCCTCCTGAGTAGCTGGGATTACAGACGCGTGCCACTATGCCTGGCTAATTTTTGCATTTTTAATAGACGTGGGGTTTCACCATGTTGGTCAGGCTGGCCTTGAACTCCTGACCTTGTGATCAACCCAACTTTGCCTCCCAAAATGCTGGGATTACAGGTGTGAGCCACCACGTGTGGCCTAGTCCTCAGTTTATTTAATTTTTTAATTTAATTTTTTGTTTGTTTGTTTTTTAGACAGAGTCTCTCTCTGTCACCCAGGCTGGAGTGCAGTGGTATGATCTCGGCTCACTGCAACCTCTGCCTCCTGGGTTCAGGTGGTTCTCCTGCCTCAGCTTCCTGAGTAGCTGGGATTATAGGTACATGCCACCACGCCTGGCTAATTTTTGTATTTTTAGTAGAGATGGGGTTTCACCATATTGGTCAGGCTGGTCTTGAACTTCTGACCTTGTGATCTGCCCACCTTGGCCTCCCAAAGTGGTGGGATTATAGGCGTGAGCCACTGCACCCAGCCTAGTCCTCAGTTTATAATGGTCAAGAGGATGCATAATAGTCAAGAAGATAATATAATTTCTTTTTTTTCCTATTACCTGTTTCTTATCAGCTCTATCATCATTCCGCACCTCAGCTGGTCAGGATTCTTTACGTAGTGGAGCAACCCATCTTCACTCTTGAAGAATCTGAATCCTCCGTGGTGCTATGTTTTTATTTTATTTTATTTTATTTTATTTTTTTAGATGGAGTCTCACTTTGTCACCCAGGCCAAAATGCAGTGGCATAATCTCAGCTCACTGCAACCTCCGCCTCCTGGGTTCAAGCCATTCTCCTGCCTCAGCCTCCCGAGTAGCTGGGACTATAGGCGCCCACCACCACGCCTGGCTAATTTTTTGTATTTTTGGTAGAGACGGGGTTTCACCACTTTGGCCAGGCTGGTCTCGAACTACTGACCTCAGGTGATCCACTGCTTCGGCCTCCCAAAGTGTTGGGATTACAGGTGTGAGCCACCAAGCCTGGCTTGTGCTGTATTTTAAGTTGTAATTGTTACTTCACCTTTACTATTGGACTTGGAAGTATTAAGGGGCATCCTAGAGAATCTCCTGGGTTCTGCGTAAGTTCTCCTTGCCTCTGTTATTTAGCATCAATCCAGTTTTCCTCTTGTCATTTCCAGTCATACAAACTAGTAGAATAACGTACTTCTTTGCCTATTTATTCAGTGGCAAGAGGACCTCAAAGTTGCTGGGTAGCAATCTCAACACCAACTTCAATGGAAGTGTTGTTGTACCCCTGCAGGAACATTCCTCCCTTGGGAGTAAGACCTGTAGAGCTGAAAGCTTAAAAAAAAAATCTGTGAATGGGTTTATTAAATATAATAGTGGGCATGCTTAGAGAAACTGTCATACATTTTTGGTTGAATCAGAGCATATGCTTTATCTTGTAAGGTAGAACCCTGTAACCTTTCAGCATGTTTCTTGCAGTTAGTGTTGAAAATGAGTCTTTAGTAGACCATTGAGCTTTTCTGCCAGGCCAACTTCATCAGGATAATGCACAGTAAGACCAGTGGGAAAATTTTTTTTTTTTTTTTTTTTTGCTTTGAAATACTTTTCTTGATCAGAAGCAAAGTTTTCTACAATACCATGACATTCTGTCAGTCCACAGGCAATGGACTATGTAGTGTTACAGCAGAAGCCTATGGACAGAACAGGTAAATGCATACCTAAAATATATATTTGTTATGTTGAAGACAAATTGCTGCCTAGTCCATGACTAGGAATCCCGTATAATCAACCTACCATCAGATAGCTGGCTATTCCCCCTGGGAAATGGCGTGATATTGGCCACCCAACTTTGTTAACTGCTGTTTGGCAGATTAGGCAATCAGCAACAGCTGTAGCCTGGTTAGTATTTGTACAGGGAAGTTTACATTTTTGGGCCTGTGCATAGCCTCCATATCTTTTGCCATGGTAGTTTGCACACAGGTCCATTGAGCAAGCACTGGAGTGCCCTTGGAGAGAGGCTTACTGTCATGTATATAATGTGTATAATTTCTCCCATTTCCTCTGAAATGGATGCCTTTTGGTGTGCATTGACATATTTCGTAAATATTTTTGCCCTCTGGGAGTTCTATACATAGACCTTTTTTTTGACCTCCTTGCTGCTGGTCTTCTAGTCCTGTTTCTTCCAAGTGCCTGACCATCTAGCTAACAAATTAGCAACTCTCCGTTAATGAGTGAGGATCTTTACTTCTGGCCAGTGAGGATCTTTACTTCTGGCCAACTAAATCCATACAAGAATACTCACATATACTGACTGAAGTTCTAGCTATTGAGAAGATTTACTTTCACCACTGTCCTTGTGATTGTGGATGGCTGTAACTCTATAGCCATCCACTTCAGGGTAGCACTAGCATATCATGCAGAACCATCTGTAAATCAGGACCAAGAGTGTTTTCCCCTCATATTATTTCATCATAAGGAGTTCCCCATGTAGCTATTGGTGTAGAACAAGGAGGAGACATTATAGTGGGAGTAGGTATTGAATTCTGAGCCACTTGTTTATTCAGTTTTTTCTTTTGGACTTTGTCAAGATGGATCTCTTATAAAACACTTGATGAAGGATACTTGTTGCTTGTGCTCAATATTATGGTTGGTGTGTCAGATAACATCTGGACAGCTCTGAATTCGTAGACATTAGTTTCATAGATAGATATTATTCTCTATCTGGGACTAGTAAGAAACTAGGAGTTGTTTTTCAAAAGGAGAATGGTCATTTGCATGAGAGAGTATGGCTTTGCTCCAAGATCGTAGTATTCTGCTGTGTGATTGTTTCAGTTAGGTTGCCACAGGCTCCTTACAGCATCATTATTTGCCATGGACTTCTAGTGTCAGTGTCACTGAAAGTGCTCGTAAGGTAAAAGTAGCAGAGTATCTTGCAGTACAGTCTGGTCTTGTTGCAGAGTTTCTTGTTCTGCACCTTACTCAAAATTGGCACCGTTATATATTTCTTGATACTTGGATTAGAGCACACATTGAAGTGTGCTGAATATTGGCTCCCAAATCCAAGTAGGCCCACTAAGTATTGTGGCTTTTGTTTCTGTGGTTGGTGTTACAAGTTGGAGCAACTTGTCTTTCAGTTTGGAGGGAACTGACCTAACCAGACCTCTGGACCGCTGAAACTTAACCACAGCTACAGAATCTTGAGTTTTTCTGGGGACTCTTGTTCTCTGGTTTGCACCTTACTAAGGCATTTAATTTCCTTGCTGTTTCATCTTCATCTGGACCAATCAGTGTGCTGTCATGATGTAGTGGACCAGTATGTTGATCTGCAGGATGTTATGATGATCAGGATTTCTAGAACGTGAGATGTGGTCTTAGGGAAAGATTGGGAAAATTTATTATTGTTTCTGCCAGGTGAAAGTGGACTTTTTGGATAGTCCTTAAAACTAAAGATAGAAACATATTGGAAAGAACTGTAACTGCCTACCAGATATCAGGGGATTTGTTGATTTGCTTTAATAAAGATACCTCATCTGGAAAATCAGCTGCAAATTGAAGTCACCACCTGATAGTTTACCATCCACAGTCATTCTTCAAGATCCATTTACAACAGGCCAGTAAAGGGGACGAGGTCATTTGGTTACCTCTGTATCTTTTAAGTCTCTCTCTCTCTCTCTTTTTTTTCTTCCCAAGACAGGGTCTTGCTCTCTCACTCAGGCTGGAGTACAATGGTGTGATTTTGGCTTACTGTAGCCTTGCCCTCCTGGGCTCAAGTGATTTTCCCACCTCAGCCTCCTGAGTAGCTGGGATGACAGGTGCATGCCATTACACCTGGCTATTATTTTTTTTTAGCAGAGACGAGATCTTGCTGTGTTGACCAGAATGGTCTCAGGCTTTTAGGCTCAAACGAACCTCCATCTGCAGTTTCACAAAGTGCTAGGACTATAGGTATGAAGGCACTGTGCCCAGCCTCAAATCTTTCACAGTGGCATTAATCTAAAAAATTTCTTCAGGAATGTGGCATTGCTTTAGTTTAATATCTTTGTAGAGAAGGAAAGTTCTAGGGGCTTATACTTGGTGTTTTCTGTATTACTGGTCCACAGAGAAGAGCAGAGAGCTGATTTGGGGATTGTTTTCAGTTGCCTGTTTTATATTATGCATTCAGGGACTGGGGAAGTAACTATTATACAATAATGATTTACAGACCCATAGAACTCTCGAAGACAGCTTTGGGCCAAAACTTTATTAATTGCTTGACCATCCTACGTGCCCTCTTTCGTGGACCACAGTGATGTTTTAGGTCAGTTCAGTGCTACTTTTTTGTAATGCCTGAAAGATCTTTTCCCCCATGCACAGTCACTGTAGTGAATGCCCTTAGGTCTTTTTGAGGGAAAGTTTGGAGTATTATTTACAGTACTGTATATAGTTGGGGTATCGTAGGATCCTTTCTCAAGGGGTGTCATCCTCCCTTTCAATAAAAAGCTGTGATCTGTGAACAGATTAATTAGGTCTAGAAGTTTTTATTCTCTCTCTCTCTCTCTCTCTGTTTTTCTTTTTTTAGCAATTCAAGTCATGTTTTTGGCCACAAGTTTTTCCAGTATTGTATAGATAAGTAATAATATACTAGTCTGCCTTGAGTGTACTAAACAAGAGTAGCAATCATTCATGGGTAAACTGGGACAGGATATAAAGATGAAATTACATTATAGACTTATTTCTCTGGGAGAATAGTACTTAGCATTTTTGTGGTCTAACTTCAGTAATTTTTGTAATATTAAATAATCATGGCTAACATTTATCGAATATTGTTGATGGCGAAGCTGGGCTCAGAATCCAGATGTGTGACTATAAGGCCGTGTTTTTAGTTGCTATTGCTGGATTATGGTGACAATAGCAACAAAAACATGCATTTGCTATGCTGAACTAAATCCTCATATACTCCAATAATGGTAATTGTCTAGATATATTCTTGTGGATGGAGGTATTTGAGTGCCTACTCTGTGCTTAACATTGTGCTGGATGAATAGGAAAAATGACAGATGATTTTAGTTGTCCTTAATTTTTGGTGATATATATAAGAACGTGTGTTACTGTCTGGTTCTGAACTGTCTTTTCCAGGGTAGTTAGTTGAGGTTTCATTTTAAAAATTAAAAAATTTTCATTGACAAATAATTGTATTTATTTATGGAGTATAATGTGATGTTGTAATATATGTATATATTATAGAAAGATTAAATTAAGCGAATTAACATATCTATCAACTCACCTACTTACCATTTCTTTGTAGTGAGAATGTATACTATTCTTTTAGCAATTTTGAAATTTACAATACATGGACCAGGAGGCGGTGGCTCATGCCTGTAATCCTAGCACTTTGGGAGGCCGAGGCGGGCAGATCATCCGGTCAGGAGTTCGAGACCAGCCTGACCAACCTGGTGAAACCCCGTCTCTACTTAAAATACAAAAATATTAGCCAGGCGTGGTGGCACACGCCTGTAATCCCAGCTACTCATAGAGGCTGAGGCAGGAGAATCACTTGAACCCAGGCGCCAGAGGTTGCAGTAAACCGAGATTGCGCCTCAGTATTCCAGCCTGGAGACAGAGTGAGGCTCCATCTAAAAAAAAAAAGAAAAAAGAAATATACAGTACATGATTAGTAACTGCAGTCACCAGATCACTAAAACTAATTCCTCCTAAGCTTCCCAGAGTGTTGGGATTACAGGCGTGAGCCACTGCACCTGGCCTTTAGTGCACATTTTCTTTACCCAGTCGCCCATTGATGGATACTTAGATTGGTTCCATATCTCGACTCTTGTAAGATATTTTTTTATAACTGCAAGTTTCTACTTTAAATGATAAACTAATGAAGAAAACTGACTTGAAACTGGTGAGTAGTTCTTTATTTGATAATGGTTAAGTTATGATTTTGGTTAAAACTGTTGAGTACATTTTCCTTTGCTTATACTCCCATTTTCTTTCAGTGGGCCACAGTTACATTTCATCTTCCTCATCATGTGTTGAAGTCCATTGCCAGTGCCATTGTAAATGAACTCAAGAAAATAAATCAAAATGTTGCTGCCTTACCTGTGGCGTCCTCAGTGATGGACAGATTGTCTTACCTCTTACCTAGTGCACGTCCCGAACTCGGAGTGGGGCCAGGCCGTTCTGTAGACAGGTATGAACCTTGCTTACAAAGAAAGGTGACAGTGAGATAGAATTGATTAGTTTTTGCATTAAACAAGAATAACTAGAAAATCTGGTTATGATTTTTAAAAATTTCAAAATTTCTAGCCTCATTTTGAAATTAAAAAATTCAATATGAATTAGAATCTAAAAACCAGGTTTAAAGTAAACTACTGCTTGAATTGCTATTTTTAAAAACTATTTTTTAGTACACTAAAAGTATTTGAAGGGGTTATAAAGCCGCGTTTTGAAAATTCCAGTTTAGTGCTTGCTTAGTAAATATTTTAGTTAAATTAAAATTATTATAATTATTCCGTGAATAATAACTGTTTTTCCATTGATGACATTTCGTGACCTTTGAGATAAATTTTGCCTAACTTATCATGCCCAAAGGTGAGTATAAGGAAAGTGCTATCATTTTACAATAAAAAAAAAAAAAGAGTTTAAAAAATAATAAGAATAATTTTGAGTTAACATTTTTTTATGCTGCTTGCACTAGATTTAAACAGTATTACAAAAATCATACCTAAACCATCATTTTCTTTGTTAGAGTTTTTTTGAATGCCTATTTTGTTTAATTAGAAAGCCAGTACCACATTCATTTAAAAACTTAAATGATTTGCTATTTGAAATGGCATTGAGATTCTTACTAAAAGTACTGAGGTTTAGAAATGCAATACTGAAATATAACACCCAGCAATTTTGATTAGATTTTTGTTTGCCTTCTCATTTAGTATTTATTTATTTAGTTTTGAGACGGAGTTTCACTCTTGTTGCCCAGGCTGGAGTGTAATGGCGCGATCTCGGTTCACTGAAACCTCCGTCTCCCAGGTTCAAGAGATTCTCCTGTTTCAGCCTCTTGAGTAGCTGGAATTATAAGTGTCCACCACCATGCCCAGCTAATTTTTTTTTTTTTTTTTTGAGATAGAGTTTCCCTCTTGTTGCCCAGACTGGAGTGCAGTGGCACGATTTCGGCTCACTGCAACCTCTGCCTCCCAGGTTCAAGTGATTCTCCTGCCTCAGCCTCCCTAGTATCTGGGATTACAGGCATGTGCCACCATGCCCGGCTAATTTTGTATTTTTAGTAGAGACATGGTTTCTCCATGGTCAGGCTGGTCTCGAACTCCCTACCTCAGGTGATCTGTCCGCCTTGGCCTCCCAGAGTTCTGGGATTATAGGCATGAGCCACTGTGCCCGGCGAAATTTTTTTTTTTTTTTTTTATGTTTTGAGACAGAGTCTCGCTCTGTCACCCAGGCTGGAGTGCAGTGGCACGATCTGGGCTCACTGCAAGCTCCGCCTCCCATGTTCACGCCGTTCTCCTGCCTCAGCCTCCCGAGTAGCTGGGACTACAGGCACCTGCCACCATGACCAGCTAATTTTTTGTATTTTTAGTAGAGATGGGGTTTTGCCATGTTAGCCAGGATGGTCTCGATCTCCTGACCTCATGGTCTGCCCGCCTTGGCCTCCCAAAGTGCTGGGATTACAGGCGTGAGCCACTGCACCTGGCATGCCTGGCTAATTTTTTGTATTTTTAGTAGAGACAGGGTTTCACCATGTTGGCCAGGCTGGTCTCGAACCTGACCTCAAGGTGAGCTACTCATCTTGGCCTCCCGGAGTGCTGGGATTACAGGTGTGAGCCACTGTGCCCAGCTATAGTATTTATATTTTTACATTTCCATTGGATGTGAGTTGTAATTTCCTAAGCATCTTTCTGAAGTACATTTATAAATAGTATGTGCTGATGTTATCAAAGGCACTACTGAATGAATTCATTTTAAACTTCTATTATTTTTAGTATGACTCTTCTAGTTCAGTAGCAATATTTATTAATTTATCTTTCGGTAAACTGATTTTTGCTTAATCACTTGCCATCTTTTTGTTAAGTGATTTTGTTGTTACATATAAAACTTTTATTAGTTGTATTAACAATTGGGGAGAATTTTTATATTCTGTAGGAGTAATCTCTTGGGCAAAATGCAGACTATAATTTTTAATCAGATTATCTGGTGATATGTCCTATGGCTGTCATTAAAATATTCTTTGGGATGTGTCTGAGATGGGAAAAAAGGAAAAATACGTAATTAGAACAAGTGCTTCTTGTCTGAGATCTATGCCTATTTTGAGATTATAAAAGAGTCAGCTCTGCAGAGCTATTTTCTTTGCAAACAGTTGCAGTGTTTCTAAAGAAATCAGTGCAAGCTGTGGTAAATGTTCTATTTTAGGAAATGCAGCCATTAGATAGGATATTCAATATTTTTAGAGGTGTTAAAATGTCCCAAAATATTAATTTTGATATAGACTGTGGTGTTTGTTTCATTAAAAATGAATCTAGGAGCCTATGAAGACTTTGATGAACTTAGGTCTGTGGAAGGTTTGAGTTAGGTCTATTGGATGCTACTGCTGTTTTGTTGGGTAGTATAACGAAATGAGATAGGTCTTCTGTTCTAAGACTGATCCTAAAGACATATAACATGAAACTGAGAATGCTTTTCTACCCAACAGCTATTTGTTTAAAAACTTGAATACAACTATGAGTGAACCTGAAGTTACTAGCAATTTTATAGAAAATCATGTGATAATTTAAGGGAAGAATTTAGAAGAGTATTTTCCTGTTTTCTTTGTCATGACCTTTACCACTTTTTCTTTCTGTTATCAGTTGTAATTTTGTGTTAGGATGAATAAACTTGGCTTATCCTTTCTTAAAATTCTTTTAATTCTTTTAAGATTCTTAAAATCTTTTGGACTCTTCTAAAGTTTACTATGGTCCTTTAAAAAATTACTCTGGGCCGGGTGCAGTGGCTCACGCCTGTAATCTCAGCACTTTGGGAGGCCGAGACGGGCGGATCACGAGGTCAGGAGATCGAGACCATCCTGGCTAACATGGTGAAACCCCATCTCTACTGAAAAATACAAAAAAAATTAGCTGGGCGTGGTGGCGGGTGCCTGTAGTCCCAGCTACTCGGGAGGCTGAGGCAGGAGAATGGCGTGAACCCAGGAGGCGGAGCTTGCAGTGAACCGAGATCACACCACTGCACTCCAGCCTGGGCAACAGAGCAAGACTGTCTCAAAAAAAAAAAAAAAAAAAAAAAAAAAATATATATATATATATATATATATATAACTCTGGTACTTTCTGTTATACTTTGACTCTTGGTGAGCTGATGTATTTTAATATGAAAACGTATGTAATCTACCCCTAGAATTGTTTATCAGCTGCAGCCACCAATCAGGTTTTCTCCTTCCCTTTCTGTTTAAGGGAAATTCCTAAAAATTATCATTTTTAGTTTAAAGTAAAATATTGAACTTGCTCATCAGACCATTTGCAGTTTTTGTTGATAACCCAGTAAAATTATTTTCTGCATTGTTAAATAGAAGTTTCACTGTGATTTGATGCCTAACTTCAATTACATAAAGTATGTTTACTTTTAGATCACTGATGTATAGTGAAGCTAACAGACGGGAGACATTTACCTCATGGCCTCATGTAGGCTATAGGTGGGCACAACCAGATCCCATGGCTCAAGCTGGATTTTATCATCAGGTAAAAAAAAGAATGTAGAAAAGTACTTTTCTCAGTATGCCTTTGTAGCCTTCAGCAAAGTTACCGCTTTTCTTTTACTTGTTCAGAAACTTACTTTATGCAACTTGGTTGCATGCTTGCTTGTATGCAGGTATGCTTGTTTGCCCAGACTGGACTGCAGTGCCACAATGTCGGCTCACTGCAACCTCCGCCTGTCAGGTTCAAGTGATTCTTGTGCCTCAGCCTCCTTGAGTAGCTGGGATTACAGGTGTGCACCATCACACCTGGCTAATTTTTGTATTTTTTGTAGAGATGGGGTTTCACCATGTTGCCCAGGCTGGTCTCAAACTCCTGACCTCAGGTGATCTGCCTGCCTTGGCCTCCCAAAGTGCTGGGATTACAGGCGTGCCTGGCCAGGAAAAAATTGTTTAAGCAATTAACAACTGAGTATTTTCTTTCAGATTAGATACAACTTTTTTTAAAAGCAATTATTTTTATTTTTTGTTTTTGAGACAGGGTCTCACTCTGTTGCCCAGGCTGGAGTACAGTGGCACTATCACTACTCACTGCAGCCTCAGCCTTCCCAGGCACAGGTAATCCGCCCACCTCAGCTTCCCTGAGTAGCTGAGACTACAGGTGTGTGCCACTGGGCCTGGCTAACTTCTGCACCAACCTAATTTTTTTTTTTTTTTTTTTTTGTAGAGACAGGATTTCTGGTGTTGCCCAGACTTGTCTCGAATTCCTGCTCAAGTGATCTACATACCTCATCCTCCCCAAAGTGTTGAGATTATAGGTGTGAGACACTATGCTAGGCCATAATTTTTTAATAAAATCAACAAATAGACAATATTCTTCAGATTGGGTTTTTGACAAGTATTCTGTTTTGATGCATGTTTATTTCCAGTGTTTGACATCTGCATTCATAACACAGTAGTAGATGCTTAGGGTAATGCATAAAAGAAGTTTTACAGTTTTAAAATTCTCGTTATAGTTGGGATACAAATTATCCATATACTAGATAACTACAGAAGCAGCATTACAAGTAGTGCATTGCAACTTGAATATCTGTGCATTAAAGAACTGATTAAGTTGCACAGGTAGAGGAAGAATTAGTGAAGAAAAATAGTCATAGTTTTATGTAGGAAAAGAGGAGGGAGGGTATAAGGTGTAAAGATTAACATAGTACAGAGGCATAAGAACGGGACATTATAAAAAGCTTTGCCGAATTAGAGGGAAGTTAAGAAAAATGATTTTAGCTAGATGTTATTTAATATGTTATTTAAT
The DNA here is from genome assembly GCF_047675955.1 of Chlorocebus sabaeus. Taxonomy (NCBI): domain Eukaryota; kingdom Metazoa; phylum Chordata; class Mammalia; order Primates; family Cercopithecidae; genus Chlorocebus; species Chlorocebus sabaeus. The sequence continues at coordinate 32,120,170 of NC_132917.1, forward strand.
AGGAAACTTAAAGTGAGTGGTATAGACTGGCTTATCACTGTTTGACCACTGCTAAAATAATCTTAAGAAGTCTAATACCTATATGCCAGTTTAAATAAAGCATGCTTATTTAACTTTATTTATTTATTTATTTGGGACAGGGTCTTGCTCTGCCACCCAAGTTGGAGTGCAGTGGCGTGATCACAGCTCACTGTAGCCTCAGCCTCCCAGGCCCAAGCAGTTCTCCCACCTCAGCCCCTCAAGTAACTGAGATTACAGGCATGTGCCACCATGCCCAGCTAAGTCTGTTTATTTTTTGTAGAGATGAGATTTCACTATGTTGTCCAGGCTGGTTTCAAACTTCTGGGCTCAGGCAGTTTGCCTGCCTTAACCTTCTAAAGTATTGTGGTTACAGGTGTAAGCCACTGCACTTGGCCTAATTTAAGAATTCAAGTACATTTTGAAGTACATTAAAGTAACTTTCATTTAGAATCTGAAGATTGATTATTCCTTCGTTATCTTCAAGTATTCTGAACATCTGAACTAAAATTAAACCAGAAAACTATATATATATATGAATATTTTATTCAAAATTTGTCAGATTTCCAGTTACAGATAGGTAAGTTTGGAGACTGGCTAATATTAGAATCAGTAAAATTATTTCCCTAAATTAAGGATTGAACATGGACCATTTTTCTAGCAACTTGTCATCTTTCTTTTAATTTGGTGTAATTTTCTAAGAGTCTCTGTTAAGTGATGCCTTGATATTTTTTTTCTGGTGAGTTATTGTTCATTATATTCTGTCTTTGCAGAGAGGTCCAATAATGGGTTTCCTAGAATCCTCTGATTCTAGGAAGTGTTAGGAGCTGATTATTTGTAATCTTCTAAAATGTATAATAAATTTGCATCTATAAAGTAAATGTTCACAAATACTCATATTAGTTTTCAGGTATATTTCAGTTCAGGTTTTGAAAATATATATACATACATATATATGTGTGTGTATATATATAAGTTGTACCTGGCCCTTGGTTTGAAATATATATAGCATTTTGTCCCATGTTGTATGAATTAGATTCCATATGATGTGAATTAGATTGACTACTTTGCTTTCCCTTTTTACTTGCCCTTCTTGTATAGTTGTATGGGATTTAGTATTTAATAATAAGCCCATTGGCTGGTGCAGTGGCTCACAGTTGTAATCCCAGCACTTAGGGAGGCCAAGGCAGGAGGATCACTTAAGCCCAGGAATTTGAGACCAGCCTGGATACTTTAGGGAGACCGTGTCTCTACAAAAAAAATAACAGAATTAGCTGGGTGTTTTGGAACACTTCTGTAGTTCCAGCTGCTTGGGAGGCTGAGTTTGGAGGATCACTTGTGTCCAGGAGTTCAGTTCAGGGCTGTAGTGAGCTATGATTGTGCCATTGCACTCCAGCCTAAGACTCTCTTTCTTTAAAAGAGACAGTTTTAAAGATACTCTGTCTCTTTAACAAACAACAACAAGAGGCCAGGCGCGGTGGCTCAGGCCTGTAATTCCAGCACTTTGGGAGGCTGAGGGGGTTGGATCACAGGGTCAGGAGATCAAGACCATCCTGGCTAACGTGGTGAAACCCCATCTCTACTAAAAATATGAAAAAATTAGCTGGGTGTGGTGGCAGGCGCTTGTAGTCCCAGCCACTCGGGAGGCTGAGGCAGGAAATCGCTTGAACCCCGGGAGGCGGAGCTTGCAGTGAGCCGAGATTGCGCCACTGCCCTCCAGCCTGGGTGACAGAGCGAGATGCCATCCCAAAAACAACAACAGCAACAACAGCAACCACAGTAAATAAGTGTAAACCAGCGAGAATCTTTCTTTTATACTTAATATTTCAGATACTTTATTATAGCAGTTAGAAAAGTACTAGATCAGGGATTGCATATATGTGTACCTCTCTTTGATTTAGTGGTCATTTTCTGAATTTTCAAATAATACAGGCAATTAATAAATATTTGGAGGTTTCAGTGTATTGTTGGACCTAATATTATAGGCTAATTTTCTCATTTTCAGTATAGAATTTTACTTAAAATTATGAACTTTTAAAAATAACTTTTATTATAAAGCTATTTTAATAATGATTTACCCTTTCTGTCTCTTTTCTTTATAATTTTGCAGCCTGCCTCATCTGGAGATGATAGAGCCATGTGTTTTACTTGTAGTGTATGCCTCGTTTGTTGGGAACCTACTGATGAACCTTGGTGAGTCTTGATGTTTCTGGACATAATAGGCTAAGTCAGTCATGTAAATATGCTTCTAAATTTTACTTTTCTGCTTATAATTTTTTGCCTTTTGCCACCTATATTTTTGTCATTGTCCTGAGAATGAGATAGCCCTGTCTATACTCTGTCACACCACTTGGCATACAGTGTCTGTTAAGTTTGACTTTCTAAAATTTGTACAGGAGGGAAGTACCAAACAATAGAACCACACTCTAACTGAAAACCAGAAAGCTATGGTAAAGTGAACCCCAGCATGAGCTTTAGCAGTTGAATCTTGGTCTTTTGAGAGCAGGTTGTCAATAGGGAATCCTTGAAGAGAGCCTTATGGTATACATTTCTAATTTTGAAGGAATTTTAGGGAGTCTTTGATGTCTCTGAATTTTAGTGCACGAAATTTTAGAACCTGGTTTAACATTAGAGATCATGTATTGAAACTTCATTTTCACAAATAACTATTCTGAGCTCTTATTAATAGAAATAACAGTACATTGTTAGAGCAAATTTTTTATAAGATGGTATACTAGGTACCATTCTGAATACTTTATATATTTTTAAATCATTTAATTCTCATATTTCCCTGTAAAGTAGGTACTATTGTAATCTCCATTTTATAGGAGGGAACTATGAATATTCTCCAGTTTAACCTTTATAGTTACTCTATGAGATAGGAGTTACTATCCCATTTTAAAATGAAGAGAATAAAATTTGCTGAAGGGGCATATGGCTAGTAAGTGATAGAACCAGGTTTTGGTTTCAGGATATGTTGCTTGCTTTGTATTAAAATTAGTTTGAAGTCTCTGAATGTTAAATCAGCTGATGTGTGTGGGACAAACTTGCTAAAACATATTGCAGTGTACTTGTGGAGTTCAGATTGGAAAATACTGTATGAAAAATTCAAGTTGTATCTATCTGCAGGCAGAGAGTTGAATACAGTAGTCCCACTTGTTTGCAGGGCGTACATTCTAGTACCCATTGGATACCTGAAACAGCAGATAGTACTGAACCATATACATACTATATTTTTTCCCTATTCATCCATAACCTATGATAAAGTATAATTCATAAATTAAGCACAGAAAGAGATTAATAACAATAACTAATAAAATTGAACGATTTTTTTTTCTTCAGATGGAGTCTTGCTGTGTTGCCCAGACTGGAGTGTAGTGGTACGATCTTGGCTCACTGCAACCTCTACCTCCCGGGTTCAGGCAATTCTCCTGCCTCAGCCTCCTGAGTAGCTGGGATTACAGGCGTGTGCCACCACGCCCGTCTAATTTTTCTATTTTTAGTAGAGATGGGGTTTCGCCATGTTTGCCAGGTTGGTCTCCAACTCCTGAACTCCGGTGATTGCCCGCCTTGGCCTCCCGAAGTGCTGGGATTACAGGTGTAAGCCACTGTGCCTGTCCTAACGTTGAACAATTTTAACAATATACTGTAATAATTTTGTGACTGTGGTCAGTCTGTCTGTGTTTGTCTCTCTCAAAATATCTTATTGTACTGTACTCATCTATTTTGGGACCATGGTTGACCATGAGTAACTGAAACCATAGAGAGTGAAGCTGTGGGCCAGGCATGGTGGCTCACATCTATAATCCCAGCACTTTGGGAGGCCGAGGCGGGTGGATCACCTGAGGTCAAGAGTTCAAGACCAGCCTGGCTAATGTGGTGAAACCCTGTCTACTAAAAATACAATAAATTATCTGGGTGTGGTGGCACACACCTGTAATCCCAGCTACTAGGGAGGGTGAGGCAGGAGAATCGCTTGAACTGGGGAGGTGGAGGTTGCAGTGAGCCGAGATTGTACCATTGCACTCCAGCTTGGGCGACAAGAGTGAAACTCCATCTCAAAAAAAAAAAAAAAAAAGAGTGATGCTGTGGATGAGAGGGGGACCTACTGTATGAACAGTTTTCAATTTAAGTTGAGTTTCTGTTTGGAGTTGTCTTTCCCCATAGAATCCATCTTTTTTTATATATATATATAGAAACCATTTTAATATATATATATTTTAGGTCCCTATGCCAATCCTCAAAAAGTTATTTAACCTATACCTGAAAAATTGTACAATGTTATCAAATGTTATCTTCTTTGTAAATATTTTCTATGGAAAGTTGATTAAAATTTCCAACTTAGGCTGTTCAAAACACATGTTTTCGTGACATGGCCAGGGATTCAGGGATTCTACTACTTCTTTGCACCAGCATTTGGGATTCCTCAAACACTTAAGAAGTTGATGGGGTCTCTGAAGGCCTGGGGCAAGTCCTCCAAATGGGTAGGAGGAAAGAGGATTAATGGAGGCTGGGGAGCCTAGGCACCTTCTGAATGGTAAGGGGGAAAGGAAAAATTTGAAAGGGCGAATGGGAGTCATATTTTGACTGTGAGTTTAGATAGAGTTCCTTTGGAGGGAGGTTGAAGTTAAAAACACAAAAAAATGGACCATACCCTAGTAACTAGCATTTCCACTTCTATTTACCTATCATAGGGAGTTAATTGCTCTTGTATGCACAGAGGCATAAAGTGGATGGTCACTGCAGTTAAAAATCGAATCCTTTTAAATGCCCATCAGGAGGGGAATAGCCCAGTAGAATGTGGTATATTCATATAATAGACTGTGGTCCAACGGTTAAGGGGAATGAACAGTAAGATCTCTGTTAATCACTCTCAGTAACTTTCAGATATGTTATTGTATCAAGAAATCTTTTGTATTAATAGAATGATTGGTGATTGAATACATGATAAAATATATATGTCATGTACAGTGACACCAATTGTTTAACAATTTAAAACCCTGTATTTTATTTAAAAGTTTTTTCACACGTACTTCCACATCATATATTTTCTATATGTACATTTATGTATGTAAACTTATAAAAAATATTTTAGAAATGTATCACTTAAATTTGTAATGATGGTTTCCTGGAGGTGGGATTGGAAATTACTGGGATTAGATTTTAAAATTGATATGGGTCTTTAGCTTTATTTTATATAGCCGTGTGTAACTTGTATAAATAAAATTTTATTGAAAAAGTTAAAACTCAGGAAAAAGAGAGAGATGAAAAGTGTGGTAAAGTATGCTAGATTTAGCTAGGAGGGAACCTGGCCCAAATGTCATTTGCTTGGAGATGCGCTGTAAAAGGATTAGGAAAGACATCTGCATATTAAAAATTGCCCAGGATTTATATATGGATTTATATGTGTAAGTTGTAGGTGCATGGTAAAAAGAAATACATACATTGTAAGGAGTAGCATGTTTTATGTGTAAAGTTCTTTCTTTGACATGGAAATAAAACAATGAGTTAAAAACAATTTTAAGAAACATTTATTTTTTAAATTTTATTTTATTATTTATTTATTTTTTTTTGGAAACGCAGTCTTACTTTGTCGCCCAGACTGGAGTGCGGTGGTGTGATCTCGGTTCACTGCAACCCCCACCTCCCAGGTTCAAGAGAGTCTCGTGTCTCAGTTTCCCAAGTAGCTAGGACTACAGGTGTGCGCCACCACGCCCAGTATATGTATTTTTAGTAGCGATGGGGTTTCCCCATGTTGGCCAGGCTGGTCTGGAACTACTGACCCCAAGTGATGCACCCACCTCCGCCTCCCAAAGTGGTGGGATTACAGACGTGAGCCACCACACCCAGCCTATTTTGTTTTTTAGATACGAGGTCTTGATATATTGTCCAGGCTGAAGTGCATTGGCTATACACAGGTGTGATCACAGCTTACTGCAGCCTCATATTCTTGGGCTTAAGCAGTCCTCCTGTCTCAGCCTCCTGACTGACTGGGACTGTATGCTTTACCATCATGCCTGGCTCATGGGTTCTTGTTTTGGTAGCAGGATCCTGACGTTTCTAATGCCTTATAATTATAGCTAATAGAAATAAAAATAAGGAGTAACCAGAAAGAAATATAAAGGAAGCATAAAGTTGAGCAGATAGGTGCTAAGTTGATCCTGCTTACAATATTTGAGTCATTATACCTGTCTTGATCTGAGGTCCTAGTATTTTATTTAATATTTTAATTTAAATTTTTAAATTTTTTATTTTTTAGAGACAGGGTCTTGCTCTGTCGCTCAGGCTGGAGTGCAGTGACACGATCGTAGCTCACTGCAGCTTTGAACTCCCAGGCTCAAGGGATCCTCCTACCTGAGTCTCCTGAGTAGCTGGAACTACAGGCACATGCTATCACACCCACCTAATTATTTTTATTTTTATTTTTTGTAGCAATGAGGTCTCACTATGTTGCCTAGGCTGGTCTCAATCTCCTGGCCTCAAGGATCCAACCACCTTGGTCCCCTGAAGTGCTGGGATTACAGGTTGAGCCGCTGTGCCCAGCCTATGTTTTATATTTCTTAAATTTGTTACGTTTTTAATTTAACATTTCTTTTTGTTCAGTAAGCATTTATTTGAAAGAAGTAGTGTATAATTTATTAACTTTACATTCCTAAGGCTCTTAGGAAATACATTTTATTTAAAAGTTATTTGTCTGATTTGATCGTATAGTGGATACATAAGGTATATTTGTGTTCTTAATTTATATTATTTTATTCATACTACAGATCTTTCTGCTTTCAGATCTTTACTAAAAAACTTTTTAGTAAAATAATGTAGTAAAATATTTAGTAAAATAACTTTGTGTTATGAGTGGCATTTATTGAGTTTCAACTGTATATTATTTATAGTTGTGGCCCCTGATAGATATGGAGAATTTTAAATTGAAACATAGTAGTTAATCATTCAAAGCTGTAGGAAACCAGTGCGAGGAAATAAGAGTTTAAACAATTTTGTAGTATGTAATATAGCATTACTTACACTATAGCATTAGTTTCTCAGTTTTGTCTGAGATTGACTTTATAATCAGTTGAAGTGAGTAACAACTGCTATTGTTAAATGTTTGGAATATTGAATGTGTGAATATTATAAATGGTTGAACATGTTAGAGTGATCTTCATAATACTGAATGATTTGGTTATATTAAGTCTTTAATGATGAATAGTTTAAGTTCAGATAAAAAAAAGGTGATGATCTTGGAGTTCTGTTTTAATGTACAAACTGAATTGCTTTATTTTTAGTAAACTTTTCCTTTCTTAATCTATGTAAAGGTCTGAACACGAAAGACATTCCCCAAACTGCCCATTTGTGAAAGGTGAGCACACACAGAATGTGCCATTGTCAGTCACTCTTGCAACAAGTCCTGCACAGTTTCCTTGTACGGATGGAACTGACAGAATATCTTGCTTTGGGTCGGGGAGCTGCCCTCATTTTCTAGCTGCTGCAACTAAACGAGGGAAGATCTGCATATGGGATGTTTCCAAACTTATGAAGGTATGTTTGAATTTTGAAGTAACAAATTAGTAACTGAAAAAAAAATCGGTTGTAAACTTAGGCTTTTCATTTGTTTAGGTGCACTTAAAGTTTGAAATTAATGCCTATGATCCAGCAATTGTACAACAGCTTATTCTCTCAGGAGACCCAAGCTCAGGAGTTGATTCAAGGAGACCAACTTTGGCGTGGCTGGAGGACTCCTCTAGTTGCTCAGATATACCAAAATTGGAAGGAGATAGGTATGTGAGTTTGTTTTAGTAGTATTTAATAGATGTTAACATGTTTTCCTAAATTTTATATTCTTATAGTTCTAATAATTAAAGAGGAGGGAAAAAAAGTTATGCAGTTAAGAGATCAGAGAGTAAATGTTTGGTTGGAAATCTGAAATCTGTGATTCTTGAAGAAAAATCTTCAGAAACAGCATAGTTTATAAAATATACTTAACATTCTATCGCAATCTATGTCAATTGGAAATAATCGCCACATTGAACAATAGATGATGAAAAGTCACATTGAAAAGTCTAAATAATGAAATGAAATTATACTGTAGTTTCACCTTCCACTAAATCTTTTTCATAGAGCAGTTGAACTAGATGATTTCAGTTTCCCTTTTTTCATTAGCACCTCAAATTATGGCAGTGCTAATGAATAATAATAATGGAATAACCTGAGGTGAAGTAAGAAGATCTAATTGTTTAAAACAGTGTACCAGTAGTCAGCAGTGAGTTGAGGTACCATAATTATTGCTAGAGAAATATTTTGGTAAAATTGCTGTTCTGGATTCTCCTTCACTCAACTTCTCTGAGAGATTCCTGATTTTTGTGCTGCATCTGATGTAGGTGGGGTGGGAGAGTCTAAGTATCACCCTCCTTCACTTACTTGTTTCCTAAGAACCACTACGGTTTTGACTGAACTGGGCTAGTAAGATTCTGTAGGTGGGGGGGAAAAAAGATTCTGTAGGCAGCCATGTGAAATGGAGCTATTTAACTGTGATCAGATGTCTTGATAGACTGAGAATATCTGCCATTTCACTTCCAGGGGCTCCTTATGTTACTGATATGTGATGGGTGTTACTCTGTAATCAGTGATTTATCATTTTACTTCACAACCCCTTTGGTGGGATGTACTTTCATTAAGGAGTAATGTAAAATTTTATTAATGGAAGTTATTTCATTAATGGAATTAGTGGAAAATTTACAATATGTGTATTCTATCTAGTTCCTCTTGGTAATAACATTGAATAAAGCCTTGTGGTTGTTCTATTAATATAAATCTCTGTGAAAGCTTAATGAGAAAGCAGCTTAACTATTGTCTTGAGTTTCTGACCATATTTTGCCAATAGTACTAGATATTAAGTGTGCCTGATTTCTCTGATTTCTTAGAAGTTAGTGGAAAAGTAATAGAAGATAATGAAATTTATATGTCCTTCTAGGCACTTACTTTAATTTGAACTTTGTCTTGAGGTTTTGTAATTTGGGTATTAAAAATTGAATCAAAATATACTTCTAGGATTACATATACCCACACACATATAGTCACAGTCTCCCAGGTAAAATGTGCATTTTAGATAAACATGTATTCTGTATTACTAGTGGAAATACTCCTCAACATTATATGGGGTAACGTGCTTGAGTTGAGGTAATCTCTACTTGCTTTTAAGAAATGTGTAATCTAGGGTCGAAGGTCAGTTTTCTCTGAAGAAAGTCTCAAACAAATCATACAAAAACATTAAGTTAATGTGGTAGGAGGAAGCTGAAGAGGTGAAACTTCATCCCTAACCTTACGCCTGCTCTCTGCACTTCCCCTCCCCAAGAAGTAGGAGCAGTCCTGTTGGAATTGATAGTGAATATAATGAGCCATACTACCTCTGACTTTGTGTGGCACAAGATCCAATATATTTGGTTATAAAATATACTATGTGGGTTTCATTAGCTTGAAGAATAATACATTAATTGGAAAAAAATCTAAGCTTATCCAAGAAGTTTAAAGTAATTAGCAATATAGCTTGCTTAGAATTGTTTTTATAAAATTTATTTTTATTTGTTGTTTACATTGAAGGAAGGAGAAATTGTTTTTGACCATTTTTTCTTAGAAGACAATTTTTTTTTCTGAATTAAGGAAGAAGATTTGGTAATACATTTAATTTTAATGAATTAAGATTTTTTTCTAGATGATTCACTTGTCATTTGTATATCAGGTCAGATTGGTAAAAATTTCTTGAATGTAAATAAAATTGTTTATGGGATTGCTATAAACCAAGGTACCCTTACTAGTATGTCTAGTTTTCAGAAACACATATAATCTTAACTAAACATTTTTACTTTAACTGTAATATTTATTTTGCATGTGTATTGCTTTGTAAAAAGTTTTGCAAAATGTAGAAGTCTTTAGTAAATACAGTGCCTATTACATAAATAGTGCATGCTTATTGCAGGAAAACGGGAAAATGCAGGAATGGAAATTGATGAAATACAGAGTAGTCATAATTACACTATGGAATTATAGTAACGTTTATATGTATTCTAGTTTATTTTTAAAATGCATGATTTTTTGTTTTTTTTTTTTTTTTTTGTTATTTTTGTTTTTTTTGTTTTTTTTTGTTTTTTTTGAGACAGAGCCTCACCCTGTCACCCAGGTTAGAGTGCAGTGGTACGATCTCGGCTCACCGCGACCTCTGCCTCCCGGGTTCAAACGATTCTTCTGCCTTAGCCTCATGAGTAGCTGGGACTACAGGTGCCTGCCACTACTCCTGGCTAATTTTTTGTATTTTTAGTAGAGACAGGGTTTCTCCATGTTGGCCAGGCTGTTCTCAAACTCTGGACCTCAGGTGAGCCACCCACCTTGGCCTCCCAAAGTGCTGGGATTACAGGCGTGAGCCACCGTGCCCAGCCGCATGTGATTTTTAAAAAAGTTTATTGAAGTGTAATTTTCAAACCATAAAATTCGTGTAAGTGTACAATTTAGTTATTTTGTTCATATAATTTTTTTTCTTTGTTTTTTTTTGAGGGAGTCTCGCTCTGTCGCCCATGCTGGAGTGCAGTGGTGCGATCCTGGTTCACTGCAGTCTCTGCCTCCCACGATCAATTCTCATACCTCAGTCTCCCGAGTAGCTGGGACTGGCCCGCGCCACCATGCCTGGGTAAATTTTGTATTTTTAGTGGAGACGGATTTCACCATGTTGGCCAGGCTGGTCTCAAACTCCTGGCCTCACGTGATCTGCCTGCTTCATCCTCCCGAAGTGCTGGGATTATAGATGTGAGCCGCTGCGCCTGGCCTTAGCCATATAAGTTGTGATGTAATAGTTTGAGAATATTTTTGTCACAAAATATTTTAAAAGAATGTGATTTTACAATTTTTTTTTTTTGAAACAAGGTCTTGCTCTGTCACCTGGGCTTTACCTCCTGGGCTCAAGTCATCCTTCTACCTCAGCTTTATAAGTAGCCGGGACTTAAGACATGTGCCACCACGCCCAGCTAATTTTTTAATTTTTTTTGTGGAGATGGGGTCTCACTATGTTACTCAGGCTGGTCTCGAATTCCTGGGCTCAAGCAGTCCTCCCTCCTTGCCCTCCCAAAGTGCTGGGATTACAGGTGTGAGTCACTGTGCCTGTTCTCTGATTGTATTTTTGAAAACTTTCAGAATAAAACATTCTTTGCTAATTTAAGGCTTTTACTGGCAGCCCTCTTTGAAATATCAAGACACCTGAATTCCTTTAAAACATACTACTACTTAATTTTAATTGTTCATCTTAGTACAACAGGTTAATACTGGGTTATTTATTTTTCTTAATATAACAGCCATTCTATACTTAAAACCTATTGTATTTTCTTGGTTTGGACTTCTTCATTTTTGATAATTCCAAATTATATTTATTCTTTGAATTCGTTTTTACACTTACCCTATTTCTCTGAAACCAGCCAATGAGACTAATGAATTAGCAGCTGATTTTAAACTTTTTTACATTTTTTGCTTTTGTAAATTATAGCACTAAATTGGTTTATGGGCGACTGTTATCACCTGAAAAAACTAAAACAGAGAAACTTTTTCAAAAATATATAAGTGAACTTCCGCTTAGCTGCCCCAAAATATTTCAAATATTGCCTTGGAGTGCAGTAATATCCTTAATATCATTTTCAATGCAGAATGCCAATTTATATTATGTATAAAATAACATTGTAGGCCAGGCGCAGTGACTTATACCTGTAATCCAGCACTTTGAGAGGCTGAGGTGGGTGGATCACAAGGTCAGGAGATTGAGATAAGACTTTGTCTTGTCCTGATGACCCCCTGTCTTCTGTATGTAAAGGAGTTCTTAGTCTCTCCAAAACAAAATACAAAACAAAAATAAAATTTTATGTACATGTGAGTACACAAACATACACACGTGCTTATACAACTATTATGTTTGGTTTTAGGCTGTCCTGAATTCAGTAATAGAATAGTTCTTAACATTTTACTACTACAAGCTGGTGCTTGATTTTATTAGCTGCTGCTTTTATATTTTTGTTTGCCCAAGCTGTCCTTAGTCACACAGTAGTCTTCAAATTCCTACAGATGTTGTTATAGATTCTTAGAGGTTTGCACACCCTATTTCAGTTAGACATTTAATGATTTAAGAAGATTTTTGTCAGTGGTGTTAATCAGTTATGTTATCAAAGTACTCTTTATATTTCATTTAAGCCAATTTTAATTGTTTTTTAGGTTTGAGATATGTAGTAGTGATTTTAACACTGTACTTTCAGGCCAGGCATAGTGGCTCATGCCTGTAAGCCCAGCACTTTGAGAGGTAGAGGTGGGAAGATTGCTTGAGCCCAAAGGTTCAAGACCAGCCTGGGCAATATGGTGAGACCCCATCTCTGCAAAAAATTAAAAAAAAGTAGCTGGGCATAGTGGCGTGTGCCTGTGGTCCCACTTACATGGGAGACTGAGGCGGAAGGATTGCTTGAGGCCAGAAGGAGGTCAGGGCCGCAGTGAGCTGTGTTCCTGCCACTGTACTCCAGCCTGGGTGACAGAGTGAGACCTTTCTCAAAAAACCCCAAAAAAACTCTTTTTTCTTTGCTTGCTCATATGATGTATACTTTTTTGGAAATTCAAATTGTTTACTTTGTCTTTTGATTTAAGTGATGATTTACTGGAGGATTCAGACAGTGAAGAGCATTCCAGATCAGATTCTGTGACAGGTATGTAAAAAGTATTAGATAATGTATTTAAAAAATTCTTCACACAGTTGTGTATACAGCTAACTACCACTTAATTCTGAATTTCTTACTTAATGCTAACTCTAAATTTTTGCTAGTATACACAGAAGACTGAAATATTGTGTGTCAGAGATCTCAAATTAGTAGTATGTACATAGTATTCCGTATTTAAAGTTTAAATGGTACCTATTTGAGCCAAAGGAATTAAAGTGGATAGTTACATTAAATTTTTGTCACATGTCAAGTAATTAAATCTTTTTATTTGTATAATGTATTCTGTTAACTAAAAGTAGTGTTTAAAGCTCTTTATTCATATAGGTGAATACAGAACTACATTTTATTGTATGAAATTATAGACATTAAAATATCAAGTAAAATGCCTTACTAGCTTATAAAATATTAGGACAAAATAATATACTTTGTATTTTAATGTTATTTTGTAGGAAAAGCTAGTAATATGCTTCAAAATAGTTTTACTTTGTCAATTTAAATCCTAACTCTTCTACTTAATATAGTCTGATTGCACTTCTGATATATGGCATAGCGGTATTAAAGTCTGTTAGAGTTTTAAGAATTAGGCCGGGCTTGGTGGCTCATGTCGGTAATCCCAGCACTTTGGGAGGCCACTGCGGGTGGATCACCTGAGGTCAGGAGTTCGAGACCAGCCTGGCCAACATGGTGAAACCCTGTCTTTACTAAAAATGAAAAACAGTTAGCTGGGTGTGGTGGCGTATACCTATCTCAGCTACTCAGGAGGCTGAGGCAGGAGAATCGCTTGAACCGGGGAGGCAGAGATTGCAGTGAGCTGAGATCACCATTGCACTCCACCCTGGGCAATAAGAGAGAAACTCCCTCTCAAAAAAAAAAAAAAGAATTAGATAAGGTAAGTGCATATAAAGCACAGTGCCTGGGAAGTAGCCAGTATTTTAAAAAAGTGACTGTTATTAACTTGTGGCTATTGTTTAATGTCAGATGCTGTGTACTAAGGACATATATAACTTAAATCTTTTTAGAAGAGGAATGGTTTTGTGTAGTACAGTTCACAAAAATTATAGTTAACATTTGGTAGTAAAAATATTCTTTAAATTCTAATTTGTCATCAAACTTTTTTGAAAGGCACTAAATGGAACACTGGACAATTTTGGGTTCATCCTCAGCAGTCTTTTGAAGCAGTTCTTAGCAATGAACAAAAAAATCACCAAATAAGGCAGGAAAATGCCCTTAAAAATGTATAAATGTGTAATTCATTCTAGAAAAGTTAAAAATTTTTTTTTTTAAAAAGAGTAGACTGAGGAAGCTAATGCTCTTTTCCCATTTTATTGTCCTTCTGCAAAAACTACTACTCTTCCTTTCTTTCTTTCTCTCATTCTGTCTTTCTGTCTTTCTGTCTTTTTTTTTTTTTTTTTTTTTTTTTTGACAGAGTCTTGCTCTGTCACCCAGGTTGGAGTGCAGTGGTACAATCTCAGCTCACTGCAACCTCTACCTCCCGGGTTCAAGGGATTCTTCTGCCTCAGTCCCCGAGTAGCTGGGGTTATAGGTGCCTGCCACCACACCTGGCTAAGTTTTGTATTTTTAGTAGAGACAGGGTTTCACCATGTTGGCCAGGCTGGTCTTGAACTCCTGACCTCAGGTGATCTGCCCGCCTCGGCCTCCCAAAGTGCTGGGGTTATAGACGTGAGCCACCGCGTCCAGCCAGACTGTCTCTTTTGTTTTTTTGAGACGGAGTTTCGCTCTGTGGCCAGATTGGTCTCGAACTGCTGACCTCAGGTGATCCGCCCGCCTCAGCCTCCCAAAGTGCTGGGATTATAGGCGTGAGCCACCGTGCCCAGCCAGACTGGCTCTTTTGTTTTTCTGAGATGGAGTTTCGCTCTGTGGCCAGACTGGTCTCGAACTGCTGACCTCAGGTAATCCACTTGCCTCAGCCTCCCAAAGTGCTGGGATTACAGGTGTGAGCCACTGCACCCAGCCAAGTTTTTGAACTCTTTCAAAAAATAACTCCTTGGTCTTGTTAAGTTCCTTGAAGTGTGGGCTTCTGTTTTTCCTTTGTAAAGTGTTTGCTGTTTTAAGTTTTTTTGATTCTCACTAGAACCTTTCCTTTGTGTGCTGTAGTTTTGTTATTTTCCCTGGGTCTAAGGATCTCAGTACGTGTTTTTGCAATTATAGTACTCATATTTGGTCAATTTTCTTACCCTTTTTCTACCTTTGTTCTTTTCATCTATGCCTGTTTTGATTTTTCACACTTTAAAGATACCATGTTTACTTTAGCTCCTAGTGTCTTGAAAATTATCATGTGTTTTTGTTGACTACATATAACACTTCATTTAGGGGTTTAAACATTGTCTTTATGTAGTATTAAAAAGTAGATATGGTAAGAGAAAATATCTTTCCAGTTCCAAATTTTTAATTGCCTCATTCAAGGATTTGTAAGTAGCTTATTCATTCACAGTAAAAGTATGTATCTTCTAAACTAATTTCGTTACATTGAAAGACTATTGGTGACTTTATGGAGGCTTATAGGATAGTCCTGTATATATATTTGATATTAATGATGTCTTCTCTTCCCAAAGTATTTAAAAAGTGATAAATTACCGTTTCAAGCTTATCAGAACATGTCCAATTTAATGGAAATCACACACTTCTAAGTGATTTTAGTCAAATTGGATGATACTTTCTGAAGAATTATGAAATATATTTCTTTTGTTTTTTTCTGTTTGTTTGTTTTTATGTTTTTTTGAGATAGAGTCTCATTCTGTTGCCCAGGCTGGAGTGCAGTGGCATGATCTTGGCTCACTGCAACCTCTGCCTCCTGGGTTCAAGAGATTCTACTGCCTCAGCCTCCCGAGTAGCTGGGATTACAGGCATCTGCCACTACACCTAATTTTTTTATGTTTTGTAGAGATAGGACTTCACCATGTTGGCCAGGCTGGTCTTGAACTCCTGACCTCAAGTGATCCACCGGCCTCAGCCTGCCAAAGTGTTGGGATTATAGATGTGAGCCACTGTGCCTGGCCTATTGAAATATATTTCTTAATTTCAAAAATGTGAATGCAGATGAAGAGACATTTGTTTTTTAGTTGAAAGTTATGAGGTTTGAAGATATCTAAGAGGATTGCATAGAGAAAAGTTCAGTATTTGAACCACAGATCCGAATTAAGTATACATGGCTTCTTGTGAAGACTGAGAAGAATGTTTGGTAGGAAGTTAAAGAAGGGTTCAAATTGAAATTTGAGTTTTAGAAGAGTGCCTAGAAAAAACCTAATTGCTTACCTCAGGAAGTTTGGTTGACACTATCCAAATAAGCAGAATAGAGCCAGGCATGAGCCATCGCGCCCAGCCTCTAATTTTTTGTATTTTTAGTAGAGATGGGGTTTTGCCATGTTGCCCAGGCTGGTCTCGAACTCCTGAGCTCAGGTAATCTGCCCACCTCAACCTACCAAAGTGCTAGGATTACAAATGTGAGCCACTGTGCCTGGCCTAAGTTGAAAATAATTTTGAGTCCCTTGAATACTTGTACGGTTTTTCTAAGGAAGTTCATCTTAGATTTGAGTATGTTTAAAAAAAAAAAAGAAAGAAACAAAGAAAAAAAAATAGCCTGGTATCTATGGGGGATTGGTTCCAGGATCCTCTCTAGATATCAAAATCCAGGTATGCTCAAGTCCCTTGTATAAAATGGTATAGTTTTGCTTATAACCTATGTACATCTACATTTTCCCGTTACTTTAAATGATCTCTAGATTACTTATAATATCTAATACAATGTAATATTGAGTAAAAAGTCTTTATTCTCTATTGTTTAATGACAAAAAAGTTTGTACATGTTTAGTAGAGATGCAACCATCCATTTTTTTAAAAAAATCTTTTCTGGCTGGGCGCGGTGGCTCATTCCTGTAATCCCAGCACTTTGGGAGGCTGAGCCGGGTGGATCACCTGAGGTTGGGAGGTTCGAGGCCAGCCTGACCAACATGGAGAAACCACATCTCTACTAAAAATACAGAATTAGCTGTGTATGGTGATGCAGCTACTTGGGAGGCTGAGGCAGGAGAATTGCTTGAACCTGGGAGGTGGAGATTTTGGTCAACCGAGATCACACCATTGCACTATAGCCTAGGCAACAAGAGCAAAACTCCATCTCCAAATAAATAAATAAATTATGTTTTCCATCTGTAGTTAGTTGAATCCGTGGATGTAGAACCTGTGAATATGGAGGGCTGACTGCACTTTAAATTTTTTTAGGCTGGGTGCGGTGGCTCGCGCCTATAATCCTAGCACATTGGGAGGCTGAGGTGGATGGATCACCTGAGGTCAGGAGTTGGAGACCATCCTGGACAACATGGTGAAACCCTGTCTCTACTAAAAATATAAAAATTAGCCAGGCGTGGTGGTGTGCGCCTGTAATCCCAGCTACTTGGGAGGGGCTGAGGCACTAGAATCGCTTGAACTTGGAATGCGGAGGTTGTGATGAGCCGAAATTGCACCACTGCACTCCAGCCTGGGTGACAGAGCAAGAATCTGTCTCAAAAAAAAAAAACCACACACAAAAAAACCATATATATATATATATATATATATATATATATATATATATAGTTTTCTTTATCTAGTCATAATGTACTGACTGGATGAGTAGAAAAATTTAATGAAAACTTTAAACCACTGATTTTTATTTATCTTTACAAGGCTGTGTCTAATGAACCTTGTTCCTTTTTGAAGGGCATACATCACAGAAGGAAGCCATGGAAGTAAGCCTTGATATAACAGCACTCAGCATTCTGCAACAGCCAGAAAAACTTCAGTGGGAGATTGTTGCAAATGTGCTTGAAGATACTGTTAAGGATCTTGAAGAACTTGGGGCAAATCCTTGTTTAACAAACTCTAAGAGTGAAAAGACAAAGGAAAAGCATCAGGAACAGCACAACATTCCTTTTCCGTGTTTATTAGCTGGAGGTTTATTAACATATAAATCTCCTGCTACCTCACCCATTAGTAGTAATTCTCACAGGTCACTGGATGGTTTGAGCAGAACTCAGGGTGAAAGTATATCAGAACAAGGGTCAACTGACAATGAATCCTGCACTAATTCAGAACTAAATTCTCCTCTGGTAAGGAGGACTTTACCGGTTTTGCTTCTTTATAGCATCAAGGAATCTGATGAGAAAGCAGGAAAGATCTTTTCACAGATGAACAATATTATGAGTAAAAGTTTGCATGATGATGGTTTTACTGTTCCACAGATTATTGAAATGGAGCTGGATAGTCAGGAGCAGTTGTTATTGCAGGATCCTCCTGTGACTTACATTCAGCAATTTGCAGATGCAGCAGCCAACCTTACCTCTCCGGATTCTGAGAAGTGGAACTCTGTGTTTCCCAAGCCTGGGACTTTGGTTCAGTGCTTGAGGCTGCCAAAGTTTGCAGAGGAGGAGAATCTTTGTATAGACTCAATAACTCCTTGTGCTGACGGAATTCATTTGTTGGTAGGACTGCGGACATGCCCTGTTGAATCCTTGAGTGCAATAAATCAAGTAGAGGCCTTGAATAATTTAAATAAATTAAACTCTGCACTATGTAATAGACGGAAAGGTGAGCTGGAATCAAATCTTGCTGTAGTGAATGGTGCAAATATTAGTGTAATCCAACATGAATCACCAGCAGATGTACAGACTCCTTTGATAATTCAGCCTGAGCAGAGGAATGTTAGTGGTGGATATTTAGTACTTTATAAAATGAATTATGCCACTCGGATAGTGACTTTAGAAGAGGAACCAATAAAAATACAACATATCAAAGATCCCCAGGACACAATTACCTCGCTCATTTTGCTTCCACCAGATATATTGGATAATCGAGAGGATGACTGTGAGGAACCTATTGAGGACATGCAGTTAACCTCAAAGAATGGTTTTGAGAGAGAAAAAACGTCTGACATTTCTACTCTTGGACACCTGGTAATAACTACTCAGGGAGGATATGTAAAAATACTAGATCTTTCAAACTTTGAAATTTTGGCCAAAGTGGAGCCTCCCAAAAAGGAGGGCACTGAGGAACAGGACACATTTGTTTCTGTGATTTACTGCTCTGGCACAGACAGGCTGTGTGCGTGCACCAAAGGTAAGTTGTTTGATTATGCTATAAATCTTATAAAATCCATGTATATATGGCATTTGTTTATGTGCATACCTAGTATGAATTTTAGATTCACATAGATGGAGAGGAATTTTTTTGTAATGAAGTGGTAAATCCTTCTGTTTAAACTGTTCTTAAAACTTTTTTCTACTGCCCTAGGTAAGGATTCTAACTGTAAATAAGTTAGTAGGTCACTTAGCAAATATCTTCTGCTTTAACCTCAAGAAAATAACATGCTTTTATTTAAGTGAGTCCCTGACTCTGCATCTGCTCAGATTTATGACCTTGGGCAAGTTACGTTAAATTCATTAAACCTGTTTTTGTTTGTTTATAAACTAGGATAAGAAAGTCTGTTTCCTAGGCTTATTAGAGTGAAATAATGTCTGTAAAGTTTCTGGCACAGTTATTGGTCTTTATTTCCTTCTGAAATAAAAATACTTAGCAAACAATTTTTAGTTTTGCTGAATACATTTTTTTTTGTCCGATTTACTCCTCATCTTTGGCTAGCAGTGGATTAGTTTTGCAAAATTTGAAGCGTTATATAGATTAAGATAGTGTGCAATTATTTTTTCTTTTTTTCTCCTTCCTTTCTTTTCCTTTTCCTTTCCCCTTTCCCGCTTTCCCCCTTTCTGTTCCCCTCCCCTCCTTTTGTTCTCCCCTTTCTTTCCCCCTCCCCTCCCCTCCTTTCTTTTCCTTTTTTTTTTTTTTTTTTTTTTGAGACCCAGTTTCACTCTTGTTGCCCAAGCTGAAGTGCAATGGCCCAATCTCAGCTCACTGCAACCTCTGCCTCCTGGGTTCAAGTGTTTCTCCTGCCTCAGCCTTCCAAGTAGCTGGGATTACAGTCGCGTGGCAGCAAGCTCGGCTAATTTTTTGTATTTTTAGTAGAGACAGGGTTTCACCATGTTAGCCAGGCTTGTCTTGAACTCCTGACCTTAGGTTATCCACCCACCTTGGCCTTCCAATGTACTGGAACTACAGGCATGAGCCACTGTGCCCGGCCCTTTCTTTTCTTTCTCAGGGTCTCACTGTGTTGCCCAGGCTGGAGTGCAAGTGGCATTATCTTAGCTCACTGCAGCCTCAATCTCCTGGGCGCAAACTGTCCTCTCGCCTCGGCCTCCTGAATAGCTGGGACTACAGTACAGAGCTGGGACTACGCACTATCGTGTTCAGCTAATTTTTGTAATTTTTTGTAGAAATGGGATTTCGCCATGTTGCTCAGGCTGGTCTCAAACTTCTGAGTTCAAGTGATCTGCCTGCCTCGGCCTCCCAAAGTGTTGGGATTACAGGCATGTGGCATTGTGCCTGGCCTATTTTTTTCTTTATGTACATTTTAAGTTAGGGAGATAAAGTAGTTTTTGAAAAGGATTACTGACAGTATCAGGCAAAATGAATAGTTCTATTGATTGTCTAGTAGGAATTTAGAACTAGGAGATAGTTGAAGCCTAAGTGACTATAACTAAGGCATGGCAGTGGAATTAGGATTTGAGCAGAGTTATGTATGCATCTCATCTGTGGTTCTGATAGTAATTAGACTGTTTTTCCTCTCTTTAAATAGATTTCAAGAGTTTAGCCAAGGAACATAATGGTTAATGTAGTGGTTAGATTGTCTTCTTTGAACTATATGTAGTGAAATTGGTTTTTTACTTTTATTTTTATTTTTTTTGAGGCAGGGTCTCACCCTATCAACAGGCTGGGGTGCAGTTACGCAATCTTGGCTCACTGCAACTACTGCCTACCAGGTTCAAGTGATTCGCCTGCCTTAGCCTCCTGAGTAGCTGGGACCACAGGTGCGCGTCACCACACTTGGCTAATTTTTGTGTTTTTAGTAGTGATGAGGTTTCACTATGTTGGCCAGTCTGGTCTCGAACTGCTGACCTCAAGTGATCCACCTACCTTGGCCTCCCAAAGTGATGGGATTACAGGCGTGATCCACTGTGCCTGGTGAAATTTCTGTAATTTCTAGTGAAAGTTAATGGAAAAAAATCTTCAAATATCATAAAAATCCAACTAGATTAATTTAGAAAACGAACAGTGTAGTCTAATGACTTTAGACTAATAAAACTTTGAATTACAGATGAGAATTTCAGAACAACCATTAAAATTCTATGTGGTATCAGAGATAATTTGAATTTATTGGTCATATATGTTGCAGTTCATTGTTGTAAGAACTTTACCTGTGTTCGTTTAGTCATCACACCAACTTTAATGTACTATTTTTGTCTCCATTTTGTAGATAAACATACTGAAGGAAAGAGAGGTTAAGTAGCTTGTTAAGTAATAGAGCTAATAAATGTCAGAGCCAGCATTCAAACATCAGAGCACTTTAAATGGCATTATACTGCCATAATACAACAAAAGATGAAGAATGTTACATTGAATTCTTTGCATTCTTTTCATCTGCAAGATTAAAAATTGAAAATTATTTAACTTGCTGTAGGTCATCCAAAATGGAGCTGGACTTGAACCTAGGTGGCACGGCCCTTTGGGGCACATCTTTATAAGACACTACTATTTTCCAGAAATGCAATAAGGGTTTTTAATGCTTTCAATTATTTGATGAGATATGCTTTAGGTAACTCAGAGGAGAAATAGTATTTACGCCTTAAATATTTAAGTTATTAAGGTTTTTAACATTTAAATAAAAGTATTGGCCAGGCATGGTGGTGCGTGCCTATAATCCCAGCTGGTTGGGAGGCCGAGACAGGAGAATCACTTGAACCCAGGAGGAGAAGGTTGCAGTGAGCTGAGATTGCGTCACTTCACTTCTAGGCGACCGAGCAAGACTCCGTCTCAAACAAAACAAACAAACAAAAAAGTATTTAAAATAGATGGTTGTTTTCTTGGAGTTTGTACAGTCCGGAATTCCTAGAACATGATCGCATATGATGGGGAATTTATCCAGATGAAAGACAAGAAAAACCTGAGAAGTTAGTTGCTTTCAAAATGATCTCCCAATTCTTCAGGGATTGACTAAAGAAGGTGCATTTGAAAAGATAACAACAAAGGGGAAAGAAAAGTTGATGTCTTAAAATGTATGTATATGTATGATTTTTAAAAAGCATCTCAGACTGAATCAAATGGATGTGACCCTGTCTTCTGAGTATATTCAAATAACATAAAACTCTTTTTCTTGTGGAGAATTGAGTTTTTTCATAAAAATAAATCTATAGTTAATATATGTTTTAAGTTAATTTTATATGGGATTAATAATATACTAAATGTAGATTTGTTAAGCTATCTTTGATAATTCAGGAATAGAATATATACACACTACATATATGAAATTTTGTAAAAGGCATAAAATATAGTGTGAATTTCTTTATAAAAGTGTGGAGTTTAAAATGAAAGATAAATTGGTGTTCTGCTTGGTGCAAATACATTTAAAATCAATAGGAAAGACTTAAATGAGAAAATAAGACTAAGGTGTATCAGTGGAGTATAAGGATAGGGTGCAGTTACGATACTTGACAAAATATTAATGCTTAAAAAATAAAGTTTTTTAAAAGGCCGCAATTAATAGGGAACATACCGTGAAATGTAACAATACTGAATATAAATATGACCCCAACAACATAAAGTCTATATATCTGTACTGATATTCAGAAGGAGAATAATAAGAAGTTGAGCCATAATTGCTTTGAAAGTCTTTAATAATCTCACTATCTGGGATTATTGGACTATATGTTCACATCCTTGTTTTGGTACTTGTTTCTTGTGGAAATCATTCCTTTAGTCTTCTGTTCCTGCTTTGCTAAGAGTTTCCAATAGGAATGAATGTTACATTTTGTCAAATACTTGTTTGCATCCATGGAGATCATTTGGTTATTCTTTTTAGTTCAGTGTATTGAAATATATTGATTGACTTTTGGATATTAAACCAACTTTGCGTTCCTGGGATAAAACCCACTTGGTCATAATGCATTACCTTATATATTGTTGGATACAATTTGCTAAAATTTTGTTCATAATTTTTGCATATTGTTCATCAGGGATATTATATGTTCCTTGTAATCTTTTTTAGTTTTTGCCTTTTGTAATCTTTATCTGATTTTGATATCAGTGAGTTGGGAAGTATTCTTTCTTCAATTTTTTGGTAAAGTTCGCGTAGAGTTGGTCTTATTTTTCCTTAAATATTTGGTAGAATTCGCCAGTGAAGCTCTTTGGGCCTGGAGATGTTTTTAGTGGGAAGATTTTGAATATATAAGTTCAATTATGTTTATAGAGAGTTATTGAGGTTTTTAAAATTTTTTAGTGAATTCTGATATTTTTTCAGTTGTTATCAAGTTTTAGCATAAAGAATTTCATAATATTCCCCACAATCCTTTTATTTTATTTCCTTTTTTTTTTTTCTTGAGACAGAGTATCGCTTTGTCACCCAGGCTGGAGTGCAGTGGCGCAGTTTCGGCTCACTGCAACCTCTGCCTCCTGGGTTCAAGTGATTCTCTAACCTCAGCCTCCTGAGTAGCTGGGACTACAGGTGCACCACCATGCTTGATTAATTTTTCTATTTTTAGTAGAGATGAGGTTTCACTCTTGGTCAGGCTGGTCTTGAACTCCGGACCTCAAGTGATTCACCTGCATCGACCTCCTAAAGTGCTGGAATTACAGATGTGAGCTGCTATGCCTGGCTCCCTACATTCCTTTTAATATTTGCAGACTCTTTACTGATGTCACTGCTCTCATTTGTGATACTGATTGATGATTTGTATGTTCTCTTTTTTTCCTGATCAATCTGTCTAGAGGTTTATCTGTTTTATTGATTTTTTTTTTCCCCAAAACAACCAGCTTCTGATTTAAGTAACATTTGTTTCTTTGTTGTTTTTCTGTTTTCCCTTTTACTAGATTTCCATTTTAATGTTATTGTTTCCTTCTGCTTGATTTGGGTTTATTTTGCTCTTCTCTAGTCTGTCTGTCTGTCTTTCTGTTTGTCTTTCTGTCCTTCCTTCCTTCCTTCCTTCCTTCCTTCCTTCCTTCCTTCCTTCCTTCCTTCCTTCCCTCCCTCCCTCCCTCCCTCCTTCTTTCCTTCCTTCCTTCCTTCCTTCCTTCCTTCCTTCCTTCCTTCCTTCCTTCCTTCCTTCCGTCCGTCCGTCCGTCCGTCCTTCTTTCTGTCTTTCTTTCTTTCTGTCTTTCTTCCACCGAGTTTCACGCTGTCGCCAGGCTGGGGTGCAGTGATGTGATCTTGGCTCACTGCAACCTCTGCCTCCCAGTTCAAGTGATTCTCCTGCCTCAGCCTTCCGAGTAGCTGGGACTACAGGCCCGCTCTACCACTTCCAGCTAATTTTTGTATTTTTAGTAGAGACGGGGTTTCACCACATTGGCCAGGATGATATTGATCTCTTGACCTCGTGATCTGCCCGCCTCGATCTCCCAAAGTGCTGGGATTACAGGCGTGAGCCGCCGCGCTGGCCTTCT
This sequence comes from Chlorocebus sabaeus, assembly GCF_047675955.1. Classification (NCBI taxonomy): domain Eukaryota; kingdom Metazoa; phylum Chordata; class Mammalia; order Primates; family Cercopithecidae; genus Chlorocebus; species Chlorocebus sabaeus. The sequence continues at coordinate 32,144,451 of NC_132917.1, forward strand.
TTAGTTTCTTAAAGTAGAAGCTTAGGTTATTGGTTTGAGATCTTTTCTAATACAGTAAATTTAAAGCCATAAATATTTTTGGAAGCACTGTCTTAGTGATACTTCCTAAATTTTGATACATTTTGTTTTTCCTTTTTTCTCATTTGGATCAAAATATGTTCTAATTTCCCTTTTGTTTTCTTGTTTGGCCCAGAGATTATTTAAAAGTGTTTTGTTTAGCCTCCAAATACTTGAGGTTGCTCTAGATTTCTTTCTGTTCTGGATCTCTAACTTATTTCCATTGCTGTCAGAGAACATAATTTATATGAAGTCAGTGTTTTGAAATTTATTGAGACTTTTTCCTGACCCAGCATCTGTTCTGTCCTGGAGAATGTTCTACGTGCACTTGAAAAGAATGTGTGTTCGGCACCCATGGGTTAGAGTGTTGTATAAATTTCACTTATGTAAGTGTATGTTTTTGAGTTTTTAAAGTCTTCCTGATTTTATATCGAGCCTTCTTCTATCAATTTTGAGAGCAAGTATTGAAATCCCCAACTATGTTTTTGTTGAATCGTTCACTTTTAAGTCTGCTTTTGCTTCACTTGTCTTTCGGCTCTTTTGTTAGACTGTTTCATAATTGTTACATCTTTCTGATGTATTGACCCTTTTGTCATTATGAAATATTCCTCTGTCTCTATTTTGTGTCATACTAATAAAATCACTCTGACTTTCTTATGGTTACAGTTTGCATTATGTATCTTTTCCACAATTTTACTTTCAACTAACTTGTGATTTTGAATCTGAGGTGGGTCTCTTAGATGCATATAATTTTGCTTTTTTATACAGTTGGATAACCTGTACCCTTTTAAATTTGAATGACTTTACGCTTAATGTAATTATTGCTATGGTTGCATTTATGTCTGCCATTTTGATTTTTTAAAATGTTTTTTACATTCCTTTGTTACTCCTTCACTGCATTCTTTTGCGTTGAATAAATATTTTTATTACACCATTTTAATCCCTTTGTTGATTTTTTTTTAAGAAAAAAAATTTACATAACATTAGTAAAGAATAATTTATTAGGGACATCCAGAGACCTACTGGCAAACCAAGAGCTAAAGCAGTACGGATATCTTGCATCTATGAATGTGTCCCTCCTCCCCTCTCCCAAACTCTGTCCTTTTCCTGCAGATAACTGTTACTCAATAATTTTTACGTCTTTCCTTTTATAAAGAAAACTGGTTTTATGCTTCAGATGTGAATATTTCAACAACATATTTTATTGATTTTGCTTGGTTTTGCCCTTTATAAAAATGATACCAAACTCTTAACTAGTTTGGCGGGACTTGATTTTCCTCTCATTATGTTTTAAGATTACCTGTTTCGTTGCATGCCTTGTAGATCATTTAATTTTCACTTATACTTAGTACTCCAATGTGCAGAAAACCCACAAATAATTGATGCATTTTCCTGTCAGTGGACATCTTGTTTATTTCTGTTTTTTTCTGCTATAAACATCTTGTGTAAGTTCCTTGGTGCATATATGTAAGGGGCTCTCTATTCTTTTTTTTTTTTTTTTTTTTTGGAGACAATCTTGCTCTGTTGCTAAGGCTGGAATGCAGTGGTGCTGATCTCAGCTCACTGCAACCTCCATCTCCCGGGTTCAAGTGATTCTCCTGCCTCAGCCTCCCAAGGTTAGCTGGGATTACAGGCGCCTGGCTAAGTTTTGTATTTTTACAAAACGGACGGGGTTTCCCCATATTGGCCAGGCTGGTCTCGAACTCCTGACCTCAAGTGCTCTACCTGCCTTAGTCTCCCAAAGTGATGGGATTACAGGCCTGACCCACTGTGCCTGGCCTGAGGCTCTCAGTTCTTAAGAGTAGAATTGTTGGGTGATGTGTTATAATTTTTTTTTCCTTTTTAAAATGTGTTAAATATACGTAATGAAGTTTACTATTTTAACTATTTTACAGCATATAATATAGCGACTATAATACATTCACAATGTTGTATAACCACCAGTACTGATTTGCAGAACTTTCCCATCATCCTAAACAAAAACTCTAACCATTAAGCAGTAACTTCCCATTCATTCTACCCTCAGCTGCTGGTAACCTCAATTCTACTTCTGTATGACTTTGCCTATTGTAGATACCTCATATAAGTGGAATCATATATTTGTCCTTTTGTGTCTGATTTCTTTCACTCAGCATATTTTTAGTGTTCACCCATGTAGTATGTATCACATCTTTGTTCCTTTTTATGCCAAATAATATTCCATTACAGTAGGGCCCCTGGCCCCCCCCCCCCCCCCAACCCCTGCCCCTTATCTGTGGTTTCAGTTATCTGTGCTCAGCTATGGTCTGGAAATATTAAAGGGAAAATTTCAGAAATCAACAATTGATAATTATTAAATTACTCACTCTTCTGAGTAGTGTAATAAAATCTCTTGTCCCACCCAGGACACAAATCATTTGTCCAGTGTCTCCATGCTGTATACACTACCTGTCTGTTAGTCACTTAGTAGCTGTCTTGGTTATCAGATTGTCTGTCACTGGTATCGCAGTGCTTGTGTTCAGGTAACCATTTTACTTAATAATGGCCCTAAAGCTTCAGAATAGTGATGCTAGCTATCGGATATGTCAAAGTGAAGCCGTTTTGAAGTTTTTTCTTTATGTTGAAAAGGTGAACATTTTTGACTTAAAAAGGAAAGAAAAAAATTTTATGTGCAAGTTTCTAAGATTTATGGTAAGAACAAATCTTACCATAATATGTGAATTTGTGAAATTGTGAACAGCATATTGCTATCATTGTTCTATTTTGTTACTGTTCATCTCTTCCTGTGCCTAATTTATAAATTGATCATATGTGTACATATATATGAATATATGTAAAAAACTATATATATATATATATATATATATATAGGGTTTGATACTATCCACAGTTTCAGTCATCACTGCAAGGTCTTGGAACTGTGGCTACTGTAAGGGGTGACTATTGTAACTCAGCATTTGGGTTGTTTCCGTGTTTTGGCTATTGTGAATAATGCCCCTATAAACATTGGTGTACAAATATTTGAGTGTCTGTTTTCAGTTGTTTTGGGTATATACCTAGGAGTGGAATTGCTGGGTCATATGGTAATTCTATGTTCAACCTTTTTTTTTTTTTTTTTTTTTTTTTTGAGATGGAGTTTCACTCTTGTTGCCCAGGCTGGAGTGCAATGACGCGACCTTGGCTCACTGCAACCTTTGCCTCCCCAGTTCAAGTGAGTCTTATGCCTCAGCCTCCCAAGTAGCTGGGATTACAGGCATGCACCACCACGCCCAGCTATGTTTTGTATTTTTAGTAGAGATGGTATTTCGCCATGTTGACCAGTCTGGTCTCCAACTCCTGACCTCAGGTGATCCTCCCACCTTGGCCTCCCAAAGTGCTGGGATTATAGATGTGAGCCACTGCGTCTGGCCTATGTTTAACGTTTTGGGAATCACCAAGTTATTTTCCACAGAGTCTGCACCGTTTTACATTTCCACAAGCAGTTTGGAAGGGTCCCAATTTTTCTACGTTCTGGCCAACATTTGTTATTTTTGGTCTTTTTGGTAATAGTCACCCTAGTGGTTGTGAAGTGGTATCTATTGTGGTTTTGGTTTGCACTTTCCTAATGAATAATGATGTTGAGCATTTCTTCATGTGTTTGTTGGTCATTTGTATTTCTGTGATACATGTGAAATGTCCATGTTTTTGTCCACTTTTGAATTGTCTGTTTTTTTTTTTTTTTTTGGTTGAGTTGTAGGAACTTTTTTAGAAATTCAGAATTCATATCTTAATAGATATGATTTGTAAATACTTTCTCACATTCTGTGGGTTGTCTTTTTACTTTCTTGATAGTGTCCTTTGATGCACAAAACATTGGCATTTTGAAAAAGTCCAGTTTTACTTTTTTGTTGATAATCTTATGTTCATACATCATTTTCCTGTTTTTCTTTAGTTTTTGTCCGTTGTTCCCTTTAGCTAATTGACTATATAAAGAGAATTCATTTAATGTTTTTGACTAGTAATTCCAATATCTGGGCTTTCTCAGGCATGGTTTTTGATAATTCTTTTTTTTTCCTCATGTAAATGGGCCATACTTTGCTGTTTCTTTGAGTGCTTTATAATTTTTTGTTGTAGTCAGAACCTTCTGAGTATTGTAATGTGGTACCTCTAGAAATCTTATTCTCTCACTCAGGGAGATTTTGCTTGTTTCCAGCTGCAGCCATCCATTTGTGACATTTTCAAACTGTTTGTACAAAAGCTGTAGAACCCTCTCCCCACTCTTATCCTCCCAAAAAAGAGTTCTGTCTCTTTAAATCTTACTGTAGATCCTGTTTCGGCTTTTTCCCCTTAAATCTTCTGGTGGCTGCTGCTTGGAGAAGCAGCTGCAATCTCAGAAGGGTGAAACCCAGGCAGGAGTCTATTCTGGTCCCTTAGGTAACTGCTAGACCAACCAAAATGCACAATTTTGGGAAGAAAAGGTCCCTCCTGTCCGCCCTGGCACCAGCCAGCTGCTTCCAGCACATGTGCCACTTTTCCCCACAGCTGTGTCTGGGCTGAGGATGGAGGGGATGGTAGCTGGTTCATGTAGGCCACTGTCTTACCAGAGATCAGTCTCTCTGTAAATATCCTGTTCGGTCCCATATTTCTGAAATACATGATTCCAATCACACTTTCTAGTTCAGTGGTTGCTTTGGTGGAGGGACTGATCCCTAGAGCTTCCTACTCTGCCATTTGGCATGAAATCATTGGTCCTTATGTTGATTCTGGTTTCTTTTTCTGATACTGCTTTTTTTTTTTGAGTTATATTTTGGTGCTTTAATAATACAGTCTACTTCAGAATAATACTTTATTCTCGTAAAATATGTAGGAACTTTGCTCTTATCTCCCCCCACCCCATACATTACATTTAAGTATGTTATAAACCCATCAAAATGGCTGGGTGCGGTGCCTCATGCCTGTAATCCTAGCACTTTGGGAGGCCAAGGTGGGCAGATCACCTGAGCTTAGGAGTTTAAGACCAGCCTGGCCATCATGACAAAACCTTGTCTCTACTAAAAATGCAAAAATTAGCCAGGTGTGGTGGGCATCTGTAATCCCAGCTACTCAGGAGGCTGAGGCAGGGAGAATCACTTGAACCCGGGAGGCAGAGGTTGCGGTGAACCGATATCACGCCATCACACTCCAGCCTGGGCAACAGAGCAAGACTCCGTCTGAAAAAAAAAAAAAAAAAAACCACAAAACCAACAAAACGTGTTGTAATTATTTTATACAACCATTATTTTTTTTAAAAGTTGGCAAAGAAATGAGAAAAACATTTATTTATTGTATTCGCCTACTTACCATTTCTGTTCTTTATTTTTTCTAGTGAATTTGATGTTGCTTTCCTTCCTCTTAAGGGGCTTTCTTTATTACTTACCATAAGGCAGGTTGCTAGCATAAAGTTCTCTCAGTCTTTGTTTTTCTGGAAATCTCTTCATTTCACATTCATTTTTGAGGATTAACGCTACCTAGAGAATCTGTTGACAGTTTCTCTCTGTACTTTAAATGTCATTCCATTGCTTCTGTCTCCGTTGTTTCTCATAAGTGATCTATTAATTTGTGTTGTTGTTTTCATGTCTGATGAGTAATTTTTGTCTTGCTGTCTTCATGATCTTCCCTTTGCCTTTCACGCTCAAGAGCTTATATATATGTGTGTTATTTCTTTGTTTATCCTATTTGAGGGTCATTAAACTTGAGTAAATTTGCAGTTTTCTATTGGATTTGGTAAGTTTTTGCCCATTATTTTTTCAGGTGGAATTCTCTTCTTCATGGAATTCCCATTACATGTATGTTCTTAATATTTTATCTGTCCCATAGGTCTCCAAGCTTCTTTTAATTTTAATTTAATTTAATTTAATTTTTTTTGAGACAAAGTCTTGCTGTTGTCGCCCAGGCTGGAGTGCAGTGGCGCAATCTCAGCTCACTACAACCTCCACCTCCCGGGTTCAAGTGATTTTCCTGTCTTAGCCTCCTGAGTAGCTCAGGGGATTATAGGCGCCTGCCACCATGCCCGGCTAATTTTTGTATTTTTAGTAGAGACAGGGTTTCACCATGTTGGCCAGGCTGGTATTGAACTCCTGACCTCAGGTGATCTGCCCACCTCGGTCTCCCAAAGTGCTGGGATTACAGGCGTGAGCCACTGCTCCCAGCCTTTAATTTTTTTAAAAATATTTTTTTTTGTTGAGTTGTTTATACCATTATTTCCTGTAATTCTCTATACCCCTGACTTCCTCTTATTCTATAAAAATGTTTACAATAGATCCTTGAAGTCTTTGCTAAATCTGAAGTCTGAGAAGACATTTTAAGGTGTGTGTGTGTGTGTTTCACATGTTGAATGTGGGTCCCTCTTTCTTTGCATGTCTTGTAATATTTTATTTACTTACTGGACATTTAAGACAACACTATAGAAATCTAGATTTGGATCTCCCTACCTTTTGCCAGGTGGTTATTGCTTTGTTTTGTAATTCATCTGGCTGAATCTGTGAAATCTCTTTTGTATTGTGCAGCTGCTGATTTCTGTCATTTATTCTGCCTAGTTTTAATTTGTAAGACTTGTTTCTTATTTTGTTTCTTCTGTGGCAGCATAGCTTAGTATTCAGCCAAAGATTGATAGGTTGTAGTGTCCAAATACCTTTAGCCAGTAAGGCTGTGCTCAAGTGTGCCCTGGCTTTTATTTTCTGTTGTGTTTTCTCAGGTCTCTTTTGCATAGGCATGGAGTCTTAGTTGACTGAGGATGTAGTAATGGCTTGGGCTCCCTCTGGTCTTTGCTGGACACGTGTACAACCTCTGGTCAAGGTGGGATTTGTGGAGCGTTTACCAGGCCCACTGTGCTTCTCTCACTACATGTAATTCTGTGTTAAATCCCTGGTGTTTCTAGTGCTTTGCTTGCCCCAGACAGAATTGTGACCTCAAGTAGCAGACCTTGTTTGTTTCCCATTGAAATCACCACTTTAAACTGGAAACTCTCCATCAATTGAGTCCCATCTGGAGATAACAGTGAATCTGCTGGTTTTCCCTGCTTACCTCACCCTCGTTAAATTACAGTTTTGTCTAGCTTTATAGTTGCCTTTCAGGAAGGGGATTTATCATCTTCCTCCTTCTGCCGTGCTAGAAGTGAATCTCCAAATTAGAATGTTAGAATATACTATTTTTTTGTCTTAACTAATGCTAAATTTGCTGTCAGTTTTTTTCCTGTGACAGAGATTTTAAACTAGAAATTTTAGTTGCCTTCATTTTATTGTGAATGCTTTAAAAAATAAGAGTATTTGTCAAGTTTTGTTACTGTTGAGATTAAGAGATTTGGCTGTGGATTCCAGTATAGCTAGTGCCTCATCTGTAAAATAGCCACAGTAATAGTTCTACCACACGAGTTTTTGGTAAAGAGTAAATGAATTAATTAAAGCACTTAAAATACTGTCTCATAAAAGTAAGTACTAGATAAATACCTGCTTTCATGTGTGTTTATGTATTTATCATTTTCTTCCTAAAAATTTGGTTTCAATTTGTAATTCCTTGGCAATTAAATTTCTAAACTCTTGGAAATATATCACATTGGTAGCTTTCCTTATCTGCCTATGAAGTGACATTAAATTGTTTCCTAAGTAATATTACATTTGAATATTTGAATGTTTACCCATTTTTCATGTATCTATGAAATTTGCTGCACTGTAGGTGGTGAGCTTCATTTTCTCCAAATTGGAGGAACCTGTGATGATATTGATGAAGCTGATATACTAGTGGATGGATCTCTTTCTAAAGGAATAGAACCATCTTCAGAAGGTTCCAAGCCTTTATCAAATCCTTCAAGTCCCGGCATTTCAGGTATGATATTAAATTTTTAAATGATTTTTTAAAAATGATTAGGTATTATTTGTCTTTTTTCTAGTTGTCGGAAGATGTAAACATATTAAAGTAAGGAGTGATTCTCAACCTGTGTGGTATGTTACTCAATATTTGTGAAGTCATCTAAGAGGTGAAAACAAACATTTCAGCCGTTAATGAGCTTTTAGTCTAATTAGAGGAGGGAAAAATCATATAAAAGAGAATTCATTAAGTAAGTATAAAATTAGTAGACTGGCTCATTTATTAATATTACTACTGGAATTGAAAAGCTGAAAAAAATGCTGTCACTGAGTATATATTTAGGGGGTATATTCACACATATGTTGTCCCATCCTGAATCTCCAGATAGATTTGTTTATATTTATTTGTTGTTTTTGCCTTTTTTTCCCCCATCCTTGTCCCATATTGCCCTCCAGAGCTAATTTTTCAAAAGAAGTTTTGCTAGCATGTTACTCCCTGCCGAAAAATCATTATTTGCCTTGTAGGCTTTTATGAAATCATTGTAGTCTGCTTCTCAATCTCCAGTTACTTGAATTAACCAAGATGTCTTGGTTAAGTATACAACTTGGTATAAAAAGCTAAAATACTGCATATTCTCATATTTTATGGGTTATTGGTTGAATGGAGAAAGTTTTTTATGTAAAGTACAGAAAACTACTTTTTAGTAGAGGAAAGATGAATTTTGTAATGAAGAAATAATGTAAAGAAAGGAGATTGACATGCTGTTAATATTTACAAACTAATCAGATTTAAAAGGGTCTAGACTTTGAGAAAAAGATGTAATTTGAATTAAACTTGTAATAATTTTATAGAACTTGCCATCATTTTTTTCTTTGTGAAAATATTCTAAACCTACCAGATTTTATATTTTAGTGTTTCATTACTTTTTAAAAATGGGAACAACAGCTTCTCAGCATTTTTTAATGTTATACATTTCACTGATATGAATACATGCATAGCTTTTGTAAAGAAACCTAATCAGTATGAAGCACATTATTACTTTTATAATACTAGCATGTACACAAGATTTTCTTAACTGCCACAGAAATAGAAAAAACACAATTTAATTTTTCAGTTTGTAAGTATTTATTTACCATATAGCTTTTGACTGTTTTAGTTTTTTATTCATTATAAAAGGGCATATGTTATGTACTTGCTGATGTCTAGCATTTATTTTGTAAAAAACAGGGTCTAAAAGTGAATTTTGGTCTGATGTACATTGGCTTGCACTTTAGTACCACTACTTTTCTTGCCGTCCTTATTAGGGCTAAAGTTCAGTAAGACCTTTTCTGACGGGTTTGGGTTTCTTCAATAGTGAGTATTGTCTCTAATTTTAAATATTTAAGTTAGAATTTTGTTATTTGCTATTATTTAGCCAGAGTTAGTTATCTTAGTTATATGTAGATACTTGAGTCCACTTTATTAACTTTCAGAATATTTGGCAAGTGTTGCAATAGAAAACATAACCGTGAATTAAAACTTCATTGTCTTCTTCTTTTTTTTTTTAAACACCTATTTCAAATACTACTCTCCCTAATTTTAAGGAGTTGATTTATTGGTGGACCAGCCATTCACCCTCGAAATCTTGACATCTCTAGTGGAGCTAACCCGCTTTGAGACTTTGACTCCAAGGTTTTCAGCGACTGTTCCTCCATGCTGGGTAGAAGTTCAACAAGAACAGCAGCAAAGGAGGCACCCTCAACATTTGCATCAGCAACACCATGGTGACGCTGCTCAGCATACTCGAACTTGGAAACTACAGACCGACAGGTAAAAGATTTTCCGAAGAGGTTTAATTTTAAGTTAATGTTATATATTTGTTAGAGACAATGTAGAATTCCTAGGTTTATTACTGTTTATCTTTTTTTTTTTTTTTTTTTTTGAGACAGTCTCACTCTGTCACCCAGGCTGGAGTGCAGTGGCTCACTGCAACCACTGCCTCCTGGGTTCAAGTGATTCTGCTGCCTCAGCCTCTCAAGTAGCTGGGATTACAGCGTGTGCCACCACGTCTGGCTAATTTTTGTATTTTAGGTAGAGATGGAGTTTTACTCTGTTGGCCAGGCTGGTCTCGAACTCCTGATCTCAGGTGATCCACCCACCTTGGCCTCCCAGAGTGCTGGGATTATGGGCATGAGCCACCGTGCCTGACCTGTTTATCTTTTAAACTGTCTAAAAGATAAACAGTAATATACCTAGGAATTCTGTGTTGTCTCTAACAAATATGTAAGCTAATTTTTGCATGTTGATGACTTTGTTCCTTCTATTTGTCACACTGATTTTGGAAACTTATATTCTTATTCTGAATTTTAGGATAAAATAATGAGAGTAATTTACTACTGCAATTAGTTTGGTCACTTAGTTCACAGATTTATTTAACAAATACTCAAATGCTTGTTTTGTATTTAATAAAAGCAGGCACTGTTATAGTCACTAGTAATACGGGTCTCATGGAATTTACCTCCTAATGGCAATAGAAAGTAGACAGATACATATACCATGCCATATGGGCATAAAAGCTATGAAGACTGTTAAAACAGAGTATGGCAATCGAGTAGTTGTTGGATAGGTAATTGCATGTAAGTGTGAGAAAGTGAGAGAAAAAGAGAGACAGTGTGTATGATATTTTCAATATAAGGGGCCTAAGAAAGTCTTCCATGACAATAGCAATACAGAACCCTGAGGAGTATATTTTGTGAATTCTAGGAAGAGAAATATGACCATTGTTGTTGGAGTGCTGTGAATATCGGGAAGAGTGGTAGGGAGGGAGATCCAAAGAGGTAGCTGTGAGCTGGGCATGATCACTCATGCTTGTAATCCCAGCACTTTGGGAAGCCAAGGCAGGTAAATCACTTGAGGCCAGGAGTTTGAGACCAGCTTGGCCAACATGGTGAAACCCCATCTCTACTAAAAATGCAAAAAGTAGCTGGGTGTGGTAGTGTGCACCTGTAATCCCAACTACTCGGGAGGCTGAGGCATAGAATTGCTTGATCCTGGGAGGTGGAGGCTGCAGTAAGCCAAGATTGCGCTCCACTGCAGTCCAGCCTGGGCTACAGAGAGAGACTCTATCTCAAAAAGAAAAAAAGAGGTAGAGGGTACCTGGGAGCTGGATAATGAATACCTTTATAAAAGGTCAGGCACAGTGGCTCATATCTGTAATCCTAGCATTTTGGGAGACTGACTCAGGAGGATCACTTGAGCCCAGGTGTTCAAGACCTACCTGGGCAATATAGGGAGACCTCGTCTCTATAAATAATAAAAAAAAAAATTTAGCTGGACATGGTGGTATGTGCCTGTGGTCCCAGATATTTGGGAAACTGAGGTGGGAGAATCACTTGAGCCCAGGCGGTCCAGGCTGTAGTGAGCCATGATTGTGCCACTGCACTCTGGCCTGGGTGACAGCGTGAGACCCCATTTCAAAAAAAAAAAAAAAGACTCTCATGCTACGTGAGATGGGAAAGTGTTAGCAAGTTTGAATACAGGAGTGATGTGGTATGATTTATCTTTTACAAAGATTACTTTGACTTCTGTATTTAGAATGATGGTTGTGGTGGTGGAGGGCAGTGATAGAATGGTTCTAGTTTGGTTGCTGTTGTGCTAATTCAGGAATGCTGATGGTAGCTTGGACCATTGTGGTGGTGATGGAGGTAGTGAAAAGAGTGGTTAGATTCTGGATATAATTTGGAGGTACAAGGAATAGAATTTGCTGATGTATTGAACATACTGTGTGAGAGAGGAGAATAAAGGATGGCTTTCAGGTTTTGGCCTGAGTTCACTGAAAAATGAAGTTTCTGTTTACTGAGATTTGAGAGTGGGTTTTTCATAATGAGTTTGAGATGTTTAGTAGACTTTTGGATGTGAGCCTTAAATTTAGTGGAGGAGTTTGGAGATTTTCATTTTCCAGCATATATATAGCATTTAAAACCCAAGAATGAATATATATAAGAAATGCAAGAAATTGTTGTTTTAAAATGAAGATTCTGGGACCCTATTCATAGATGTAGGGTGGGTACCAGGAATTTGCAGGATGTTCACATTAAATCGTTCACACTTTGAGGAATAAGAGTTTATTGGTATGTGCAAGTCTCAAGGCAGGTGTAGATTTCTAAAGTAAGATCATTCATTGCCCTATGTTTAACCTTCTCCTTTGGGAGCTATTTTCTCTCTTGATCCCATTGAGAAACACTAAATTTTGTTGGAAGCTGCAAACCAAAAGGAGAAAGGTGACCTTAATGATAATATGGTTGTGGCTGAAGTAAGATATTTGCTTTATTTAGCATTTTTCCCCTTATTTGACAGCAACAGCTGGGATGAACATGTATTTGAATTAGTGCTACCTAAAGCTTGTATGGTTGGACATGTGGACTTCAAATTCGTTTTGAACTCAAACATCACCAATATTCCACAGATACAAGTGACACTGCTGAAAAATAAAGCTCCAGGATTAGGGAAAGTCAATGGTAAGAATGGATCAAAATTTATTGTTGAAGATTTTATTTTGTGGTTGATTTCTGAAAACTAATTTTCAACTTGGCTAAGTTTCGTGTCCCTTTCTGACTGTTATTGCCATTTGCCTGCTCTACTTTTTGTGATTTTATTTAGAAAAGTAATTCAGAGAACATTTCAAAACTTTTCAGTAACCCAGTAATATTCAGAATTGCATAAACTTGAATCATATAATTATGCTTTTTTGGAAGTGGGATTAGTTCCTGTGTAAATTAGTTTGACTTTTAGCATTACTAGCTTTATGTATTTCTTTTCCTAGGAGAAGACTTGATTGTGAATAGAACTGTTATGGAAGTTACTTTCAAGGTTATTAGTGAAGCCAGCCTTTCATGTAGTGCTAAAAATACGCTCATTTTTATTTAGCTTTCTTACAAGTTCAGAATTTGTTGTACTGAGTTATTAAAGTAGATTATACACATTTAGCATGGTTAGAAACTAGCTGTTACTACTCAGTGTTTTCTCCTTAATAAGTTAGTTTAAGGGGCTGGGGATAATTTCACGGTAAAATGGCAACTTAACTCCAGTTTGAAACATTGAAACTTGAAAATTTTCCTTTTTGAAAAAGTACGCATACATCTGGCACTCTCTATCTGTGGGTTTCACATCCCAGCAGTCTACCAACCTCAGAAACAACCAATCATGGATTGAAAATATTATTTTGGGTGGGGGTGGGAAATAAAAAATCAATGCAATAAGAAAATATACAAATAAAAAGTAATATTAGACCACATATGGTGGCTCATGCCTCTAATCCCAGCATTTTGAGAGGCCAAGGCAGGAGGATCACTTTAGCCCGGGAATTTGAGACCAGCCTGGGCCGTGTAGCAAGACCACATGGCTGCAAAAATTAAAAAACAAATTGGCTGGGTGTGTTGGTGCACACCTGTGGCACTACTCAGGTGGCAGTACTCATGAGGCTGAGGCAGGAGGATCACTTGAGCCCAGGATTTGGAGGTTACAGTCAGCTATGACTGCACCACTGCACTCCAGCCTAGGTGACAGAGTGAGACTCTGTCTGAAATAAATAAATAGTATTTGCATGGGATTCACATTGTATTAGGTTTTATTAGTAAACTACAGATGATTGAAAATATTACAGGAGGATATGAATAAGATTGTATACAAATATTATGCCATTTTGTATAAGGGACTCGAACATCTATGGATTTTGGCATCTGGGAGGGTCCTGGAACTAATTCCCTACAAATACCGAGGGGCGATGACTGTATGTGTGTCTGTGTATTTATGTGAGTTTGTGTGTATATGGGTGTGTTCGTATGTGTGCAATCTTTTGACAGATTTTGAATTAATTGGGTAGAGGACTCAGGATTTAGTAGTTTTAAAGCTCTGCAAGTGCTTATAGTATGCAGCCTAGGGTAAGAACTTTTAGTTTAGGTGCCAGCAGATTGTTTCTTTAGGCAAATATTTTATTACCATTAAAAGAAGAATGTATAAAACAATTGAATCAAAATTTTCCTCCAACCATTTTAAAGCATCTGTGATGAAAATCACGCAAGTTCCCAATTTAACAGGAAATTTTAGATTTTTTAGGCACATAAATCATTGATATTAAAGAAAATTAAGTTTACTAATATTTTTATCCTCTAGAAACAGCAGTAGATAGGCAGATCACCTTTCCTTTGTCTCCAGCTCTTAACATTGAAGTGGAACAAAATGGGAAACCGTCCCTGGTTGATTTGAATGAAGAAATGCAGCACATGGATGTAGAGGAATCACAGTGTGAGTTAAATTATAGAGCTGTTGTCCATGACAGTAAAAGGAGTAGTGATCTGAATGCAACATGTCGGGCAAGATTTCCTTATGGCTTGCAAAAACTTGGTTTCAAGAACACAATTAAAAAATAACCTATAATTCTGCTTTGGCAATATGCTTTAACTTTCAGCTCATCTTTTGTGAACACAGCTGCGCTAATACTTGCATTCTTGGTTTTTAATATCTTGGGATTTGAAATCAAGTCGTGATTTATAATTTTTTGAAAATAAAGGTGAATTGTAAAATAATATGGGAATGGAAAACAACGTAACAAATAATTGATTATAGTTCCTTAGCATGACAATTCTTATTTTAACACATTCTAAGTATGGTAATTTTTGTGGTGGTATTATATGTAAATGGGATGATATTTGCTTATTAAATATTACATTTTAAATAAATGAATTTAAAAGAAAAATATGTATTTTTCTTTTTAGGTCTTAGATTATGTCCATTTTTGGAGGATCATAAAGAAGACATTCTATGTGGGCCAGTATGGCTTGCTAGTGGCCTTGATCTATCAGGGCATGCTGGGATGTTGACGTTAACAAGCCCCAAACTTGTTAAAGGTGAAGTAATGTATTTTACAAAAGCAGAATTAATAATACCACAGTTGTGAAAAAGATTAAAAAAACCTGATCTCAAGAAAATAAGATTGTTTTCTTTGGGACTTTCATTTGAAATTTCATCAGTTTGCTGGTAGCTGAGGTCATTTCCTGTCATAAGTAACTGTATGGTTATCTGATCCCACTTTTTGTGTCTTAGAAGTCTCAGTGCTTTTTGAAAAAACATAGAAGAAATGACTACAGGATGACTTAGTGTGATGTAACAGAGCTCTTTTGAGTAAGCAGACATTATGTTCTGCCATTTTTACCCTTCCTATCACATCAGAGTCTTGTCTTTTCAGAGTTTTATTATATATTATTACAGTATCTTCCCTTAAAAGAGGTTTTTTTGGCTTGTTTTTGTTTTTTTGAGATAGTCTCATTCTGTCACCCAGGCTGGAGTGTAGTGGCGCGATCTTTGCTTGCTGCAACCTCCGCCTCCCAGGTTCAAGTGATTCTCTTGCCTCAGCCTCCCAAGTAGCAGGGATTACACCCAGCTAATTTTTGTGTTTTTAGTAGAGACGGGGTTTCACCATGTTGGCCAAGCTGGTCTGGAACTCCTGACCTCAAGTCATCTGCCCACCTTGGCCTCCCAAAGTGTTGGGATTACAGGCGTGAGCCACTGCAACTGGCTAAGAGAGGTTTTTGTTTTGTTTTTTTGAGACAGAGTCTCGCTCTGTCACCCAGGTTGGAGTGCAGTGCTGTGATCTCAGCTTGCTGCAACACCCGCCTCCCAGGCTTAAGCAGTTTTCGTGCCTCAGCCTCCTGAGTAGCTGGGCCTACAGGCGTGTGCCACAATGCCTGATTAATTTTTTGTAGTATCAGTGGAGACGGGGTTTCATCGTGTTGCCCAGCGTGGTCTCAAACTCTTGAGCTCAGCCAATCTGCCTGCCTGGGTCCCCCAAAGTGTTAGGATTGCAGACGTGAGCCACTGCTCCAGGCCAAAAGAGGATTTTTATTAGAAGAGCTTTGACAGTATCATACAATGATTTGAGTGTCATAAACAAATGCAGATTATAATGAATGTTTTAAAATAATGGGCTATCATGTTGATAATAAATAGAAATATCAGTAGTAGGACGTTTTCGGCTTTTGTATCCTGGGGGTGAATTTAAAAAAACAACACAAAATGACTAGTTCAGTTGTTAAGGAAATTTGGAGTGGGGTGGGATGTAGAGATCTTCTCCAACCCAAGAAAATAGCTGACCATCTATATGTCAATTATTTACATTTGTGTACATTTGCTTCCTAATGTTTGTCCACATTTACACATAACCGTTTAATTGCAGACATAGTATACAGGTCAAGTATCCCTTATCTGAAATGCTTGGGACCAGAAGTGTTTCAGATTTCAGGTTTTTTTCTGGTTTTGGAGTATTTGTGGTATACTTGTAATATTTGTGGAATACTTAAGTATTCCTAATCAAAAAATCCAAACTATGAAATGTTCCAATGAGCATTTCCTTTTAGCATCATGTCGGCTTTCAAAGAGTTTTGCATTTTGGATTTTCAGATTAGGGATACTCAGCCTGTATATACGCAGGTTTTGTGCTTTCTTATTGTCATTAGGTTTTCGAGATGTTATGTGTTAGGTTTCATGCTGTGATACAGTAGTGAACAAAAAGTAATAAAATCTCAAATTGTTTAGATTATAAGTTTTGTTCAATGAGAGTGTGAATCTTAAATTTTTATGTGGAAATAGAAATATTGGTGTTTTAAACAATTTTTTATTTTTTAGAGACACAGTCTCCCTTTGTTGTCCAGGCTGGTCTCCAACTCCTAGGCTTAAGGGGTCCTCCTACCTTGGCCTCCCAAAGTGCTAGGATTACAGGTGTGAGCCACCACATCTGGCCAAAAGTGCTGATTTTGACAAAATGGAGTATAGAATTACATGTGTTTGGAAAGCCTCAGTACTGTTAAAAGTATTAATTTTCTTAGAGTATACTAAGATTTTTTTTCCATAAAATTCTCCCTAACATCTTTGAAACTGAACAAGGTAAGTGCTAAGTTTTTATGGAAGAGTAAAGGGGTAACATTGGCCAAAGAAATTTTGAAACAGAATGTCAGATACCACAACACAGAGAATAGTACAGTAGTGTTAAGAAAAATGTAACAGTGTAGTGCTAGCACAGCAGGCAGGTAGCTAAGTAGAGTGATAGCATTTATAATCTTGAAAAGATTTAATACCTGGTAATGCAGCAACAGACTGATAGTTTGCTAGCAGATGTAGTAATTTGATGATAATTAAGAAATGTATTTTATATATAGATTGTATAGTATCCCAGTTTATTTAATATAAAACACGTACTAGTGATAATAATTATTTGAGTGCTTTCTTTGTGCCAAGCACAGTTAAGAGTGGTTTAGTTAATTCTGAGGTAGGAACTATTAGTATCATTTTACATTAAAAAACTGAGCCACAGAGAGGATAATTTGTCACGTGCCTAATAAATGGCAGAGCCTTTATCCAAACCCAGGTAGTGACTCCAAAGCCTGCATGCACATTTTTAACCATCAGTACTGTAATGCTATGTGTATATATGCACATATATATGGATGTGTGTACATGTATGCACAAGAAGACTGGATGGATATATATTCTGTAATTATCTGGATGATAGCTTAATGGCAGTTTTGTGTGTGTGTGTTTGTGTGTGTGTAGTTTACAACATTTTCACCATTAAAATGAATAAGATTGGGGAAAAAACATGCCAAATGTTTATCTCAGTTAGTCAAAGATAATGGTTTTATACTATTCATATCATTCCTTTGTTCATTGTGTTTTGCTGACAGCATGTGCAGGTGGTTCAACTTTATTCTGCTCAAACAGTATAATTTGAAAGTTCTGGCCTACTGTACTTTTTGTGGAGTTAGTTGTTGATCTTGTTCTGTGAAGATGAAAACCAGTGGAATTTATTGGTGATTCAGTTATTTTCCCCATTCTACTCCACTTCTCTAGGTATGGCAGGAGGAAAATATCGTTCGTTTTTAATCCATGTCAAGGCAGTGAATGAAAGAGGAACAGAAGAGATTTGTAATGGTGGAATACGTCCTGTAGTAAGGCTTCCATCCCTAAAACACCAGAATAACAAGGGTTACTCACTTGCTTCACTTTTGGCTAAAGTTGCAGCAGGCAAGGTATGAAACTGTCATTTTGAACAATAACAATACTGTTGTAAACATTGTGGATCAGATTTAACACACTGTTAGAAGTAGTATGACCCTTCAGTGATGTTTTACTATACACTTGATTTGTTTGTATTTTTTCTTTGGAGTGACTTAAATATATTTGGAAAGAGAAATGTTTTGAATTAACTTTATTATTTTATTTTATTTCGTAGTTTTGAGATGAGGTCTCACTCTTTCCCCCAGGCTGGAATGCAGTGGTACAAACTCGGCTCAGTGCAACCTCCGCCTGCCACGTTCAAGCCATCCTCCCACCTTAGCCTCCCTAGTAGCTGGGATCACAGGCATGTGCCACCACGCCCAGCTAATTTTTGTATTTGTAGTAGAGATGGGGTTTCACCATGTTGGCCAGTCTGGTCTCGACTCCTGACCTCTGGTGATCTGCCCACCTTGGCCTCCCAAAGTGCTGGGGTTACAGGCGTGAGCCACTGCACCCAGCCTGAATTAACTTTAGGCAAATTACCTAGCTTTTATAATGTGTACTGAGTAGAGAGTAATTGTTAGCAGATATTTCCCTTTATAATTATTTTAGACCATAATATTTATTTTTTTTGGTATGAGAGTTTCTTCATATGCCCTCTATTGGCAACTCACAATCTTGTTTTTGGTGAATATTTGGGAGTATACAGAAAGAAGTTGGGGAATAATTTTAAGAGAGGTTCTAATCCTTATGATTGATTTTCTGAAAGTAGCTGTGAACCGTGCAGCTCTTTACAATTGACTTATCTTGGATTTCGTGGAACTCAGGAAGGAGGTTTTGTTTATCATCATTATTCATAAGGTATCATACTGATACTGATCAGTAATACCAATCATCTTACATATATATATAGGTCTTCCAGTTTTTCAAGGACTTCTGTATACTTTATCTGATGTAATCTTCGTTATAACTCTGAGGTAGGCATAGCAGGTTCTGTTATCTCCCTTTTTTAAATATTGAAAGTAAGTGAACCTTAGCAATTGGGGAGCCTGACATATCTCACGTAGTTATTTTATTATTTATTATTATTATTATTAGTATTAGTATTATTATTTTTGAGACAGTCTTGCTCTGTTGCCCAGGCTGGAGTGCAGCGATGTAATCTCAGCTTACTGCAGCCTCCACCCGCTGAGTTCAAGTGATTCTCTTGACTCAGCCTCCCAAGTAGCTGGGATTAAAGGCACTTGCCACCATGCTTGGCTAACTTTTGTATTTTTTGGTAGAGACGGGGTTTCACTGTGTTCGTCAGACTGTTCTCGAACTCCTGAGCTCAAGTGATCTGTCTGCTTTGGCCTCCCAAAGCACTGGGATTACAGGCCTGAGCCACCACACCCAGTGGGAATTGGATTTAGGACTTTGGTTTTATCATCTGTAATCATTGGGTTATTGCCTTTAAAATAGTGGCTGTGTCTTTCTTTTTTTCCCCTATTGTAATTCCAGAGAAAATTAGTCATTTACTGAATATGAGGGTAAAAGCTGTCATTTTAATTTGAGATTTATGTTTTGATGGCCACAATTCAATTATTTTCCTTTATTTTATAACTTTAATGGTAAATGATTTTTAGTTTAGTTTTTTTTTTGAATTTTATTATTATTTATAATGTTTAGGAAAAATCATCTAATGTTAAGAATGAAAATACAAGTGGCACCCGTAAATCTGAAAACCTCCGGGGCTGTGATTTACTTCAAGAGGTCTCTGTCACCATTCGAAGATTTAAGAAAACATCAATTTCTAAGGAAAGGTAATTTCATTGCATTATCTTGCTATTCTTACAGTAATGAAAGTGCAAAACATAGCAACACACATATAGACACACAAATATAAAAATCTTTTACCTAAAAATTTTTGTTAATTTTTCTTAAATAATTATAATCTTGATGAGAGTATGAGTCGTCTTTATACTTCATTGGTTTGTCTCTTGTGTCTGCACAGTGCTTGTTATGTAGCAGGAATGGATGATAGATATTAATTTGACATACACTCGTCAGGCAAGGGAGCGTGTACCTGTAGTCCCAGCTACTCAAGACTTGGGGGTAGGAGAATCTCTTGAACCCAAGAGTTTGAGTTCAGTCTGGACAACAGAGAAACACCCAATTTCTGGAGAAAACAGAACAAAAAGAAATTATGCACATTCCTTAATACATTATAACACATTATTGTAAATGTAATTTAAAAATTTTTTTTCTACAAATGAAATACTTGACATATAGCTATTAATTGTTTTTAAATGTACTTGCGATGTTCATGATTTAAAATGAAACATTGCATTACCAGCCAGGTTGTGATAGCTTTAGTTGTTCTGTTTTGGTCGGTAATGTGTTTATATTTTCTTTTTTTTTAGAGTGCAACGATGTGCCATGTTACAGTTTTCAGAATTTCATGAGAAGCTTCTTAACACTCTTTGCAGAAAAACAGATGATGGCCAGATCACAGAACATTCCCAGAGCCTTGTGTTGGATACTCTCTGTTGGTTAGCTGGAGTTCATTCAAATGGACCTGGAAGGTTAATAATTAAAATTTTGCTTACCACTGTTGATTGCCTTTTGGATGTTTTGATTGAAAATACAAGTTGAGTCAAAATGTCTGCTATTGTTTTGCAGCTCAAAGGAAGGAAATGAGAGCTTACTTTCAAAAACACGAAAATGTCTGTCAGACATCGTACGTGTTTGCTTCTTTGAGGCAGGACGAAGTATAGCCCATAAGTGTGCCCGATTTCTAGCCTTGTGCATTAGGTTGGTATGTTTTTAAGTTGAAAGCATACTTTCTAGGTACACCTGCAATTTAGTGGGTGATACCTTGTTTATAGTGTAATTTGATCCTTGTTTAATGTATGTGTAATTTAAGAGAATTTCAAAAGTTGATGAAGATTGTTGATAATCTTAGCAAGAATTTTGGGTTCTTAGGCGAAAGTGTCATGTTAAATAAGGGTATTTAACTTTTTTTTTTTTTTTTTTTTGAGACAGAGTCTCACTCTGTTGACCAGGCTGGAGTGCAGTGGCGCTATCTCGGCTCACTGCCAGCTATGCCTCCCGGGTTCATGCCATTCTCCGGCCCCAGCCTCCCGAGTAGCTGGGACTACAGACGCCCACCACCATGCCTGGCTAATTTTTTTTGTATTTTTAGTAGAGATGGGGTTTCACCATTTTAACCAGGATGGTCTTGATCTCCTGACCTCGTGATCTGCCCGCCTCAGCCTCCCAAAGTGCTGGGATTACAGGTGTGAGCCACCGCGCCTGGCCTATTTAACTTTTAAGAAAAGAAGTCTGCTGAGCTTCTCTGCCTATTAGTAGCAGTTTGGAGAATTTGGCAAGGGAACTCTTACACCCCTTTCACTCCTATTTTCCTTGGTTGTCTTTTCTTGCCCTAAAGTGTTTTCTCTGTTATATAACAATCTTACCGACTTTTTTTGTAGCATTGTGCAGACCCCTTGTTTCTAAACCCTGAAACAAATTAGAACAGTCTGCCCTGGTCCCCAGGGAATGTGTCCCAAGACCCTTCCCCTCCCCAGTGGATACCTGAAACTATAGATAGTACTGAGCCATATATATGGTATTGTGTTTTTCCTATATGTACATACCTGCAGTAAAGTTTAATTTATAAACTAGGCATAGTAAGAGATTAGCAATAGCTACTAATAAAATAGAACAGTTATGATAATATTCTATGATAAAAGTTATATGAATGTGGTCTCTCAAAATATCTTATTGTACTGTACTCACCTGTGTTTTAACTGTACTTGACCATGTATATAACTGAAACCGTAGAAATTGAAACTGCATATACGGGTTCTTAATGTTTAAAGGTTCCTGCTTGCTGCTGTATTTAGGAAGTGTCTAAGAGCTAATGGTCAGTATTGACTGTTGTAAAGATAATGGTTTAATGCATAAGAAAAAATTTACAATGATCCTTAGTATAATCAGTCCCTGTTATCTTTTGGTATTTTATAGAGCTAAGATTTTTTAAGTACCACACCGGGTTTAGGGTACAATTTAGACCTTGAGTAATGTCTTTACAATTTTTCTTTTAAAAAATTTTTCAGTAATGGCAAATGTGACCCATGTCAACCAGGATTTGGATCTGTTCTGTTGAAGGCTTTACTTGATAATATGTCGTTTTTACCTGCAGCAGCAACTGGTGGTATGTAAAATTAATCACAAATAGTTGTAGTCATATGGAACATCTCATATATATTACTTAGGATTATTTTGTAACTATGTTTTCTCTGTTAAAGTTCACTTTTCTGTAGCTTATCTGTATTTTTTGAAGGGATCGATAGATTGTGGCTGGGTGGGCATATACTCCATCAATAATACTCCAAGGAAAAGATTGATGGGACAGTTATGTTACTATCAAGTCATCTTAATTCATAACTATTTTTCTGTACTTCATTACAATCAATGAGTTGTTTGGTTGTTTACTGACTATAACAGATCAGATGTCAGAAGCTAGAATTCCAGCATGTGCCAGGGAGGTGACATAAATAAGTAAAACGGTCCAGGTGTTACTGCACACGCATATGTTTTGTGTGATTGGTAGGAACTATGACAAACTGGAATTTCCTAAAAGGTGCTAGTGGTGGTGGTGGTGGTGTTGTTGTTGTTGTTGTTTTAAAGCACCTGAGGTCTCTGTGGAAATGCCTTTCAAGAATGAATGTAATGGGAGGTACAGAGTAGAATGATGGATACCAGAGTCTGGGAGGGTGTGAGTGGGATTTGAAGAGAGGTTGATAAATGAGTATGAACGTATGGTTAGAAGAAATAAGTTCTAGTGTTTGATAGCATGGTAGGGTGACTGTAATTTGTGTTATATTTCAGAATAGTTAAAAGATTTGAAATATTCCCAATGCAGAGAGGTGATGGATATCCTAAATACCCTGATTTGATCATTATGCATTGCATACATATTTCAAAACATCACATGTACCCCCTATATATGTGCAATTATTGTGTATCAAAAAAGAATGAATGTAGTTATCAAGTAGGAATTCATAAAGCAGTTCTCTAAAATACCACATACATAAGGTTAATGAAGATTTTTAAAGATGCTTACTGTGTTTGCTAGTACATAGTGTTACTATGAAGGGCTACTAATTTGGCCTTTTAAGTCAAATTTTATTGATAGATATTTTTCACAATCTGTTTTATTAAAAACCAAACCATTCAGGCTGGGCACAGTGGCTCACACCTGTAATCCCAGCACTTTGGGAGGCCATGGAGGGAGGATTGCTTGAGGCCAGGAGTTTAAAAAAACAACCTATTCAACAAGTACCTCAGTGAGTTATGTATTTCATAAAGATTTCATGTTTGTGTTTTAAAAAAAAGTTTGTTCAGAGTTGTTAAAAAGTTATTATTCTCTTAATTTAGATAAAGTGTGTTTGTATTTACATGGAACATATTGTGGCTACAACTGTTAACTCTGGAATAGAACATTTTGACTTAGTTGCTCATTACAACTAGTTACGATAGTCTCTAATGTTTAAAAGCTTCTTAAGGATAGTTTTAAAGTTAGGATGCTTAAATTTTGGCATATATGTAGCAGTTAATAAAAAAAAGCAAAAATACACTTGTCATGATAATCTTTTAAGCAATGTTGATTTGTACCTAACACATTATAGAATAATTTTATTCCCCATTCATTCACTAAAATGGGCTGTTTGAAGCTCACTGCCATCCACTATTTTTAAAAAGTTTTGTACAGAGAAACAGTATTTCGGTAAGGATGATTTGAAGGACCTGCAGTCTCCTCACTTTTTCAGCTATTTTGAAGTGTCCCTCAGAGTCATCTCACATTATTATACACTTAAATACCTATGTTGACTTTATGAAACTCTTCAGAAATATTTGAAATTCTTAGTGTAAGACTGTGCGTCAGTGTGTTGTTTATATTTTAAGTGTCCTCTTCGATCCCTCCACGGAGTTGTCTTTGTAAATTGCCCATAAGATTGTTTTTTCCAGAAAAAGGAGTATCTTTTTAGCAAAAGGAGGTATTCTGATAAACAGGTAATCTTAAATTCTCATTATTAGAGGAAAAGGAGGAAAAAGAAACATTTATTTTGTTGTTGTTGTTTCCAGGTTCTGTCTATTGGTATTTTGTCTTACTGAATTATGTGAAAGATGAAGATCTGGCTGGATGCAGTACAGCTTGTGCATCTTTGCTTACTGCAGTGTCCAGACAGTTACAGGACAGGCTAACGCCAATGGAAGCTTTACTTCAGACAAGGTATTTTAGTATATCTAATGATTAATAGCAGGCGTCTCTGAGTATGATCACGCCGTTGCAGAGAACTATTATTTTATATATATATGCTGAAAATAGTATTTTTCTTGCAAAAATGTTTAGTTTATACCTTACTTTTTCCACATGATAGTAGTCTGAGGTTTTATTGTCTTCTGTTTTCTCAGAAACTACTTTTTTTTTTTTTTTTTTTTGGGAGACTGAGTTTCGCTCTTGTTGCCCAGGCTGGAGTGCAATGGCGCAATCTTGGCTTACCACAATCTCTGCCTCCCGGGTTCAAGCGATTCTCCTGCCTCAGCCTCCCGAGTAGCTGGGATTATAGACATGCATCACCAGGCCCGGCTAATTTTGTATTTTTAGTAGAAACGGGGTTTCTCCATGTTGGTCAGGCTGTTCGTGAACTCCCAACCTCAGTTGATCTGCCCACCTCGGCCTCCCAAAGTGCTGGGATTACAGGCGTGAGCCACCGTCCCCAGCCAGAAATTACTCTTTAACAGTTTGATAAATCCTTATGATAATTATTCAGAGGGCTAATTTTATTTAATACTGAAAAGTGGTATCCCCTGCTAATGGAAGAAGAATGTAATGTGTCTGTTTGTCTATGCACTTTATAGATGGAATTGTGTGAATCACTTATTGTCCCATAACTAGTATTCTTCTACCTGCTACTTATATTTTAAAACTTGTAACATGATGAATTAAGCAATAGCAGAAGGTTAGATTTAAGTTCTTGCCTGATGGTCTACGTTTGAAGTAGGGCATTCCTTTATTTAGAGCAAAGATTTTAGAATTTCCTAGATTAGATGTTCTGATTTTGATAACATTTTACTCAAAGCCTTTGTACTTGAGGCTGTGTTGTAATGATTCAGGGGAGAGAATGGTGCCTGATTACCCTAGCTTCAATCTGCAGGTGGCAGTCTTAGTACCTTAGTTGCCAGCTTATTGGAATCACATATGTTGAGTCTCTGGACAGTGTCCTTTAGAGTATAGATTGCAGGGAACATAGTTGAGATTCACTGAATTTGATGGGTCAAATGTAGTCAGCATCTCCCTCTGCGCTGTTAGACTGCTTTTAAAACTAAGTAAAGGTAATTTGTTAATTAGATGGCTGAAAGGAAAATTGTTAGTGCATTATTTTGTTTTTCAGATATGGATTATATAGCTCACCATTTGATCCAGTCCTCTTTGATTTGGAGATGAGTGGCTCTTCTTGTAAAAATGTTTATAACAGCAGCATTGGTGTCCAGTCAGATGAAATTGATTTATCAGATGTCCTTTCAGGTAGTGATTTCTTTTATTAAAGGAAATTCTGAATGTTGTATCTTGGATTTAAGTTGCCATTTGACTTAACAGATTGTAGTCATGATGTTTTTTCTTTAGAAACTAAAATTCCTTAGAACTTAACATATGAATCATTAAAATATTTGCTAGAAGTTCTTAACTTCCTCTTTCCCCCTGAAGAAAATCCCAGTATATTAAAGTCATGTTTGAAAGGGTTGTGACTTTAATTTTTTGTTTCTGTTATGCATTTCATTTCACTGTGATTTTAATGCTTATATGAGACTATTTAAAATTTGATTTATTTGTTGTAGCCTTTTCAGTTTTATTCGATATATCTTTGCTGCCTTTATAAAGTTAAAAAAATTTCCTATTTCAAAAATACAAAATTAGTAATATATACTTACTGTAATAAATAAGGATGCACAAACAAAAGATAATTTTCTGCATCTGTCACTTTCTTGAGGTAAGCTTTGTATACATTACATATATCCTTTTATACTTTCTGAAGAATGTGTTTTTCGGATGTATGCATTACTATTTACATAATCTTTTTAAGTGCTAAAATTTACTGTCTATTTTTGTTAGATAAAACAGTGACCATTTTTTTCTTCCATCTAATTACACTTACTACAAATGTTGTTAGGAAACAAAAATGTTAGAAAATTTGCAAACAGATTAATAACCAGATATAAATAAATTTTGAGGGAGAAGTTCAATTTTGTTGAAAAGTAACTTATGAGGTGTGATAAAAGCAAAATAAAAAAAAATCAAATACCGAAATATAAATGAAATGTAAAATGCCTCAACCCCAACCTTTCCACCCTGTTAAGTTACTATTGTTAACTGGATGTTTAGCTATTTAAACTTGTTTGCTACCCGTATTCGTTAATATAGCTTCTAATGATAGATCATACTACACGTACTGGTCTGTCACTTGCTTTTTAATTACTTATGCTGACTTGGATATATGTGTTATTGCTGTATTTGATGCCTTAGGCTCTGATTGCCTTATGCCCATCTCACCATTTTCTGTCTTCTCTATCCAAGTGACGCATCAATTAGGCCATTGCAATTTATGGTTGGAACTAAGAGGGGAGACTAGAATTGGAGATACCAATGCCTTCAGTATACCAAAAGAAGCAGTTAAATCCATTAGGGTAAAAGTGTAAGGGAAAGACTGTAAGGTTCATTCCAAACTCTGAGGTAGTCAAGTTTGCAAATGAGTAAAGAAGACTCAGAACAAGGGATTTAGAAATCATGATATGTCTCCACTTTAATGTCTCATCATGTTGTTCCTCATTATTAGTCTTTCTACAGCATTTGTTTTTGTTGTTCTTAATGGCATCTGTGGCACAAGACAGAAATGTGAGTGTCATTCTTGATACTTATATCTTTCTTATCTCCCACATTGAGGATACCACCATATGGCACCTATTTTTCCACTAGTGTACGCAGTTGTTCCTCTCTATCCGTGGGGAATTGGTTCCAGGACTCCTCGCGGACAACAAAATCTGTAGATACTAAAGTCCCTTATAAAAAATGGTGTAGTGCAGTTTGTATACAACTTACGCATATCCTGCTGTGTGCCTTAAATTGTTTCAACATCACTTATAATACCTAATACAATGTTAATGCTACATGAGTACTTGTTATACTGTATTGTGTAGGGAATAATGACGAGAAAAAAAGGCTGTAACAGACTCAGCCATTCATTTTTTTCCCCTGAATATTTTCTGTCTGTAGTTGGTTAATCCATGGACTCCAAACCCACAGATACAGAGAGCTGACTGTATTTCGAGTTTGTTCACTCTCTTACTTCTCATGATCACAAGTTACAGTCATCTTGAACCCAGACCACAATAATAGCTTTCACAGTGATCTTCCTACATCTATTCTTGCCTCACTTCAGTACATTCTCCACATTGCATTGAGTGTGATCGTTCAATTACTTTACCTTTCTCCTTAGAATACTTCTCATGTCTTCCCATCTTCTGAAGTTCAGAGTTTGTAATACAGCATAGAAAATCCTAAATGATTTGACTGTCTTTTCCTTGCCATTTTATCTTGTATCATTGCCCTGTTTAGTCTTCTTTGGCCCTGTGATTCTCAAAGTGTGTTCTATAGACCCCCAAAGGGTTCCTGAGATCATTAAGGGGATCTATATGGTCATAACTATTTTGATGATAGTAGAATGAAGTTATTTGTCTTTTTGATTTCATTGACATTTTTATCAATTGTGAAAAAACATGGTGTTATTCACTATGCACTTGTAATAAAAACATCAGTTTCATTTTAAAATGCCCTTGATGCAGTAAAAATTATTAATTTTATTAAAATTTTAACCCATGAATACACATCTTTTATTCTGAGATGAATGATACATATGCATAGAGTACTTCTGTGGCATGCCAAAGTACCATGCTTGTTTCAGGGAATTGTGCAGTTGAGTTACAAGCTGAACTACTTGCTTGATTCTTGGAGTACCATTTTTATTTGCAGTAATGACTGACAGACAAACCACGCTCATTTACACTGTGTTACTTGACAGTGTTTTTTGAAAAGTGAATGAGAAACATATCTCCCATAGTGAGCTTGATAGCTTCCCAGTATGTGGACTTTTCTCATGGGATCTGATATTAGAGAGTGTAATTTTCCAATATTGGATAATGAAATGTGTCAACATTTGGAATATTTGTATACAGTGGTGAACCAATATTTTCCAAATGATCAATGCAATGGTTTCACCATTATGTATGGGTAAAGTTCCTTAAAAGTATAAGATATATCAGCTGATCTTAATGTAACAGAGCTTGAGAAGTTCATTGGTAAGATTTCAGATACCACATTGTAACCTTTAAGAAATTACCACTTGTCAAGTTTTTGAATATGCAAGTATGTTAAAGTATTCTTTTCCCAACTACATATTTGTGTTGGGCCAGATTTTTTCACCTACTTCTACTAAAATGACATATTACAACATGTCGAATGCAGAGGCAGGTAGGAGAATCCAAGTATCCTCTGATACTTCACATTTTAAAGAGATTTTTAAATAGGTAAAACATTGTCACTTTTTTCATTAAATTATTTTTGCTTCAGAGAACAGTTATTTTTCATCAAATTATGCTATTTTAACCTTTAATGCGTTTATTATTAAATGAATTAATATTTAAATTTCACATCTTAAAATTTCTGCTATGGTAAGTACCAGTAAAACAATGAAAACAAGAGCTCTTCAGGGTTCTTAATATTTTAAAGATATGTAGAGGGATCTTAGAATTGAGAACTGTTCCCTCTAGCCATATTGTTCTTTCAATTCCTTAAATGTGCCATGTTTCTTTACTATGGGGATTTCACTCATGTTCTTTCTGCATGGCTTTTCTCCCACTTCAAGGGAACAAATGTATAAAACTCTCTTATTCTTCCCATGAATGCCCTCATTTCATCAGAGAAGCATTTTGTTATCCCATGACTTAGTATTGATTGCCCCTTGACTTACTAGTCCTTTAAATTTCTCTTAAGTAAAACCTTGCAGCTTAAAAAAAAAGTTGCGTTAATTCCTAATAATCACTAACATATAATATAGTCTTCATGAGGACTGGGACTTATCCTTTTACTCTTCGGTCTCCCAGTTCTTGTATTGAGTAAGTGTGCAATAAGCATTTTTCGGAACACGTGTAAGGCCCTATGCTGACCCCCAATAAGACATTGGGAAACAAGGTTATGATAGTTTATTCTTGTATTTGACAGTCCTTCAGCTGTTAATGACAGTTTTTATATCTCCCCATTCTTTTCATCTGTGAATTCTGTTTATATGAGTGCTAATTTAAAAAAAAAAAAAATTGGAAAGTAGTGAATATAATCCTTGCCTTCCCAAACTACATACACAGTCCTTGTGAATTCATTTGTGTTCTTCCCTCTAGTCTTCTTGCTGTGGTTTTATTGGTCATATAGTTGTGGCTACATGGTTTTTTCTTTTAAAAACTACTTATGCTAGCTTAAACTATTTTTGTGACTATGAAGTAGTGTGCCTTATTCTATAAAACTGATAATATGAACAAAATACAAGAAACAATGTATAAATCTTGTTAATATTTTGAAATGATCGTCCTTTGTTTTATGTCTTATACTTATGCAGTTGACATCATAGAATGTATTCTGATTTTACATATGTGATAGCTAATGTCAGTAGCTGATTTACTACTTTTTTCATCCCATTTGAGATTGAAATCACTTGTTACTAAATATAAGTTTCATGTTATAGGAAACTACCACTCATGTTTCTGTTAATGTGAAGGGCTACTAAGTTGCTTTTATCCAAATCTGCTTTTGTAGCTGGGGAACTGGTGTCTGCTGTTTTGTCAGTTTTCTTAATACCATGCCTGTGATTCAAGCACTGTGTAAGAGTTGTGTATTTGTATGTTCTAATTAAAATTGAAGTTGCAGCTGTAATTATTGTTATGACTATTGCTTTTTAAAAATTATCTTCACATGTTATAAAACTTGTCTTTTGCCATTAGGAAATGGAAAGGTCAGTAGTTGCACAGCTGCTGAGGGTAGTTTCACATCTCTCACTGGACTTTTGGAAGTTGAACCTCTGCACTTTACTTGTGTGTCAACTAGTGATGGAACCAGAATAGAAAGGGATGATGCAAGTACGTTTACTGGTATATACCTTCTTTTATTATATACTTTATGCAGTAATAAAGTGATATTTATGTATTTAAATATTAGTTCTAATTATGTAATTTTCATTGCTGTTATGTTAAGTGGAAATTTATTTGTGGGAGAGACATTTGGGGGAAATATAAATTGTTTTATATTCTTTGCTAAGTCAGTTGATAGGTTTTTTTTTCTCCCTGTACCCACTTAGAGCACTGTCTTAAATCATTCTGTTTTTATGTGTATGCACTTTCAGAAATTTTTTAATTTGAAAAATATCAAATATGGTGGAAATGGAAGAGTAAAAATAGACTACATGTTTTCTACTATGGAATGATGTTTTTGAGAAGGTTGATATGAGTAAAGAGGGAATACTGTTTTTCGAACTAGTTTAAAACCACCTTGAATATGTGATGAGGTACTATTTGGGTTTGTTGAATATGTGATGTTCTTGGTGTGTTAAATAACTTTACTTAAAAATTAAGTTTTTGACCATCAATCAGTGGAAACTTGTTTATTTTCTTTCTTGTTTTCTGTGATTTTTTTTCCTCCTCACGTAGGAAGATCGGTATTTATTTATAGTTACTTCTATTGCAGTATGAATAATAGAAGTCTTTCAATTAAGAAGATTGTTTTATGATTTTATGTCTATATTAGTCACTGAAGGGTTTGAATATTGTCTTAACGTGATTCTTCTGTTGATGGTTTTGTGTAATTGGGTACCATCTTAGTCTCCTCAACAGTTTTAACAAAAAGCAAAAACGGTTTGCTACAAAAGTCATGAAAAATTTAATCTTAGCTGGTTTCAGAATAGCAAGAGGTTTTAAAAGGAATTTATCAGTTCTTTATTTGAGTGTCTTTTTGTTAGGAATTGCCTTATGTATCCAATTGTGGAGGTAACTACTATGTGAAATTCACAGTTTGTGTAGTGAATATGAGCTTTTTAGATAAAAACCTAATATTTCCTTTATATGGTGATTCTGGAAAGGTCAAAATTAATTTATATTTGTTTTCTTGGAATATAGAGTTATTTTGTAGAAACTTTTACATTTACATTAGAATAGAAACATGCCATGACAAAATTGCGCCGCTGCACTCCAGCCTGGGCAAACGGCAAGATTCGTCTTAAAAAAAAAAAAAAAATTAAGTATCCTGGTTTGAGACAAGCCTGGTCAACATGGTGAAACCCCATCTCTACTAAAAATACAACAATTATGGCTGGGTGTTGTGGCAGGTGCCTGTAGTCCCAGCTACTTGGGAGGCTGAGGCACAAGAATTGCTTGAACTTGGAGGTGGAGGATTGTGCTACTGCACTCTAGCCTGGGTGACAGAGTGAGACTCCATCTCAGAAAGAAAAAGAAATTAAGTATCCTGGATTTTTATTTTATCTTAAGAAAATTCATGTGTTTGCATAAGTAATGCTTTTAGAAGGCACATAATTTTTAAAAGATAAAAGGTTAGGTTTGAAGAAGTATTTCTCCACACTCGCCACCCATTTCTCCCCCTGCAAAGCAAGCAATGGAACCAGTTTCTTGTCTTTACAGAGGTAGTGTGTGTGTATATATGCCACCACCTCTTTATTTCACCCAAAATGAAACTGCCTAAAGAGAGATTTTTATTAACTGTTAAGGCAAAGTGCTGACTAGTGATTATAAGGAGCTGAAAGATGATTGTAGTCTCTCAACTTCCTGTTTGCTTTTTTGAAACATGTTAATATTAAAATAATACCTATGCGGAAAAGTGCAGAAAATAATTGCACAGCTCAGTAGTTTATCATGGTACACATTGTCTATGTGATGACTGATAAGTAAAGAAAGAACATTTCTAGCACCCCAAAGGGTGTCTTCATGACCACTTCCATTTATTTCTTCCTCATTTTCTCCAGAAGCTAAACATCATCCTTTTAGAGTAGTTACTTGGTTTTTGTTGATTTCTATGAATAACCACTTAATGATGCTTTCTTGAATAGTGATTGAGTAAGGTCTGTATAACATAGAATTGCACATGTATGTATATTTGGTCTGCCGCCTTTTCAATCCTATGATTATGACATTAATCTATATCATTGTGTATAGACAGTTGGTTCTTTTTCATTGCTGTTTAGAATTCTGTTGTCCGAATAAAAATTTATGCGTCCACTATTGGTTTGTATACTGCTGATAGACATTTGAGTTGTTTCATTGTGGAGCTAATAGTACTGATGGATATACTTTTGAATAGGAATGTAGAAGTTGATTCACTGCTTCATAGGGTATTCAGTTTCAGTAAGTAACTAATCTTTTTGCTATTGGTTCCTATTTAAATGCTGTGGAGTCAAATACTCAGATTATTGATCTTGCAAATTTGTTGAGAATTGTAGAGGGTCAAATTCTATAAATATTCCATCCATACTTAATAATGTTAACTCTGCACTTGTTGGTGAAGTGTACTCTATATATCCTTTTGGTCAAGTTTGCTTATTGTGTTCTTCAGATTGTCTATCTTTATTGGTTATTTTACCTGTTTGTTTTTTAGTTAATGAGGCCAGTATGTTAAAAAATGGTAGATTTGTTTATTTTTTGTCATCAATTTTTATACATTTTGAGACCATCATATAAATTTAGAATGGTTGTGAATTCTTGGAAATTTCTTCTATCATTATGAATTATCTTTTATTATTATTTTTTGAGATTGGGTCTTGCTGTGTTGCCCAGGCTGGTCTTGGGCTCAAATGCCCCTCTTGCCCCTGTCTTGCAAGTACCTGGGATTGCAGGCACACACCACTGCACCTGGCATGAGTTATCTTTTTATCTTTGCTATTTAAATTTGCTATTTAAGTTTGCTATTTCTCCTAGGATTTACCTCGTCTGATGTTTACTTAGTTAACACCAGCCTTCTTTGACTGCTGTTTGTATGGTATATATTTTTCCATCTTTTTACTTTCAACTTTTCAGTGTTTCCTTATGTTTTAGATATACTATGTATAAATGGCAT
Organism: Chlorocebus sabaeus; assembly: GCF_047675955.1. NCBI lineage: Eukaryota > Metazoa > Chordata > Mammalia > Primates > Cercopithecidae > Chlorocebus > Chlorocebus sabaeus. The sequence goes on from NC_132917.1 coordinate 32,177,542, forward strand.
GTAGTTGGATTTATTAAAAATCCAGCCTGATACTTTTGTCTTTCAGTGGGAGAGTTTAATTCAGTTACGTTTAATGTAATTAGTGATATATTCCTGTTTAAGTCTGCCATGATTTTTTATATGTACTGTTCTATTTCTCATTGTCCTGATGGTTGGTTACATGCTTCTTTTTCTTCCTTTTCTGTTTTTAGGGTTTGTTATATTTTTTATTGGTCAGTTTTTCCGTTTTATTCTTGAACCATTCTTTTAGTAATTATATCATTGAGATCACAGTATTTACTCTGATTCCAGAAGTATATGTTTTTTTCCATAATACATAATTAATTCCCATAATCCAGAATATATAGTCTGTATTCCAGAAGTATATATGAATTCCCATAATACATTATTATAATTTTTTATATTCAGTATTCACTTGAATTTACCTTATAATTCCATTCTCGTTGCTTTTTATTCCTTTGTCTTTGAGCTTTTATCTGGTATGATTTTTCTTAGGTCTGAAAAATATTCTTAATATCTCTTTTTGTACTTATTTACTGATGACACATTCAATTAGGTTTTTTTGGGAAAAAGTTCAAAGTTTTATGAATACTCGAATGAACAAGCAGCATAGCCATTATCCAAATTCCAATATCATTGTTATTTTTTCACATTTGGCTATTCTTTTTTTCTTTGCCAAAATACTTCAAAACAGATCTAATATCTGATCATAATTACCTAAATTAATTATAATTTATTATGAAACCAGTGTTGTAATCAGTTAAATTAACATAATCAGGTTTGCGGTGTCATCTGATTTTCAATACATGATTAAACTTAATACAATAAAGAATTCTATAGGGATTCTAAGTTACTATTTTTACTAGTGATTTAAAGGTAATCTTTCCTTGTCTTTTAGCTTAGATTGTATTTGTTAGAAGTCATCTGTCAGTCTTATTATTGCTTTTTAAAGGTCGTTTCTCAAACTTTCTGAGATTGCCCTTCTCCCCTTTTTTTGCTTTCAGAATTTTTCTGTGATGTTCCTACATGTGGTTTCATTTGTGTTTATTCCGCTTCAGATTGATAGGACTTCTTGAATCTTTAGTTGATAGCTTCCTGAAGTTTTAACTGATATCTTTCACAGCTTTAGAGAAATAGCCAGTTAACTCTTTAAATATTGCTTCTGCTCCATTTTGTCTCCTGTCTTTTTGAGCCTTCATTTTTATATACGTTATATCTCATCATCATAACTGATAGAATTTTCAATTGTTTTATGTCTCCTTAGTTAATTATGGATATTTTCTTCTAATCCATCTTTTTTTTAATACTTGTTCTATCTTCTGCTATCTAATCATTTATGGGAAAACTACTCTGCTCCCACTTTACTGTAGTGTTGCCTCTATAGTAAGTATCTCATGTATATGTGGGTCTGTTTCTGTTTCATTGGTCATTTATTTGGTCTTTTGTTAATACTGTATTGCCTTCTTCTTTTTTTTTTTTTTTTTTTTTTTGTTTGATACAGAGTGAGATGCTCTGTAGCCCAGGTTGAAGTGCAGTGGCTCAATCGTAGCTCACTGCAGCCTCCCCTCTTGGGCTCAAGTGATTCTCCCACCTCAGCCTCCTGATAGTTGGGATTATAGACATGCACCACCATCAGTGAATTTTTGGATGTTTAGCGTAGATGGGGTTTTGCCATGTTGGCTCAGCTGGTCTTGAACTCCTGACCTCAAGTGATTTGCCTGCCTTGGCCTCCCGAAGTACTGGGATTACAGGCGTGAGCCACTGTGCCCAGCCTCTGTTGTCTTAGTGTAACTTTATATTAAGTGTTTATATCTGATAGTAAAAATCTAAAAATTGATTTTCTAATTTTTTTTTTAAAATAAAACTCAAAATGTTATGCAGTTATCACTGTTATCTAATTCTAGAACATTTCCATCACTACAGAAAGAAACTCTTCATCCATTAGCGTTTTCTCCCATTCTCCCCAAACCCTTCCTATCTCCTGGCAACCAGCAGATTGGAGTTTCATCCATTTAGCCTGTGTCAGTACGTTACTCATTTTTCTGGCTGAATATTCCATTTTGTTTAGGCATTCATCTATGGGTGAATATTTTGGTGATTTCTTCTTTTTGGCTGTTATCTCTAATGCTGTTGTGAACATTTTGGGATAGGTTTTTTTTATTTTGTTTTGTTTTTTTGGTCAATGTGTGTTTTCGGTTCTCTTGGGTATGTACCTATGAGTACAACCTACGAATATTCTTTTTCTTAAAAAGATTGTTGTTGCTATTCTAGGTCTTTTGTATTTCTGTTTGAATTTTAGATTTAGTTTGTCAATTTCTACACAAAATACTTGTTTTTAAAATTTAGGGCCTATATGTAAATCAGTTTAGGAGAGTTGGCATCTTAATATTGAGCTTTTAAGTGCATTAACACTTGTGTGTGTGTTTTTTTTCTGTGATCCAGAATACACACTGGCGGTATATATTCTATAATATATTTAGGTCTTTGATTTCTCTTGGTTATGCTTTCTGGTTTTCAACATTTTTTTTTTTTTTTAGATTCTTAGTTATGTATTTAATTGTTATGTTGTTATAAGCGATCTTCCTTTTAATGTTACATTCCATTCATTTGTTATTAGTGTATAAAACTATAATTGGTTTGTATATGTTACTGTCAACATCTGGTGACAGTGCTATATTATTTTAAAAGTAGTTTGTAGATAGTTGGTAGTTTCTTAGAGAATTTTTAATATGTTGCAATCATGTCATCTATTAATAGTTTTACTTTTTTCTTTCTAATCATTTTATTATTGGTTTTTCCTTGTGTTATATTGTGCTTTCTAGGTCTTCCTATATGTTGTTGAACAGAAATGGTAATAGTAGTACTCATCTTTGTCTCGTTCATATATATATATATATGTGTGTGTGTGTGTGTATATATATATATATATATTTTTTTTTTTTTTTTTTGAGGCGGAGTCTCACTCCGTTGCCAAACTGGAGTGAAGTGGCACAATTTTGGCTCACTGTAACCTCTGCCTTCTGGGTTCAAGTGATTCTCCTGCCTCAGCCTCCCGAGTAGCTGGGATTACAGGTGCCCGCCACCACACCCAGCTAATTTTTGTATTTTTAGTAGAGACAGGGTTTTACCATGTTGGTCAGGCTGTTCTCGAATTCCTGACCTCAGGTGATCTGTCCATCTTGGCTTCCCAAAGTGCTGGGATTGCAGGCATCAGCCACCGCACCTGGCTGAGCCCTATCTTTTTTATAACTAGAGTTTTTGAGGCCCTTTGCAGTATAAAAATAGAAAGGATATTGAAAACTCGGATTGTGCAAAAGATTTCTGATTAGTTCTATAGTCTGTAGTATCAGGATGGCTTATTTTTCCTTGGATTGTTTACATCTTCTGTTTGTTTGTAGGGATTCACTTGGTTTTCCCTGTATTATTTGGGCATTAGATTTTAAAATCAGTTAAATGTAAATGTTCACAGTATTAAAAACCACGTGTATTACCCCAAAATACAAGCATGGTATGAATGATTTAGCAAGTCTAACAGTTTCCCCTTTACTGTTAGAATTAATAACTGTTGATTTGGTGTGGAACACTTGAAGGAGCAGATGAATTTTATTTTGGGACCACGCATATTCTATGAGATGCAATTGCTCTGCTCTGCCCTCCCCTCCCCCTCCCCCTCCCCCTCCATCACCCAGACTGGAGTGCAGTGGCAGTATCTCAGCTCACTGCAACCTGCACCTCCTGAGTTCAAGTGTTTCTCGTGCCTCGGCCTCCTGAGTAGCTGGGCTTACAGGCGTGTGCCACCATGCTTGGCTAATGTGTGTGTGTGTGTGTGTGTGTGTGTGTGTGTGTGTTTAGTAGAGACAGGTCTCACCATGTTGACCAAGCTGGTCTTGAACTCCTTACCTCAAGTGATCCACCTACCTCAGCCTCCCAAAGTGTTAGGATTACAGGCGTGAGCCACCATGCCCAGCCAATTGCACTATCTTTGACCAAGCTTATAATTGGTATTGGCTAAATGAAGGGCACAGTATGACTGCATTGTAATGAGTGGTGGTTTTGTTTTTTTACATAAGGAAATTTAATTATGAGAGGATATGTACAGTTTTTGTTATTGGTATGTTGTTTATTTTAGCTTATTTTTAAATTTTATTGGAATTCTGGCACAATATAGCCCTTGTTTGCTTTTAAAGAGAGAGGCTGTTAGATTGCCTGGATTTTCCCCTTTATCTACTACCTGTGAGCAAATTACTTCCCTCAGCTTTAGTTTTATTATGTAGAAAATGGGATTATTTTAGTACCTCATACGTATAATAATAGCAACAAAAACTTTGCTTAGTTAGAACTTAATACTTTTCTCTTGCCAAGATTAAATAAATTGATGTAGCTTCCATGCTTAACACTATGCCCTTCATTGGCTTTGGCTTTACATATGCTTTGGTTCTGTTTCTAGTTCTACTACTATGAGTTTACAGGGTAATTTCTCTGAGCCTTCTTTACTTAATCAGCAAAGAAAAAAAAAAAAGGGAGTCATGATGCCTGGGCCAAAAATTTGCCCATAAAGTGAATTGTAGTTATTCTTTAAAACAATGCCACATGGTAATGCATACGAAATATTTGCTATTCTTATAGCAGTTATCTTTCCCTCCATTGTGAGTTTGTAGTAAGGCCTGTTAGAAATATTTATGCTGTTATTAAACTTGGCACCTACCTTTTGTTTTGTGCTGACATACTGGATTAAGTTGTGAAATGAAGTTTTTATCCCAGCTTTTCCAATATATTTCTCATAAATATTGGAAAACAATGCAGAAAGAATTATTTATAATGTTGTTTGAATAACAATGAAATGGAAAATCAGAGAAATCTCTTGTAGGGTTTCATCAAGTCTTTATTACTGATAATGTTCATGGGTAGAAGTGTGTGCTAGTTTTACTGTGTGTGTAAAACATTTGGTATTCTGGGTAGCTTATTCTGTGTAGGCCTTGTCTCTGTATAGGATATGCTTTACAATGAGGAAGTGTCATTTTCATCTGTTTTTAAATGAAGATCTTATATTTGAAGGGCTTTTGGGTCCTTTTGGTAGGTGAAGTGGGGTATGTTGTTACAGTAAGAAAACTTAGTAAAGCAAATTTATTTCTTATGCTCAAATTGTGTAATAAGATTACTTTCATTTTTAATGATGACTTTAACAAAAATATTTGCAAACTCAAAAGTATACTGTCTCTGATTTTGCTTTTCTTTAAGAAGTCATTCCTCGTTGCTGGGCTGGGCGTGGTGGCTCACACCTGTAATCCTAGCCTTTGGGAGGCCAAGACTAGTGGATCACTTGAGGCCAGGAGTTCCAGACCAGCCTGGCCAATATGGCAGACCCCATCTCTACCAAACATACAAAAATTAGCCCAGCATGGTGGTGCATGCCTGTAATCCCAGCTACTCAGGAGGCTGAGGCACAAGAATCTCTTGAACCCAGAGGTGGAGGTTGCAGTGAACCAAGATCACGCCACTGCACTCCAGCCTGAGCAACAGAGTGAGACCCTGTCTCAAAAAAAAAGTCATTCCTGGATTTCCTAGATCTTTAGTGATAGTATTATCAATATACTTTATTTTACCATTAATGTTTCCTTATTTATACTTTCCAGATAGTGCCAAAATATTTGAACATGTTTTCTCTTTAACCTTTTCTTCATCCTGGTGTTTTTTGTTTTTGTTTTTACCCCTTGTCTTATGCCAGTGAGTTCCTTCGGGGTTACTCCTGCAGTAGGTGGACTATCGTCTGGGACAGTTGGGGAAGCCTCGACAGCCCTGAGTTCAGCAGCCCAGGTAGCTTTGCAGTCTCTCTCTCATGCAATGGCTTCAGCCGAGCAACAGCTACAGGTGCTGCAAGAGAAACAGCAGCAGCTTTTGAAGCTTCAGCAACAGGTTGGAGACTATTTGGCTCTTTGTTCATGCTGTCTCTAAACTTCAAAAGCTGAAAAAGTACTTTAAAAATGACCATTATTTTCATAAAGAAATGTAGGTTGACTGATCTGAGCTAATCATTTTCAACAAAAATTGAGGTAAAGTCTTTGTGATATTTAAGTTGGTTGACATTGTATGAATACATCTTATTTGATACATATTTGAGGGAATATGATTGATATTTTTTGTGCAGTGTTAAATCCGTTCTCTAAACACTCGATCAAAGAATATGTACAGTTACTAGTTACTATTTACATGGAGTATAGTTCCTAAAACAAAATTTTATAGAACAGTTAAATTAATGTGACTTAAAATTCACAAATAATGACAGATGCTTTATAAATTTTATTGTGGCTTAAGTTAGGGGTCTCCAATCCCTGGGCCACAGACCAGTACCAGTAAATGGCCTTTGAGGAACTGGGCCGCACAGCAAGATGTGAGCGGTGGGCAAGCGAGCACTACCTGAGTTCCATCTCCTTTTAGATCAGCAAGGGCATTTGATTCTCATAGGAGCATGAACCTTATTGTGAACTGTGCGTGTGAGGGATCTAGGTTGCATGTTCCTTATGAGAGTCTAGTGCCTGATGATCTGAGGTGGAACAGTTTCATCCCGAAACCAGTCGCCTGTGCCTCCGCCACATCTCCCTGCATCTGTGGAAAAATTGTCTTCTATGAAACTGGTCCCTGGTGTCAAAAAAGTTGAGGACCACTGGTTTAAGTGAAATCTGTGGCAATTTCAGGTGACAAATTGTATTACATTAGTCAACCTGAGAATTCACCTCCTTAAAATATTTTGTTTTGAGCAGATATTCCTTATTTATATTTAATTGTTGTGTTTCCTTTTCACCATTACCTTGAAAGAGTCCTAGTTCCCAAATAACACAGGAAATTTTGTGTTAAATATTTAAAGTGTACATAGCAAAGCAATGATCCATTTATATTGAGTCCAATTTTGATTTAATTTCATCTTTAAGTATGATCAATTTAATCATGTTTATCTTCATAATATATGCCCATGTGGTATTCTGCTACAATTTAGGTAGGCAGGATTAGTCTATATATGTTGCTTTTACTTCTTTTGCAGAAAGCAAAGCTGGAAGCCAAGTTACATCAGACAACAGCTGCAGCAGCTGCAGCAGCATCAGCAGTAGGTCCTGTTCACAACTCTGTGCCTTCCAACCCAGTGGCTGCCCCTGGATTCTTCATTCATCCATCTGATGTTATTCCACCCACTCCAAAAACAACACCTCTTTTTATGACTCCACCACTCACTCCACCCAATGAAGCAGTTTCCGTTGTGATTAATGCCGAACTTGCACAGCTTTTCCCAGGCTCAGTCATTGATCCCCCAGCAGTCAATCTTGCTGCACATAACAAAAATTCCAACAAGTCCAGAATGGTAAATTATGTTTTAAATAGGTGTTGGCTTAGACATTTAAAAATATCTTGAAATATACTCTAACTTTAGAAGACAAAATTTTTAATACCAACTTGATGTATCAAATTATTTTCTTTTATAAAATATTACAGTACATACATTAAGAGAAGAAACTTATTAATTTGATATTACGGTTAGTAGTTTTTATAGAACTATAGTAATATCAGTATAAAGTTAGACTTTTTTTTTTTCCCCCCCGCTCTAGAATCCACTTGGTTCTGGTCTAGCCCTTGCAATTTCTCATGCTTCACATTTTCTTCAACCTCCGCCTCACCAGTCCATTATTATAGAGCGAATGCATTCAGGTAATCTTCACTTTCTTAAAATATTTCTTTTTTTTTTTTTTTTTTTTTGCTTAGTCTGCCAGCCTTTTTAAGACTCATTATTCTTCAGTTTGATTTTTGTTTTGTTTTGTTTTGCAAATCGCATTTCCTCTTCGGTAAGTACATTTTATCAAGATAAGCACTTACATGTTCAAGCTTTGTGCCCACCAAATTGCATAAAGAGTACTGTTGGGTAGTGGATTTGATCTGTTTATGAATCTTGACTGCTGATGTATTATTGACATAAATAATTCATTGTAGTTGGCCAAATCACCATTATACTAGAAATTACACTCAAAATATTCCTAAAACTAGCCTTCTTATAGTGGAACTCTTTCTTGAGAAGAGCAAACAGAACTACTGCTTACTATAATAACTGGATAAGAATAACAACATATCGTAGGCTCTGAATAGTTTGAATGTTACCTAAGTTTGTTTTCTGCTTATATACTAAAGAACTGTGATTGGGATAGATGCTTTCAATTGCAACATATTTGTGAATAAACTGTAGACAGTTTTTCTCTTAAAAAAGTTGGTTTTAACTACCACAAACATTTTTGTGGTTTAGCAGCAGTAGAGTTCAAGAAAATCCTCAGGGAAGTAATAAGGTTATAGTATACACTGTAGCATGTATCATTATATGAAGAATTAAATAATATTTGTGTTATTGCAATGTGGTTGTTTCCTCTTTTTAAGAAGGAGTTTGAAAGCTAAAATAAAAGTCTTATGGTATTTTCTGCCCAACTAATCGTTCATTGGTAACAACATTAGTGTCGATGACATTCAGAGGGGAAATTTGTTATTCTGCAGTCTTATGGGAGATGAGCAGTTGTTTACACTGTAGTTTGGTTTTTTATACATAGCAATGACTGCAGTACATAAGCCTCCTGAGGAGGATAACTATATTCTTTCTTTGTTTTTAATAATTTTTCTTTTTAGGGAAGTATTAGTAACTGCCTTGTTTTCTTTTAAACTAGCTCCGTCGAGAATAGCACTATTCCTAGAAGTTTAATTTAGTTGTTTTCCTTCACTATAAAATGTAGCTGGTAAGGTTACTAGCTGACCCACCCCAACACAATAAAGAAGAAAAGGAATTATGACATTATTAATGATCTGCCTTCTGTTCTACTAATTGAACTTACTCTTGTAATGTGGGTGAAATGAGGGATGCAAATCTGCTTTTTCTTCACCTGTTTCATCTGGCATTGAGCTGAAGAGACTGGAATACGTCTATACTGGGAAAAAGCATTGTTTGAGATCCATTAGAGGATCTTCCCAAGGCCTTTTTCAGTGGTAGTTTGATTATATATGATTGTAGTCCTGCTTTCACTTTGCATCTAAACCCCAATGAATGCAGTATGCAACTTCACAGGAAGTTAAGCAGGGCTTAAGGAAACTAAATCAAGTAATACTGTTTGGTATTTAAATGCATCTAGTTGTGAAATTGAGAAAAAAGTTGCCAATGGCTGAAAGAAGAGTAGATTCATCCTTTACAAAATTAAGTAATATACTGCATTTGCTGATTTAATTTTTAAAAACTCTAATGTTTTAAAGAAGCTTGTTTGTTGATTGCCTTAACTATAACAGTAACAGTCTTACTCTTGTTTTTTTGCTTTGTTTTGTTGTTTGTTTTTGTTTTTTAAAGAGGGGTGGCCGGGTGCGGTGGCTCACGCCTGTAATCCCAGCACTTTGGGAGGCTGAGGTGGGTGGATCACGAGGTCAGGAGATCGAGACCATCCTGGCTAATTCGGTGAAACCCCGTCTCTACTAAAAATACAAAAAATCAGCTGGGCGTGGTGACAGGCACCTGTAGTCCCAGCTACTTGGGAGGCTGAGGCAGGAGAAAGGTGTGAACCCAGGAGGCAGAGCTTGCAATGAGCCAAGATCGCACCACTGCACTCCAGCCTGGGCGACAGCGAGACTCTGTCTCAAAAAAAAAGAAGAGAGACCGGGGTTTCACTGTATTGCCCAGTATGGAGTACAGTGGCTCTTCACAGGCACAGTAGCAGTCTAATGTATTGCAGCCTGGAACTCCTCGGCTGAAGCAATTCTCCTGTCTCAGGTCCCCGGTAGCTGGGACTAGAGGCACCGGCCACTGTGCCCAGCTACTCTTAATTTTCTACTTAAGTCTTGGGGTTCAAAACTAACACAGACATGTATTTCAGAAAATTTTTGAATCAATTGATAAGGCCATTTTTACACATTTACTTTTCCTGTTTGTAGTTTGGTGAGTTGATTTCATATTTTAAGATGAGTGCTCCAAACTATTTTTGAGTGTATCATTTGGTTAATTGATATATTTTTGGTCAACTGTTTCTTCTTTCTCTCATAGGAGCAAGGAGATTTGTGACCTTGGATTTTGGGAGGCCTATATTGTTGACTGATGTATTGATTCCCACTTGTGGAGACTTGGCCTCTTTGTCAATTGACATTTGGACATTAGGAGAAGAGGTGGATGGAAGGCGGTTGGTAGTGGCAACTGATATAAGCACCCATTCACTAATTCTTCATGACTTAATACCACCTCCCGTGTGCAGATTCATGAAGGTAAAGAACTTTAAGAAAGTAAATTGATACACTTTCTATGTTTCTGACAAGTTATGAAAAATAAACAATTTAAAAATATAACTATCTTTTAAAATACCTTGCTCAGATTTTTATTGTGGCAGATGTGCATATATGTATATTTATAATTTTTCATTTCAGATCACTGTCATTGGACGTTATGGGAGTACAAATGCCAGAGCCAAAATCCCATTAGGATTTTACTATGGTCACACCTACATCTTACCTTGGGAAAGTGAACTGAAGTTAATGCATGATCCTCTAAAGGGAGAGGGAGAATCTGCAAACCAGCCAGAAATTGACCAGCATTTAGCAATGATGGTTGCTCTACAGGAGGATATACAGTGCAGGTTAGTACAGAGTACAAATTTTAATCTTATTGAAACTTTGTATTTTATATAATGTCTTGCTTATAATTCTGTCAAGAAATATCTTTTCATAGGTGTACAGATAAGAGCAAAAGGAAGTAGGAGATTAGCACGTTATAGTAACACCTAATGCATGAAAATATTGTCATTAATTTAATGGGCTGCATGTATTAGTACCTATCAAGTGGGTAATTCTTTTTAATGGTTGTATGTTAACAGGTTTAAGAGATTTAATTCTTAGTATTTGTACATGTACATAAAGAGGACATTACAAGAATTATTTTGTTCGATCATTTTTTACTTTTAGATATAACTTGGCTTGTCATCGTCTGGAATCTCTTTTGCAAAGTATTGATCTTCCTCCTCTAAACAGTGCTAACAATGCACAGTACTTTTTACGAAAACCAGATAAGGCAGTCGAGGAAGACAGTAGGGTTTTTTCTGCTTATCAAGATTGTATTCAGCTACAGCTTCAACTAAATTTGGCTCATAATGCAGTGCAGAGACTCAAAGTGGCGCTAGGTGCAAGCCGGAAGATGTTGAGTGAAACATCAAATCCAGAAGATTTAATTCAGACGTCTTCCACAGAGCAGTTACGTACTATCATCAGATATTTATTGGACACGTTGCTCAGCCTGCTTCATGCTTCTAATGGTTTGTATTTGGCTTACATATTTTAAAGGCTGGGAATATACTTGATATGATTTTGCTGCATGTTTTAGGATTTGTGTCAATGTTTTATATTGTAAATTTTGGTATTTTTAAAAATGTCAATATTTATGAAATGTCTCTTTAGGTTAATACATTTCTCCCTGTTATTTTAAATATTTCTTAAATGAATTTTTATGTGTTTCTTTTGGGTTTCTGCTATTGACATGCACATCATTGTGCTACTGGCATGGTATTAAGTATTGCATGGAAGTTCAACAGTGAAACTTTTCATAAATTGCTAATATAAAGGTATCATTTTTTAGCCAGGAGGTATTTTTGATCATTACGCAAGCTCACACATTCACTGACACAGTCGTCTGATACATCCAGCTCCATAGGCAAGAAATGTAATTTTACTTAAGTGCTAAATATTTCCCTCTCCAAGTAACTAACAGATTTCTACATATAAGGAGTAAATACATTGCAAAATAAATAGAATATAATTATCTACTGATTACTAGAAAAGAGGAAAGTGTGTTTAGGCATGCTTTAATATTATATAATACATTTAAATAGGAAAGTTTACTGTTTTCTTTCTTGTAATAGGACACTCTGTTCCTGCAGTTTTGCAGAGCACATTTCATGCCCAGGCCTGTGAAGAGCTCTTTAAACACTTGTGCATCAGTGGAACCCCAAAGATACGGTTACATACTGGTCTTCTGCTTGTTCAACTATGTGGTGGTGAAAGATGGTGGGGTCAATTTCTTTCTAATGTCCTTCAGGAATTGTACAATTCAGAGCAGCTTCTCATCTTTCCACAGGATAGGTAGGTCAGAAAATGTTGGAGGTATTTGTTATTAATGATTTGTACTTTTCACAGTTACTGGTCAGCTTTTGAAATCTTTGAAATGTGGATACTAAGTTGTGAATATGAAGCAGATCTCAGAGTTTGTGAAATGACCAGTGAAGGGCACCAGCACTGTGTATTGAAGAAGATAATAAATAATAATTAGACTGTACTCTTTAGTTTTCTAATTGAACTTGTGGACTTCCTAGATCTGTGTTTATAAGTATTTCTATTATATTATGTTACTTTATTTTTTTATTTTTTTGACACGGAGTCTCGCTGTCTCCCAGGCTGGAGTGCAGTGGCGCAATCTCGGCTCACTGCAAGCTCCGCCTCCCGGGTTCACGCCATTCTCCTGCCTCAGCCTCCCGAGTAGCTGGGACTACAGGCGCCCGCCACTGCGCCCGGCTAATTTTTTGTATTTTTTAGTAGAGACGGGGTTTCACAGTGTTAGCCAGGATGGTCTCGATCTCCTGACCTCGTGATCCGCCCGTCTCGGCCTCCCAAAGTGCTGGGATTACAGGCTTGAGCCACCGCGCCCGGCCCTTTATATGCTAAATGTGTTTGTGGCTAATAAAGTTCTCTCATTCACTAAGTGCTTGATTTCTTGTTAATAACATTAGAAAATATAACCAGTAGTTAGAAAAATAACTAATTTTAACTTCATACCTCCAGATACAAATCTTGCTTTCCCAGTCTGATATATGGTATGTTTTAAGAAAGCAAACATTCTGTCATTACTCTGTTAAATTTCTGTGTAAGCTATTTTAAAAATTGAACACTCACATTGATTCTTATTATTTTCTCTCTTGTTTTGTTTTGTTTTGTTTTTAGGGTCTTCATGTTACTTTCCTGCATTGGTCAAAGATCACTTAGTAATAGTGGAGTATTAGAAAGCTTACTTAATCTCTTGGATAATTTATTGTCACCTCTTCAGCCACAGTTACCCATGCATAGGAGGACAGAAGGTATTAATAGAAAGCAGTGTTCTTTAGTAAAAACAGTATTCCTGTAAATATTGCTTTTATAAAATACCTTCTCTGAAATATTTTAATATTAACTGCAGCACATTTAATATTTTTATGATGTAAGTTTTTAAGAATGAGCAACCTTCATGTGATTGACTGCCATGTAGTTATTACTTTTAAAATTTATTACCTTTTCATTATTTGAACTTAGTATAGTGTGTTTTTCCTATACTGTTATAACTAAAATCAAACTCCCTTATATAAGTTTAAGCTGTAAGGCACAGTTTTGTTCCAATCAACAATAATGAGTTTTGTTTGAGCAAACTTTTTTGTAAGAATAAAAACATTAGAACATAGTTTAGTGCTATATGAATTATAAGCTGAGAGTTAGATGTTTTATTTCCGTTTCTGTGAGTCTAAGAATAGTCTCTTATACCTTGCTTTCTAATTTATATATTACACTTTGGATTCAGCCTACACTTAATCTGTTTTTATACCTTGAAGTCTTTGTCTTTCATTAGATTTGATGTTCTACTCAGTTTCTGGCTGTTGGTGTCTGTTTTTTAGACTTATTACATATAAATATTAGTGTTAGTAATGATATGATATGTTTTGAATTTATAAAATTTTTTGTTTCACTTATAGTATCAGACCTAATTAGGGACCCTAAAGTCATCTGGATGTTTTTCCTTTACTCTCATCTCTCTACAGGAGTACTAGATATTCCCATGATCAGTTGGGTTGTTATGCTAGTGTCCAGGCTGCTGGATTATGTGGCAACTGTTGAAGATGAAGCAGCAGCTGCAAAGAAACCTTTGAATGGTAAAGACAGGGAGAGGTTTCTGACAGGTATCAGAAGTTTATAATAATACGTTGGTGGGGATTTTGAGTGACTTCGCAGTTGTTCCAGAACTGGCTATTGGCCTGGAGCTACCAGCTGTATGTAATTTATAGAAAATACAAATGAACTTTACTACAATTCTGTTTAAAGATAACATTTATACTTGGTCGACTTTATAGACAAGCTCCTTTGTCTGGACTTGACTTTTAGTTTCTAAATACAGTTATGACTTTCACAAGGTGTCTTCCCTTAGGCTCGTTTAAAGACTTTATAATAGCATGCATATAAATGAGTTATGAAAGGGAAATCAGAGAGTTCTTATTTTTTCTTAGTATGATGTGTCATTTCATTTAGCATTATTGGTATCTGCTAATTAGCTACAAATGACCTTTATTTTTAAATACAGAAATTCTCAGATTTTGAGTTGTAAGCTTTCTTTATAGGTTCGAAGCATAGAAAAATTTAAAAATTAAATCAACCTGCGAAGAAGTTATTTTATTCCCCTCTTCCCATTTAACAAGGCTTTTTGTTTTTATTTATTTTTATTTTTCCTCAGAGATTCTTGTTCTGAAAATAAGAGTTTTTAGATAAAGGATTTGAGATAGCTAAATCCAGTACGTAAACCATTGAGATATGTAAGCCTACATACAGTTTACATCTAGTATGTAAGCCATTGAGATCCATAAAATTTGGAATTTTGTACATTGTCAGGAACTCAGTATTTTTAAAAGTTCCCTTGAGATATTATAGTGGAATCAGTTGTTTATAGTGCATATTGTGTTTAGGAAGATGATGGGGAATTCATATGTATAAGGAATTTGTTTTATAGTGATTTAAAAAAAATAATGTATATCTATAGTTTACTCAGTTGTAGGATATAGAGGTAAGAAATACAATTAACATAAATAAAACTACATTCATATTGAGAAAGTCTTGTCTCGTTCTGTCGCCCAGGTTAAGTGTAGTGGCATGATCTCAGCTCATGGCAACCCCCACCTCCTGGGTTCAAAGGATTCTTGAGTCTTAGCCTCCCAAGTAGCTGGGATTATAGGCATGTACCACCATGCCTGGCTAATTGTTCTGTATCTGTAGTAGAGACGAGATTTCACCATGTTGGCCAGGCTGATCTTGAACTCCTGACCTCAAGTGACCCACGTGCCTCAGCCTCCCAAATTGCTGGGATTACAGATGTGAGCTACTGCTCCTGGCTGAGAAACAGTCTTGAAAAAAAGAAAAATATAAAATAAACTGTAATGTAATCTTGGAATATAGCAGATAGTATTGGGAGTATGTTTGTTTATACATGTAGATACTATGGAAACATTGGTGGAAGAGTTTTAGGGTTTTAAGAACTTGAACTAAGACTTGATAAATAGGTAGTAAAGAGAGAAAAAAGTTTTTAGGATTAAGAAAAGATGTTTTAGGATTGGAGATGGGTAAAGTGTGATATTGGGCCTGAATTAAATGAAACAGAATAGTCTGGACATATTCCAAAAAAGGAGAGTAAGTATAGGTAGACAGTTATGCGCTCTGAACTATCTAAGCTTATTTTGGCAGTTATTAATTAAATTATTGAGTATCCTTTTTTGGTCCCTGATTAAAAGTATCTGTGTTTGAAATAGACAATAGTAGTATTTGTTGTTAAAATTGAATGACATCATCAAAGTTGTGTAGAGATTAATCTTAATTGCGGAGGAAAATCGCTATTATCTAAAGGAAAGATTGGAGACAGAGGGAACTCTGGTTTTAAAATGATTTAGGGTCTACGTTAGATAATTGACAGTTATCCAATCTTTATACAGTCAGATCTTCTAGCAATTTCTTTACAATGTTTTTATTATTAAAATTGCTTTTCATGATTGGCACATGTATAATTGTGTTTTTTGTTTTTTGGGTAGGAAAGGTACTTTAAAATCACATTTAACAGAATGATTAATACAAGTTTTCCTTCGCCTGTAGGTAATCAGTGGAGTTTTATTAACAATAATCTACACACTCAGAGCTTAAATAGATCTTCTAAAGGCAGCAGTAGCCTTGATAGATTATATTCCAGAAAAATCAGAAAACAGCTTGTTCATCATAAACAGGTAATTGTCAATACATTTAAAAATTTTTAATGTTTGAGAATATTGTTTTGGAGGTTGCATGAGATAGATGTGCCATCAGATACGAGGTATGACATTTAATGGGCTCTTAGCTTAGGAAAATTATCTAACACTTTGGAGACTTCAGTTTCTTTAATTGTTAAAACGATGACAATATATAGTTTACAGACTTCGTTGATGTTCCTTTAACTATTTACTGTTATACATCTTTATTACTACCATTCTAAATGAGGTTGTCATTATCTTTTGCCTAGTCAAAAACCTCTCTTCCTTTGTTTTGCTTTAATTCAGTCCATTTTCCTTCATTTAATTCTCAGTGGCTTTTAGTTGACCTTTGGATAAAGGGTATTCATCTTCTGCCCCTCTATCTAGCTTCCGGTTTTAATTTTGGTTTCTTTTTCCATTTCCTTTTTTTCCCTTTTTCATATATAGATGTGTGTGTGTGTATATGTGTGTGTGTGTGTGTGTGTGTGTGTGTGTATATTTATTTATTTATTTGTGAGACAGGGTCTCATTCTGTTACCTAGGTTGGAGTACAGTGGAACAATCAGTTCACTGCAGTCTCCAAATTCCTGGGCTCAAGCAGTCCTCTTGCCTCAGCTTACCGAGTAGCTGGGATTAGAGCCTGTGATGCCAGGCTAATTTGTAAATTGTTTCTTGTAGAGATAGGGTCTCGCTTTGTTGCCCAGGCTGCTCTCGGACTCCTGGCTCTGGTGATTCTTCTACTTTGGTCTCCCAAAGTGTTGGGATTATAGGTCTGAGCCACTGTGTCCGGCCACAAAATATTTTTGTTATTGCTTTAAGATGTACGAAGATTCTATGTGAAAATCATTAGCTCTGGCATGTTATGAAAGCTTTGGGCTTTTCAAATTTATTTTATTGTTTTATTTTTTATATTTTAAAAAATTTTTAATTCATGGGGCTTTTTTAAAAGGTAGACTTAGCAATAAGTTGTTTATTTTTCACTTCTAAGTTTTTCAACTATGAGCTAGTTCAGTCCTTTGCAGGAAAAATGATGAGAAGCATCGTCCTCAATTGGCTTTTCTTTTTGAGACTTTTAACCAATTTTAGGTTGTAGTAATTTGTATCTTTTAATGTTTATGCTCAGTGCACTTAATTAGGATAGAAAACAAAACCTAGTGTGTCACTCAGTGAGTATTTGTCTGTAAAATATTATTACTTGATTCTTCATTATGAATGACAGTATTGGCACAATTGGTGAAACATAAAAGGTGCTCTGAGGGATAATTGGTGGTCAGGCGTCAGTATTACTTCTCTGATTTTGATGGTTGTAACTGTGATTTGTAGAAGGTTTTTATTTCTAGGAATTATACACGAAAGTAATCAGGGCGATTGGTCATCAGGTTACTAACTTACTGCAAAATGGCTTCGTGAAAACAAGTTGTATTTGTACAATAATTTAAACTGGCTGTTTCAGAAGAAATTAAAAACCATTTTTTTCCTTGATTATATTTCTTGTGTACGTTAATTATAGAACTTTGGAAACTACTTTCTGAAAATACTGATTTGTAGAAATTCTCAGTTAATGTTTTTAAAATTATGTGTACATGCTAGTTTTAATTTAGGATAGAGCTTTTTTTCATCTGTGGAGATAGCAGCCAAGTGGATTTTAAAAAATAATATTAGTAATGTTTTTTTCCTGATACCAAAACAGGTGTCAGGCAGGGCTCACTTGGGGAGGCTGAGGCAGGTTGATCAGTTGGGGCCAGGAGATCAAGACTGGCCTGGCCAATGTGGTGGCGTGTGCCTGTAGTCCCAGTTATTCAGGAGGATGAGACAGGAGAATCACTTAAACCTGGGAGGCAGAGGTTGCAGTGAGCTGAGATCACACCACTAGTCCAGCCTAGGCGATACAGGGAGACTCTGTCTCAAAAAAAAAAAACGAAAAAAACCCAAAAAAAAACATGTGTCAATAGTAGTAGTTTAGGAAGTGTTCTCTGAGAAGGAAGACTTAATAAGTTACTGACTAAATTATTATTCATTTATAGTTTTGGCTATGTTTTTCTAGTACTTTAATGTAACTTTCTGTGTACACTGTGTACATTGCTATATGGAGAACACATTCAACAGATTGTCAGGTCTTTATGAACAGAGAGTTGTTTCTCTTCTTTGGTCTGTTTGTTCATTGTTGTCGACTGCTGATTGCCATTGTTTAGGGATGGGGGAGATAGGGCAGGAGGGAAATGTGGATATAATTATAAAAGGATATGAGGGAATCTTGTGGTGGAACTGTTTGGTATTGACTATTGTGGATACATGAACTAACACATGTAGAAGTGTATCCAACTAAGTATATACACAGACACACACAAATGAGTGCAACTGAAAGTGGAGAAATAAGATTGGCGAATTCTATCAATGTCCATACCTTGTAATATTATCCTATAGTTTTTGCAAAATGTCATCGTTAGAGAAAATTGGGTAAAGTGTACAAGAGATTTCTGTATTATTTCTTATTTGTATATAGGTTAATTATTTCTTAAGCTACATTGTAGCAAGTAGCTACAATGATCTCAATCCCAATTTTAATAAAAAATATAGACATACCAAAATGTGTACTACTCTTGAGATTTCCATAAAAACGGAGCTAAGAAACATTAAGCAATAAAATATTTTTCCCATATATTTAATTAAAAATAAACTTTTCCCCCTCTATTAAAAAATATGTTTCACTCAATTATGTTAGTGGTTTATGTAAAAGTCTTCCAGTTATTTCTTACTCCCATGGGGAAGGGAGATTTTAATGAAAATGGGGAGAGATCTCAAAGTTGGGATTTGAAATGATTTTTTAAAAAATTAACAAAACAGTTAAAATTATACTACATCTTTCAAGATAATATGGGTTCCATTAGTTTGATGTGTGAATTCTGTGAGTATAGTAATTTTTTTTAACATTGTTAAATATTAAGTTGTTTATTTGTTTTATAAAGCAACTTAACCTACTAAAAGCAAAGCAGAAGGCATTGGTAGAACAGATGGAAAAAGAAAAAATACAAAGTAACAAAGGATCGTCATATAAACTCCTGGTAGAACAAGCAAAACTAAAGCAGGCCACTTCAAAGGTATGATCTGTACTTCTCAATATAATTATTTCAGAAAAGTCAAGGAGTTATGATCTTTAATTATGATCAAGAAACTTGAATATATATTATTCTGCTTAACAGAGTAGCCAATCTACTCTGGAATTTTTTTTGGTGGAGTAGTTTAACTGAAGGAAATGTATGATAAATGTGGGCTTTAAGTGTTATTCTAACGTATTACCTTCAATGTGGATTGAGTTCCAGTAAATTGAAGATAAAGGATAGTGGAATGTATAGTTTTGCTAATGTGGCATTGATAGAGTTATTTCCATTTTACAATACAAAATTATACAAGATGATTGCAAATATCATTGTATCAGCCTCACAAGTAAAATTTATATGTAAAATGAAAAAATGTGGCATTCTCTTTCCCCTTAGTATTGTTATTGGAATATCTTGGTGTCTGAGTTTAGAATTGAAACTTGTGTCCAGTGGTGCTCACAAGGCTCAAATGTAGTATGTCTTTTGTAAGTGAAAGTGAAGTTCAACTGATTTGGAAGTTTTAAAACCTTGATGTTTACTTTTTAAAATTTTGAGGGATACTGTATATGTATCAAACAAGTTTGTAGTCTTTCTATAATGTGAAATTATAATTATTCCACCAGATTTTGAAGTAACTCAAATTAATATTTTGTACTTGATGTTATGTTAGTTTTCTTTACCTTCAACCTTTTACAAATTATGTTTAGGATGTTATGGTAATGTTTATGTTGTTAGATTCGACTTAATAACTTAATGTATTATCTACAGTGAACGTCTGTAGAATTTCACTTTTCTGAAGTTCTGTTATATATCTGGTACTTTACTCCAAGTAGGAAGTAAGGCATATTGGTCAGTTTAGCTTTTAGTATTCTTACTTTTGAAACTTACAGTGTATCTAAAAATTTTGCTCTTTAGAAGTTGTAATATGGCGTGAACATTTTCATTACTTAAATCTATCTCTACTGAAAAACTTTTCATTAAGTAAACATTGATTTAAATACTGTGAATTTTTGTGTGCAGCACTTTAAGGATTTAATTCGTTTACGTCGGACAGCAGAATGGTCCCGTTCTAATTTAGATACAGAAGTTACAACAACAAAAGAAAGTCCTGAGATAGAACCACTTCCATTTACTCTGGCCCATGAACGTTGTATCTCCGTAGTCCAGAAACTTGTTCTGTTTCTTCTCTCCATGGATTTTACATGTCATGCTGATCTCTTATTGTTTGTTTGTAAGGTAGGTAAACTATAAGTATAGACTTGTAGGGTTGGCCAGGCGCGGTGGCTCATGTCTGTAATCCCAGCACTTTGGGAGGCTGAGGTGGGTGGATTGTTTGAGTCTAGGAGTTTGAGACCAGTGTGGGCAACGTGACAAAACCGCGTCTCTCAAAAAAAAAAAAAAAAAAAAAGTAGACTTACAGGGATTTAAAAACTAGGAAAGAATGATGTTTTTAGTCAATTTTGATTAAGAGAAATGATGCTGCTTTTGGTTTTGCTTTTTTGCAGTTACTTTTTTTAATTGTGTCTTAAAAGATAGAAAAAATTCTTTTCAAATTGTTTCTTAGGGAAACCTGATTTATATTTTAATTTAGTTAAAACTTGAGGGTTTGAAATGCAAGTAATATGGATATGTTTATCTCAAACCTGCCTTTCTTATATTAATTAAAATAGGAAATACACAAATAAGTGTCAAATTATATTAAAGAAGGACTTATGGCGGGGTGTGGTGCTTCATGCCTGAAATCTCAACACTTTGGGAGGCGAGGGGTAGATCACGAGGTCAAGAGATTGAGACCATCATGGCCAACATGGTGAAACCCCGTCCTTACTAAAAATACAAAAATTAGCTGGGTATGGTGGCGTGTACCTATAGTCCCAGTTACTCGGGAGACGGAGGCAGGAGAAGTGCTTGAACCTGGGGGCAATGAGGTTGCAGTGAGCCAAAATTGCGCCACTTCACTCAAGCCTGGCGACAGAGTGAGACTGTCTCAAAAAAAAAAAAAAGGACTTTTAATGTCATGATTGCTTTTCTGTGGCATATTCACTGTTCGTAGAAATTTAATTCTTAACTGTACAATTAGATTTTAAACCAGATTTTAATATTTGATTCATGAAATTACATTCTTTTGCAAGCAATATTTTTTTGACACCAGACTCATACATCATTATTGAAACCTGTTGTTCAGTGCTAAAGTATTGGTAGACTTCTGTTATTGTTTGAAAAAACATGTAATTGCTATTTAAGTGTATGATTTTATAAAATGTGTTACAGGTTCTTGCACGCATTGCAAACGCCACGAGGCCAACTATTCATCTGTGTGAGATTGTGAACGAACCCCAGCTGGAAAGACTGCTATTACTTTTGGTTGGAACTGACTTCAATAGAGGAGATATATCTTGGGGTGGTGCTTGGGCTCAGTATTCCTTAACTTGTATGCTACAGGATATTTTAGCAGGTGTGTTAGGATTTTTTTTTCATAGAGTATGTCAGAATTACCTTGTCATTGCTCAACTAAGAATCTTCAAAGGGATCTTTAACCCCCTAAAAGCATAAAGGTCTGTTTAATCGGTTTAATGTTATAGCAGTAGTAACCATTGAGAATTACTTTTGTATTTAAGTATATTGATAGTTGTGATAAATGCAAGGCTTTAGAAAGGCGTTAGGTTGTTAAAATGCATGAATATTGGAGCTAGACTGCTTTATTATTAATATCAGTGGTGTGCCGCTTACTGGGTGAGAAAGTCACTTTGCCTCAGTTTCTTCTTATATAACATAAGGATAATAAGGATAATCTTTGTATAAGGTTTTTGTGAATAAGTGAGTTAATATGTAAAGTACTTAAAATAACTCTTTGTACATGTTACGTGTTTACTAGATACTTGTCTCTAGCATTTGAAGGTAATGGAGGGAGTCCTAGCATTCCTTAGGTGGGTAGGAACTCATTTGCCTCAGATTCTTTTATAGTTAGTAGAGCATTTATTCTGTCAGTGACTAAACTGGAGGAAAAAAATATGCCTTAATATGTTTCCGAAATCTGTATAAATTATTAAAACAGGACTATCCCCTTACATACAGGAGAATTACTGGCTCCAGTAGCCGCAGAAGCCATGGAGGAAGGAACAGTGGGTGATGATGTAGGTGCAACAGCTGGTGACTCTGATGACTCCCTTCAACAGTCCTCAGTTCAGTTGCTGGAAACTGTAGATGAACCTTTGACACATGACATAACAGGTAAATTTTACATTATGTTTCTTCTTTATTCTATTGAATGGAAACACATTTCAAAATAAAGAATGTTAGAGAAAAATAAAGTTGATTTTTATATTTTTCTATTAGTTGTTTGGCCTTATAAACTAGATCCATTATTTTCCTCGTAAATACATTTTGTCTTGGTTCTCTGAATGAATGCTCATTACAACAAAATGCTGTCGTTTCATAGTGTCCTAATTATGTTGATGTAGTGTGATTTGGCAATGATGAAGAAAACGCAATGTAGAAAACATGTAAAGATACAAAGTGATGAAGACAGCAGTTTAAAAGCTCTTATTCTTTAAGATCCAGCATGTGATTTTTTTTTTTTTTGGTGTATTTTTTTTTTCTTTTTTTCTTTTTTTTTTTTTTTTTCCTTTTTAAAAAGTATCTTTATAAATTAGCATGCATCATCCTTGATCATCTCCATACCCCTTACTTTTAAAAAATCTATTTTGGCTATTAACTGGTATATGTCAGATGCTGCAGTCATTTTCAACCATTTGTCATTCCTTAATCTTATATTTGCTCACGATTTTCTATTTTTTACTTGATATTCTCTTTATCTGGAAGAGATTTCCTGTGTGCATGATGAACACTTCATTACCCAAGGTTCACATAAAGCATGCCTTTCTCCAAGAGGCTTTTTCTGTCATTCCCAGCAGAGTTTGGGACTTCGCCGTCTGTACTTCCTTTGTACTCTCAAATATCTCTTATAGACATATCATGTTGTATTCAGTTTTAATTATAGTGCACCCCCACCTCTGAATTTCTCTTAATTTATTGGATTGGAGAGTTTTATTTTATTAATCTTCATGTACTTATACTCAAACCATCATACAGGCTGGCATTTACTAGGCATTCTATAAAGTTGTATTGATTAAGAGGATGGGAATGATGGAAAAGTAAGAGCTATAAGGGGGTACTTATAAGGGTTATAAGAAAGCTACTTAAAAAGTTGGAGACATCTGAGAGAGAGTAATTTCTAATTCATAACAGAAAAATAAGGTAAAAATGGCATTCTTTTTTTTTTTTTTTGAGACGGAGTCTTGCTCTTGTCACCTAGGCTGGAGCACAATGGCACGATCTCAGCTCACTGCAACCTCTCCCTCCTGGGTTCAAGCGATTCTCCTGCTTCGGCCCCTGGAATAGCTGGAGTTACAGGCGGCTGCCACCACACCCAGCTAATTTTTGTATTTTTAGTAGAGATGGGGTTCCGCCATGTTGGCCAGGCTGGTCTCAAACTCCTGACCTCGTGATCTGCCCGCCTCTGCCTCCCAAAGTGCTGGGATTACAGTTGTGAGCCACCGTGCCTGGCCAGTAAATGGCATTCTTATAACTTCAGTCCTCTTTGCTTTTCTCTTTAATACTGGGTAACATTACCAGTAATAATGAATGTAATATAATGAATTACATGTTAGATGTAATAGAATGTATACTATTTAGTAATGTTGGTAATTATTTTTGATAGCAAAGTTTATGCAACTTACTTCAACAAGACCTAATACTGTGGTCTTTAGGAAAGCAATTATCAGTGCATCTTTGTTTTTATTATGTATTATGGAGCGAAATGTTTGCATACATAGAGGTTTTTTTTTATTAGGCATATGTAACATGCAAGTAAAATAACTTTTTGTAACTAAAAGCATTATGTCATCTAAATTTTATGTGATATACTCCACCAATAAGATCACTTTTAATTATTTGAAGGTGCACCGCCTCTGTCCTCTTTGGAAAAAGATAAAGAAATTGACCTTGAGTTACTTCAGGATCTAATGGAAGTTGATATTGATCCTTTAGATATTGATTTGGAAAAGGACCCTCTTGCAGCCAAGGTTTTTAAGGTATGATACATTAGAATATTCTTTGAAAAGAGGCTGGGCGCAGTGGCTCATGCCTTGTAATCCCAGCACTTTGGAAGGCCAAGGCGGGCAGATCACGAGGTCAAGAGATCAAGCCCAGCCTGGCCAACGTAGTGAAACGCCGTCTCTACTAAAAATATAAAAATTAGCTGGGTGTGGTGGCACGCGCCTATAGTCCCAGCTACTCAGGAGGCTGAGGCAGGAGAATCGCTTAAACCTGGGAGGCGGAGGTTGCAGTGAGCCGTGATCGTGCCACTGCACTCTAGCCTGGCGACAGAGCAAGACTCCATCTCAAAAAAAAATAATATTTATATATATATTTGAAAGGAAAGTCTTCTGTCTCATACTTTTGGCTTAGTAATTACTTACAAGAGGAAAATATACATACTTACCACTAATGCAACTCATTATTCAGCATATTCAAAATTAAATTGCTGTAGGTACTACTATTGTAGTTTAAAAAACATCAATGGAATGGTATAAAGAAAACTTACATTTTTATTAATATAGCTACTCATAATTATCATACAGTAATGAAAACCACCTTTAAGTATACAGAAGTATAGTTATAGATCACCAACATTTCAGACAGCCGTTTAAACCTCATCCGAGCAGAGTTCATTGCAGATTCTACTTATATGTTAGCCTACTTCTTTTTTTTAAAGGAGAATCACCTATAATACTTTATGGTGGTACTGTTCTTTGGTCCATAAGAGATTTTATTAGCAATGCTACTTTCAATTTCTAAACACATAAGGTATTTTTAGATTTTGGCAGAAAGTGAGGAGGAAATTACTGGACCATTCTTATAAATCATTAAAATTATAAGGGGATTTGGGAAATTTAAAGGGTGGATAGAATATTTAGTTTGTAGTTCTGTTTGGGTTTAGATAATGTAAATAATGTGTCATTCAACCAAGAGGCAAAAATAAACCACAGTTTTTTTTCCATTATTTTAAGCCAATAAGCAGTACATGGTATGATTATTGGGGTGCTGATTATGGAACCTACAATTACAACCCTTACATTGGAGGTCTGGGAATTCCTGTAGCAAAGCCACCAGCAAACACGGAGAAGAACGGATCACAGACAGTTAGTGTTTCAGTCTCTCAGGGTAAGTGTATGTTTGTATTTTAAGGCATATGCTATTCTTAAAACAAGTCTCATATTTATGTATACTTTGTCCCTTGAGAAATTAAGCCTGGGTGTATGCCAGTGGGTTTAGTATCACAGCTGTGCCATGAGTACCATTCAGAACTGTTTCTCTGTAGTCAGTTTGGAGGAACTTCTATCTTTTTGACTGTCAGAATAACACCTAGCAAGTGTTGTGTGGGATTGGCAATGATTTTAATTAATTGTGCTGTATTTTAATTGTTGACTTTAATAGTAAACTTGTATTTTATTTATAAAGAGAATGAAGCTACATTAAATAGTTAAATATTATTTTTGCAGTTTTTTATTTTGAGATGGAGTCTTGCTCTGTTGCCCAGGATAGGGTGATCCCATCTCACTGCCTCCTCCCAGGTCCAAGTGCTTCTCTTGCCTCAGCCTCTTCAATAGCTGGGACTACAGGTGCATGCTACCAAGCCCAGCTATTTTTTGTGTTTTTAGTAGAGACAGGGTTTCACCATGTTGGCCAGGCTGGTCTCAAGCTCCTGACCTCAAATGATTTGCCTGCCTTGGCCTCCAAAAGTGCTTGGATTACAGGAGTGAACCACCGTGCCCGGCTTTATTTTTGCACTTTTCTAGTCATGTAGGATATATGAGATGTGTTTAATTTTTTAAATAAAATATATTTTCCCCTTTTCAACCGTGCTCCTTCTGTTATAAAATATTTTTTAAAAATTTGAAACACACATTTACCAGAATGTTTCAAGTTCAAAGCAGAGAATTGTTTATTCTCCAGAACCATTTGAGAGTACATTGATAATTTGATGTCATTTTTGTTTTGTTTTGTTTTACAAATCAGGACATTCTTCTACATATACACATCAAGAAGTATATTCCCTCAAAATCAGGAAATTAACGTTACTGCTATCAAATACTGAGAGCCCATTCAAAT
This sequence comes from Chlorocebus sabaeus, assembly GCF_047675955.1. Lineage (NCBI taxonomy): Eukaryota > Metazoa > Chordata > Mammalia > Primates > Cercopithecidae > Chlorocebus > Chlorocebus sabaeus. Next base: position 32,203,856 of record NC_132917.1, read on the forward strand.
TATAGTGGTTGTCTAAATAATGTTCTTTATGCACAAGAGCCCAGGGAAGATAATGCATTGCATTTAATTGTCATGTCTCCTTAGTCTCATTCAGTCTGCAGTAGTTCCTCAGAGTTGACCTTCATGACACTGATGCTTTTGAAGATAGCAGGCCAGTTATTTTGTGGAACGATCCTCAGTTTGTGTTTGTATGCTATTTCCTTGTGATTAGTTTGAGTTAATGTATCTTTGCAGGAATATCCCACAAATAATGCTCCCGCCTCCATTTCATTCAGTTAGGTGGCCCATGATTTTGATCTCTCTCACTATTGGTGATGTTAAGTTTAACCACTTGATGAATGAGTTGTCTGCTCGACTTCTCCCTTGTAAAGTTACTCTTTTCCCCTCTGTAAAAATGTTTTGTTGTCGCTGGGTTTTTTGGGGGTACACACATGGTCTTGCTCTGTCACCTAGGCTGGATTGTAGTGGCGTGATTTCAGTTCCCTGCATTCTCTGCCTCCTGGGCTCAAGTAGTTCTCCTACCTGAGTCTCTCAAGTAGCTGGGACTACAGACGTGCACCACCACGCCTGGCTAATTTTTGTATTTTTGTAGACATGGGGTTTCACCATTTTGACCAGGCTGGTCTCAAACTCCCAAGCTCAAGCAGTCTGCCCTCCTCAGCCTCCCAAATTGCTGGGATTAAAGGTGTGAACCACCGTGCCCAGCTGCTATAAAAAGTTTTTTGGGGGCTGGGGAGCAGAATGGTGCTTGGAAACTATAACTACCCTGTTCCTTACAAAGTTTCTTTTTGAAAAAATTACTGGCCAGACGCAGTAGCTCACGCCTGTAATCCCAGCACTTTGGGAGGCCAAGGCAGGTGAATCACCTGAGGTCAAGAGTTCGAGACCAGCCTGGCTAACATGGTGAAACCCCATCTCTACTACAAATATAAAAAAAATTAGCCGGACATGGTGGTGGGCGCCTATAATCCTCGGGAGCTGAGGCTGAGGTAGGAGAGTTGCTGAAACCTTGGGGGAAGAGGTTGCAGTAAGCCAAGATCATGCCACTGCACTCCAGCCTGGACGATAGAGCAAGACTCCGACTCAAAAAAAAAAAAACCAGAAAGAAAGAAAAAGTTACTGTAATAGTTTATTCATTTAGTTTTGAATGGACTCATGGCTGCCTTTTTTATTCACTGAATTATACCTTATTATCACTTTTTTTTTTAATGTAGAAAAATGTAAATAACATAAAATTTTTCCTTTTTGTTTGTTGAGACAGGGTGTCACTATGTTGCCTAGGCTGGGTGAGCCCAGTCCTTCAACCTCAGCCTTTCAAGTAGCTGAGATTACAGCATACTCTACCACACCTGGCAAATTTATTATTTTGACCATTTTTTGTGTGTGTGTAGTTCACTGTCAATCAGTATATTCACAGTGTTGTCATCTGTTTTTTGATGTTCAAATTGTCTCAAATTTGACCAATAGGATCCCCCTTGAGATTTTCTCATCATTGTTTTAGCACTTCCTTGTTCTCTGGCAAAACATGATAGCCCAGGCACATCTTTTACTTTAATCTGCGCCGCCCACCCCCCCCCGGGAATTAGTCACTTCTTAAAGGAGCATGGTATTTCAAAAACTTTTAAAGGAGAAATGTGGTTAACAAATGATGATTTCGTCATAGATAAATGTGTTGCTATTTTGGGACTGTTTCCATTTCCTCCTGGTGGACAGAGCTAGGGAGTATGTGTTTGTGTCTGCGTGTGAACACACACACTTGGCGTCTATATTTCTATATCTGTCTGTATATCTTGAATATGATCAGTTCACATCAGTGTATCTGGATTTAATCTAACTCCATAGGGTTCATTTTAGCTTTCTTCTTTTCTGTATTTATAGCACTTTATTCTGACAGTGAGAAACCTGTTTCTCATTATCTTTAATGTCTTTGTTTCCATTATTGTTGCTTCACTTATTTAATATTTCTGTCTCTATATAACCAACTGCCTGTCTCTACCCTCCTTTCCACAGATATTCTTCTCCTGCTGTGGCTCTGATACTGCATGCTAGGTGGTTGTTATGTAAGAACAGACTCCTCGTCATCCTCTTTTGGGTTCAGATGTCAACATTTTATTGTAGGAGGTAGGACATGGGTAATAATTGTCAATGTTTTCTTTTTCTTTCAATTCCTTTTTGTAGCCCTGGATGCTCGCCTAGAAGTTGGACTTGAACAGCAAGCAGAACTCATGTTGAAAATGATGTCTACCCTGGAAGCAGATTCCATTTTACAGGCATTAACAAATACATCTCCTACGTGTAAGTAAAATTACCATTTTTAGAGTATTGAGGTGAATGATTCAATTCTTCATCATTTTCAGGTGGATTCATCAAGGACAGATTTTTAAATTCCATGATGTGAGTCTGAGGGGACTTAGTATGTAGCACTTTCCCGGCTCCAAGTTACTAGCAAGTTGAAAACTAAGACAAAGGATTAACAAATGCAGGGAGTGTCATACAAAATACCGCCATGTAGTGCTCTCAGTTCAGTGTAGAAACGTCCACTGTATTTTGTGGAGATTTTTTGTTTATTGTTGTAAGGTTAAAATTCCTATGGAAGCCTGCATACCTGCCTGTGAGTTCATTGCACTATTCCAAATTTATGATGAAATAGATTTTTTATAGTAACATCTTTATCATCCTTAAAGACTAGGATAGAGGATATAGTGTAGGATGACAGCCAAATAGACCTGTTAACTGAACGCCAGAATTGAGAGGATTTACTACCTAATAACCTACAGAAAAGAAAGGCCAACTTTTTCATAAAGGACTAATAGTAAATATTTTAGGCTTTGCTTGCCATATGGTGTGTACTGAAACTACTCAACTCTGACTTGGTTGCAGGAAAACAGCCATAGATGATATGTAAATGAATGGGCATGGCTGTGTTACAAGAAACAGGTAGCCTGCAAGAGCTGGCCATCCGTTATGGTTTGCTTTCCTTGATGAGGTTTATGCAAGTCTGGAACTGGATAGACTTCAGGGGAGTACAGTTGAAATAGCACTGTGTTTTTCAAGGACAGATTGGGGAGCAGTGCTGAGAAGAGGGTGCTGGTTTTTGTTTTCTTAGGCCTGCATATTGCTTCACCTTCTCTAGGGCAGAGTGAAGAAGGGGTAGAGATAGTAGGTAGAACCCAATAAAATTACAGATACTTCTCTTATGGAGAATTCACAACCCATTTCAACAGAGAAATTAGAGTTTTAAGATCTTCCTTATGTTAAATTGAATTCTTTCAGTCTGCAATCTTCATTTGTTTCTTGCTTTAGAGGGTATCAAAGGAAGGGAAAAAGGAAAAACAAGGAATGGTCTAGTGTTCTATAATCTTAGTATTGGTACACAAATATTCTTGTATCTTATCTCCCAGGCAATGTGGGGATCCCTTTTGTAGGGTCCAGTGTCTGCATGATTAGAGATAACTCAGTACTGCCCAAAGCAGCCCTTTTCTTTGTTAGACATTTCTTATTTAAAACCACTTATTAGAATATCTTTTTGTAATTCTATTGAAAGGATATTTGGAAAAAAAAAAAGAATAAAAAAATCTGTTTGAAATTGGTGTATCCTCTTTATAGTCTATCTTTTGATTATCCTCTGCACAGCTGTCTCTCTTTTTAGTATAATAATAAAATAAGGCTCTAAATATATGATAAAGCTCTTAGTGTCCTTGTATTTCTCTGATTCCCATGAATATATTCTCATTTAATTAGTTTCGTATGTAACCTGGGCATCAGAACATCTGAAAGCTCCCCAGATGATTCTAATCTATAGTCATTGTTAAAGATGAATAAATTAGAATCTAGATTATTCTAAAACTGCCTTATCAATAATAGTCAGGAGTCTTATTTCTTTCCCTTTACTTTCCCTCCTTTATTAATTGGAAAAAAAATGCAAATAAAAATTGCTAGAAAAGGTTCTTTGCCTTTTTTTATTGGTTGAGTCCTATGAATTTGGGAACTTCTCTCTTTGGTCATTGTCTTTTTTACTTCCAAGTAATGTTATAAAACCTCGTTTTTCAAATACTAAATACTGTTTTGAACCATTCTAAAGAATGTAGTTTTGATTTTTAAAAACAATTTAACCTATTTATACAGATGAATAACCAGTTAACACATATCCTGATACTTTATGTATAAAATTATACTTGTGTTTAATTTTCAGTATCACAGTCTCCCACTGGAACAGATGATTCCCTTCTAGGGGGTTTACAAGCAGCAAACCAAACCAGCCAGCTTATTATACAGTTATCATCTGTCCCAATGTTAAATGTTTGTTTCAACAAACTTTTTTCCATGCTTCAAGTCCATCATGTTCAGGTATGACTTCAGGAGAAATGGTGTATTTTTACATATTAACGTTAGCCTGGTAAAAAATGAAACTAATTGGGAAGTTCATTCTAAACCTGTCAGGGATGAGTTCTTTATTATATTCAGTTGGAAAAACATTAGAAATATTTTGATTACCGAAGTAATCACAGTTTCTCAATGATGGACCACTGATAATTTTAATGATTTTAAGCTTCAGTACTTTAATTCCTGCTAGGCATACACACACCTGTGATTTAGAGACGTGAATCACAGGGCATGGTAGTTTGAGTTTGTAGTCCTAGCTACTCAGGAGGCTGAGGCAGAAAGATTGCCTGAGGCCGGGAGTTCGAGACCAGCTTGGGCAGCAAAACACTAGAGCCTGTCTCTAATAAAGTAAAAAAATTAACCAGGTGCAATAGCACATACCTACAGTTCCAACTACTTGGGAGGCTGAGGCGGGAGGATGGCTTGAGGCCAGGAGTTCAAGATATAGCAGACCTGGTCTCAAAGAAAAAAAGTGACTTGAATCACCTGTTTTAATTTAGAAGAACCTTTTTATGAGGTAATTTATAAGTTTTAATTCAGGTAAATTTTGTTTCTTCAAGAATTTTAAGATGTGTTTGCTGATCAACTAATTAATTAGAAGATGCTTTTCAGTGTGAAGAAGAAGTGTTTAATAGAAAAGGTTATTTACTCATGACAAGAATTTAAACATAAGATTTTTGTTTAAATTGTGTTTCATAATATAATAGGTACATTTTTCTCCTGTCAATTTTCATTCTTTTTCAGTTGGAGTCACTTCTCCAATTGTGGCTCACACTGAGCCTGAATTCTAGTTCATCTGGAAACAAAGAAAATGGAGCAGACATATTTTTATATAATGCTAATAGAATACCTGTCATTTCATTAAATCAAGGTAAGATTTATTAGGAGAAAAATCATTATAGTCTAAATAACAAGCTTAAAAGGTAATTATTAGGTTAAAATATACATAATCTTTGTCATTAAGTGTTATAACATTCTAGTGGGGAAAAAGCAGAATACCTTTTTAAAAAGATGCACTGACTTACTGATTAGCAGGAAAGATACAGGGAGACCTTGCTGAGAATAGAAGACTCTTACTCTCTGGTCTGCGGTATGCCTGTATGCAACTAAAATTTACAATGTTCTGTTACTCTTTTATATTTTCTTGAAGTTTTGTCTGATCTGTCAAGGCAGGTTGGTTTATTATTTTTCATTTTTTAAAACTATGAGTTAGCCCCTGGAGGAATTAGTCAGCTGGAGAAGCTTGTCAGTTTCCTGTAGAAGTTGTGTGTGTTTCTTGGCAAATATAAGAGTGTGGGAATGGTGGTAGTAAAATAATACAACAGGAAAAGAATTAGCCTTCAGCTCTAGCTACAGGAATCTATTTTAGTTATATTTAAAGAAAAATAAAAATGAGAATCTGTTCCTGATGCTTTCTTCCTTGAGTGGTGCATCCTGTAGCTTGCTTGGCTCTTACACAGTGAGTCTTCCAATGTTAGTGCCAGCCCCACTGGGTCATGGGTTCTACTTACATCTGCAGTGTCTCAGCACCAGCCAACCCTTCTTTAACTGATAGGTTTCCATCTCTTCCACTATATTATTATTATTGTAAAATTTGTTTTCATCTGTTTTTAATTTTATTATGAAAAATATTAAATATATATAAAAAACAAAAGAGTAAAAAACAGTTATTCTGGCCGGGCGCGGTGGCTCAAGCCTGTAATCCCAGCACTTTGGGAGGCCGAGATGGGCGGATCACGAGGTCAGGAGATTGAGACCATCCTGGCTAACACGGTGAAACCCCGTCTCTACTAAAAAATACAAAAAACTAGCCGGGCGAGGTGGCGGGCGCCTGTAGTCCCAGCTACTCAGGAGGCTGAGGCAGGAGAATGGCATAAACCCGGGAGGCGGAGCTTGCAGTGAGCTGAGATCCGGCCACTGCACTCCAGCCTGGGCGACAGAGCGAGACTCTGTCTCAAAAAAAAAAAAAAAAAAAAAAACACAAAACATTATATATATAGTTATTCCTAGCTGGGCACAGTGGCTCCCACCTGTAATACCAGCACTTTGAGAGGCCAAAGTAGGCAGATCCCTTGAGGGCAGAAGTTTTAGATCAGCCTGGCCAACATGGTGAAACCCCGTCTTTAGAAAAAAAATACAGAAATTAGCCGGCTGTGTTGACGCACGCCTATAATACCAGTTTTTCCAGTATCCGTTATTGTTTTCAGCTGCCGGTTTTGTAGAGAGAAGATTTTTAGTAAATTGTATTGAAGTAGAAATGCCTATAGTTTGGAAAGTACAACAAACTGATAGTGATAACATGTCATTTCAGGTGTAGTGGGCTGAGCTTTAAACCTTATCCTAAAATGTTACTGATTCTTCACGCTTTAGTTGTATTTAATGGAGAATTCCTTTTATTTGCATGTTTTGGAGACACTAAAGAGCTGATTTAAAGAAATATTGTCTTGTTTTTTAATTTAGTCTTTTGACTTTTAATTCTTCATAAACATTGTTTTTCTGAAAAATATTTTCCCTTTCTCTTTTCTGCCTAGCATCAATAACTAGCTTTCTCACAGTGCTAGCTTGGTATCCCAATACTTTGCTCCGGACGTGGTGCCTTGTGCTTCATAGCCTAACACTCATGACAAACATGCAGCTTAATTGTAAGTTCATAAATTTATTCATTTAAATCTCTGACATGTACTTTAGTGTTCTACTGTTGGATTCTTAAAACAGAATTTTCCAAGGAGTGGTATACTTGTCAAAGTGATTGAGTTGGCCAGATGTGGTGGCTCACGCCTGTAATCCCAGCACTTTAGGAGGCCGACACGGGTGGATCACTTGAGGTCAGGAGCTCGAGAGCAGCCTGGCCAACGTGGTGAAACCCTATCTCTACTAAAAATACAAAAGTTAGTGGTCGCCTGTAGTCCCAGCTACTTGGGAGACTGAGGCATGAAAGTCACTTGAACCTGGAAGGCGAAGTTTGCAGTGAGCTTAGATCACGCCACTGCACTCCAGCTTGGGTGACAGAGCAAGACTCTGTCTCCAATAAAAGTGATGGAGTTTTTTATTTTAACATGTCTCTTCTGAATTAGTTCTTGTATATCCTTTGTGCTTGTTTACTTTGATAATACAGTCTCATACGTCTTGTTAGATGTTCAAATCGTATTTTTACCTTTTAAAAACTTATTAAAAGAAAATTGATTGCTTTTAGAGTACAAAGGCAGGTTTTTACATTTCATCTAAGTTTTTATGTTACTCTTTTAAGATACCTTTGTACTTAAAAATGATTTATTCATTATTATATTCATAAACATACATAACTAGATTCCTGGGTTTTGTTTAATAATTTAAGTAATTGCTTAGCATTAAAATGCTAGTATCTTTTTTCATTTGGAATATGTTTTCCAAAAATGAGATCAAAAGCATCACTATGATACTGAAGGTGGATTTCATGCAAAGGATATTTTATTCATCTCAGAAAACTATTGTGTTACCTGTACGTTAGTTCACAGTTAACCTGTATACAACTAACATGCAGAAAGGAATAATTTTGCCACAACTTATTTTAGAAAACTCAAAAGTTTACCTGAAAAGTATGACTGTTTCTGGAAGGGGAAGATAGTTAGAATAGGCTTTCCAAATAAGAGTCAGGACCTAGTTATATCTTTTCTATTTGACTGTGCTAAATAAGATGTACATTAAGCTTGAGGTGTTTTCACAATCAGAAGGGAGCGGAGGAGACAGATGGTAGATAGTAATCCTAGCACTCTGGGAGGCTGAGGCGGGCAGCCCAATCACAAGGTCAGGAGATTGAGACCATCCTGGCTAACATGGTGAAACCCCGTCTCCACTAAAAATACAAAAAAATTAGCCGGGAGTGGTGGCGGGCGCCTGTAGTCCCAGCTACTTGGGAGGCTGAGGCAGGAGAATGGCGTGAACCCAGGAGGTGGAGGTTGCAGTGAGCCGAGATCACACCACTGCACTCCAGCCTAGGTGACAGAGCGAGACTCCTCAAAAAAAAAAAAAAAAAGAAAGAAATTGAAACCCCTTTAATAAACTGTAATTACTAGGAATATATGAATTTTCCTTGGAACTAAAAGATGCTTTTAAATACTGCATTTCCATTATTTCATTGTTCATTTCTTAAGAGGTTTTCAAAAAATGTTTTATAGCTGGTTCCAGCAGTGCCATTGGAACTCAGGAGAGTACTGCTCATTTGTTGGTTTCAGATCCAAACCTTATTCATGTATTAGTGAAATTTCTTTCTGGCACCAGTCCACATGGAACAAATCAACACAGTCCACAGGTAATGTGATGTTTAGCCTGGGTATGCCCAGACTATTCAATAAACAGTATTTGTAATGTAAAGCTATGTAATTTTTTAATTGCTAAAGTATTAAATAATAGCCTTTTATGTATCAATATAATAAAAAAGGTTTTGTTATTTGTAATAATCGCTATACTGACACTAAATAATAGCAGGTGGTAAGTTAACCTCTTAGAACAGTGATACTGGGTTTTCATGTAGATACATATTTTTGGCATTAATTTTGGATAACTGGAGACATTCTGAGTAAATACTGCAAAGGTAGAGAAATGTTTCAAAAATTTTGGAATCAAAATACATTTTAATATGTCATATTTGATTACTTCCATCAAGATTATCAATTTACCTTAAACGTTTTATGATGTTAATGATTTTGCTTAGCAAAAAATGACAATATTGCTCAGGGCTTATAAACATTTTCTGTTTCACTGTAAATTTTCCTGTATATCAGTTTAATTTCTTGTTATGTTATACTGCTTCTGTGTAAATATTTCTACTTCATTATATTTCTTTTAAAGTAAAAATATATTTAGCATTTAAAACATCTTTTAAAATCAAGGTTATTCAAGATTATCTTGCAAGTTTATCATTTTAAAATTCTTGGATTTGCTGCCAGATAAATTCTGATTTAGTTGTCCTCAACAGTCCAGTTTTTCCTATTAATTCATTTATTCGGTGTTTAAGAGGCTTCTATGTGCTTATTCTAGCTACTAGAGATACAGTATTTACCAAGATCAAATATCTGCCTTCATAGAACTTTAGTCAATACTCTGACACTTAATATATTTTAATTTTATATGTCTTAATAAAATAAATGAGACAAGGAACAAGTAAGAGAGAGGAAACTAACTTACAATTAGATTGGGACAGGGTTTTGGTAGGGGCAGAGACATGTTATCAAGTGATTATTATACTTAAAGATTGATTGAATTTGTAACAGGAAGACTCCTCGGGATCACCAACTCTGACTTAATTATTTTACATGTAAGAAAACATGCATCAGCTACATTGCCCCAAATTACATAACTAGTTATTGGTATAGCTAGGTGTCAGTGAACAAGGCATTGCAAAAAATAATATTTTCTTTGTTTTTTAATAAAAGACAGGAGGAAATAACTTTTTAAAACTTTTTAAGTTGTTGAAGATTGAGCTTTCCTACTGATATCTTGGTTTTGTATAGAAAGTTTTGATAAGAAAGCTATGATTTGTATGCTCAGTATCAGAAATTAACTTTATTTAACTCTAAAATAGTTTGGAGGATTATGTTCTGTTTTATTTTTCCAGAACTCTTCCAAGGTTTTATGAATTGTTCATCAAGCCAAATTAGGATCAAGTAAAATAATATGTAGAAGTGTTAGAGCACATTCCAAAATGTACTTCAGGTTACTTAGTGCAGTGTTCACTATCATTTCTTTCATTGATGAGTTAGAAGTTTGGGGAAGCAGTTTTTTTTTTTTTTTTGACTTGGTATAAATTTATATTTATTTAGTTTTTGTTTTGTTTTTCACTTAGCTTAAGCTTGCTTTGCTAGTTGTTAGAAACATGACCTTTTATGGATCATTTTACCTCTCTGCTCCTGAGTTATTTGATTTTGAAATGGGATAATTAAGAAAGTTATTTGTGAAAATCTATGTTGAAGTTATTTATACTCTAGAAAGCATTATAAAAGTATTTATTGTGTAATTCAGGTGAACTTTTTTCAGTATTGAGTTCAATAAACCTAATATAGTTGTGCTGTATAAACCATAATGAAAAAGTATTAACAGTATTTTTATTTGCAGTTCAAAATAAATACATCAAGACCTAAAAAATTCATTTCCTGCTATCATTAATACTTTTGCTTTTCTCCTATGAAAAGTTACAGTGTATAGCTTTTGACTTTATACCTGATAATTTTTAAATGAATGATTTTTAAAATGTTATCAGTAAGCAGTTTTCAGTGAATATACATTTCTTTTCAGGTTGGTCCCACAGCTACACAAGCTATGCAAGAATTTCTTACTCGATTACAAGTGCATCTTTCTTCAACATGTCCTCAGATATTCAGTGAATTTTTGCTCAAGCTAATTCATATACTTTCAACTGAAAGGTAAATTTTTGTGTACTAATTTGTTCCTGATATAGAAGTAACATGTAATTCTCCAAATATACTTTTCTTTAACATTTATTGGGAATTTATCTGTAAAAAAATAAACAGGAGGACAGTAGGAAGTAAGAGGGAAGGATTTATTGGTGTGTTTCCTGATTGTTTTCTTTTCATTTCATTATGGTTCTCCCAAGTCCTTCTGTCTCTAATGTCTTTAATATGTAAGGAATACAGTTGACTTGCTTTTAATGGTTAATAGTTATTATAAGCTTTTTAAAAGGTGAAATTTATTTTGAAGCTGTTTAAAGTTACCAGTGATTTTATATATAAGATAACCTGAAAAATAGAGCTTATAAAAGAAAATTACATACTAATCTTCTGTAGAAATTCTAAATAAATTTATTAACAAAATCAGACTCTGTTATAAGAATAAATTTTGACCATAATGGGTTGATTATTGTAATGCATGAATGTTTCAATATCATCTATCTCTTATTAATGTCATTGTTTTTCATTCTATATTTCTTAAAATCCAACATTACTTTCTGATAAAAACTTTTTTTTTTTTTTTTTTTTGAGATGGAGTCTTGCTCTGTTGCCAGGCTGGAGTGCAGTTGTGCAGTCTTGGCTCACTGCAACCTCTGCCTCCTGGGTTGAAGCGATTCTCGTGCCTTAGCCTCCCGAATAGCTGGGATTACAGGCATGCACCACCACACCCGGCTAATTTTTGTATTTTTAGTAGAGACGGAGTTTCACTATGTTGGCCAGGGTGGTGTTGATCTCCTGACCTCGTGATCTGCCCGCCTCAGCTTTCCGAAGTGCTGGGATTACAGGTTTGAGCCACCGTGCCTGGCTGAAAACTTAATGAATTATAAAGTGCTATTTTGTTTTTGAAGTTACAATAAAACTACATGATGAACAAATTACATAATTAATGAAACATCTGGCATGCTTGAGTATTTCAAAAAGTCTCCATTAATATAAGGAATAGGGCTGGGCTCAGTGGCTCACGCCTGTAATCCCAGTACCTTGGGAGGCTGAGGTGGGGAAATCGCTTGAGCCCAGGAGTTTGAGAGCAGCCTGGGTGGTGTGGGTATACACCTGTAATCCCAGCTACTGTGGAGGCTGAGGCAGGAGATTGATTGAACTAGTGGAGCCCAGGAGGTGGAGGCTGCGGTGAGCCCTGATTGTGCCACTGTGCTCCAACCTGGGTGACAGAACAACACTCTGTTTCAAATAAATTAATGATCAGGAATAAGTCAGTAGTGGCTCTTGCCACTTTTTCATCTAATTTTATTCAAATAAACAATATTTATACATACTTTGTGAGGATTTTGTGAAATTTTGAATGACATAAATAGAATCACCTGAAGAGTAAAGATTAGTCACCATTTGTTTTATTTTTCTTTTAACTAGGCTTTTTAATTTTAACTGTAGGCTTTAGCATAGTCTGATTCACAGAGTTCACAACAGTGGAGATTTTCATACTAAACTTTTAATACATTTGCTCTAACATTTTTTAAAGGATTATTAATCTTGTTTGTAGTTGAGTCACATCTAATATTTAAGCAGAGATGTTTTGAGGTTTATATGCCACAAAAACTGTTTAGGAATTTTCTCCACCTCACTTCACCCCACATATACCCAGTACATTTCTATGGCCTAGTTTAATAGGGTCCACAAAGCTGTGGCCCAAGAAGAACGTTAGTTTATGTTTGTTTTTAATAAAGGCTCTGGTATTCCGTGAAAGATCCAGCAGCGCTTTAGTTAATGATATAATATACACTGAAAGAAATACTCAGTATAAAGAAGGCATTCAGTTTTATCAGATGAGTGTTTTGCAAATGCTATCTATTGGTCTTTGGACTCTGTTTTCACTTTATTAAGTATCGTTCAAAAAGCAGAAGTTTTAAAATTCTAGATGTAATCTAAATTGTCAACGTCTACATATTTTTTGTTGTTGTTTTTTAAAGTCCTCACGGCCGGGTGCGGTGACTCAAGCCTGTAATCCCATCACTTTGGGAGGCCAAGATGGGCGGATCACCAGGTCAGGAGATCGAGACCATACTGGCTAACACGGTGAAACCCCGTCTCTACTAAAAAAAAAAAAAAATACAAAAAACTAGCCGGGCGAGGTGGCGGGCACTTGTAGTCAGTCCCGTCTCAAAAAAAATAAAAAATAAAAAATAAAAAAGTAAATAAATAAATAAATACCGTCCTCACACAAAGTTACATAGAATACTCCGTTTTCTTCTAGAAATTTTACAATTTTATGTTTTATGTTTAGGCTTTTTATTTTTTGCTTTCAGGATAATTTTTTTTTTCCTTTTCCTTTGCCTTTTTTTTTTTTTTTGAGATGGAGTCTCGCTCTTAGCCCAGGCAGGAGTGGAATGGCGCCATCTTGGCTCACTGCAAGCTCCACCTCCTGGGTTCACGCCATTCTCCCACCTCAGCCTCCCAAGTAGCTGGGGGTACAGGCCCCCACCACCACACCCTGCTAATTGTGTTTTTGTATTTTTAGTAGAGATGGGCTTTCACCGTGTTAGCCAAGATGGTCTTGATCTACTGACCTCGTGATCCACCAGCCTCAGCCTCCCAAGGTGCTGGGATTACAAGCATGAGCCACCGCATCCCACCTTCCTATACCATTTTTTGAAAATATTTTCCTTTTTTCATTGGCTTCCCTTTGTAGTTTTTCAAATATCAATCAATGATATTTGTTTTGGTCTATGCATACACTTCTTTTTTTTTTGAGACAGTTTTGCTCTGACGCCCAGGATGGAGTGCTGTGGCGTGATCTCGGCTCACTGCAACCTCCGCCTCCTGGGTTCATGCAATTCTCATGCTTTAGTCTCCTGAGTAGCTGGGATTACAGGCCCATCACCATGCCTGGCTAATTTTTGTATTTTCAGTAGAGATGGGGTTTCGCCATGTTGGCCAGGCTGGTCTCAAACTCCTGGCCTCAAGAGATCCACCTGCCTCCGTCTGCCAAATTGCTGAGTTTACAGGCGTAAGCCACCACACCCAGCCTCATTTGTTCATACAGTGTATTATATAGATTTTATGTTTTTGTCTATTTTTTGTGCATTACCTCAGTGTCTTAGTTCCCTTATAGTATTTTTTGAAATCTAGTAGTGTAGGCTCTCCACCTTTATTCTTTTAGAGTAATTTTGGCTATTTTAATTCCTTTCCTTTTCCTTATAAATTTTATAATCAACTTATTGATTTACCAGAAAAAAATCGTTTTGAGTGAGATTGCATCATTCTGTAGATCAGTTTGGGCAGATGTATTGCTTATTTGGCTATGTCAGAGAATACAGCTAGTTTTATTTCTTCCTTTCCTATGCATATGTCTCATGGGGTTCCCCTCCCCACTCCAGTTGTACTTGTTTGGACTTCCAGTATGCTGTTGAGTACATATGGTAAAAGTTACTCTTCCTTCTTTTTCTCAATCTGAATATCTTATGAAACACTGTTTTTCATAATTAGATATGTTACTAGCTGGAGCTCTTTTTTAGATACATGATAGTAAGTTGAGGAAGTTCCAGTTTGTTTCTAACTTGCTGAGACATTTAAAAAATTATGAATGTCTCTAGATTTTGTTAGATGTTTCCCTGCATCTGTTGAAATGATCATAGGTTGTTTCTTCTTTCATCTGTTCATACGTTGAAGTATATTGGTGTTTTCTAAAGAGTTGGGATCTCACAATGTTGCCCAGGCTGACCTTCATTTCCTGAGTTCAAGCAGGCTTTCAGTCTCATTCTGTTCTTAGCTGGCCCAATTGGCATATGCCACTACACCAAGTTTGATTTTTTTTTTTTTTTTTTTTTAAACTGTCAGTTAATGTGCATTCTCAAGATAGACACCCTTGGTCATAACATATCAATGTGTTTATAACTTGCTGAATTTATTCTCTGAAAGAGGTTGTGTAATATGTGTATTGTCACTTACGTATTTGGTAGCATTTGCCATTGAAGCAGCCTGTGGCTGGAGTTTTCTTTGCCCCCAAAATTTTCACTTATTTTCTAGGTCTTGGATTATTCAGGTTTTCTCTTCTTGAGTGAGCCTTGATAATTTTGTGAAGGAAGTATTCCTTTACATTGTTGAATTTGTTAGTTGAAATATATATTTATTAATGTTTATAGGATCTATAGTGAGTTTACTTCCTTTATTTCTGATGTTGGTAATTTTTATCTTTTTTTGGGGTCATTCTGGCTAGAAGTTCATCAATATTATTTTCAAAAGAAGCAGCTTATAGATATTTTTTCCTTTCTACTTTCTTTGAATTTAATTTGATCTTTCTGGCTTACATAATTGATTTTAGACCTTTCTTCTTTTCTAGACCTTTCTTCTTTTCTAATACAAGCGTTTGACAATGTCAGAATTGGCCTATATAGACTACTTACATTTAATGTAATTGTTGACATGCTGGATTAAAATTGATCATTTTGCCAGTTTTCTATTTATTTCATCTATTTTTGATTCCTTTTAAAAAATCTTTTTCTGTTGACTTTGAATTAAGCAACTTTTAAAATAATTTCACTTCCATTCTTATTTATAACTGAATTTCTTATTTATTTATTTTTGAGACAGCATTGGTTTGCTCTGTCGCACAGGTTGGAGCATAGTGGTGCAATCTTGGCTCTCTGCAACCTCCACCTTCTGGGTTCAAGCGATTTTCATGCCTTAACTTCTGGAGTAGCTGGGATTACAGACTCCAGCTATGCTACCACACAGGGCTAATTTTTGTATATTTTGTAGATGGGGTTTCACCAGGTTGACCAGGCTAGTCTCCACGTCCTGAGCTCAAGCAATCCGCCTGGGTTACTGTCATTATAGGCGTGAGCCACTGTGCGTGGCCTGTAACCGAAAATTTTTCATATTAGTTGTCCTAGCTTTACAAGATACACCTTTATTTAATCACATTCTATTTTCAAATATTATTCCACTCATATATAATGTCAGAACTTAACAGTGTAGTTTCAGTTCCTTTCTTCCATCTTTTGTGACATAGTTGTCGTGTTTTTACTGTTTATATATGTTATAAACATGCAATACTGTGCAGCCTTTTATGTATTTATATATTAGGCAGTCTTTTTTTGTTTGCTTGTTTGGTTTTTGAAATAGATTTTGGCTCTGTCACCCAGGCTGTAGTGCAGTGGTGTGATCGCGACTCCCTGCAACCTCCGCCTCCTGGGTTCCTGCAATTCTCATGCTTCAGCCTCCTCAGTAGCTGGGATTACAGGCCCATCACCATGCCTGGCTAATTTTTGTATTTTCAGTAGAGATGGGGTTTTGCCATGTTAGCCAGGCAGGTCTCAAACTCAAAAGCTATTTTTTTGCCTTAATCTCCTGAGTAGCTGCAATTAACAGTCACACGCCACCATGCCCGGCTAATTTTTGTGTTTTTAGTAACAATGAGGTTTCACCATGTTGGCCAGGCCGGTCTCGAGCTTCTGGCCTCAAGTGATCTGCCTGCATGGGGCTCCCAAAGTGATGGGATTACAGGCATGAGTCATTGCATCTGGCCTAATTTGTCTTTTTCTTGCTGTTAGACTGAGGGTGATGCCCTTTTCAGCATTCTGTATCTTAGGCATAAGCAGAATTTGAAGAGCATTCAATTTTGATACATAAGAATAATTTGAATCTTAATTTTTACGTGTCATTATCTGTAGGGAATGTTTACAATAGCATTATTTGAGAATGGAAAAAATTATAACTCATTTCATTATAAGAAGTGCCTTGTGATTTTGAAGTGTTTTTTTCTGTAGCTTCAAAATCACTTCCGTATATACTTGTCCCTTAGTTTTGTATTTGGAAGGAAGGTTGTTTTTGAGTGTGTCTAAAATGGAGTCAAGAACAAGAATTCCAAAAGAGATGAAAACTATTATCTACCTAATGAAATAGTGAATACCAAGAACTTGTTTAACTTCTTATATTGTGATAAGTTACTGCTTTCAGAACTACTTAAAATTGTTTAATTTTTAATCCTCTCTCTTATAGTATCTCTCTCTCTCTCTCTGTCTCTCTCTCTCTCTGCAGGGGTGCTTTCCAGACAGGCCAAGGACCTCTTGATGCCCAAGTGAAGCTCTTAGAATTCACTCTGGAGCAGAATTTTGAAGTTGTTTCAGTTAGTACTATTTCTGCTGTGATAGAATCTGTTACATTTTTAGTGCATCACTATATCACTTGCTCAGACAAAGTAATGTCAAGAAGTGGATCAGATAGCTCCGTGGGTGCTCGAGCATGCTTTGGGGGACTCTTTGCCAACCTGATTCGTCCAGGTGATGCAAAAGCAGTTTGTGGCGAAATGACAAGGGATCAACTCATGTTTGATTTGTTAAAACTTGTTAACATTTTAGTGCAGCTGCCTCTTTCAGGCAATAGGGAATACAGTGCAAGAGTGTCTGTGACCACAAATACAACAGATAGTGTTTCAGATGAAGAAAAAGTCTCAGGAGGCAAAGATGGCAATGGAAGCAGTACCAGTGTTCAAGGATCGCCTGCATATGTTGCTGACTTAGTCTTAGCCAACCAACAAATTATGAGCCAGATTTTGTCTGCTCTGGGCCTGTGTAATAGCAGTGCCATGGCAATGATAATTGGTATGTATTGAGAATATTAATCTTACCGTTGTCTCTAGTACTATAATTTTTTTTTTTTTTTTTGTAAGCAATATATGGATTCATTCTCTTTTTACTTTGTGTTGTAAAACTGCTTTCAGCTTTTCATGACTGATTTTTATTGGTGAGGACTTTTGTATAGGGGCTTCAATTAATGAATTAAAGTGAAATATTGAAAAATGTTATGTCAATTTGGTTTTTTTTTTTCTTTTTTATTGAGATGCCTCCCAGGTTCAAGCAATTCTCATGCCTCAGCCACCCAAGTAGCTGCAACCATAGGTGCCTGCCACCACACCCGGCTAATTTTTTTTCTTCCCCTCCAAGAGACAGAGTCTTGCTCCCAGGCTGGAGTACAATGATGCGATCTCAGCTCACTGTAACCTCCGCCTCCCAGATTCAAGTGATACTCCTGCCTCAGCCTACCAAGTAGTTGGGATTACAGGCGTGTACCACCATGCCCCTCCTAGTTTTTTGTTTGTTTTTGGTTTTGTTTTTTTTTGAGATGAAGTCTTGCTGTGTTGCCCAGGCTGAAGTGCAGTGGCGTAATCTCGGTTCATTGCAACCTCCGCCTCCTAGGTTCAAGCAATTCTTGTGCCTCAGCCTCTCGAGTACCTGGGATTACAGGCATGTGCCACCATGCCTGGCTAATTTTTTGTATTTTGGTAGAGATGGGGTTTCGCCATGTTGGGCAAGCTGGTCTTGAACTCCTGACTTCAGGTGATCTTCCCACCTCAGCCTCCCAAAGTACTAGGATTACAAGTGTGAGCCACTGCACCCTGCTAATTTTTTTTTTTTTTTTTTTTGTAGAGACGGGATTTCACCATGTTAGCCAGGCTGATCTTGAGTTCTTATTTCACATCATTTTGTGTTAAAGACAAGTATTATTTGTTCACATTTGCTTTGAAAATAAAATGTAAAATTTTATTCATACTGTAACATTTTATGTGACACATATCAATGTTAAATTTATATGCTGTTGCTTAACTTTTTTACCTCTTTGAATGTTAATACATTACATTAAATTTTTAAAATAATTGAACATCTGTATACTGTGGCAAAATCCATTTCTAATATATTTTCACCTGGTGGTATATTTTTCTTTGTCAGTGTATGGGAAACAGCCATATCTTCCTTTTGATTAGATTAAAAAGAATAGTTACATGCTGGTTTTACTTATTTTTCTATTTATGTCCTTTCTTCTTGACGTATATAGCTAGTATGTAGAGTGATGTTCTGAGTCATGTAACAGAACAACCTATTTTTATTGTTGGTGATATAGAGGTATCTCATGTAAGAAGATAGCCATAAACCATGCTCTACTGAATATTGTCATTGATATTTTAGTCTCCAGGAGTTCGTTCGGGTTATGTGTAGAGGGTATAAACAGCTGTTATATGTTAATTCTTCAGCCGTTTTGGAAAAAATGGCTTTTCAGCTTCTATATTTTAATTATTATTTGTTTTCACCATGTTGGCCAGGCTGGTTTTGAACTCCTGATGTCAGGTGATCCACCTGCCTCAGCCTCCCAAAGTGTTGAGATTACAGGCGTGAGCCACTGCGCCTGGCTGGATATATATACTTTTAATCGTTTAATGTGGAATCTTTTATTTTTCCTAGGAGCAAGTGGATTACATCTCACTAAACATGAAAACTTTCATGGTGGGTTGGATGCTATTTCAGTTGGGGATGGATTATTTACCATACTGACAACCCTTAGTAAAAAAGCTTCTACAGTCCACATGATGCTGCAACCAATTTTAACATACATGGCCTGTGGATATATGGGCAGACAAGTAAGTTCAAGCCAACAACAGTTGCAGTGATTCAAATAAATTTCTGGCAATGTAAGTGCAAAATTATAGGACAGAGACAAATAAGTGTGTTTATTATATATTGGACAGTGAAAAGCATCAGTGCAAGAGGGCTATGGATTATTAATAAAAGTTGGAGAATAAAGTTTCTTTGAAGTGGTATTTTCAGAGGTGACCACAGTAATACAAGAGTAAAACATTTATTGGGTCTCAAGAAGTTCTTCTCTTTTTCCTAAAAATAGCATAGTGTAATACTGAGGTGTAAGAAGATGTAATGTGAAATTTTTTGAAATTTATGTTGTGTATTCAACTTTTTTTTTTTCCCCATTAAAAGGGATTAGGCTGATTAAAGAAAATAGGTGACAAAATTTTTCCTTTTTGTATTTCGTTTTTACAAATGAAATTATAGGAATCAGATTATTTTACTTTCTTGTCCATTTCCCATTTTGAAATGCAGATATTAGAACAATTTCTTTTGTCTTCTATATAGCAGTGTATAATTATCATTTTTGTAAACATTTGTTGAATGTATATATTTCTCTATTAGAAAATACAAAGGTACTTTAGATGGTTAAAATTTTAAATGAAATTGGTATCTAAATGCACATAAAGGGAAAAGATAATGGATGAAGACAGATGCTTTAAAAAATTAAAATCTGAGTTGAGGAAGATGGTTTTTTCTTATTCAGGTAAGATTTCTTATGTATTTTGGCAGACATTTTGTATTTAGTGTATTTAAGGCTGTCAGGTTACAAAAATTAACTAGGAAGGAATATTACATGCATTGAGTTTAGTTCTTATTCGCAGGAGTGTATAAAGTCATAATACACATATTTCATTTTTTAGGGCTCTCTTGCTACTTGCCAGTTATCTGAGCCATTATTGTGGTTCATTTTGAGAGTATTGGATACTAGTGATGCCTTGAAAGCATTTCATGATATGGGTAAGATAATATTTCAGTAACTATCATTTAAGTGTAGTTATGTGATAGTATGTTACATTTTCATTTTTGTAGTCTTTTGTGGAAGTTTACTTTTGATGTTGAACCATCTGTCCTGATATTGATTTCCTTACTTATTCTTTATAATTTAGGTGGTGTTCAGCTCATATGCAATAATATGGTCACTAGTACAAGGGCTATTGTGAACACTGCAAGAAGTATGGTATCAACTATTATGAAATTTCTTGACTCTGGGCCAAATAAAGCTGTTGACAGCACATTGAAAACAAGAATACTAGCTTCTGAGCCTGACAATGCCGAAGGGATTCATAACTTTGCACCCCTTGGTAAGAAAAGTGTTATTAAATCTTATGTGAATTTATTCAGTTTATTAGCTGGTATGAAACAAAATTAGTTGAAGTCAGTTGATGATATCATATATTGCTATTTTAATTACAAACAGTTTATTTTAGAGGTAGTGGATATCTCGACATTCTACTTACGAGAGGGAATTTTTTATTTGTTTTGAGATGGAGTTTTGCTCTTGTTGCCCAAGCCAGAGTGCAATGGCACGATCTCGGCTCACTGCAACCTCCGCCTCCTGGGTTCGAGCAATTCTCCTCCCTCAGCCTCCTGAGTAGCTGGGATTACAAGTGTCTGCCACCATGCCCAGCTAATTTTTGTATTTTTAATGGAGATAGGGTTTCACCATATTGACCAGGCTGGTCTCAAATGCCTGACCTTAGGTGATCCGCCCACCTCAGCCTCCCAAAGTGCTGGGATTATGGGCTTGAGCCACCACGCCTGGCCGAGAGGGACTGTTTTAACAGTTCTTTAGCAGTAAAGTTTGTTTTTATTTGTGAGTCAAAATAGAAGCACAGTTTAAGAAACTAAATAGAGATTCTTCAGTAAGTTTTCTCTGTAAATGTTAATCGATTTTAAATCTCATTTTCCTTCTTAAATTGGTACTATGTTTTGTTTTGTTTTGTTGTGAGAGAGTCTCACTCTGTCACCTAGGCTGGAGTGCAGTGGCGCGATGTCTGTTCACTGCAACATCTGTCTCCGGGGTTCAGGCAATTCTCATGCCTCAGCCTCCTGAGTAGCTAGGATTACGGACCTGTGCCACCACACTGGCTGTGTGTGTGTGTGTGTGTGTGTGTGTGTGTGTGTGTGTGTTTAGTAGAGACGGGGTTTCACCATGTTGTCCAGCCTGGTCTTGAACTTCTGGCCCCAAGTGATCCCCCACTTCGGCCTCCCAAAGTGTTGGGATTACTGGCGTGAGCCACTGTGCCTGGCCTTAAAGTGGTACTATCTTTTTTAAAAATTTTGAATTTAGGTATTTACTTTTTTATCCAGTTTACGTAGTTTCTTTTTAATTTTTCTTTTCATATTTCTAAATCGTAGACATTGACATCTTAGAATAAAGATGATTATTTTAAAGGTGGAGATATATTGGACATTGTTTTTTACTTAAACAGTTAGAAAATTATGGAGCTACGTTTATTGCTGTATCTTTAGTTTTCATGTATCATATGAGTATAAAGTAGACAGCAGTTAATAACGAACTTGTCACCTTGCGAGTTGACAGGATTTCCTAATGTTTTGTGAATACCTCTACAGTCATGCTTAGAATACTAAGTACATTACCAGCATCAGTTGTTCATGTTTTCAATTACTTTTTCTAGTTTAATTTTATTCGTATGGATTTTAAAGCTTTGTTATGTTTCTTTTGCAAGTTCTTATTTTATGTAAAATATCTTCTCTAGGTACAATCACATCTAGCAGTCCTACTGCCCAGCCAGCTGAAGTGCTGTTGCAGGCCACACCTCCTCATAGAAGAGCTCGCTCTGCTGCTTGGTCCTACATCTTTCTTCCAGAGGAGGCTTGGTGTGACCTTACCATTCACCTTCCCGCAGCAGTGCTGCTTAAGGAGATACATATCCAGCCTCATCTTGCATCTCTTGCAAGTGAGTAATATTTTATAAAGAAGCAACATGAGAGCAGACTTTAATTTAGAAACATTTGAAAATAAAAATATTTAGTAAGCAAAAATACACTTAGGTGTGATTACCAGAGTGTGTAACTTCTGAATAGTTTTTAGTGAAATAATTAATACTACCAAGTCATTTTAGTGGAAATGACTGTTAACCTCAGACAAAAAGATTATGTGATGAAGTCTAAACAAATATGTTCCAGTTATATATTATTTTGCTTTCTCTTTTCTCTCAAATTTACTAAGCCTCAGTATTAAGCTGAAATGAGTTTATTACACTCCCATTTTTTACCATGTTAGTTTTTTCAGCCCGGATCTCAGTCTTAGCCTTGTAATATGAAATTAGCATAGATTTGTGTGCCTGCCCTCCAACTTCTTTAGAAGATAACTATCTTTTTGAATAATATTATATTTTGACTACTTCAGTGTGATTTTAAGATTCATACTGTGTTTGTTGTAATATGTCAGTATCCTTGTAATGTTGTATCGTTTATTTGATGCATGTTCATTGAATACATTTTATTGAACTTTGTAAGGCAAATAATTCAAAATAATTTTTACGAAATATTAATTATCCCTTAAGAGCACGAACTCTTTCAGGTATTTATAAAGAATATGAAATACTCATTTGCTTTTTTTTTTTTTGAGGCAAGGTCTCTGTTACACATGCTGGAGTACAGTTTTGATAATCTCAGATCACTGTAGCCTTGATCTCTGAGGCTCAAATGATCCTCCCATCTCAGCCTCATGTATAGCTGGGACCACAGGCGTGTACCACCATGCCTGGATAAATTTTTGTGTTTTTTTTTTAGAGACGGGGTTTTGTTATGATGCCTGGGCTGAAGCGATCTATTTGCCTTGGCCTCCCAAAGTGCTGAGATTACAGGTGTGAGCTACTGTACCCAGCCCATTTTGTATTTTATATGGTTCACAAATGCTTTCAATATAGTTATAATTTTGCCAGAATTGTTTAAAATAATACATATGCTTACATTTATGGATTGATTCTCATTGCTATCAAATATCACTCAATAATTGCATGAGGAGCTATGGGAAATTTTGTAGATTCCTGGCATCTTTGGAGAAAACAGTTTTTTTCTATGTATTTGCAAGATTAGACTGATATATCTTAATTACTTGTGGCATCCACACTCCTTAGATAAAAAACAGATAATATAAAGGTAGAAGGAAAATATGCTAATACAGAGTGTTTTAGGAGGTCAAAAATAACTATATTAAAAGGCAAAATATAAGTCAATATAAGATGTACACAACCTCTAAAATTGGAAAGTGATTGCTTTTATTTGGAAAGCAGAGGAGTTAGTCATAAGTGGTGGCTTTTGAAGTTCAGCTGGATTTTGCACATGGGATTGAAATAGGAAGCATATTACAAAGGGGGAACTCCTGTGAAAAATTAATTGGTTTAAATGTTCCCTACTTAAGTGTTCTTGATTAAGAAATTTGGTTTTATTATTGGATTAGAGCAGAAGTTGAAAATATGTTGTGATATAGTGGAAATAACAGTCTTTAGAAGCAAACATGAACTTGAATCTAAGGTGTGATATTTGTTCCTGTGGGAGCGTGGATTACTTAATCTGTTTTTACTATGTCTGCTTGTGTAAAATGCAGGTAATACTTTCCTCAAAAGGATCTGAAGTGTAAATTTCAAAATTAAGTTGACTGTCTAGTAATCAGTGTAAAGCTGGCATGTAATTCCTTCTTATTTTACCACTGAAATTAAAAATAAAACCAAATTTCAAAGGCTTTAGTTGACATATATTTATTATATGGGGTTCCATGTAAGCTAGAAAGAAATAATTTTTTGGTAGTAGTTCCAGTTGTTTGTTCACTGGGGACTCCTTAAATTTCAGCAAGAATTGATTTTTTTAAAAGTCTTGGCCAGGCACGGTGGCTCACGCCTGTAATCCCAGCACTTTGGGAGGCCGAGGCGGGCAGATCATGAGGTCAGGAGATGGAGACCGTCCTGGCTAACACAGTGAAACCCCGTCTCTACTAAAAATACACAAAAAATTAGCCGGGTGTGGTGGCAGGCGCCTGTAGTCCCAGCTACTCGGGAGGCTGAGACAGGAGAGTGGCGTGAAGCCAGGAGGCGGAGCTTGCAGTGAGCCAAGATCACGCCACTGCACTCCAGCCTGGGCGACAGAGAGAGACTCCTCCTCAAAAAACAAAAACAAAAACAAAAAAAAAAACCCCCAAACAACCAAAAAAATCCTGTGGATATTTGGTTTAATTTGAAAAGGAGACTGGGCGCAGTGGCTCACATCTATAATTCCAACAGTTTGGGAGGCCGAGACAGGTGAATCACTTGAGGTCAGGAGTTCGAGGCCAGCCTGGCTAACATGGCAAAACCCTGTCTCTACCAAAAGTACAAAAAATTCCTAGATGTGGTGGCACCTGCCTGTGGTTCCAGCTACTGTGGAGGCTACGGCAGGAGAATCACTTGAACCTGGGAGGCGGAGGTTGCAGTTAGCTAAGATCGCACCACTGCACTCATTGCAGCCTGGGCAACAGGGCAAGACTGTCTCTCAAAAAAAAAAAAAAGGCAATTTCTAAACTCAGCTGTGAGGTTAAACTCAATGTTTAAAAAATATCACAATCTAGTAGTAATATAATAATTGGTAGAAAAACAAGTTTTGTTACATTTTCCCCCCAAATTATTTAAAACAGTAAACCATAGCATATTAATCATATGTAGTTTCATATTATTTGTGATAATTTTGAGTAAAGTAGAAATGATGATATAATTACCTATTTGTCTCGTTTTATTCATAGGGAGCATCAGGTACATGTGCTTCACACATCTTTGGTTCCTCTTTTTTTAGGTGAATATTAGACTGTTTAATTTTTATTGTAGATCAAATATTTTGAGTTGAAAAGTAGCTCCAACATTAATCATGGTGAAAGTCATTGTCGAACTATATTTTGTTGTATACATTTTCTTTTTACAAGTTCATGATGAATACAATTGTGAAAGCTGCTATTTTCCTGGGATTTTAACAAACTGTTCAATCTAGTTTACTTTGTCTGTTGTGATGATTCCGTTTTATTTTTATAGCCTGCCCTTCCTCAGTGTCTGTTGAAGTAAGTGCAGATGGGGTAAATATGCTACCTTTGTCCACGCCTGTTGTCACAAGTGGCCTCACCTACATAAAAATTCAGCTTGTAAAAGCCGAAGTAGCTTCTGCTGTCTGCCTTAGACTACATCGTCCACGAGATGCCAGCACATTAGGCCTTTCACAGATTAAATTATTGGGGCTCACTGCTTTTGGTACCACCTCTTCAGCAACGGTTAATAATCCATTCCTTCCATCTGAAGATCAGGTATCTAAAACAAGGTATGTTTTGTTTCCTATTATTTAAAAAAGCTTTCTGTCCTTTTTTTTTTTTTTTTTTGGGGGGGGCAGGGTTGGGAGATAGGGGGCTTACTTATTTTGTGGGTTTTTTCTTTTATAGGTCTTAGGAAGGTCTTTGTTCCATAGGTATCTATATAATACAATTTTATTAGGTGTAATACAGACAGTTTTGTGGAAACAGAATGCTGACACTGATTAAAATTAAGGTATATGTATGTTTAGTCTTTGAGATGATCTGTATACTACATGTAGGTGTACATTCTAATTTTATGGCTTGTAATTTTTTTGTATCACACTCTGTTTCGGGAATTTGCAAATGCTTATGACCAGGAACGCATCTGAACCATACCAACTGACCTTAGAAACAGGGATTTAGTTTTATATGGTAATTCCTAAATGTTAGTTAACAGAAGGATTGTGTCTGAACCAAACAAACAAGGACCTCAATATATTTTTTAATCAACATTTTTCTGATAAATTTTGATGGCTGAATGTTTTATAGATGGATTTTGTTTAAAGTTTTGCCTGATAAAAATGAATTTAAGGCCTGGCACCATGGCTCATACCTGTAATCCCAGTACTTGGGGAGGCCAAGGCAGGCAGATCACGAGGTCGGGAGATCGAAACCATCCTAGCTAACAAGGTGAAACCCCGTCTCTACTAAGAATACAAAAAAATTAGCTGGGCATGGCAGTGTGCAACTGTAGTCCCAGCTGCTGGGGAGGCTGAGACAGGAGAATCGCTTGAACCCAGGAGATGGAGATTGCAGTGAGCCAAGATTCCGCCACTGCACTCCAGCCTGGGCGAGAGAGCGAAACTCCATCTTCAAAAAAAAAAGAAAAAAAGAATTTAGTATTTCTATTCTCAAGGTGCTAAGACTATAGTTTTAGAAGTCTATGGTAGTAATCAGTTTATCGACATATATAATTGCATGCAAAGCAGGTTTCTGGCTGATTTCTTAAAAAAGCAAACACATACTATGAATACAAGTCCTTTTGTATGTGATTTATCTTTTTGTTTGTTTTGAGGTGGAGTCTTGCCCTGTTGCCCAGGCTGGAGTGCAGTGGTGCAATCTAGGCTCACTGCAACCTCCGCCTCCCGAGTTCAAACGATTCTCCTGCCTCAGCCTCCTGAGTAGCTGGGATTACAAGCGCCCACCACCATGCCCAGCTAATCTTTATATTTTTAGTAGATAAGAGGTTTCACCAAGTCGGCCAGGCTGGTCTTGAACTCCTGATCTCGTGATCCGCCTGCCTCGGCCTCCCAAAGTGCTGGGATTACAGGTGTGAGCCACCCCGCCCAGTTGTGATTTATCTAATAGGGGAAACTTATTGTCTGTTTACTGAATTTGCAGCATTCTAAAAAACATTTCTTAGATTGTTTGGTGCTATTTATGAAACACAACATGCTGATCTTTAAAAAGTTATGTTCTACCCGGAAATGATTTGAGCGACTTATATTGATCATACAAGTCATTCTGTATTTTCAGTATTGGATGGTTACGGTTATTACATCATTGCCTTACTCACATAAGTGATCTAGAAGGAATGATGGCAAGTGCAGCTGCACCTACTGCCAATCTGCTGCAGACTTGTGCGGCCTTATTGATGTCACCTTACTGTGGAATGCATTCACCCAACATCGAGGTTGTGCTTGTAAAGATAGGACTGCAGTCTACTAGAATTGGCCTGAAGCTCATAGACATTCTCCTGAGAAATTGTGCAGCATCAGGCAGTGATCCTACAGGTGATAATTAACTTTGGTATTTAAATGTTTACGTGTCTGTAAAGTAACAGCAGTTGAACTATGCGATCTTTGTGCTGAGCTCTGTTTTGGGAATTATTTTTTCTTTTAGTTTATGTTTATCTCTTCTCTCTTCTGTCTTCTCTCTTCTCTGATGGAGTCTCACTCTGTTGCCCAGGCTGGAGTGCAGTGGTGCAATCTCGACTCACTACAACCTCCGCCTTCCTAGTAGCTGGGATTACAGGCATCTGCCACCACACCCGGCTAATTTTTGTATTTTTAGTAGAGACGGGGTGTCTCCATATTGATCAGGCTGGTTTCGAACTCCTGACCTCAGGTGATCCACCTGAATTGGCCTTCCAAAGTGCTGGAATTACAGGCATGAGCCACTGCACCCAAGCTGGTTTCATTAGTTTAGAGTTTGTTCTTTGTTGTTGGAATTTATGGAAGCTTCATTTTTAATGAATAACTTAATTAAATTAAGTAAATCTTCCCATGGTTCACTTACTTATTTAGCAAACTTTTTCTTTGGATTCTTTGTTGCAAGATTTGAATAGTCCTTTACTTTTTGGAAGACTAAATGGACTCTCTTCTGACTCTACGATAGATATTCTTTACCAGCTTGGAACAACTCAGGATCCTGGTACAAAAGACAGGTATGATTTTATTTTTCATTTAATTAAGCACACACATGCACATAATCATGCTGTAGTGAATGTTTCTGACAGTTTTTCCTTAGATGATCTCGTAAAAGACAATACTGTTATATATTGTATGTTTACCATATGCCTCACACGATGTGACTTCTGTAAGTTTTCGTGAACATTAAACATACATTTATATATATTTGGACATACTTTAAGCAAATTTGAACTTAAATAGAATTCTTAGTTAATATTGCTTTTGAGGAATGGAATAAAACATATTTTTAAGTTGGCTATGCTGTGAAAATAACCTTGTACAGTGATGGTATCAGAGTCATACTATCTTAGGTAGTACTTAATACGTGTATATGAATGTAGGAATATTGTGTCTATAGTTGATAGTTAATACTGCTTTCGAGGAATGGAATAAAACATGTTTTTAAGTTGGCTATGCTGTGAAAGGAACCTTGTAAAGTGATAGTATCAGAGTCATACTATCTTAGGTAGTACTTAATACATGTATATGAATGTAGGAATATTGTGTCTATAATTAATACTTCGACTATTTTGATAATGGTTGTTCTGTTTATTATTGATTATCATATTCATCAAAGTCTTTTCATTGCTTTCTGTACTCTTTCCTGCTATTTACCACAGAATGAAACAATATCATACCATGTAAATGACATTTGAACACTTTGGCTGAGTATTTAAATATATAAATATATTAATTTCATTAATTATATTAATAAATTAATTAAATATAATTTTTTTTACAGTTAGATAATTTTGATGAGTTGTCCTGATGTCATTCTACCTTGATGTCTTTTACTTCCAAATTGATACCAACTTGAAGTTTTTGTTTTGTTTGAGACAGAGTCTTGCTCTGTCACCCAGGCTGGAGTGCAGTGGCACAATCTCCTGACCTCATGACCTGCCCGCCTAGGCCTCCCAAAGTGCTGGGATTATAGGCATGAGCCACTGCACCTGGCCAACTTGAAGTATTTTTGAAACATATTTTTGTTGACAAATTTTTGAGCAAATATTTGGCATTCTCTGTTTTTAATGTGTAGCATCCATATTAGAAAAACATATTTATAGAGATTTCTTCCTGATTTATGTTACTTCTTAATATTTTGATTATGTTTAAAATGAAGTCATTTGATGTTTTATTAATATATTCATAAATTATTAAAATTATGGATTACATTTAAACATAGATTGCAATTGTTTTTGATAAAGTAAATAACAATTTATGCCAAATTTGAATCATAATGGTTAGTAGTGGTTAAAATATATTTAAAACATCACTGTTAAATATTTTTCCAGAACAGGTTGCTTGAAATCTGTTAGGATTATTTAATTTTTAAATATTCTTGTGGCTTTTTAATAAGAATAAAATTAAATTTAATTCGTTTTCTCTGCATAGTACTTTTTAAAACGTGAATGTTTGTTATATAAAACTGACATTAGGCGCGGTGGCTCACGTCTGTAATCCCAGCACTTTGGGAGGCCGAGGCGGGCAGATCACAAGGTCAGGAGATCGAGATCATCCTGGCTAACACGGTGAAACCCCGTCTCTACTAAAAAAAAAAAAATACAAAAAATTAGCCGGGCGTGGTGGCGGGCACCTGTAGTCCCAGCTACTCTGGAGGCTGAGGCAGGAGAATGGTGTGAACCCGGGAGGCGGAGCTTGCAGTGAGCTGAGATTGTGCCACAGTGGCATTCCAGCCTTGGCCACAGAGCGATATTCTGTCTCAAAAAAAAAAAACTGACATTAATGACAAGGTTGTTAGACTGAGAAAATTGTCTTCCTTGTCTTCTGAATTCTCTTTATTCCCCATGATGTAAAATCGAAAGTTTAAGAGTCTTATCTTTCAGAATTAGTATTATATACCTTCCTGTCCCCATTGCTTTTAGTGTGAAGCCAAGAATCTTATATTCTGAAATAGAAATTGAAGGAAAATAAAGTAAATGTAAACAGAATGTTTTAAGAACTTGAGAAATCTCATCCCATTTGTTTTTTGTACAAACTCTATAGTTTTTTTGTTTGTTTGTTTTTTCGAGACGCAGTCTCGCTCTGCCCAGGCTGGAGTGCAGTGGCACAATCTCGGCTTACTGCAAGTGCCACCTCCTGGGTTCACACCATTCTCCTGCCTCTGCCTCTGGAGTAGCTGGGACTACAGGCGCCTGCCACCACACCCAGCTAATTTTTTGTATTTTTTAGTAGAGACGGGTTTTCACCATGTTAGCCAGGATGGTCTTGATCGTCTGACCTTGTGATCCGCCCGCCTCAGCCTCCGAAAGTGCTAGCATTACAGGCGTGAGCCACCGCACCCGGCCCAAAACTCTATAGTGTTGTTGCTTTAAAAAGTCTTTTGCTCCCAGGTAGTGGTTCAAAATTGGGTTGTGTTTTACTGGTTCCCATCTCCAGAGGATTGGGATTAGTGTGGTACTTGACCTATAATCTTGTTATTAATGTCAGTTTTAAATGACAGATACCTGTGTTTTTAAAAGTACTATGCAGAGAAAATAAATAAAACTTAATTTCCATCTTATAAAAATTATACTTAAAATATATATGTAAGTGTTGAGGGTGTATTCTGTTGCAGAATGAATGAGTGTGGGTGGCTATTACTAGTGTTTAATGCTAGGGTCCAGGGATGTGAAACATGCTGTATTTCATGAGACTTTGCACAAAGAAGAATTAGCCCCAGGTCACTGTTCTAGTGTGTTATCTCAAACCTTTTGATGGTTGAAATTGGTAAGGTTATTGGAAAATTGGCGTTGTTACTGATTTCCTTTTTTCCCCATTTTGGATTAAAACAATCATGAACAATTGGTATATTATTCTTATAAATACCCTACTCACCATGCAGAGATGGTGTTTATCTATATGCCAATTGCGCTATAGTTGGTTATATGAATTCATTTTCTTCATTTAAGAATTCAGGCCTTGTTAAAATGGGTTAGTGATTCTGCAAGAGTGGCTGCTATGAAGAGAAGTGGCAGGATGAACTACATGTGTCCTAACTCCTCAACAATAGAGTATGGTCTTCTGATGCCATCTCCTTCTCATTTGCACTGTGTGGCAGCCATTCTGTGGCATAGTTATGAGCTGCTTGTAGAATACGACTTACCAGCACTCTTGGACCAAGAACTCTTTGAGTAAGTATGATTTGTGAAATCCTTTTTTTTCCCCCTAGTACTAGATCAGTTAGTGTTTACTTGATAGAATATTTTACATGTTTATTCGGAAAAACATAATATTTTGAAAGTAGCAAATATAATCAGGTATACTTTTGAAATGAATTGTCAAATACTAATTTATTTTTGTGTTTTAAGAAGATATATTAGCAGTACTGCCTTTTTTTTTAACCTAAAATTATGCTTAATGTAGATGGTTCTGTGGTTCATAGTGTTTATTCTCAGTTGCAAATTTTCCCACCAGATTATATTATCTTTAATGTGCAACTGTGGCAGGAAAGTACAGCTAGACAACTTTGGGGCGGGGCGTGGTGGCTCACACCTGTAATCCCAGCACTGTGGAGGCCTAGGCGGGAAGATCACTTGAGTCAGGAGTTCAAAACCAGCTTGGGCAACGTGGCGAAACGTTGTCTGTACAAAAAGGCAGAAGTCAGAAAGCTGGGTGCAGTGGCTCACGCCTGTAACCCCAGCAGTTTGGGAGGCCGAGGTGGGCAGATCACGAGGTCAGGAGTTCGAGACCAGCCTGGCCAACATGGTGAAACCCCGTCTCTACTAAAAATAGAAAAATTAGGCTGACGTGGTGGTGTGCATCTGTAATCCCAGCTACTCCGGAGGCTGAGGCAGGAGGATCACTTGAACTTGGGAGGCGGGGGTTGCAGTGTGGTAAGATTGCATCATTGCACTCCAGCCTGGGCGATAAGAGCAAGACTCCGTCTCAAAAAAAAAAGTCAGCCAGACATGGTGACATGCACCTGTGGTCCCAGCTACTTGGGAGGCTGAGGCGCAAGAATTGTTTGAGTCTGCAGAGGTTGCAGTGAGCTGAGCTCACACCACTGTACCCCAGCCTGGGCAACACAGCGAGAGTCCGTCTCAAAAAAAATAACTGGGGAGCTGAGATGGGAGGATCACTTGAAACTAGGAGTTTGACGCCAGACTGGCCAAAATAGATAGACCAAATCTCTACAAAAAATTTAAAATTTGCCAGGCATGGTGGTACATTCCTCTAGCCCTAGTTACTTGGGAGGCTGTGGTGGGTGGATCACTTGAACCCAGGAGTTAGAGGCCGCATTTACCTATGATGATGGCACCACTGGCACTGCAGCCAGGGCAACAGAGCAAGATGTCATCTCAAAAAAGAACGAAGATGTAAAGCTAGAAAATTTGAGACTTTTCTAGATTGTCCTTTTGACAAGTAGTTTTTATTTACCCATGTTTCTTCACCATATTTAGCTAAGTCTTTGCTGAACTTACTGATAGGTAACTGTTAAGTCTGCAGCAGAATATATTTTTGAAGAGTTCCTGTGACACACAAAATGTGGGCCTATTGTTCTTTAGTAGGTCATCATATTTGGCCTTAGCAGTTGGCATAATCCATGACTTAATTACTGAGCCTCACCGATAGTTTTTTATTTGCAAACATGAATTTAAGCCATTTGTCATGGGGAATTTAACGTCAACCATTTCTTTGGCATGATCTTTTTTGTTTGTTTCTCTACATGACTTTTTTAGGTCACACAGAATGGTAGAACAATTTTACAATAGTTTACTTGATTTTCTGTACTCATTTACGAGTCTAACTCAACTTCCAGTGTACCTACATTCTTAAATTTTAAATATATATATACATACATATATATGCAGTCTTAAATCTTACAATGTTATGTTACTCAATGTCAAATAAAGTATATAATGTGTCAGAGTATAGATTGAACTATAATAGAAATATTTGAAACAGTTTCTTCTAAAAATAAACTTGTATCATTAATATGGTATCTCTTATTTTTCTAGGTTACTTTTTAATTGGTCCATGTCTCTTCCCTGCAATATGGTTTTGAAGAAAGCTGTTGACAGTCTACTTTGCTCAATGTGTCACGTACACCCAAACTATTTTTCTTTGCTCATGGGCTGGATGGGAATTACCCCTCCTCCAGTGCAGTGTCACCATAGACTGTCCATGACAGATGATAGCAAAAAGCAGGATCTTAGTTCATCTTTAACAGATGACTCTAAAAATGCACAAGCACCTCTCGCATTAACTGAATCACATTTGGCTACCCTTGCTTCCTCTTCTCAATCTCCTGAAGCTATTAAACAATTACTAGACTCAGGTTTGCCTTCTCTTCTTGTGAGGAGTCTGGCTAGTTTCTGCTTTAGCCACATTTCTAACTCAGAAAGCATTGCTCAGTCAATAGATATTTCCCAGGACAAACTCAGGCGCCATCATGTTCCACAACAATGTAATAAGATGCCCATCACAGCAGACCTAGTTGCTCCTATTCTTAGGTTTTTGACGGAAGTTGGCAATAGCCATATTATGAAAGATTGGCTTGGTGGTTCTGAAGTCAATCCACTCTGGACAGCACTTCTGTTTTTATTGTGTCACTCTGGGTCCACTTCTGGAAGCCATAATTTAGGTGCACAACAGACCAGTGCAAGATCAGCTTCTCTTTCTTCAGCTGCTACAACAGGATTGACTACTCAACAGCGCACAGCAATTGAGAATGCAACTGTTGCATTCTTTCTGCAGTGCATTTCATGCCATCCAAATAATCAAAAGCTGATGGCACAGGTAAGAGAAAAACTAACTTATGTTTTAGTTGTTGTATTACATAAGAAAAGGCCATGTATAAAGGCCAGGTGATAATAAATTTGGTAGGTGGCTGGGCGCGGTGGCTCAAGCCTGTAATCCCAGCACTTTGGGAGGCCGAGATGGGTGGATCACGAGGTCAGGAGATCGAGACCATCCTAGCTAACACGGTGAAACCCCGTCTCTACTAAAAAATACAAAAAACTAGCCGGGCGAGGTGGCGGGCACCTGTAGTCCCAGCTACTCGGGAGGCTGAGGCAGGAGAATGGTATAAACCCAGGAGGCGGAGCTTGCAGTGAGCTGAGATCCGGCCACTGCACTCCAGCCTGGGTGACAGAGCGAGACTCCGTCTCAAAAAAAAAAAATAAATAAATAAATAAATAAATAAATAAATAAATTTGGTAAGTGTTGAGTGCTTTTAAGGATCCGAATTTAAACTATAAAGTACTGATATCTCCTTTCTCCCCCTCAAAATATGCTGTCACTTGAATCACTTCTTTATAACGAGATGACTGGCAAATGCATTGGGATCCTAGCTAGATCATACAACCCTTGTTTTAAAAAATTTCCACAAACAAAAAGAAAAAGACCAAGAAAAAATTTCAGCTGCTGGAACAGTATTGACACTGGTCACTGAATACTGTATGTGCATTAAGGCATTGTATTTTTGTGTAATGAGATTGCCATACTGATAGTTTGCATCTCTTTACGTGGGCATTAGATTAGGTTTCAGATAGGAGACTCCACATAAATCACATACAAAATGTGGAAGATAGACTGTGTGTGGCGGCTCACGCCTGTAATCCCAGCACTTTGGGAGGCCGAGGTGGGCAGATTGCCTGAGGTCAGGAGTTCAAGACCAGTCTGGCCAACATGGTGAAACCCTGTCTCTACTAAAAATACAAAAAAATTAGCCAAGTGTGGTGGCAATCACCCGGAATCCCAGCTACTCGGGAGCCTGAGGCAGAGGAATTGCTTGAACCAGGGAGGTGGTGGTTGTAGTGAGCCGAAATCGCACTACTGCACTCGCAGCCTGGGTGACAAAGTGAGACTCTGTCTCAAAAAAGAAAAAAAAAAAAGCGGAAGATAATTTATCATACTGCACTCCAGCCTGGGCGACAGAGTGAGACTCCATCTCAAAAAAAAAAAAAAAAAATTGGAAGATAATTTATCATATATTACGTCTATGTGGCCAAAAAAAATCCTGAAAGGTAGAATTATTTCAAGAGTAATTCTAGTTAGCTGTTTGCCAAATTTTGCTATTGGCTACCTCATGTGACCTTGGGCATATGGGTTAATCTTATAAAATGGGGCTAGCAATACCTGCCTCAAGGATTTTTTTGAGATGGTTAAATATTTTAATTTGTGTAACGTACCTAGGATAGAGCCTATATGAGAATGGTAGACACTGGTAAATAACTTTTCCCCTTCTTATTTAATAGTGCTCATTCAAGTCAAACTTTTGTAGTACCTAGAAAAATAGATATTGTAATTTTTATAAAATATTGAAGGAGTTAGTTTTATTAAGAAGAAGGGCAGGTTGGGTGCTGTGGCTTATACCTATAATCTCAGCACTTTGGGAAGCCAAGGTGGGTGGAACACTTGAGCTTAGTTTGAGACCAGCTTGGACAGCATGGCAAAGCCTCCTCTCTACCAAAAAAAGAAATAATAACCAAAATTAGCCGGGCACGGTGATATGCACCTTTGGTTCCAGCTACTCAGGAGGCTTGAGGTGGGAGGATCACTTGAGCCCAGGAGGTTGAGGCTGTAGTGAGCTGAGATCACACCACTGCCCTCCAGCCTGGGTGACAGAGCAAGATCCTGTCTCAACAATAAGCAAAACAAAACAGAAGAAGAAGAGAAAGATATTTTACTGCCTGTAGTAATTAATTACTGGGAAAATATCGCTGCTAAATATGCATATTAAAAGAAAATGCTTAAATTACCAGCTTCACCCGAGGGCATGATTCTAGGTATTTGAAAATTTGGTTTGTGCTTCTGGGTAGCATGAACTCTTTGTGTCCCATTGATTTCTCTTTTGGTTTCTTATTAAGGCTTTATATATATTTTGGGGGTGGGGTGAGGCAGGATCTCTCTATTGCCCAGGCCTGTAGAGTGGTTGCACAATCACGGCTCACTGAAACTTTCGGGCTCAAGCAGTCCTGCCTCAGCCTTCCAAGTAGCTGGGACTACTGGCACATGCCACCACGCCCAACTAATTTTCTTTTGGTTGGGCAGTGGGTAGAGATAGGGTTTCACCATGTTGCCTAGGCTGGTCTGGAATTCCTGGGCCCAAGTGATCTCTTCTCTTAGTTTCCCAAAGTTCTGAGATTACCAGCGTGACCCACCACGCTTGGCCTTGTTACATATTTTTAATGTACTTTTTTCATAATTTTTATTTTATGATAACCACACCAATATTGACTAAAGTTAACAGAAATTCATTATGCTAGGTATTCATTATGTGCACACCCTTTAGTAGTAATTTTTTCTAACCCTGGATACGTTTCTTACACTTTTATCTCCTTCAGTATTCATATATTTTAAGATAAAATCATTTCTTTCCTCCTTAAAAAAACAAAATCTTAAACCCTAGACCCCCAGAGACATTTGTTCTTTAATTGCTGATTTGATATGTTAAAATAAACTTAATTCATATTTTCTATTTCCTTTTTATCTTTCAAAATAAAAAGCTGCATATAAATCTTGCATTTAACTTTTTAAATATTTTGTCTTGCCAGGTTCTTTGTGAACTATTTCAGACATCTCCTCAAAGAGGGAACCTTCCAACATCTGGGAACATTTCAGGGTTTATACGAAGATTATTTTTACAGTTGATGCTGGAAGATGAGAAAGTGACAATGTTTCTTCAGTCTCCATGTCCAGTGAGTATTTAACACTTAATCATTGGCTGTGTATACATGTATTTTATAATTTCATATCAGAGCCTGCAGTTATCTTCTATGTTCTAACTTCTAATATAGCAAACTGAAACTAGCACAGCTTTTGTACCTAATGGCAGAACTTGACAATTTCGGAATAGCACTCTCCCTCATGCCTAGGAATAACATAATTTTACCTTACCCTGAGTACTATAGTTTGATTTGTGGAAAAAAATGAAAAAATATTAGGTACAGAGTGATAATGCAAAAGTTGACCAACAAATCATGACAAATATGCCATATCTAAATTAATTATATCTTGTAGTATTTATTGAGTATTTTATTCTTAGGTGCTTTTGAGATTTTTTTATAACAATATGTATTCCAAAAAGTTACTTCCTGATTTCTTTGATTTCTTGATTTTCAGCTGTACAAAGGTAGAATTAATGCTACTAGCCACGTCATCCAGCATCCAATGTATGGAGCAGGCCACAAATTCCGTACTCTTCATTTGCCAGTCTCAACAACATTATCAGATGTTCTTGACAGAGTGTCAGGCAAGTCAGATTTAAGTATTAGTTTTTCTTTAACTTTATGTTTCATATATATGAAGGTTTGTTGTTTTTATAACTTTATTTCTGCATCCACTTGGTAACCATTAATGACTAGAAAAGTTCATGACATCTTTATAGTTTGAAGCATAAGTAAGAAGCCAGTCAAGTGGACAAAATGTAAAATACATTTAGGCACCCCTAATTTTATGGTTTAAAGTATCACTGTGACAAATGGGCAGCTAGAAATACAGACAAATCATTGATGGCATGTTCTCACAATAAACCATCTGGTCATTTTATATTAGATGAGTTGCAGGATATTAGGTTGAATAGCAAGATTCTAATTAATAAACATTTACTAAATTGAAGATGGTGATCAGTGATCAAGACATAAATGGAGTAGGTAGAATTGACTAGTGACCTTATTATTTATTGTAGTCAGTGAATAAAGCAGAGAGAACATTTTCTCTTAGGTTCTTGCCTGTATTTTACAGGATGATACCTTTAAACAACATATGGAATACTTTTTTAAAAAGCAGGTTTTGATGACAAAGGCATATCAACTTTTTATTTTATGTATTTATTTATTTTTAAGAGGGGAGTCTCACTCTATCACCTAGGCTGGAGTGCAGTGGAATGATCTTGGCTCACCACAACCTCTGCCTCCCATGCTCAGGCAATTCTCCTGCCTCAGCCTCC
This sequence comes from Chlorocebus sabaeus, assembly GCF_047675955.1. Taxonomy (NCBI): domain Eukaryota; kingdom Metazoa; phylum Chordata; class Mammalia; order Primates; family Cercopithecidae; genus Chlorocebus; species Chlorocebus sabaeus. Next base: position 32,241,691 of record NC_132917.1, read on the forward strand.
CAAGTAGCTGGCATTACAGGCCTGTGCCACCACACCAAGCTAATTTTTTTGTATATTTAGTTTCACCATGTTGGCCAGGCTGGTCTCGAACTCTTGACCTCAAGTGATCCTCCCGCCTCAGCCTCCCAAAGTACTGGGATTACAGGTGTAAGCTACTGCGCCTGGCCCATATCAACTTTAGATAGTTGGAGTGTATTGCCTTTCTGAAATTCTAATTAGTGAGTGAATTTATTGAGCATCTGCAAAGTGCAAGCACAAATTTGTCCTAAGATGATAAACATGAGCAAGATAGACATTCCACCCCACAAGATAGTTGTGATCTTATGTCTGTTGTCAACTTCTAAAATAAACTAGAAATGTTTGCTTGTGTTATAACATAAATGTAAGTAGGTATATTTCTATCTGTATATATAAGAAGGGACCTAAATTTTTAATGGAAGCTGTGAACTGAAGCAGTATTAGGAGTATCTAAGAAAAAAGTTGAAAATTTATCAGTTTAAAATACAAATCTGAAGCCCAGAGTAAGAGTTGAAGAGATTTGGGAGTTGTTACCATACATAGATGGTAAGTGAAACCGTGTGAATGGATATAATCACTATAGGTAGGCAAGATTGTTTTCTGCTTTACAATCACTGTGTCTAACCTGTGTATGCATAAAATCATAATTCTTTCCTGCCGTTTTACAACTTACAAGTTGTTAGCATACTATTATAAATATTTTTAAAAATTATTTGAAAATGGCTGCCTTATCTGTTACAGAGAAACTTTTTTGAAAATTTGATGTTAGAGGGTATTTTCTATCAGTTTCCTGAAATTGTCCCTTCTACATGATGAAGAAAAATGAAAATTAAAAATCAAATAAATGGGCTGGGCATGATGGCTCACGCCTGTAATCCCAGCACTTTACGAGGCCAAGGCAGGTGGGTTACCTTAGGTCAGGAGTTTGAGACCAACCTTGCCAAGATGGTGAAACCCACCTCTACTAAAAATACAAAAATTAGTTGGGCATGATGGCGTGCACCTGTAGTCCCAGCTACTTGGGGGACTGAGGTAGGAGAATCACTTGAACCCTAGAGGTGGAGGTTACGGTGAGCCGAGATTGCACCACTGCACTTCAGCCTGGACGACAGAGCGAGACACTCTCAAAAAACATACAAACAAAATTAAATAAATGAAGAAAGTGGAGAAGAGCACTAAAGTTCAGTTATTGATATTGATATTTCATATGTTTAACTTGAAGTGCAAAAGTAGACATTCTAATACAAAATAACTGAAAATTGAACATTTTAGTCTTTACTATGGAAGAGTGCTATTCTAAAACATTCTAGCATTCAAAATATTTTATAAAATAGTTTTCTATATTGCACAAAAATAAAGCTAATTGCTTTGGAAGTACACTACCTCAAAAGTTATATGTGCTGAGTGTAACCTCTATTTGGCAATTTTTTTTTGGTTCTTTGAAGTGGATTTATACTCTTTAGCCATATTTTATGATATATTGACTTGTATGTTTATATTATATCAACATGTGTAAGAATAAGTAATTCAGAAGTGTTGCCTCCGTAAATTTACCTACTATGTATAGCTTTTGACAGTATTACTTTCTTTTGTTTGTTTGTTTGAGATGGAGTCTTTCTCTGCATTACTTGAGCCCATGAGTTCCAGACCACCTGGGCAACATAGCAAGACCTCATCTCAAAAAAAAAAAAAAAAAGGCAAAGACAACAAGAGAATATGAAAACTAGCCAAAAAGGAAGTGACCTATTATTTTCTCTGTCACTGTCTTTTTTTTTTTTCCTTTCTTTTTTTGAGATGGAGTCTCACTCTGTCCCCCCGGCTGTGCAGTGGCGTGATCTCGCCTCACTGCAACCTCCCCCTCCCAGGTTCAAGCAATTTTCCTGCTTCAGTCTGCAGAGTAGCTGGGATTACAGTTGCATGCCACCACACTTGGCTAATTTTTTTTTTTTTTTAAATAGAGATGGGGTTTTGTCGTATTGGCCATGCTGATGTCAAACTCCTGGCCTCAAGCGATCTGCCTTCCTTAGCCTCCCAAAGTGCTGAGATTACAGGCATGAGCCACCACACCAGGCCAACAATATTACTTTCAAATAATAACCTTTATGTGTCAGTCTGTTTGCTTTTACAAATTTCTGTCACTGGTTTTAAACAGTATGATGATTGTGTGCCTTACAATTTTTTCTTCACATTTCTTATGATTAGAGTTTATTGAATTTCTTGAATCTGTGTGTTTTATATTTCACTAAATTTGGAAATATTTTGGCAATTATTTATTCAATAATTGCCTCCCCTTTTTTTATAATTACAGTTACTCACTTATTAGGCTATGCGAAGTTGTTTGACACCTCCCCAAATCTGTGTTTCCTCTTTTCCCCCTATCATTTTTTTTCTCTATTTTTAAATTTTGGATAATTTCCTGTGTCTGATCTGTTAGAAGTTTTATATCTCCTTGTCCTTACTGAAAGTATATAGATTTTCTTCAACTTTCTTGAACATAGTAGTCTGTTTATATTATTTTTCTCTTCCTTATGGATTGTATGTTTTCGCTTCTTTATTTGCCTGGAGAATTTTCTTGGATGCCAGACAATGTAAATTTTACTTTTTGGGGTGCTAAATATTTTGTATTCTAATATACGTATTTTATTTTTTCATGAAATGTAATGATATTATTTGAAAACAGTTTGTTGCTTTTAGACTTGCTTTTAATCTTTGTAAGTAGGATCAGAGCAGCTTTTAATCTAAGGCCAGACTTATTGTAATTGTTGGTATTTGTTTTATAAACCAGTGTTGTCTAGTTTGGTGACTGTTAAGCACATGCAATGAGACTAAGAAACTAAATTTTTAAATTGAATTTTTAATTTTAATGAATTTTACCTTTAAATATGTACTACATTAGAGTAGAATTAAAGTACCAGGTTTGAAAATGCATTTCTAAATCCCATTTGACCCCACTATTAAGGCTCTGTCCTTGTGAGTACTCTGTTAGGAATTCACTAGATGTCTAAGAACACAAAGCATTTTATTCCCTGAAACCCTGGGGTTGTTTGCCCTGCTACTTTTCTGTTGTACCTTTGCTGGCCTTCGGTGGTTTGCTCACATATGTTCATCAGTACATTTGAAGTCTTGAAGACCCTTTATAGATCTTTGGAGATTCAGGGATCTCCAGATCTCTAGATGCAAATCTGCATAGATGCAGATCTCTTCTTCCTGGATTCCTGGCTCTTGTATCCTCAGTCTAGGGTGACACCTAGGTTGTGCTGAGCTGTGACTTAGGAATTCTTTTCCAGACAGCTCACACAATCCTAGGGGTCATCTCATTGGTTTCCTCTCACCCAGGCATCACTGCCCTGCCCTGCCTGATGCTCAGGGTCTGAAAAGTATTATTAATATGTATTTCTAGTTAATGGTTATTTCAGGTGGGAGAATGAACCTGATCCTTATAATTCCTTCTTGGCCAGAAGTGGAATTCTAAAACAGAGCAGCTTTTTGCATCCATTCAAGTACAGAGAAAAAAATAAAATAGAAATTTGTAATAAAAATAAAAAATGAAATTAATATTAGAAACCAGAGCAGTTTTAAAAGGAGGTTGAGAAAACTTTTTTCAGTGTTTGAATGGCTTTTATTCTTTATACTTACTTTTGAAATAAGGGTAATAAATGAAAATTGGCTAAACTTCTAATTGCACTAAGTAAATTATTACCTAATATTCTTTATGTGTTTTTCTTACCTGATTATGCTATGAATTAACTTTGTGAATTTCTTATTATTTAAATGTTTCACTCTGACCTGTGTCAGTATGTTTGCCACTTTTGGTTGCTTGGTTGTTTTTGTTAGAAAGTAAAATGTATTGTTGCACCATGCATTTGTAATGTGTATAAAATTTTTTACTTCACAAAACTGTCTATAGGCAATTAGCAATTAGTATTAACAAGCTGTATAAATTGGAATCACTTTCATATACTAAAAACTATAAAATGGGAGTTATTGCAAAAGATGTTGTTTATTGTTTTATTATCTCAACTTTTTTAACATAAAAGACTGAATCATAATTGTGTTAAATTAGGGAAGTAAAAAGAGAATTGAGGTAGATGCAGTGGCTCATGCCTGTAATCCCAGTACTTTAGTAGGCTGAGGGAGGCAGGTGGCTTGAGCCCAGGAGATCGACAACAGTCTGCACAAGATGGCGAAACCTCCTCTCTACTAAAAATACAGAAATTCATGGCATGTGCCTGTGGTCTCAGTTACCTGCGAGGCTGAGGTGGGAGGATCACTTGAGCCTGGGATGTTGAGGCTGCGGTGAACCGTGATTACACACACCACTGCTCTCCAGCCTGCGTGACACAGCGAGAGCTTGTCTAAAAATAAAAGAGAGAGAACTGGAGAATTGATAATAGTTATATAGTGAAAAAAATTATGATTTCAAAACAATTCATTGAGCCTTTAAATTTCTTAATAACTAAATCACATTATATGATCACCCATTTATTTATAATTTTTAGTGGTGTGCTATATGCCATAGTAATGAAAGAAATATTCAGAGAGTAATAACAATCTATGAAAGCCCTTAATACTCATTTTTTAAAGTAAAACACTTTAAATTTTAAAACACGTTATTTTGTTATCTAAGATTCCTGTGTTTGGCCTAAATAAAAATTAACAGAACAGGAAATCGGTTACAGAAATTTGTTCCTTTATACTTTCATTTGCAGTATAAGCAGAAGTCTAGTTTAATGCTATAGACTAAATCTTGCACTTGAGTCCCATATTTGCCGTCTACAGATTATATCAGTAGCCTTTCTAAGGCTGTTTCTTCATTTTGAAAATAACATTCTTTCTTGATTTCTACGTTGTGAGGACTGAATTAGATGCAGTTGCCAAGCACATTGAACTATGGCTAAAATAAAGCAAGTTTTCATGCTACTGGTTTTTATTGTTTCTGGAGGTGGTACCATTAAAATACTGTATATAATACTTTATAAAGATTAGAACTTAAATATTCTGGCTTAAGTACAGTGGTGAGTCTTCTTCATCAGTGTCAGTAAAGATTAGATATCAGGCCATTACCTCATGTTATTTCTCCTAAATTCCTTTATATTGCCTTAGTATTAAGGAAAATACTATCTTGCATAATCTTTCTCTGAAATATTTATTACTTCCCTTCTTAATGATTTGGAAAAGCAGTGTATTTTAGATAATATCTTCTTACAGATACTCCAAGTATCACAGCTAAATTAATTAGTGAACAAAAAGATGACAAAGAAAAGAAAAACCATGAAGAGAAAGAAAAAGTTAAAGCGGAAAATGGATTTCAAGACAATTACAGTGTTGTTGTTGCCTCTGGTATGCTTTCTATTTTTTATAATCTTGATTTTGTTTGGGTTTCTATAAAATACTACTATTTTAGTTACAGGAAATTTATGTAATACAATTAACATACAAAGCTGACTTGTAATGATGTTTTAATACTAGATTTTTATCTTTTTATTTTATTTTTTTTCAATTTCCACTAAATGGATTGTCATCTGTATTTCAGAGATTATAGCAGCTAGCTGTAGTTTTTACTGTTTAGGAAAATAGTTACAGATGCAATGCCAAAATTACTTATTTATTGTCATGAAGGATGAATAGAATTGGGAGATTAGATATTGGATTAGAAAGAACATTTCTGTCTTTTGACATTAGCTAGGAATGCATGCCTTATGAAAATATTTTAAAAACACTGTTTTCCTTCATATTAGTGTGTTGACTATGTAGAATCTTACTGATCCTTTTCTTTTAGGGCTGAAGTCTCAGTCTAAACGTGCTGTGTCAGCTACACCACCTCGCCCACCATCCAGGAGGGGGAGGACAATACCTGATAAAATAGGAAGTACTTCAGGAGCAGAGGCTGCCAACAAAATAATTACTGTCCCAGTTTTTCACCTGTTTCACAAACTCTTGGCAGGTAATATTCCACAAAATAAACATCAAAGAAATTTTAGTAGCCTTAAAACTATGTAAATCAGAGGCACAATCACCAAAAGCATTTTAATCAGGTGCCATTGATGAGATCAATGAGTTAGTGAGACTTCCTCTTCCATACAGTTCCTCTGAAGAGAAGTGAGAGCAAAGTAGTAATCTATTACATGTCCTGTTTAACACTGTCAAGTTATATATTTCTATTTCACTGGTTTTCTAAGTTTTTCTGTCAGTGTGCCATGAAATGATTGATGAAATAAATATTTAGAGAGTTCATGACAAGTTATTTAGGAAACATTGTGGGGAAAATTTGTAGGACTAGTTCAAGCAGTGGAACTCTTAGACCACTGGTAGTTAAGCCTTATGTTCTTCCCAGATAAAACAAATTTATTGAGCACTATCCTGTCTGTTGTTCAAGGTGATAACTGGTTGAGCATCCCTAATCCAAAAATTCAGTGTCTGATACTTTTTGAGTGCTGACATGACACAAGTAGAAAATTCCACATCTGACCTCATATGACGGTTGCAGTCTAAACACAGGTACACAACACACAGTTTATTCAGCGTCCGCAAGAGGAAAAAGACCTTCCCAGCCCCCTTCAGGTATTTTTTAGCATGCTCGATTCCCCCCTACATATCCACAGTGGGTAACAAAATTGCACATGTGCATGCCAGACGTGCCAACAGCAGGTTTCCCACAATGCCCCATATGGTGCCAACATGTATGTGCATAACTGTTTTTTTGCTCTGTGGTGTTGGAAATTTCAAAAAGGCCCCAGATACCCCTATGGATAATAGTGATAAAAAGAGGAAGTATTTATGTTTATCTGTAGCACAGAAAAACAAGCTGTTGGAGAAACTGGACAGCAATGTAAGTGTGAAACATCTTTCAAGAGAGTATGGTGTTGGAATGACCACCATATATGACCTGAACAAACAAAGATAAACCATTGATGTTCTATGCTGCAAGTGGTGAATAGAGGTTAATGAAAAATAGAAAAAGCACTTCATAAAGCTAAACATGAACATATTGTGTATTGAAATAGTGAATCCATCAGTGTTGGCAGTGAACATGTGCCTCTTAATGGTATGCTGATCATGAAACAAGTAATGATCTATCATGATGAACTGAATGTTGAAAGGGACTGTGAATATTCAACACACTGGTTGCAGAAGTTTAAGAGAAGATACGATATTACATTTTTAAAGATTGGTGATAAAGCATCTGATGATCATGAAGCAATGGAGAAGTTCTTTGATAAATTTGCCAAAGTCATGGCTGATGAAAATCTGCTGCCAGAACAGTTTATAATGCTGATGAAATATCACTGTTCTGGTGTTATTGTCCCAAAAAAGACACTGGACTACAGTTGATGGGACAGCCCCTCCAGGAATTAAGGATACCAAGGACAGAATAACTGTCCTGGGATGTGCTAATGCAACTGGCATACATAAGTACAAACACGCTCTGATAGGCAAAACCTTTCACACTTGCTGTTTTCAAGGAGTGAATTTCTTACCAGTCCATGGTTACGCTGACACAAAGGTATGGATCACCACAGGCATCTTTTCTGATTGGTTTCATAAACATTTTGTACCAGTGACTTGTATGTACTGCCCGTAAGCTAGACTGAATGATGTAGGAGTTTGTTATTACTTGATATCCCCCAGTTCATCCTCCAGCTAAAAATCTCGAAACTAATGTTTATGCTGTGTACTTTCCCCTAAATGTGACTTCATTAATTCAGCCATGTGACCAGGGTATCTTTAGATCAATGAACAGAAAATATAAATCCCCTTTCTTGAACAGCATGCTGGCAGCAGTGAACAGAGGCATGGGTACAGAAAATTTTCGAAAGGAGTTTAGTATAAAGAATGCCATGTATGTTGTTGCCAATACTTGGAACACAGTGACAAAGACACAGTTGAGCATGCCTGGCACAACCTCTGGCCTGCAACTATGTTTAGTGATAATGATGAACTGTGTGTGACTTTGAAGGATTCTGTATGTCAAGTGAAAAAAAATGATTTCTGACCTCCTTACATATGTAAAAAATATACCTTCAGAGTTCAGCAGTAAGCTGGAAGAAGTAGATGTCAAAGAAGTTTTCAACTTTGATAATAATGCTTCAGTTATTCATTCATTGGCTGGTAGTAAAATAGCTGAAATGGTTTTGAATCAGGGTGATGATAGTGACGAAGAAGATCAAGTTAACACCACAGAAAAGGTGCTTATAGAAGAAGACATGGTGAAAATGTATGATGGGCATATTGAAGGACTAGAGCAGCGTGCATTAACAACAGGATGACAAACCATGTCAGTTTTCAAAATTGAAGAGAGTCTTCTGAGCTGAAAACCATGTTAATGAGGCAGATGACTCTGTAAGAAGAATTTTTAAGAGCCTTCCAGCAGAATGTCTCTTCATCCCCTGTAGGATCCACTTCCTGGTCCCTCAGCTACTTCTGATATTTCTTCTTACCTAAAAAACACAGTTTATAGTAACCTTTTAATAAAAACACAGCATCATAGGTGAAGACTGAAAGCCTGCTGTTGTTTGTGGTTGCTTTTTCCTTTTTTTTTTTTTTTTTTTTTTTTTTTTGAGATTAAGTTTCACTCTTGTTGCCCAGGCTGGAGCGCAATGGCGTGATCTCGGCTCACTGCAACCTCTGCCTCCTGGGTTCAAGCAATTCTCCTGCCTCAGCCTCCCGAGTAGCTGGGATTACAGGTGACCGCCACCACGCCTGGCTAATTTTTGTATATTTGGTAGAGACAGGGTTTCACCATGTTGACCAGGCTGGTCTTGAACTTCTGACCTCAGGTGATTCACCTGCCTCAGCCTCCAAAAGTGCTGGGATTGCAGGCATGAGCCACCATGCCCAGTCCTGTGGTTGGTTTGTTTAATAACTGAAACAGGTATCCTGGTGATGCTACTATGCTGCTTATTTGCCCTGACACATTATTTTTTCACTGTGTTAATGGTATGTCATATTTTTACTGTTAAGTACTTAATGTGTGAATAAATGTAAGAAAACGATTGCCTATCGGTAGTGTGTAGATTAAGAGTCAGGAATGATGATGATGCCTAACAGTCACACATTGCTGGCATGGGTGGCTGAGATAGTGACACCTTTGCTTTCTGATTGTTCAGGGTACACAAACCTTATTACAGGCACAAAATAATCAAAAATACTATATAAAATTACGTTAAGGCTATGTATATAAGGGATGTGTGTATGTGTGTATACACACAAACATAAATTTTGTGTTTCCACTTGGATCCCCTCCCTAAGATAACTCATTGTGTACATGCAAATATTAGAAAATGCAAAAAAAAAAAAAAATCTGAAATCTGAAACAGTTCTAGTCTCAAGCATTTTGGATGAGGGATACCTGTTCTGTATTTTATCACCATTTTCATGCTGTATTAAAATGAGGTTGCCAACTCAGTTCAAAGGAATTTTTCTTCTTAGCTTTACATTGTTGATTCATGGTGGAGGTCAACTAACTATTGACTGGTGGGTTGGATACCTCTGTCCGGAGAGGTCCTTGTGACATGACATTTCTCATGGCCCATTACCTAGGTGATGTGAGTCTCCCCTTCTGCCTGGAATAAACTTTTGTTGGAATACAGCTATGCCCGTTTACTAGTGTATTGTCCATAGCTGCTTCTCTGCTACAATGTAGATTAGCAGTTGTAACAGAGACTATATGGCTCCCCTAGCTTAAAGTATTTATTAGCTGGCCCTTTATAGAAAAAAATGGCCCACATCAGATTTATGGGAATATCTGTTCCTTTGTTTACGTTTTGCCCGTGACTTTTTAACACTTTGTAGACATTATTGTGCATTATTATATGTCAGAAATAAACTCACTTTTTGTAAACTTTCTAATGGCTGTTGAATTTTTTAATTGTTTTGAAATTGGTTTCAGAATCAAACTCTTGCCTATAATTTAGTAAAAGCAGTTAATAATTAAACCAAGTAAATGTTTCTTTCTTGGTTTCCAGATTTAACTTAGTTATATCATTTTAGGCCAGCCATTGCCAGCTGAAATGACACTTGCCCAGCTTTTAACTCTCCTATATGACCGAAAACTTCCTCAGGGTTACCGCTCAATAGATCTGACTGTTAAATTGGGATCAAGAGTTATAACAGACCCAAGTCTATCAAAAACAGATTCTTATAAAAGACTACACCCTGAAAAAGGTATGTGGGTAATACTACTTTAAAAATTACAGACTGTCATACAAAGAGGCAGAGATTTCTATAGCTAATGACTTGATTGACTTGTGTTTTTATTATATCAACGTAAGATATAATTTTTTTATGACTGAATTTTTGTAAATATAAAAAATGGCCATGATTTCATTTGGAAACTAAGTTGCAATACTTCTTATAACATCATTTGTTTTATGAGCGCGTGTACTTTAATTTCTAATATTTCTGTGAGAGCTATGTGAATTGTTTTATAATAAAAGTGAGAAACTCAACTTACAACTTAGTTATAATTTATGTTGAGTGGCATTTCATGCATATAAACATGTTTTCTCATGTAATTGGGATCACATATTTCTGTTTTTTACTTATATATTCCGTTAATTTTTTTTTTTTTTTCCCGAGAGTCTTGCTCTGTCTCCTAGGCCGGAGTGCAGAGGCGCAATCTCAGCGCATTGCAATCTCTGCCTCCCGAGTTCAAGTGATTTTCCTGCCTCAGCCTCCTGAGTGGTTGGGATTACAGGCACCCACCACCATGCCTGGCTAATTTTTGTATTTTTCGTAGAGACAAGGTTTTACCTTGTTGTCCAGGCTAGTCTGTAACTCCTGACCACAACTGATCTGCCTGCCATGGCCTCCCAGAGTGCTGGGATACAGGCATTAACCACCGCACCTGGCCCTTATATTCCTTTAAAAATTTTTGAATGTCCATTTTTGAATTGGCTATTTTTTTATACAAATGTAAGAAAATTTATTTGTTTTCCAATCATTGAAACATTGTGGTTGTTTCTAATTTTTTACTCCTATAAATGCTATATAAGTAATTTTCATAGTGTGAGTATGGTATGAACTTATTTAAACTTGCCATCTTTTTCATGACTAAAATTCAATCTTTAGTTATTGGTCTTTTATATTCTTCAGCAAATTTTGGTACATTTTCTTTTCCCAGTTTTTCAGCACAATTATTTCTCTCTTTTGTTTTAATGTTTAAAGGGTCTCCTTACGTGATCTTTTGGTTTTCTTTTGTGAGTAATTCAGAGTTAAACTAATACGGTATATGGTATAATTTTTTGTTTTCAGTGAGAGAAGTCTTTGTCATTAATTTTTCTTAATAGGATACTTTAGAGCATATTATTTGCTATGAGTACTTTTGAGAACTTACTTATTTTAACATAGGATATAAGTTATAAGTATGCCCTAAAGGACGGTGCTTCTCAGACTTCAGTATGCTTACAAATGACCTGCGTCATAGTGTTAAAATGGAGATTCTTCATTTCAAACAAGCTTGCAGGTGATGCCCATGCTACTAGTCCATGAACCATTCTTCCAATAACAAGACTAAAGAAGGTAGTATCATAAGTCATTTAAAGGTCATTGTAGTATCTAGCCATAATACAGCTATATCTAAATAAATGATGTTTTGTGCTCTTTTTTGAATAGCAAGAAAACAGTAATAATACCTGCTTTTGTAAATGAAAGAATATTATAAAAATATACACTTTCTTACCTATTCAATTATTTGTAATTTATTGTCTAGATCATGGAGACTTACTTGCTAGCTGTCCAGAAGATGAGGCTCTCACTCCAGGTGATGAATGCATGGATGGGATATTGGATGAATCTTTGCTTGAAACCTGTCCCATTCAGTCACCATTACAAGTTTTTGCAGGAATGGGTGGACTGGCTCTTATTGCTGAAAGACTACCCATGTTATATCCAGAAGTAATTCAACAGGTAAGATAAAATTTCCTAGTCGAGTATATCATTCTGTAGCTAAGCCGTTCATTCTTTTTATGTTTGTTTTTTAATGTACTTGGATTAACTTTGTAGAAATACCCTTTGCTTTATATTTTTTGAACATTATATAACTCTTTCAATGATCAGTCTGTACAGAGCTTCATGACCTTTAGTAGGTATGGAAGAAATGTTGAAGATTAAGCACATTTGCCAAACTTACTACACTGTAGCATTTATCTTGATTTCATGGTTGTAACACTAGCATTCTCTTTTCTATACTGCTTTAAGTGTGATATTTATCAGAGATATTATTGGAAATAGGAGAGTAAAATAGGAGTGTATACTGCTACCAATATGTATCTTTTTGTTTACCTTTTATTCCTGTTTCAGGTGCCATTTCCATTTTTGGTGGCTTAAAAACATAACCTATTCCCGTGTTCATTTACGACGCTGTCAATGTCTGTGCTTTCCATGCTCTTGTATCAATCAGTAGGAAGTTTGGTGCGTGGAGAGTTGTAAAAACAAAACTTTATGTTTGTTGAATGAAGTAGGGGAATTATTCTGTTTGATTTCATGTCGGGGGTGTGTGTGTGTGTGTGTGTGTGTGTGTGTGTGTGTGTGTGTGTGTGGTTATTTTGGTATAGTAGCTCTAGACTCTATTATAGTTTCCTGAGCTGCTGTACCAAAATACCACAAACTGCCTGGCTTAAAACAACTGAAATTTATTCTCAACAGTTGAGGAGGCTATAAGTCTGAAATCAAGATGTCAGCAGGGCTATGCTCCCTCTGAATTTGGGCTCTAGGGAAGACTCCTTCCTTGCTTCTTCCTGGCTTCTCTTGGTTGCCAGTAGTTCTTGCTGTTCATTGGTTTGTAGCTGTATCACTTTAATTTCTGCCTACATCATCATATGGGCATCTTTCCTGTGTGTCCCTGTATCTCTCTCTCCTCATAAGGACACCAGTCATTTAATGTAGGGTCCTCCAAACCGTTATTTCCTCATCTTAACTGGATTACATCTGCAAAGGCCCTATTTCCAAATAAGGTAACCTTCATAGATACTAGGGGTTAGGACTTGAACATATCTTGGGAGGACAAAATGCAACCCCCAATAATACTTATTTATGTTATTGCTTACCTACTATTCAAAAAGATATTTTTATTATAAGGTGATATAACTCTGTTATAAGGTGATTGACAGAGAATAAGTAAAATTTTATTTCTTACTAGACAATGACGTAATTACTCAAAAGTTTGAAGCAGAAAAGACCCCAACATTTTCAGCATTATTATTGTTCAACATAAATGATTTTTTCTAATTTAGTATTCAGTGTGGTTCACTATATTGATTAGTAGCTGGAAATGGGGTCCTGGTAATACATACCTAAGGATGTGAAAGTGACTTTAGAATTGGGTACTTGGCAGAGTATGGAATAATTTTGAGTAGCATGATTTTAAAAAAAATCTAGATTACCTTGAACAGATTGTTAGATAAAATGTGGATGATAAAGCTTCTGCCAGTGAGGGCCTAGATGAAAGTAAGGATCATAGGGGATAAAACCTGTAATGTCTTAGAGAATATCTGAATTGTCATAAGCAGACTTGGTATACATACGGTGTTTAAAGTGCTGACAAAGAGGTTTAGAAGGAAATGAGGAACAGGTTACCAGAACCTGAAGGAAAAGGGATCTTTGTCATATAGTAGCGGAAATATTAACTCATTGTATCCTAAATGTAGAAAGCAGCACTTGCATGTAATGAACTTGGATATTTAGCTGAGATTTCCACACAAAGTGGTGAAGGTACAACTTGTTTTTTTCTTGCTGCTTATAGTGAAATGTGAGAGGAAAGATACAAATTGAGAGAAGAACTGTTGAAATACAAGCAATTAGTGCTTGTCAGTTTGTGAAATTACCTATCCAGATGACAGAAGGTGCTAACATTTAGAGATTCACTATCAGAAAAGCATGCTCCGAAGTGTAAGCCAAGGGTGAGGCTGGACAACTTTTTGCTAGTGCCTTAGAAACATCAAAAGTCAGAGTATTCAGTCACATAGAGGGCTCTTTGAAGAGATTAGGCATATAACTCGTGGATTTCCTCAGCCGTCTAAGCAGAAGCCAGGAATAGAGGATATGATGTGATGATGGAAGCACCCAACAGCCATGGAACGTGAGTAGTCTCTGGAAGCTGGAAAAGGTGAGGAACTATTATTCCCCAAGAGCCTCTAGAAGGAATGCAGTCTTAGATTTTAGTCCTATAAGACCTATTTTGGATTTCTGACCTCTGGAATTTTAAAATGATAAATTTGTGCTGTTCTGAGCCACTGAGTTTGTGGCAATGTGTTATAGTAGCAGTAGAAAACTAATACAGAGTTTGGTCTATAATTGTAATGCCCTTGTCTGGTTTTGGTGTCAGGATAATACTAGCTATATGGGATGGGTTGAGAATTTCTAATATATCAAATTAGGGATACTGTTAGGTGTGTTTAATAAGAGACACTGGCCAGGCATGGTGTAATCCCAGCCTGTAATCCTGTAATCACGCCTGTAATCCCAGCACTTTGGGAGGCCAAGGCAGGAGGGTTACCCGAGGTCAGGAGTTTGAAATCAGCCTGGTCAACGTGGTGAAACCCTGTCTTTACTAAAAATACAAAAATTAGCCCGGTGTGGTAGTAGGTGCCTGTAATCCCAGCTATTCAAGAGGCCGAGGCAAGAGAATTGCTTGAACCCGGGAGGTGGAGGTTACAGTGAGCCGAGGTGGTGCCATTGCACTCCAGCCTGGGCAACAAGAATGAAACTCCGTCTCAAAAAAAACCAAAAAACAGAAAAGAGACACTGCAGATAATAACAGTAGTGAACTGGAAGATGTATCAAAAGAAATCATTCAGCTTGGTGCAGCGGCCAATGCCTGTAATCCCAGCACTTTGGGAGGCCGAGGCAGGCAGATCACCTGAGGTCAGAAGTTCAAGATCAGCCTGGCCAACTTGGTGAAACCCCGTCTCTACTAAAAATACAAAAATTAGCTGGATGTGGTGGTGGGCGCTTGTAATCCCAGTTACTCGGGAGGCTGAGGCAGTAGAATCGCTTGAACCTGGGAGGCGGAGGCTGCAGTGAGCCGAGATTGTGCCACTGCACCCCAGCCTAGGTGACGGAACAAGACTCTTGTCTCAAAAAAAAAAAAAAAAAAAAAGAAATGGTTCAAACTGAAGCATAGAAAGTGTAAGGAATGAGAAGAACCTAAGAGCTATATGGATTGAAGTGACAAATTCTAACGTACCTGAATTTATAGACCCAGAAAAAGAGTGAGTTGAAACATGGACAGAAACAATATTGAGAAGAAGAAAAATTTCCCAAATAGATGTAAAACTTAAATCTCAATTCAACATGTAAGAAACTGTTAACTTCATGCAGGATATGCAGGCCTGGAACTGTCATGGTAAAAGTGATTAAAAACAAAGACAGCTGGCCACTGCGGTGCATCCCTGAAATCCCAGCTACGCAGGAGACTGAAGTGGGAGGATTACTTGAGCCCATGGGCTCCAGACCACCTGGGCAACATAACAAGACCTCATCCCCCCAAAAAGAAAAAAGAAAAATTCTAAGGCAATGAAAGAATATTAAAGCCAGGCATAAAGGAAGTGACCTATATTTTCAAAACAGCAGCAATAACACTAACAACTGGCCTTTCAACAGAAACCATATGAGCCAGGGAATTACAACTTTAAAATGCTAGAAGACAGTAAGCAACAAGGTAAAGCAAAACAATCTGTCATCCTAGAATTTTATACCCATTGGAGAACATTTTCTACAATTCTTCACCCACCTCGCCCATCGCCTCTCAAAAATCAGTGATGGCAGAATAACAAGTATGGGATTAACTCTGTTGTCTCTATAGTTAAAAACTCTAGACAAAATATATTTTAAAAGTTACTTAAAAGCTTTGAAGAGCAACTAGAAACAGGCAGAAATTTAAAGACAGAATTTAAGAGGATTTAAACACAGAATTAATAGAATCACATTCAGTGATATTAGTGTCTATACAGCTTTTCTCGGGGGTATCCCTCAGTCTTTGTTAGGTGGTACAGGTAGAACTCAGACTTAAGCCATAGTTGTACTGGCTGGAGTTTGATTCTTCTATACTGGCTGGAAAATAGGAATTCAGAAAGGAGGAAGCCAAAGCTGAGCAGCTCCAAATTCTGCACATCTCTAGCTTGCTCCAGAATTATTAAACATAGGCATTTTGAGAGCAAGCATGAACTAGAATGCTGAAAAAGCTGTACAGAGATTTCAGCTGCTGTCTATCACAGAGAGCATACAATTTACAGTTTTAGTCCTGCTCAGAGATAAAAATCTTCGCTTTTCCATTGGAATTCCAAATGGCCCATACATTGAGAGTAAAGGCTACATCCTAATGAAGATTCACTTGAGAAATAAGGGAAAAATCAAAATAGACTTTTCTAATAAATTACAAAAGCCTCTAAGTTCAGGGTGATCTACCAATAATTTCCCTATCTGCTAAACAAAACTAAACACACTCCAAGGAAGATTTTAAAATCAAGAGTTGATACAACATCTCATCAACAATGTACAGTGTACGGCAGGGCACGGTGGCTCACGCCAGTAATCCCAGCACTTTGGGAGGCTGAGGCAGGCAGATCACCTGAGCTCAGGAGTTCAGGACCAGCCTGGCTAACATGGTGAAACCCCATCTCTACTAAAAAATATGATAATTAGCCAGCAGTGGTGGTGCACCTCTGTAATCACAGCTACTTGAGAGGCTGAGGCAGGAGAATTGCTTGAACCTGGGAGGCAGAGGTAGCAGTGAGCTGAGATCGTGTCACTGCCCTCCAGCCTGGGTGACAGAGTGAGACTCCATCTCTGTAGTTAAATGAACGAATAAATGAATGAATGAATGAATGAATGTAAGTGTATTAAATACCCCATTTGAAAAGCAAACATTTGTCAGAATAGAGAAAAAAGCAAAGCCCAAGTATATGCTGTCTAAAGAGATGTGCTTGAAAGAAGAAAGCTGCTATCCCTATTTTTTAATATATGACAAAGTTGAATTATGGACCAGCATATAACAAATAAAAAGGATTATTAAATATGAAAGTATTAATTCAAAATAAGTCATAACAATCCTAAATTTGTATTTAATAGCTTCAAAGTACATGAATCAGAAATTTATAGAACTGAAGGGGGAACTAGATAAATCTACATTTCAGTAATAGATTATAACATTTATCTCTCAGTAAATGAAACAAAGTGAGGATGTAGGAGATTTTGGGAGAAACACCCAGAACTTCTAGATGGACCTAAGGATGTACTTCTTTCCAAAGAAAGATAGACAGTATGCTGGCCTATATAAAAGTCTCAGTGCATTTTAAAAACATTAAAATCAAACCCAGTATGTTCTGTAACCACATCAGAATTAAATTGGAAATCATTAGCAGTAAGATCTAGAAAACCTCACATATTTGTAACTTAAGCAGTATAGTTTTAAATAACACATGGATGAAAGAGGAAATCACAATACATACTACACAATATATTTCAAAATGATAATGCCAGCATGACATGGGATATAGCTAATGCTTATAATTAAGAGATTTATCAGTGATGTACACTCCCACCTCAGGAAACTAGAAAAACAGGAGTACAGTTAACCAAAAATCAGAAGCAAGGAATTATTACAGTAAGAGCCAGAATCAGTTAAATATAAAACAAAAAATCAAAGAGAAACAAGAAAACCATATATTTTGTCTTTTGAGACTTTTAGTAAAATTGATGAACTATGAAAATTTTTCAAGAAAAAGGGAAACCACACAAATTGGACATCCACAAATGATGGCAAGCACATTGTTGTAATTTCTATAGAATAAAATAAGGTACTATTATAACCAACTTTATGCCAGCATATTTGATAATTTAGATATAATGGATAAATTCCTTGACAAATACAACCAGAATCAACATAAGAAGTACATGTGTACATTTGTATGTATACACTCATAAAGAATTATAATCAAACATACTGAATTTTTAGTCTGTTTTCATTTGTAAGTACCATGACTGTGATTTTGAAATCACGTTAATCCTATGTTTCTCCAATTTAAACTGAAACTCATATTTTGTTCTTAAATTGGAGCATTTGACTACTTTAGAAAGTATCATGTCTTCTCAGTTTGCTGTGACATATAATGAGTATCAGAATTAAAGGCATCACATTGTTGGAATATCGTAATTCCTAAAAGCCTGTGATATAAATCATATCTTGTTTATCGAATTTAAAATAATTTATTTGTGTTTTAGACATTATTCAAAGTGAGCACGTCCTTATTAGACTCTTTCCTTTGGGAAATTGAGATGTTTTATCCTAGTATATCAGAAATAACATTTCTTTGTTGTTAATTGAGCAAAAGCATGCTTTTATGTACTTTTCAGTTTTGACTTTCAAAATGTGACATAATATAAGCGAATATAATGTATGGTTTAAAAAATTAAATCCATCTTAATACCCTAAAGCAGTTCTGTTTGAATAGTTATACTTTTGACATTTGTATAAAAATCAGTTTATATTCTACTGTATGCTGCTTTTGCTGAACCTGTATTCTGAAATTAATCTTTGTTGATGCCTAAACCTGTGGTGGTCTCATTTGTATAGCTATAATATACTTGCTGTATATTTAACTATACCTTATTGTGTATATTAGTCTTAATGTTGACTGGCATTTTTATTGTTTCCAGTTGTTAGCTATAATGAAAAAAGTTGTTGTGAAGAATTGTATATGTATCTAATATAAGACTTAAACATTTTTATCTGTGTAATGGGAGATGGGAAATGATACATGATAGTGGTTTTCATTTGCTCTTCTGATATTCATGAAGTTGAGGGTCTTTCACTTGTTGAAGAATTTGAATGCTGTAAATCAAGAGTTCTTTTGTTTTACTGTCTTTTTGCTTTCATTGTATTTGGTTTGTGGCATCATTTGAGAAATAGTCTTTTAAGAAAACACTTAAGGTAAACACTTGAGATAAAGTTCTGCTTCTATAACAATGTTCTGTTATCATATAGGCACTTTTATATGAAACTATCTTTTGTGCAGCATAAAATAATAAATATAGAGGTACTTTAAAAAAAGTTACTTGTAAAGGGTTTCAAAATGGTTTAGAAGTGAAAAGTGCCCAAATTCCCATGTTCTTACAATTAGGCTATTTCATATTGTCATTCTGGCCTAAGCTTCAGTAGTCAAAATAGGCTGGCATCGAAATTGCAGCTGTTTTATTCAGTGTACAGATGTATGTAGTGTAGCTGTAGATCAACTTAAGACTGATCTAAGCTGTAGATCAGCTTCAGACTTTTACATATATGTTAAAGGAGGAAGAAATAGTGAACTAATCACAGAGTTACTTCACCGTTCATTTAAAAATCACCCCACAGAGTTACCTATTGATCTACTACTGAAGTCATACGGGAAGCTTAGGCATGATCCTGATGTTTTAAGTGAATAATGAGATAACTCTGTGATGAGCTCACTATTCATTTCATTATATGTTTGCATGTAGAACCTCAAATTAGTATTTAGTGAAGTACGTTATTCATGGCCAAGCAAGATAAATAGAATATTTCTAAATGAAATGAAAAGTTTGTAGGGCAACCATGCTCAGAATCGGAGTTTCTCTTTGAATTATTAAGATTAAATTATAGACACGATGCTCCTTTACCCCTAAGTGCAGGAAACTTCTCTTAGATAACCACAGTACAATTATACAGATCAGAAGTTCGCACTGACTCTACTATGGACTGCAAATCTTATTCAGCTTTTGCCAGTTGTCCTTCTAATGTTCTTTAGGGCCAAAGAAAAAGAAATCAATTTTCTTTTGCATGGTTTGAGGGTACTAGTAGTTCAGGATCATCTGTTGCATTTTGTTGTCTTGTAGTCTTCAATCTATAACAATTCTACTATCTTTATTTATCTTTCATGGCCTACTGATGGCCTTGACAGTTTTCAAGAATACATGCTAGAAATTATGTCTATATATATATTTACACATATGCACATACATGTATTTTCTAGGTATGTTTGCTGATAGGACCCAGAGGCACACTCCCTCTAGTGATGTATGCGCATATATCTTCCATATTGTCATTTTAAAAATTTTCCACTAAAAGAAATCAGGGCTCCTTGGAGAAATTCTAGTATTGAGGAAGGGTATATATATAGAACATGAGCCTAGAATGTTTTACTGTGTTAGAAAGCAAGGAAATGCTTAAAGAACGATGGGGGACAAGTTAATAGCAAGCAGGATCCTGCTTTAATGGGGTCTCAAGACCAATTCTTATTTCCCTCAAGCATCAGAATTAATAATGATAGTAACAATATACCTATGTAATAAAGTTAGAGTCCATATTGATAGAAATTAATGGACAAGAAAGGAATGTTTTTCCTTATAGCTTGGTGCCAACTAACAAATGTAGAAAGAATGACAGAATTAGAAAGTCTCCTTTTGATAACCACAGTAGTAGTAATTGTTTTAGGAACAATTATAAAAATGCTAAGACTAACTGTTCAAAAGTTTGGCGAGAAATAAGGTATGTAAATAGTCTCAAGAATCTGCATACAGATACTTAACTAATTATAAAGGTGGAAATAACTAATATAGCGACACTTGGCAGACGCTGCCATACTTCGGATGTCATGTGCGTCTTGATGTTTGGTAGCTTGTTTTTATTTTTATTTATTCTTTTGAGATCATTTTGTCACCCATGCTGGAGTGCAGTGGTGTGATCTCGGCTCACTGCACCTTCCACCTGCTGGGTTCAGGTGTTTCTCCTGCCTCAGCCTCCTGAGTAGCTGGGACTACAGGCGCGCACCACCACACCTGGCTAATTTCTGTATTTTTAGTAGAGACGGGGTTTCACCGTGTTGACCAGGCTGGTCTCAAATTCCTGACTTCAAGTGATCCACCTGCGTCAGCCTCTGAAAGTGCTGGGATTACAGGCGTGAGCCACTGTGCCCAGCCGGAAGCTTGTTTTTTAAAGCAAGTAGTTTTATTAATCCTTATAGTCCTATATTTTAAAGAGATCATTTAAAGTTAAGTCTTTACTTTGAATCTGATGTTGAAAATGTGAACAGCCAAGCGAACACTTTTCTTTTTCTTTAGGTGAGTGCTCCAGTTGTAACATCTACCACTCAGGAAAAGCCAAAGGATAGTGATCAGTTTGAATGGGTGACCATTGAACAGTCAGGGGAGTTAGTTTATGAAGCACCAGAAACTATCGCGGCTGAACCTCCACCTATCAAGTCAGCAGTACAGACCATGTCCCCCATACCTGCCCATTCTTTGGCTGCTTTTGGATTATTTCTTCGTCTTCCGGGCTATGCCGAAGTGCTACTGAAAGAGAGAAAACATGCCCAGTGCCTTCTTAGATTGGTATTGGGAGTAACAGATGATGGAGAAGGAAGTAAGTGTTTAGTATTAAATTTGTCAGTACATATGTGAATAGATTGTGTGAAGTTATCCAGATCATTGCCTGTTGTTCATCATTTATTTCCTTCATAGTTAAGCTGTTAGATGATTTGTTGTAGGTGGTGTTGTAGGTGGTTAGTTATAATAAATCCTAAGGAATCTTCATTTTCATCTCTGTATTCATTCAAAAATTATTTTCCTTGTGCTGACAAAACTGTTGGGCATCACTGGAGGGATTTAAACATGAAGCAGTTATTTAGAGCTACCCCCAAGTAGCTAATGTTCTCCAGTAATAGTAACAAGGGATGTATATAAACATGTAGACTTAGCAAGTTATAAAATCCCTTGAGCACTCTTGAGTGCAGTATTATGGAGAAACACACGTGTGAGAGAGATTATTTATTTACTACACAGCAGTGTGAATGAAGTGGGATAGTAGTTTTTAGTGGGGCCTTGAAGGACAGGTTAGATTTAGGTTGTGATGAGTTATCTCAGAAAGAAAATAAATGGAATGAGCAGTGTTTCCAGGTTAAAATCTGTGAGAGGGGTAAGTTAGCTGATGAAAATTTGTACAAAAAGCAGCATTGTGAGCATTTTAAAAGCTAATATTGGTAACAGATCATGGAAAAAACTTGCTTAAGAACTTTAAATTTTATTTTGAATAGCAGTAAAGGCTTATTAAAATGTGTTAAGATCAGTAATGTGTTGAATATAGTTTTTTTTAGAAAATGAATCTGGTAGGAATACTTAGATTAAAGAGAACAGAATCAGGAAAATAATGCCATAATATGTATTAATGATAATATAGAATAATAAGAGAAGGCTGTGATGATTGTTTCCTTTGGGTTGGCATTGTTATTTAATAGAAAGAAAAACTGAAGAATTACAGGATAGCCTCACAAGTAGATTTTCATTTGGGTGACCTCTGCATTTTCACTTACTGTTTATTCTCTTAATATTTACTAGACAATTAATACTTCCTTATGTTATTTTAAAATCACAAGGTTTTGATTCGGTTGATTTCTTTCACATGCCATTTAGAAAGAATAAACTGTTAAGTCCTGTACTACAAAGTATATTTAATCTAATAAAACTATATGAATTTATTTGTAGATCTCGAAACTCTGAAGCTATCAAATATTCAAAGTAAATATTTTTTCCTTTATATTTTCCTAACAACAAAAATCCCTCATAAATGTTGGCATATAAGTGGGCCCGTGTAGTTTAAACCTTTGTTATTCAGGTATCAACTGTATTTATTTTAGTAGGTCAGGAATTTCTAATTGCTTGATCTGATTTTTTTTTTAAGTAGGTAGAGGGGTAAGAACCATTTTTTTTATTGATACAATAGTTGTACATATTTATGTTAAACATATGATATTTTGATACAGGCATAGAATGTGTAATAAGAACCATGATATTTCAACACTCTGTTACTACAGTGTTAAAGTAGGTGTAACCCTAAACAGAAAAGGAAAAAAAAAAAGCCTTTCTGTAATTTCACACTATTTTTAATGCATATACAATGAATTTTTATTAAAAAGCATAGTTATGATATCTCTTTCTGTAATAATTGTTTCGTGTACCATCCACGTAGCATTGCTTTCTTTGCATTTAATACCCCTTCCTGGCTAGAACCCAGTAGAACACTGTTGGGAAAAAAATAGTTTTACTTGTTCATTATCTGTTCATGGTTAAAGCTACTCCCAAGGAAAGCAGTTACTTTCTTACTGTTTAAGATACTACTAATGCTTCTTTTCTATTGTTCAGGTTTTAGTTTAGATTTTATTTGTAATAATTTTGACATAATCTATAGCTATTATCATACATGTTTCCATTTTTTTTGAGGTTTATATGTACTGTGTCTGACAGTTTTTCCTGACACTTATTCGTGATTAAATTTTAAGATATTACCGTTCTATTTGTAGTATTTGGTTTTTAAATAATTTAGTGATATTATTTTGTATTACAGTGTCATTATTAATTTATGATCCTGTATGTAGCTTCTTACTGTGCTTTAACTGTTTTTAATCTTGAAGTCGTCTTCTTTTTTCAATCTAGGTCATATTCTTCAATCTCCATCAGCCAATGTGCTTCCAACCCTTCCTTTCCACGTCCTTCGTAGCTTGTTTAGCACTACACCTTTGACAACTGATGATGGTGTACTTCTAAGGCGGATGGCGTTGGAAATTGGAGCCTTACACCTCATTCTTGTCTGTCTCTCTGCTTTGAGCCACCATGCCCCACGAGTTCCAAACTCTAGCGTGAATCAAACTGAGGTAGGTTCACTTTTAATTATTTCAGTTATTAAAAAAACTAGTTTTAATTAGGGAGTACAGAGTAAAGTTTTTTTCTGAAGTAATCTTTCAGAGACTTGGGTGTTCCATTTTCACATCTAAGAGGATATTTAAAACATTATAAATTAATTGCTTTCTCTGTTAGTCTCCTTTAGTAAACCAAAAAGAAATCTATCTACTTGAAAAACAGGATTTAAGTGCTTAATAAGCTTTCCCATTTGCCAAGATATGCTGAATTTATACTGTGATCCTTCTTCCTTTCCTTTTTGAACTTTCAAGAATAATACTATAGAATGGGCGTTGTGGGTGGGGATCTAGCCAGTGCAGTAAAACAGGAAATTCAAGAAAGAAAGAGAAAAATTCCTCATTATTTCAATATGATTTAATTGTATTGTAGAAAATACCAGAATAGGCTGGGTGCTATGGCTCACGCCTGTAATCCCAGCACTTTGGGAGGCTGAGGCGGGTGGATCACCTGAGGTCAGGAGTTCGAGACCAGCCTGGCCAACATGGTGAAACCCCGTCTCTACTAAAAATGCAAAAATTCACTGGACGTGGTGGCCGGCGCCTGTAATCCCAGCTACTCGGGAGGCGGAGGTGGGAGAATCACTTGAACCCAGGAAGTGGAGGTTGCAGTGAGCCCAGATTGCGCCATTGCACTCTAGACTGGGCGACAAGAGCAAAACTTTGTCTCCAAAAAAAAAAAAGAAGAAAAGAAAATACCAAAATAATTAGTGGCATAAGTGAGTTTATTAATGATACAACATGGGGTCAGTATATAAAAATTAGTTAATGTTTACATACTAGCAACAGACACATAAAATGAGCTTTATAAAGATATATTTTAGAATAGCCCCAAAAATAGAAAATTTCTATGAATAAATCTGAAAAATATGTATAATACCTCTTTATGAATTTTTTGGCCAGGCATGGTAGCTCATGTCTGTAATCCCAGCACTTTGGGAGGTGGAGGCAGACAGATCACTTAAAGTTAGGATTTCGACACCACCCTGGCCAGCATAGTGAAACTCTATCTCTATTAAAATTACAACAATTAGCCAGGCCTGGTGGCTCACACCTATATTCCCAGCAACTTGGGAGGCTGAGGCAGGGGAATCTGTCTTTGCTCATGTATATCTTCGATGGGTTAGATATGATAGCGCAATGGTATTATTTCTTCCCAGATCAATCCTTAAGTTTGATACAATTCCAGGTTCATTCTGGAAGAAGTTTACAAACCATTTATAAAATGTATATAAACATGCAAAGGGTTAGGAATAGTTGAGATACCCTTTTACTATATCCTAAAAAGATCTGCTCATATCTCAATTCAATTTTGAGTCATTGACTTTTTAGGTTCTAGGGTGGTTTATCCCTTCTTTTCTTGATAAATATTTTAAAATATTTATTTATTTATTCTTAAATATAAGCACTTTGTCTCCATTTACCCCTTCCCCCAGCCCCTGGCAATTAGCAATCTGCATTCTGTCTCCATGCATTTACCTATTCTGGATATTGCATATAAATTGAATCATGTAATGTATTGTTCCTTGCGTCTGTCTTCTTTCATTTAGTGTAATGTTTTCTAGGTTTATTCATGTAGCATATATCAGTATTTCATTTCTTCTTATGGCTGAATAAATATCCTGTTTGTTGATTCATTCATCTGTTGGTTGGTATCTGGGCTATTTTCTAATAATCTTTTAGTTTAAATGGTGCTACTGAAAACGTGTGTCTATTTCAGTACCAGTTTTTAATCTGTTTTAGTACTAGAAGTGGAATTTCTGGGCCGTACAGAAAATCTGTGTTTAGTTTTTTTGAGCAACCACCAAACTGTTTTCCATAGTAGCTGCATCATTTTACTTTCCCAGTGATAAATATTTTTGAAGATAAGCAAAAACAAATTGTAATTGATTTTCATTTTTTGTTATTTTAAGCCACAGGTGTCAAGCTCTCATAACCCTACATCAACAGAAGAACAACAGTTATATTGGGCCAAAGGAACTGGCTTTGGAACAGGCTCTACAGCTTCTGGGTGGGATGTGGAACAAGCCTTAACTAAACAAAGGCTGGAAGAGGAACATGTTACCTGCCTTCTGCAGGTATATTTTGTAAACTTGATATTGTTCATAATAATGTGTTTTTTTGTATTATTTTAAAATATTGATAACTAATCCAACTATCCTCAGCTATGTTTATGCCCACTTGTGGTTCTTCTTCCCAGTGCATTCTAAGATACCACTGGATAAAGATTGTTCTTGCTTACTTGTAACTGTATTTCTTCGCTCTCAACTAGCTTCTTCACTGAGAGGAAAGTGGCAGGGATGAAATTATCTAGTAGCTGGAAGATGCATCTTCCTACAGGCATTTTCTTGTTTAATGTGTTGTATGTGGGCATTTTTTTTTTTTTTTAAACTGTTACTTTTTTATATGCATTTTGGTTGCTTACTTTTTTTTTTTTTTTGAAACGGAGTTCACTCTGTGACCCAGGCTGGAGTGCAGTGGCGTGATCTCGGCTCACTGCAACCTCCACCTCCCAGATTCATGGTTGCTTACATTTTTAAAGATAACTTTTTGGCTGGGCGTGGTGGCTTACGCCTGTAATCCCAGCACTTTGAGAGGCCAAGGTGGGTGGATCACCTGAGGTCAGGAGTTTGAGACCAGCCTGGCCAACGTGGTGAAACCCTGTCTCTACTAATAATACAAAAATTAGCTAGTCTTGGTGGCAGACACCTGTAATCCCAGCTACTGAGGAGGCTGAGGCAGGAGAATCACTTAAACCCAGGAGACAGAGGTTGCAGTGAGCCAAGATTGCGCCATTCCACTCCAGCCTGGGCGACAAGAGTGAAACTCTGTCTCAAAAAAATAGATAGATAAATAACTTTTCTAGATTTCAGGCAAATTGAACAAGAATAGAAAGTCTTTATACCACAGAAATGTATAGGGGAAATACTTAATGAAAAGATTAGCTTTGCTTCCTGCATCAGCTAATTGAAGTCGGTTAACACGTTGAATGTGTCTTCTGCAACTCTAGAATGCTCCTTCTAGTATAAAGTTATAAGATTTTGTTACCCTCAAACTGTGAATTGAGTCTATTCAATAAAATATGTAAATAATACAGAGTTGATACTATGTTATGTTCGCAGTTGTATTGTTTTTATATGTCTAGTCATATGTAATGTACCATCCTTTGTAAGCAACACTCTCAGACAAAACAGATCCTTCCCTTTTGAAAATTTAAACAAATAGTTATTTTAAAACATCATATAAGGTACTGTTTAAGTAGAAAATATGTACTGTTAGTATTCAGATTGAATTTCTAACCTACCATAAAAATTTTTGAAGTATGTGAAACTGAAATCCAAATTAATTTCAACAATTTTTAGGTTCTTGCCAGTTACATAAATCCTGTGAGTAGTGCGGTAAATGGAGAAGCTCAGTCATCTCATGAGACTAGAGGGCAGAACAGTAATGCCCTTCCTTCTGTACTTCTTGAGCTTCTCAGTCAGTCCTGCCTCATCCCAGCCATGTCATCTTATCTACGAAATGATTCAGGTAAATAATCCCTGTAAATGTCTTTGTGGATGAATAATTTTGTTTGCTTATTTTATTGTTGTCTAATAGTAAGCTTCAATTGAAATACTTGATGGATTTATTTCCTAAAAAGTATTCTGGAAATATTTGATTGTTTTTTTGGTGCCCTTAATTTGATACTGTGTCATCACTTACCCTAGAACACAGAATAAAAGTTTCATTATTCCTTTGTCTTTATCTGTGAAAGGTGAAAGTACACTTTTTCCTTTTAATTATCTGTAACTGAAAATAATAGGACAAAGTCTGACAACTTCATGACATCATTCTGATCTGAATATAGTCAAACTTCTGTGGATTTTAAATATTTTTGTCAAACACAATTGCTGACAACAGTTATTTTTGAAGAAAAGCAGATACATAAATCACTCAAGTCCATAGGTACTTCATAAGAAGATGATTAATTTCTTAAAATTCAATAATAAAAGTACTATAGCTACTTATTTTGCCAGTATACAGCTGATTATTGATTGAATAATATAGTTTATTATTTCTTTGGTTACGGAATTATCATCTAAGAAATGTATTCTTTTCCTAAGAATAGAAAGTTACATGTTCAGAAATGTATAGATATTTCCAAGAGAAACAAGCAGTTAACAGCTACTTCTTTCAGCCAAAACCTTTATTATTTATTATTTCAACTCTGTTCTCATATTCTTATCTCTGTCTTTATTTATATTCTTACTCATGAAAATAAACATGTATGTATTTCATTAATTTATTAAGGAAGAATAGATAAGGAAAACAATGGGAGTGAATCTTGGTAGTCTATTTTGTGGTTGGTAGCAGCTAAGTGACACAATTGGATGTTTGGTAAAAGTGTTAGTATTTGAAGGGATTATTGCCCATATTCCCCAGTATCAGGAGGATTGTTGTCCTTTAAAAATGTGCCGTGTCGCAGTCTGTCTCAAACTCCTTCATGAAAGTATTGGACTGATTTTTTTGTTTGTTTAGATTGACTTGTTTGGTACATCAGATTGGTCTTTTTAAAAAAGTAGATGTCAAATGCATGTAGTATATTTTTTGATTAAAATGTTTGAGACTATAATTTTAATTTTAGATTATATAGAACAATTGAATAGGGTGAGATGGGTTTCTCTTTATCTCACATCTCTATTATTGAAGTAATATTTTCTTAATCCTTATACTTTGAAGACCTGACCTACCAAAAATTTTAAATTTCTGTTTTAGTCTGAAATTGACTCTCTTATAACACTGAGCTTTTACCTTTATGATTCATTGTCAAAAAGGAAATCCAGGATTATTTACATAATATTTACAGTAATTGCTATTCATGTAAGTGCACTTCCTGGAAAGGTGTGTATGTTAACAAACTGATTTTTGGTAAATGTATGGAATTGCAGAGACTTAGATATTATATCTTGGAACTATTTTAGAAATTTAATGTGACAGATCAAAGTTTGACCTTTCTTTTGTGATTCATTATTTTCCTGGAAAAAAGAAATTTCTTTCATTAGGTTTAGATGTTCTTGAATTTGGTATCTTGTCCAGTGGTTAATTCTAATTGATATATTTGGATGTGGTAACAAATACTTATTTTGAGATAATTCCTTGTATTAAGATAAAATGATGTAACTTGTATTTGGTAGGTTAAACGGTAGCTTGCCTCCTAAATGATATTAAATACGGATTGTTTTCAGGAAAACACAGCTTAATATTATATAAGTAAAAATAAGTATGTAAGTAAATATATAATTATATAAGTAAATATAAATATAAAAATGTAAATATATAGTTATCAGTTTTGGTTAGAATAGTAATAATTAATTTTTTAAGTGGCTGTTATTTATTTATTTGAGACAGGGTTTCCCTCTGTCATCCAGGCTGGAATGCAGTGGCACGATCTTGGCTTGCTGCAACCTCCACTTCTCAGGCTCAAGCAATTCTGTTGCCTCAGCATCCTTAGTAGGTGGGATTACAGACATGCAGCAGCATGCCCGGCTAATTTTTGTATTTTTGGTAGAGATGGGGTTTCACTATGTTAGCCAGGCTGGTCTCAAATCCTGGCCCATGTGATCTGCCCACCTTGGCCTCCAAAAGTGTAGATATACAGACGTGAGCCAACACGCCCTGCCTTAAGTGGCATTTAAAAATCTGAACAAATTATCTAGCCAGAGTCTTCCTTAGACTTAGTAAAATTTCTATTTTGGAAAATTAGTCTAAAGTTTATTTTCCAATTTTTTCTTCTTTTTTTTTTTTTTTTTTTGAGACAGAGTCTCGCTATGTCGGCCAGGCTGGAGTGCAGTGGCCGGATCTCAGCTCACTGCAAGCTCCGCCTCCTGGGTTTATGCCATTCTCCTGCCTCAGCCTCCTGAGTAGCTGGGACTACAGGTGCCCGCCACCTCGCCCGGCTAGTTTTTTGTATTTTTTAGTAGAGACGGGGTTTCACCGTGTTAGTCAGGATGGTCTTGATCTCCTGAGCTCGTGATCTGCCCGTCTCGGCCTCCCAAAGTGCTGGGATTACAGGCTTGAGCCACTGCGCCCGGCCCAATTTTTCATTTGTGTATATAGTATTATTTTTGGCAATGTGGGAGTTGAGGTATGTGACAGGATCCACTCCACAATCTTTTACTTCATTTAGTTGTCATGTCCTTTTCTTCTCCTATAATCTGGAAGAGTTCCTAGTCTACCTTTATCTTTCATAATACTGATATTTTTTATAGAATATAACCATTTATTTTATAGAATATTGTACAGATTGGTCTGTAAGTGTGAGAGTAGTCCTCATAATTTTGCCTGAGATAATTGTATTCAAGGGATGACTTGCTTATATTGCTAGCAGATGATATACAAAAACACCGACCTAATATAATAATCTTTTCTGAGAACTTTAGAAAATAATGCCCATTTTCGTTCTATAACATGTTTTTAAATGATTGGTGAGCAAGACAAGAAAAATATAGGGAACATACTAGTTTATGCCCTACTTTCAGTGCAGAGATTGGTCTGTCATTGATTTTAAATATAAATTGTGGTTTCTGTCCCACACCCTTTTTGCCCTTATTTTCTGGCTACAGGTATACGTTAGATACTTTGTAATCTTCAAACTTTTATGTTTAATGACTATAGATTGAGATGAATACCAGAGTCTGCTCCTCATTTTAATAAAACCTTCAAGTTCTCATATTAATGAGTTTACTATGTAGCTGGTTAGCTAAGTCTGTTTTATTTCAATAGAAGTTTAAAAACTGGCCTGAACATATTAAATGATAATACTAAGCTGGCCATAAGGATCAACAATAATTGCTCATAAAATTGATCTTCAGTTTTAGTTCTGAACATCTTTGCATCAAAGGTCATAAGAGAATGTTGTTTGTTGTAAAATTATTACCAGAATAGAGGAAGCATACAAGCTCCTTAGGGGAAAGGACAACCTTTTTTCCATTACTAACTTGTCACAATTCTACAACTGAGACACAGATCCTATTCTCCAGAGGCAGGCACTGATTATATTTAGTGATTTAATCATTAAGTATATTTAGCCATTAAATAGTTGCCTAAGAACTTTTTACTTGCATAATAATGGCTGTACCATTATTTAACCTAATTTACTTTTAGATTGTTATTTTATTTGTAAAATTTAAAATTATTAGATGCTTTTGGGAACATTTATGTATCCAGAGCTTTATACATTTAGTATTCTTAAGATAAACTCCTGGCCAGGCACAGTGGCTCACGCTTGTAATCCCAGCACTTTGGGAGGCCAAGGCAGACGGATCACCTGAGGTTGGGAGATCGAGACCAGCCTGACTAACATGGAGAAATCCCATCTCTACTAAAAAAAAAATAAATAAAAAATAAAAAAATTCAAAATTAGCTGGGTGTGGTGGCGCATGCCTGTAACCCCGCTGTGTGGGAGGCTGAGGCAGGATAATTGCTTGAACCCAGGAGGCGGAGATGGCACCGTGATGAGCCATGATGGCACCATCTCACTCTAGCCTGGGCAACAAGAGTGAAACTGTCTCAAAAACGAAAAAAGATAAATTCCTGATATTTCATCTTTTTGAATTCACTGTTTCTAGCATAAAATTTTTATGACTTAATGGTAGTTTTCCTGCTATTTTGACATCTTTTTGTAGGTCTTAAAATGGGTGGAGAGGAAAATTTAGATATGTAAATGAATGGAGACTTATTTTTTATTTTATTTTTGAGACGGAGTCTCATTCTCTTGCCCAGGCTGGAGTGCAGTGATATGATCTTGGCTCACAGCAACCTCCGCCTCCCAGGTTCAAGCAATTCTCATGCCTCAGCCACCCGAGTAGCTGGGACTACAGGCGCCCGCCACCCGCCTTGCTAATTTTTTGTGTGTTTTTAGTAGAGACAGGGTTTCACCATGTTGGCCAGGCTGGTCTCGAACTCCTGACCTCAAATGATCCACACCCCTCGGCCTCCCAAAGTGCTGGGATTATAGACAGGCATGAGTGACCACCCGGCCTATAAATGAATGGAGACTTTTAAAAAAGTGTTTGGTGGCATTACAGCAGAAACATAAATCTTCATATTTAGGCCAAATTAATCAGATTTATCAAAGGTTAACATCATGGTTCCAGTTACTCAAAATAGTAAGTTTGATGCTTTAATAATTTGTTTCTTATTGCTTATTAAAATAAAGACATATGTTAGTATTCTAGATAGGAAAATACATTAATTATTTTCTCATTTTAATTTCTTTCTCAACATTTTCACTTCCACTTTTCATAGCAAATGGTATTCTGGAAGTTGCATTTTGTATGCCAGAATGATTTTTTCTCCAGCCGCTGTTAGTATGGAGTTACCCCACCGGCCACTAGATGGAGTTCCTGTTTCATTTTTAGAAGTATTTGGTAACATTCAAATGTTAATGTTAACAGGCAGAATGTTACTTTAGAGACCCCAGCCTTCTGTTTTAGAAAATGATATGTTCCTTTTTTTAGAAAACAGCATATTAAAACTCAGCACACATTAAATTATTTGCCATTAACTTAGTGAGGTATGCTACAAATTCTTATTGAAATCAAATCTTTACCTTTTTAATACTGATCTTATTATATGGGGATGAATATTCTTTCAGAGTATAAAGGGAAATTGCTGTTATCCTGGTTAATCTGACAATTTACAGATTAGGGAAGAACAAATGAAATATAGAAAAATGTATTCAGTTCAAGTTTAACTGGTTAGCGGTAACATGGTGATTATAAAACTCACTTATTTTCAAGTTTAAAAGCAAGGTATAAGTGGATTTTGTCATTATGAGAAAGAAAAATGAGTAACTGATATGTTAGAGTAAGGTAGACATGAGAGAGCAGGCACAGGACTTCATTGGGAAAATTATAAAGTACTGATTTGGCTGGTTATCTTAGTTAAATGATGGTATATACTAGGATTAAAATTTTTGATTTCCCTAATATTGGTTTGACAGTTTTATGACAAACTATAATGTGTCAAAACCCATTACTGCATTTTGATATACCATCTGATTTTTCTCACAGAGTATTTTGTGTGTTTAAAGCTGTTTTTGTTATTACCTTTGGATATGTTTCTTTAAGAGTTGGTATTTAATTTCATGAGTATACTGTTTGAGAATAAGGTTAATTTTGTTGTTATGACAAATGTCTTAATTTAAAGATGACCATATTTATTAAATTCAAATTACTTAGTAGTTACTTCAAAGTAAATTTGCAGTTGGAAACTAGCCATCTTGCTAGGTCTCAGGGCTCTCTAGATTAAAAAGGACATAGAAATTGTATTAGTGCTCTTACAGGAAAAGATAAGATTTGATACCAATAGAAAATATATAATTTTTAAACACTTTATTTTGTTGATATACACTGCCTGAGAAACAATTAAAAATTACCGAGCTGTCATAACATGATACTTAACTGTATATCCTTATTTTTAGCTTTCATGGTATTAGTTCATTTGAAACTGTCAAATTATGCCGTTTCTTTGTACTGTTTTAATAAAGAGTCTGGCTGCTGTGGTGGTGGTTCATGCCTGTAATCCCACCACTTTGGGAGGCCAAGATGAGAGGATTGCTTGTGCTCAGAAGTTTGAGATCAGCCTTGGCAACATAGTGAGACTTCATCTTTATGAAAAAGTAAAATAGGCTGGGTGAAGTGGCTCACGCCTGTAATCCCGGCACTTTGGGAGGCCAACGCGGGCGAATCGTGAGGTCGGGAGATTGAGACCAGCCTGACCAACATGGTGAAACCCTGTCTCTACTAAAAACACAAAAATAGCTGGGTATGGTGGCGCGTGCCTGTAATCCCAGCTATTCAGGAGGCTGAGGCAGGAGAATCGCTTGAACCCCGGAGGCCGAGGTTGCAGTGAGCCACTGCACTCCAGCCTGGGCGACAGAGTGAGACTCCTTCTCAAAAAAATAAAAAATAAATAATAAAATAATCTATCAGATTATTCTACTAAGTAGAGTAGCAGACCAGGAGTGGTGGCTCACACCTGCAGTTCCAGCACTTTGGGAGGCTGAAGTTTGAGGATCACCAGCCTGGGCAACTTAGACCCTGTCTCTATAAAAAACAAACAATCAGCACTCGCCTGTAGTCCCAGCTACTTGGGAGGTGGGATCCCAGGAGGGTGAGGCTGCAGTGAGCCGTGATCACACCACTACACTTCAGCCTGAGTGTCAGAGTGAGACCCTATCTCAAAAAAAACAGGTAGAGTAACCTGACACTTTATTTTTAGCCCAAACTTTACTTTAATAGTATTTTAATATGGCTCTAGTTTTTGTGAGAATTAGCTGAGCAATACAAATAAAATTTAAAACACTTGCCCATGTTTAATGTATTTATTTCTGTATATGGTCACTCATAAGATATGTTGATGGCCACTAAGTATCTATAATGTAAATGCTTATCAACAAATGTTAATTCCTTTTATTTAGAGTTTTCATTTTTGTCAAGGTCATCCAATATGGAAATAACTTTCGTATAGAACATATCATTCTATGTGTTAAATAATTATGACTGGTAAGTTTTATAAGGGGAGGACTGGTTGCTTAAAATTTAGATGAGTTTTGAATTGCTTTGATTTGTACAGATTTGTAAGGATAAAGTATTAGTTCACTTCTCACACACTTTAGGGATACCATTCTTGATTACCCAGAGTAGTCCTTTCTTTCCTATGAACTGCTCACATACCTAATCCTTATATTGTCACCTTTCACATTATAGTCCAGCTATTAAGAAAGTGTATACTTTCTTAATCAGATTTCCACGTAACTACCTACCAGATTAGCCGTAACTCTCCATTTCTTCTATCAAACATCCCAGTTAAGTGTGAGTTGTGTTTGTTTCCAGATTTGTTTATGCCAGTTGTATTTACACTATATAATTATTATGCAAACTAGATGTTTTTATGGTAAATCATGAAATGCTTAAAAAAAGTCCTACAGACCAGGTGCAGTGGCTCAAGCCTGTAATCCCAGCTCTTTGGGAGGCTGAGGCAGGTGGATCACCTGAGGTTAGGAGTTCGAGCCCAACCTGGACAACATGGCGAAACTAAAAATACAAAAATTAGCTGGGTGTGGTGAATGGGCACTTGTAGTCCCAGCTACTTGGGAGGTTGAGGCACGAGAATTGCTTGAGCCCAGGAGGCAGAGTTTGCAGTGAGCCGAGATCGAGCCACTGCACTCCAATCTGAGTGACAGAGCAAGACTCCATCTCAAAAAACAAAAAGAAAAAGAGTTACTCCAGTTTACTTAGGGAATATATTAAAATGTTAACAATGGTAATTTTATTTTGTATTACCCGCATTTATTAAGAGAAATAATGTCAATACTTTATTGAAACAAGAAAGTTTCTTTTCTATGTAGTCTTTATTTTTCTGTGTGGCTTTATGTTTACAACTGCTTAACTACCAAAAGTCATGCTAATACTTATTTCTTTTGAGATACTAAAATATAATTTCCAAAGACAGTTTTTAAAATATTCAGTGTTCATTAATGCTAACTAAAACTTTATTTTTCTAAACATTTTCATAGTCTTCTGTCCCATACTGACTAAATTTCCCTTTCCTGTATTAAGTAGATTACTAGAGGCTTAAAAAAAATGTAAACCTAAATGCAGTTTTATTTTAATTAATATATATTTTATATGTACTCTTAGAAAAGTTGTTGTGGCATTTTTGCTGTTGTGTCTTGTATACATTACCAAATCTTGCATGTTTTGGAGTAGTCTATCTTCAGTGTCCATATTCATTGTTTTGTCTTCCCTGTTTTTTTCCTCCGTGAAAAGTTAAAATTTGCCTATTTGCTTTGTTGTAATTTTATTCCTCAAGCTGGAAGCATCATATAGTAATTGCTCTTAGAGCAGGGAGTTACCCTGGGATATATGTTTTAATATTCTGGAGGTGTGCTTTTAAAGGATAGTCTTCTCAGTCTTTCTTGTTAGAGCCAGATTTTGCCCTGAGTGCAGTCCCTTGAACGAGACCTTCAGAGTGTGGTATGGATGTAGACAAAAACAATCACTAAGAGGTTAAGTACTGTTCCAGCTATACCTAACATAGTCAAGATACTTTCTTCTTTTTTTTCTTTCTCTTCTTGCTTCTTTACATCTTCTGCTGTAGTGATGACAGAAGTGCCAGTTTTCTCAGAAAATGTCTTCATTTAGAGAAAAAGAGAATGATTGTGAAGCAAATTGCTATAAAATATATTTATTAGAAATACTGGTAATTATTAGAAATACTGGTAAATACTCGAAAATTGCTAGACAAGAAGTACTAGCTAGTAAATACTAGAAAATTGCTAGGAAATGTATTTACTAGCAGAGAGCTGGTAAATGTATTTATTATATGTGTTGTGTTTCTTGCATAGTTTTTCAGTGTGCAGTCCTTTTTTTTTTTTTTTTTTTTTTGAGACGGAGTCTCGCTGTGTCGCCCCCAGGGTGGAGTACAGTGGCCGGATCTCAGCTCACTGCAAGCTCCGCCTCCCGGGTTTTTACGCCATTCTCCTGCCTCAGCCTCCTGAGTAGCTGGGACTACAGGCGCCCGCCACCTCGCCTGGCTAAATTTTTGTATTTTTTAGTAGAGACGGGGTTTCACCGTGTTAGCCAGGATGGTCTCGAACTCCTGAGCTCGTGATCCGCCCGTCTCGGCCTCCCAAAGTGCTGGGATTACAGGCTTGAGCCACCGCGCCCGGCCCAGTGTGCAGTCCTACTTTAGTCTGTTAACGTATTGGAAAATGATAGTAAATGAGTGTATTTTAATAGAATTTAAAATCTGTTATTTTAACAGTTGGGCTGAAGAGCCGAAAATATAATGAAAATGTAGAAGTTAGATTCTGCCATTTGTGTATTTTATATTTAGTAGCTACAAAGATTCTTAAAATTTTTTACATATCTAACTAGGCTGATGTATTTAATGTGAACTGCAATTTATATACAAAAAAAACTGCACATACTTAGTGTATACAATTTGGTAAGTTTAGAACCTCAACTCCTTTTTAAAGCAACTCTTTTGGGGAGCAGTTGAGCAGAATAGGGATTTAAAATAATTTTTTCCTTTGAAGATTAGGGGATCATTGTGTCATTAATTTTATAATCTAGTATTGAAACTAATTCCATTTTACTAATATTTGGTAAAGCAATTAATAGCAGAGTTCATCTCTTCTTAATAAAATATTTATTTCCACAGATTAAGCATATCACATATTTAAGCTTGAAATAATGGAGTTACTAAATGTCAGCGTTTTAAAATAATTAAAAGAGAAGTGCTCCTTACCCTACTTTGCATCAGGAATAAAGTGTTACCAGTTATGTTGCTTTAGTCCACAATAGTGATGAATGAACCTTTTCTCTTCATGGAGGGCTTCCGAACAAAACCTGGACAAGCTTATGTCAAAGATGGCAAATGTTTTCAGTATATCCTGAAGGAATGTATCTTCTCTGTTAGTAATCTGTGGTAAATTTCACTGTATCTATTTGATATAAATTGCTGGCCTCTGCAAGTAGTAAGTCACACTGTAAATAGGTTCTATTTTTTAGTATTTTTAGGTTTTTGTATATGCTGAATCACATATTTCCTCCAAAATGCTAATGTTTACGGTTATTTCTCTTGAATTTTCTGTCTGATGAACCTTTACACTGTTCTTTTTCTTTTCAGCTGTTTGAAGATACTTTTCCTCATGAAATGTTGTAGTTCCAAATGCAGAAAGTGATTTTATTCCTCTCCGTACTACCAGTTACTACTGGTATAAAATGTTTATTGGCATAAGTATAGTAATGTCACACACCTGCATCTGTAGCTGTTAATGACAATTCCAAGATAGTCTTCAAGCTATGCATAATTCAGCAACAGGTCCTTTTGAGGATTGGAAGGATAGTGACTTTACTTGCCTGGTTGTAAGCTGTAACACTGATTAAACATGCATTTGGTCCTTGCTGAGTAAAGGAGCTACAAGCTCCACTTGGAGACATGGCATTGCCTAACAGCGTGTTGTGCCTCTGTTCTTTCTTTGTCAGTCAGGCAGCACATTGAATCCTGTAATAACAATGAAGTATATGTAAAGGAGCTAAAGTTAAAGATACCTAAGGGTTTTCTGATGAAGCTCTTCATGGCAAAAATAGAATTAAATAATTCAAGATCGAAATAGTTTTTATGTTGTTTTGTGCTTTAACAGGCAGGTTTTTATTAAGAGTTTATTATCTTTCTCCATTCTTGTTGCTGACTGACCACTGGTACACATTAATTGATAAGAAAAGCACATGTCTTAAAAGGAGAGCATAAATCAGCTCTCCATTAGTTTTCCAAGTTCTCCTCTTGGGGGGGTCTTCAAAATCTTTTAAAACTACTACTAATAAAAACTCAGATATAAATAACACATCAGTTTCCAGACATAGGCATAGATTGTCATATGCATTAATATCTCATAGTATTTCACTTAAAGATAAGCATATTTATGTAACGGTTGTCAAGAAAAATACAGAAATACAAAAAACTTGATATTTTTAGTTTAAAATAAAGAAATTTGATATCTTGAGATACTTTTAAAAGTATAGTAATGAAATTTAAAGTTATTTTTTAAATTTTAAAGATTTTTGTGAAATAAACACACAATTTTATCTCTCACATTTTTTGGACTATTCCCAGTCTCATGGGGCAATGCTTATTATTACCTTGTTTTGCTAGCTTTTGCCTTCATACTCCTTGATAAGAAGAGAATATCTTCTTCTGTTTCCATAATGTAAGATTCCCAGTTGGCCTCTCCTAATGCTAACTCAATAGAGTAAAATAGATACCAGTTAAATAAGAGGGAATAGCATGTTTCATTTATTTCAGAGGAGCTGTCTTATTTTATCTATGCCTTTATTCTTACATGTGAATATAATGTAACTATATTTTTTTCTTTCTTTTTCTTCAGTCCAGCTCTGTCACCTGGGCTGGAGTGCTGTAGTGTGCTCATAGGTCACTGTAGCCTTCAACTCTTAGGCTTAAACATCCTTCTGATTAGCTGGGACCACAGGCACCTGCCACCGTGCCCACTTAAGTTTTTAAATTTTTTGTAGAAATAGGTTCTCATTATGTTGCCCAGGCTAGTTTCAAAACTCCTGGCCTCAAGCAATCCTCTTGTCTCAACCTCCTGAGTCACTGGGATTACATACATAAGCCATTGTGCCCAACCTGATTTGTTTTTTTGTTTTTAATATAACATATCGTGCTTTATAAATTGACCTGCAAGTAGGCTGGGCGCAGTGGCTCATGCCTGTAATCCCAGCACTTTGGGAGGCTGAGGCGGGTGGATCACGAGGTCAGGAGTTTAAAACCAGCCTGGCCAACATAGTGAAACCCCATCTCTACGAAAAGTACAAAAATTAGCTGAGCGTGGTGGCAGGTGCCTGTAGTAGTGCCAACTACTTGGGAGGCTGAGGCTGGAGAATCACTTGAACCCAGGAGGCAGAGGTTGCAGTGAGCCGAGACGGTGCCATTGCACTCCAGCCTGGGTGACAGAGTGAGACTATATCTCAAAAAAATTGACCTGCAAGTGACATACTTTTTTTTTCTTTTTTCTTTTTTTGAGATGGAGTCTAGCTCTGTTGGCCAGGCTGGAGTACAGTGGTGCGATCTCAGCTCACTGCAACCTCCACTTCCCAGGCTCAGGCGATTCTCCTGTCTCAGCCTCTTGAGTAGCTGAGACTGCAGGCGTGTCACCACATCTGGTTAATTTTTGTGTTTTTAGTAGAGGCAGGATTTCACCATGTTAACAAGTCTGGTTTGAAACTTCTGACCTCAAATGATCTGCCACCTCGGCCTCCCAAATAGCTGGGATTACTGGCATGAGCCACTGTGCCCGCCCATGAGTGATATACTTTCTAATTAATATTCATTAATTATGAAATTTGAAATCGTTTAATTTCATTTCATTTTGATTTTTTTTAGTTGTAAATTATATTCAAGGTTTTTTTTGAACCTAAAGTCTTTTTAAAGTTTCTGGGATTATCTTTGTGTTTATATGAAGAAATAATGCTTTAATCAGATTATACACATATATATCTGTATATATGTGTGTGTGTGTGTGTGTGTGTATGTGTGTGTATGTGTATATTTTTTTGTGTGTGTGTGGTAGATTTTACTGGGGGCAGCGGCTCATGCCTATAATCCCAGCACGTTGGGAGGCTGAGGCGGGCGGATCACGAGGTCAGGAGTTCGAGACCAACCTGGCCAACATGGTGAAATCCCATCTCTGCTAAAAATACAAAAATTAGCTGGGCATGGTGGTGGGCTCCTGTAATCCCAGCTACTCGGTAGGCTGAGGCCGGAGAATTGGTTGAACCCGGGAGGTGCAGTGAGCCAAGATCACGCCATTGCACTCCAGCCTGAGTGACAGAGCAAGACTCTGACTCAAAAAAAATATATTATTTCTAGATTTTAAAAATTGGAATTATTAATTATATGTGTGCTTGCAAATTTGTGGGATCTTTTTTTCCCCTTCTCTTCTTTATTGAACGTTAGCATGCTAGACTGTTTTCATTATTCATGTATGGAGAAGAAGATTCTCATTTTGTGGTTTTGGTTGTTCTTGATAACTTCATAACAGTTTAATTTTTAAAAATAAACATATCTTGTATTACTTGTATTCTTTTATAATTTTATCTGAATTGCTAGTATTTTTAGGTTTACAGAAAATTGAGCAGATAATACAGAGTTCCCATATATGAAGTTCCTACTCACAGTTTACTTATTATTCATATTTTGCATTAGTGTAGTACATATAATTGATGAACTAATAGTGCTATGTTATTTTTAAATAAATTTATAGTTGAAATTCGAGTTTGCTCTTTATGTTCTACAGTGTGTGGGTTTTGACAAATGCACAGTTTTATGTATTGCACCATGACGGGATCACACAGAAGAGTTTACTGCCCTAAGAAAGTCTGTTAATCCTGCATCCCGTCCTAATCCCCAGACCTCTGGTAACCACTGTTCTTTGTACTGTCTCCATAGTTGTGTGTTTTCCAGCATGTCATATAGTTGTAATCATAAGATCTAGCCTTTTAGTTTGGCTTCTTTTATTTAATAATATACATTTGAGTTTCATCCATGTGTTTTCATGGCCTGGTGGCTACTTCATTTTTATTGCTGAAAAATATTCCATTGTATGAATATGTAAGTATGTTTATCCATTCACTTTTTGAAGAACATCTTGGTTGCTTCCAGGTTTTGGTATTTATGAATAAAGCTGCTACAAACATTCACATACAGATTTTTGTTTCCATTTTCATTCATTGATCTATTTGCTTATTCTTTTGCTAGTACCACATTGTCTTAATTGTCGTAGCATTATAGTCAGGTAGTCAAGCCATATAGTGTCAGTCCTCTGACTTTGTTCTTCAGTGTTGTGCTGGCTATTCTACGTATTTTGCCTTTCCATATAAACTTAATCATTTGATTGGTAGCCACAAAATAACTTGCTGGGGTTTTGGTTGGAACAATGTGTCCTCTGTTTTATTTCTCTTTGAGTGTTACATGAAGTGGGTTGAGAAAAGTGAAATACTATGTGCACTACTTTGCTAAATGAGTTCATAAAGCAGTGCAAGTGGTAATCTTTGGGTACCTGGCTATATTTATATCAGTATAAATTCTGATCTTTCAAATATTTCAGTGTAGACAGGGAAATCATTCAAAACTTCTGTGGATTCCATTCCAGCAAATGGAGCTAAAATGGGAGGAGGGGGGACAGGAGAAAACTGTGGAATAGGGAAGGTTTTTTGAAGGCTTCATTATTGTGCCAGTCTCAAGTTGAAAAGAGGCTACATGATTGTACATTCTAGTCTTTTATTTTCATATATTTGAAAAATAAAATATATTTATAAAATATGTGCAACGTTTATTGGGTGCTTTTCCTTGTATTAGTGTTATAAAGTAATTGAAGAAAATAAATATCTCAGTATAAAAAGGAACAAATATATATGAATAAGTACTTAAGAGAAAAAAATTTTAGTGACAGCTTTAATGGTTGATAATTCAGTGCCCTCCAGTTCACCCATTTGAAGTATACAATTCATTGATTTTTATTATATTCACAAGTGTGTACAACTGTTACCAAAGTGAGTTTCATAAATTTTTTTAATCATCTCATAAAAAACACTGTACCCTTGGCTGGGCACAGTTGCTCATGCCTGTAATCCCAGCACTTTGGGAAGCCCAGGTGGGTCGATCACCTGAGATCAAGAGTTCGAGACCAACCTGGCCAACATGGTGAACCTCGTATCTACTAAAAATACAAAAATGAGCCAAGCGTGGTAGCAGGCACCTGTAATCTCAGCTACTTGGGAGGCTAAGACAGGAGAATCGCTTGAACCCGGGAGGCAGAGGTTGTAGTGAGCCGAGACCATGCCATTGCACTCCAGCCTGGGCAACAAGAGTGAAACTCCGTCTCAAAAAAAAAAGAACCCTGTACCCTTTAGTTATCATCCCCCATCTCCTCATCTTCTCTAGCCCTAAGCAGCTGACAGTCTACTTTCTATCCTTATATAGAGTTGTCTTTTCTGAATATTTTATGTGAATTAGATCATATAATATGTGATCTTTTTAAACTGACTTTTTCCATGCAGCGGAATGTTTTCAGGGTTTATTGGTGTTGAATGTATCAGTAGGTGATAACTTCTTAGGGCTGAACGGTATTCCATTTTATGGCTGTGTACCACATTTTGCTTATCCATCAGTTGATATCTATTTGTTTTTGCATTTTGGCAGTTGCAGTGAGCATTAGCATACAAATATCTCTTGGTATTTTTGCTTTGAATTCCTTTGGTAATATACCTAGGAGTGGAATTGTTGATTTACATGGATTACCTGACTTTTAAAATTACAATAATCTTACTGGGTATGAGATGGTCTCTCACTCATTGTGGTTTTAATTTGCATTTGTCTGATGACTAATTATGTTAAGCATATTTTCATGTGTTCATTGACTATTCACGTATCCTTTCTAGAGAAATATTACAAATTCTCTGTCCCAAGAGTGGGGGCTGGCTAGAAGAGGGGATTAAATGTCAACTTCTCAGCCATGCGTGCCTCTAACTTAGCAGCAGCAGGTTGCTGTGGTGGATTAGAAATGCTGACATCCTGCCCTTCACACCACTAGGAAGACAGGCTTTCAGCTGTGTACTAAGGCATAGCTTTCCAACTTGGACTCTTGGGAGAGGGACGCCTGTGTTCTTGGCTGTAGCCAGCTGGAGTGGTTTTTCTTTCTCATTGAGCTGAGGCTGGGGAGGAAAGGAGCAGCATCTTGATTCACATACCACAGACTCTTGCTTCTCTTATTGAGTTTCTTACTAAATGTTTCTTCGTTTGCTGCATGCTTTTAGGACGATTTCCAGAGATTTTAGATAGTTGTGTTCTTTTAAAGAGTATGTACCAGTTTCACTAGGGAGCAGATCTGCAGTGATCCTCCCTCTTTCATGCTAGCAAGAAAAACTGAGTTCTCATAAACCAAATAAAATATTCAAACTTACTTACTAATTAAATGTTTTAGAACCTTACAGTGGAATATTTTGCATCCATCAAGTTTAGAAACCATCTATCTTCATATTGGGTAGAAAGAGGAAGTTAGACACTATGGAGTATCTAGTTTTTATAAAACTCAACACGTACCTAAATATACAATATCATGTACTTCTCCTCTGTAAAACACATTTTATTAATTAAATTACATCAAGTTTTTCTTAAGTATTCTGTTCTCCACATTTCAAAATTCAAAAGCTTTAAGGTGGTAGCTGTTTTCCTGCCTCTCTCCTATAGCCTGCCGATAACAGCTCACTAGGGATAAACTATAGTTATCCCTATAGTACTAATCTAACTAATAGTACTAATAGTTACAGATAGTACTAACCAGTGCTACTAATTTCTTATATTTCTTTATAGGAAATCTATATATAACAAGTAAATATAAATATATATTAGTTCATTGTCACACTGCTATAAAGAACTGCCTGAGACTGGGTGAATTATAAAGGAAAGAGGTTTAATTGACTTATGGTTCTCCAGGGCTGAGGAGGCCTCAGGAGACTTATAATCATGGCAGAAGGGGAAGCAAACATGTCCTTCTTCACATGGCAGCAGCAAGGAAAAGTGCAGAGCAAAGCAGTGGG
This sequence comes from Chlorocebus sabaeus, assembly GCF_047675955.1. Lineage (NCBI taxonomy): Eukaryota > Metazoa > Chordata > Mammalia > Primates > Cercopithecidae > Chlorocebus > Chlorocebus sabaeus. The sequence continues at coordinate 32,285,576 of NC_132917.1, forward strand.
AGCCCCTTATAAAACCATCACATCTTGTGAGAACTCACTATCAGGAGAATAACATGGAGGTAACCACCCCCATGATTCAGTTACCTCCCACCGGGTCCCTCCCACAACACAGGGGGATTATGAGAACTACAATGCATGATGAGATTTGGGTGGAGACACAGCCAAACCATATCATGTAGTCTCCCTCTTTTTATGTTTTTGTTGTTGTTTGTGTTTTGTTGTATGTTATGTTTACGCAAATAATCATTTATTTTTATTAACATTTATATGTTATGTTTACCGTATAACCCGTTTTTATACCTTGCTGTCCCATCCCCACCCCAAAATGACATTATAGTACTTTCAAATTTGCTGCATTACAGCATGAAGCATATTCTCATTTTTTATGACTACATAATGGGCATTTAGTAATTTTAAAAATTGCATATTAATAAACAGAAATAGGTTCTTTTTTAAGATAAGGTCTCACTCTGTCGCGCAGGCTAGGATGTAGTGGTGTAATCATGGCTAACTGCAGCTTACCATGCCCAGATAATTTTTTTAATTTTATACAGACAGGATCTTTCCCAGGCTGGAGTACAGTGGTGTAATCATGGCTCACTGCAGCCTTGACATCCTGGGCTCAAGTGATCCTGCCACTTCAGCCTCATGAGTAGCTGAGACTACTGGCAGGCACTACTACACCTGGCTAACTTTTAAAATTTTGTGTAGATATTTTATCTTTCTATATTGCCTAGGCTGGTCTTGAACTCCTGGGCTCTGGAGATCCTTCTGCCTTCCAAATCCTGGAATTATAGGCATGAGCCACTGCATCCAGCTCACATATTTTTTTATTGACATTTTTATTCTGTTGAATATGCCCATCGTAAATATGATACCTGCTTATTGAGACTTATCATCTCTGCCCTGCAGCATAGATATTTTCTTCATAAGTTTTTCTGTGTATTTTTGTTGTATTTCATATTGTGCAGTTTCTCTATTTTGCAGTTGACTGTTATATAAAATTAACAGTGTTCATTTATGTGAATTTTGCATCCACAGACTTTAGTATTCTAATAGTATTTCTGTGAATTTGTCTTATTTTCCAATTAGAGAATCAGTTTTCTGAGAATGAAGAAATTACTCTTTTCCCACTTCTTTTTGTTTGTTTTGAGACAGAGTCTCTGTTACCCAGGCTGGAGTGCAGTGGCATAATTTTGGCTCACTGCAGCTTCCACCTCCAGGGTTCAAGTGATTCTCCTGCCTCAACCTCCTAATTAACTGGGATTACAGGCGCACGCCACCACACCTGGCTATTTTTGTATTTTTAGAAGAGACGGGGTTTTGCCATGTTGACTAGGCTGGTCTTGAACTCCTGGGTGATCCACCTGCCTCGGCCTCCCAAACTGCTGGGATTACAGGCGTGAGCCACTTGCACTTGGCCTTCACACTTCTTATGCTTTTTTTAAGAAAAAAAAATTTTTTGGAGGGAATCCCCATATGCACATACCTTTCCTGGCTTGTATTTATAAAACAGAATGTCAGGAATTTGTCTCTTGAAGATGATACTATCCAAAAGAACTTTTTGTTGTGATGAAAACACTCTGTATCGATGCCATTCATTAAGGACTTGTGTGGCTGTTGGACACTTGAAATGTGGTTAGTGCAACTGAAGACCTGAATTCTTAGTTTTCTTACATTTTATTTAAAATTTAAATAACATATGGCCAGTAACTGCCATGCTGAATAGTTCAGGAAGTATCATGGGATAATGGGAAAAACACTAAAGCTAAATGTACCAGGTTTTCACTGTTGGTCTTCTTACTTCCTATTTAGCTGCTTGTGCAACTTAGTAAATATTAGTTTCCCATACACACAATGGGGATGATAATACCTAATCCACATAATAGTACACACATAGAAACATCATCATATAGAAAATGGATTAGATGGATGTATACCAAAATGACGTACCTGGTAAAAGAGTGGGGAAGGAGGTTGGGCGTGGTGGCTCACGCCTGTAATCCCAACACTTTGGGAGGCCAAGGTAGGTGGATTATGAGGTCAGGAAATCGAAACCATCCTGGCTAACACTGTGAAAACCCATCTCTAGTAAAAATAAAAATAATAATAAAAAATTAGCTGGGCGTGGTGGTGGGCACCTGTAGTCCCAGCTACTTGGGAGGCTGAGGCAGGAGAATGGCGTGAACCTGGGAGGCAGAGCTTGTAGTGAGTCGAGATCGTGCCACTGCACTCCAGCTTGGGCGACAGAGTGAGACTCCATCTCAAAGAAAAAAAAAAACAAGAGTGGGGAAGGAGAGAAATGGTCAAAAGAAAACCTTGTAATGAAAGTTTTATCTTTTTTTCAGGATAATCTGTTTGAAATATTAATCACTGTAATCCTAACACGTTAGTAGGCCAAGGTAGGTAGATTGCCTGAGCTTAGGAGTTCGAGACCAGCCTGGGCAACATGGTGAAACCCCAACTCCACGAAAAAATAGAAAAAATTAACTGGACATGGTGGCATGTGCCTGTAATCCCAGCTACTCTGGCATGTGAGGCAGGAGGATCCTGGAGCCCAGGAGGTCGAGGCTACAAAGTGCAGTGGTTACACCACTGCACTCCAGCCTGGGCAACAGAGTGAGACCTTGGTGCAAAAAAATGTATATATAAATATTAATGTAAAGTTATTTTTTAGAAGTTCACCTTTTTTGGCTGGGCGCAGTGACTGATGCCTGTAATCTCAGCACTTTGAGAGTTTGAGGTGGGCAGATCACTTGAGATCAGTGGTTCGAGACCAGCCAAACCAACATGGTGAAACGTCATCTTGACCAAAAATACAAAAATTAGTCGGGCATGGTAGCATCCACCTGTAATCCCAGCCACTTGGGAGGCTGAAGCTGGGGAACTGCTTGAACCCTGGAAGCGGAGGTTGCAGTGAGCCAAGATTACGCCATAGCACTCCAGTCTGGGCGACAGGAGCAAAACTCAGTCTCAAAAAAAAAAAAAAAGTACACATTTCTTACACATAGTGTGAAGTCTGGGGTTTTAGTGTACCCATCACTGGAACAGTAAACATTGTACCCAGTAGATATTTTTCAAACCCCACCTTTTGGAGTCTCCTGGGTCTTTTTTTTTTTTTTTTTTTTGAGGTGGAGTCTCCCTCCGTTGCCCAGGCTGGAGTGCAAGTGCAGTGGTGCGATCTGGGCTCACTGCAACCTCTGCCTCCCAGGTTTCGGTGATTCTTGTCTCAGCCTCCCGAGTAGTTGGGATTACAAACACCTGCCACCAGGCCCAGGTAATTTTTATATTTTGGTAGAGATAGGGTTTCACTGTGTTGGCCGGGCTGGTCTCGAACTCCTGACCTCTAGTGATCTCCTGACCTCAGCTTCCCAAACTGCTGAGATTATAGGTGTGAGCCACCACGTTTGGCCTGTAGTTATTCTCATAGAGACCTTTTACTTCCTTGGTTAAATATATTCCTAGGTATTTTGTTTTATGTTTTATTATTTTATCTTATTTTTAATTGTGTTTGACAGAGTCTTGCTCTGTCCCCCAGGCTAGAGTACAGTAGTGCTATCAGAGCTCACTGCAGCCTCGACCTGGTAGGCTCAAGCGATTCTCCTGCCTCAGCTTCCCAAGTAGCTGGGACTACAGGAATGAACCACCACACCTGACTAATTTCCTTTTTGATTTTTATAGAGATAAGGTGTCACTATGTTGTTCAGGCTGGTCTTAAACCCTTGGACCCGAGCAATCTTCAAGCCTGGACCTCCCAAAGTGCTGTGATTTCAGGCGTGAGCCACTACACCTGGTCTTTTTTTTTTTTTTTTTTCCTGTAACTATTGTAGATGAGATTACTTTCTTGATTTAATCCTTGGCTAGATGATTATTGGTGTTTAGAAACATTACTGGTTTTCATATATTAATCTTATATCCTGAATTGTCACTGAATTCATGTATCAAATCCAAGAGTTTCTGATGGAGTCTTTAGGGTTTTCTAGATCATATCAGCAAACAGGAAAAATGTTGACTTCCTGCTTTTTGAGTTTGAATGCCTTTTTTTTCCCCCCCTTGCCTGATTGCTTTGGCAAGGATGTCCAGGACAATGTTGAATAAGAGTGGTGAAAGTGAGAACCCTTGCCTTGTTCCAGTTCTTAGAGGGAATGCTTTCAGCTTTTTCCCATTAAGTGTGGTGTTAGCTGTGGGTTTTTCATATGTGGCCTTTAATTTATTTTGAGATCAGCTTATGAGACTGGCTAATTTTTTTATTTTGGGTAGACACAGGGCTTCACCATGTTGGTCAGGCTGGTCTCGAACTCCTTGCGTCAAGCAATTCACTCACCTTGGCCTCCCAAAGTGCTGGGATTACAGGTGTGAGCTCCAGTGCCTGGCCATTTATTTGTTTGTTTTGAGATGGAGTCTTGCTCTGTCACCCAGGCTGGAGTGCAGTGGTGTGATCCTGGCTCACTGCAACCTCCACTTCCTGGGTTCAGGTGATTCTCCTGCCTCAGCCTCCCCAAGTAGCTGGGACTACAGACTTGTGCCACAACACCCAGCTAATTTTTGTATTTTTAGTAGAGACGGGTTTCACTGTGTTGGCCAGGCTGGTCTCGGACTCCTGACCTCAAGTTTTCCACCCACTTCAGCCTCCCAAAATGCTGGAGTTACAGGCGTGAGCCATCACGCTTGGCCTGTTAATTTTTAAGGGATGGGGTCTTCCTCTGTTGCCCAGGCTGGAGTGCAGTGTTGTCATCATAGCCCACTTTAGCCTCAAACTCCTGGTGTCAAGCAGTCCCCCCACCTTAGCCTCCCAAGTAGCTGGGAATACAGGCTTTTTGCCATCACATCTGGCTAGTATTTAAAAAATTTTTTTTGTAGAGACAGGTTCTTGCTCTGTTGACCTCGCTTGTCTTGATCTCTTGGTCTCAAGTGATCCTCCTGCCTCAGCCTCCCAAAATGTTGGGATTATAGGCATGAACCACCATGCCCAGTTATTGTGTTATCTTTTTGATGTGTTGTTGGATTTGATTTACTTGTTTGTTGTTTTGGATTTTTGTGTCTGACTTTATTAGGGATATTGGTCTATAGTTTTCTTCTTTTATTATATCTTTGCCTGGTTTTGGTATCAGCATAATACTGGCCTCGTAAAATGAGTTAGGGAGAATAACCTCCACCTCAATTTTTTTAAATAGATTCAGGAGGAGTTGAATTTGGCTGTGAATTCATGTGGTCCTGGGCCTTTTTTTTTTTTTTTTGGGGGGGGAGAGCTGTTTTATTGTGATTGAATCTCACTACTTGTTCAGTTTGTTTCTTGTTCAATCTCAGGAGGCTGTATGTTTCCAGGAATTTACTCATTTCCTCTAGGTTGTGAGTATATCATTGATCATAATAGTCCCTGATCTTTTGTATTTCTGTAGTATCAGTTGTATTCTTTTTTCATTTCTGATTCTGTTTATTTGGATCTTCTCTCTTTTGGTTAGTCTAGCTAATAGTTTATTGGTTTTGTTTATCTTTTCAAAAACCAACTTTTCAGTTTGCTGATGCTTTGTATATTTTTGTTGGGGGGCGGCTGTATTTCATTTAGTTCTGTGTTATTTCTTCTAAGTTTGGGCGTGGTTTGTTCTTACTTTTCTAGTTCCTTGAGGTACATGTAAAGTTGTTCATTTGTTACCTTTCTACTTTTCTGAGGCAGGTTATAAACCTCTCTCTCTCTGCACTGCATTTGCTGTATCCCACAGTTTTTCTGATGTTGCATTTCATTTTCAGTCATTTCAAAAAATTTTTAAAGTTTGTCTTTCTTTGTTGACCCAGTGATCATTCAGGATCATGCTGTTTAATTTCCATGTATTTGTACTGTTTCCGATGTTCCTATTGGTATTATTTTCCAGGTTTATTTCACTGTGGTCTGAGAAGATACCTGATATGATACCAGTGTTTAAAAAAATTTGTTAAGACTCCTTTTATGGACTAACATGTGGTCTGTCTAGGAGAATGTTTCATGTGTTGTTGAAAAGAATGTATATACTGTCATTGTTGAGTAGACTGTCCTATGTCTGTTAAGTCCATTTAGTCCAAAGTCCAATTTAAGTCCAATGTTTTCTTTGTTAATTTTCTGTCTCAATTATCTTTCTAGTGCTGTGAGTTGGGTGTTGAAGTCTCCCAGTATTATTGTATTACTATGAATGTTATTGATTATGGTATTATTGTTAGACCATTTCCAGCTTTCACTATTGAAAACAGTATTGTATTGAACATTTCTTTACAGAGTAGACAGTAACAAGTGCTATTATTGAGTCATAGAATATAGGCCTTTAAAATTTTAATAGATAATGCAAATTGGCTATACCTGTTTGCACTTTTACTTGTACATGAGTCTAGCTTTTCCACATCCTCACAAGTACTGGCATTGTGTTTTATGCTTATCAATTAGTAACTTTTGGATTTTCCTGAATAACATACTGTCTTATAATACTATAAAATTATAGTAAGTAGGATGTTGTGACATTGTTCATGGTTTGGAAAATGGGCTTTCATACTCAAGTATGTGTGGAAACAAGGAAAGAATGTGTGGAAACAGTCATACTACCCTGTCCTCTGCATCATCACTGGAAGGTGTAAAATGACCTCCTCTTCCATCACTTTGAACGTCACTCCAAATAGCCTCACTGTTATTAAGCTCTGATTGTCTCTATTTTACATCAGTTGTAGAGATCTCTTTCACATCAGTTACCATAGAAAGTACAGGATGCTAGGTGATGCCTCATCCTGTTACAGCTTAATCCCCATATAGCTCTGTGGGCACTGAGGCAATTCCTACTTCTAGTTGGACTCCCACAATTCTCCTCCCCTGTTTTAGTTTTCTATATAGCATTCAGAATACTTACTAGCTCCTGAAAATAATGTAACTCATATGTCCTTTGCCTAGAACATTAGATACTTGATGGTAGAGATTTTTGTTTTCTTTACTGCTTATTCCAGCCTGTCCAGCAACAGATTTTCATTCAATGTTTTTTGTTTGTTTGAGACTGTCTCGCTCTGTTACCCAGGCTGGAGTGCAGTGGTGCAATCTCAGCTCACTGCAGCTTCCACCTCTTGAGTTCAAGCGATTCTCCTGCCTCAGTCTCCTGAGTAGCTGGGATGACAGACCTGCACCACCATGCCCAAATTTTCTTATTTAGTAGAGACGGAGTTTCACCATGTTGGCCAGGCTGGTTTTGAACTCCTGACCTCAGGTGATCCATAAGCCTCAGCCTCTCAAAGTGGTGAAATTACAGGTATGAGCCACCACGCCCTGCCAGTAAATGTTTATGGAATGGCTGTTCAGTAACTGTCATTGGAAGAGAGATGTTAGATCCTTATCTCACATTGTTCACCAAAGTAAATTCCAGTTGGTATACAACACAAAAACCAACAAAACTTATAAAAGCCTTAGAAGCAATGTATGTTACTAGAGTAAGGAATTCACTCTTAGATGCAAGTGATTTTAATACAGAATTAATTTGATTTATAACTAGTAATTTAAAGCTAACATAGGCAACATTTTCTTTTTTACTAAAAAGAAAGTTGATTTATTGAAATAGACTTTGGATAAATTACAATTCTGTCGTTCATTTTTACAAAAGATAAAATAACTTCATCATTTCAATTTAGTTTAAAAAAAAGTTTCCACCTCATACTGATAAATATTATCTGGGGTATTTAATCATTTCTATATGTAATATAACTAGATATTTAGTTATATTTCTTGTTCTCCCCTAAACTTGATACTTTACTTTTTTGTTTTCCAAAAGTGCCTATTATTATAGTTTGTATATTGGTGCTTCATAAATATCTGCTGCATTCTTCCATTTAGCAGCTAACCTATTAAGTTGACCCTTGAATAAGGCAGGTATTAAGGGTACCAACCCCCCACATACTTGAGAATCCAAGTGTAACCCCCTGTTTTTTTTGAGGCAAGGTCTTGCTCTATCACCCAGGCTGGAGTGCAGTGGCATGATCTTGTCCTCCCCAGTCGCAGGGACTACAGGTGTGTGCCACCATGCTTGGCTAATTTTTTGTTATCGTTTTGGAGAGATGGGGGTTTTACCATGTTTCCCATGCCCGTCTCAAACTCCCAGGCTCAATTGATCGTCACACCTCAGCCTCCCAAAGATCTGGGATTATGGGCGTGAAACACAGTGTCCGGCCCCAAATATAATTCCTGACTCCTCCAGAACTTACCTCCTAATAGCCTGCTGTTGACTGGAAGGCTTACTGATAACATAAACAATCAATTAACACATTTTGGATGTTGTATGCATTGTATACTGTAAGCTAAGGAAAAGAAAATATTAAGAAAAAAATCATAGAAAATATATTTACTGTTCATTAAATGGAAGTGGATTATCATAAAAGTCTTCATACTCAGAGTCTTCATGTTGAGCAGCCTAATGAGGAAGAAGTGATGGGGTTGGTCTTGCTGTCTCAGGCTGGCAGAAAATCTGTATATAAGCGGACTAGTGCAGTTCAAACCTGTGTTGTTCAAGGGTCAGCTGTAATTTTTTTGAGATGGAGTTTCACTCTTGTGGCCCAGGCTGGAGTGCAGTGGCATGATCTTGGCTCACTGCAATCTTTGCCTCCCAGGTTCAAGCGATTCTTCTGCCTCAGCCTCCCGAGTAGCTGAGATTACAGGCACGCGCCATCATGCCTGGCTAATTTTTGTATTCTTAGTAGGGACAGGGTTTCTCCATGTTGGTCAGGCTGGTCTCAAACTCCTGACCTCAGGTGATCTGCCTGCCTCGGCCTTGCAAAGTACTGAGATTACAGGCATGAGCCACTGTGCCCGACTGGGTCAGCTGTGGACCTAGGTAAGATCTAGGTAAAAGCTACATTGCTGTGGACCTACTTTTATTTTGTACATTTTCTCATTTTGTGCATTTTCCTCTTCTCCTTATAGTTCTGGACATGGCAAGACATGTGCCACTTTATCGGGCGCTGTTGGAATTGCTCCGGGCCATTGCTTCTTGTACTGCCATGGTGCCCCTGTTGTTGCCCCTTTCTACAGAGAATGGTGAAGAGGAAGAAGAACAGTCAGAATGTCAAACTTCTGTTGGTACATTATTAGCCAAAATGAAGACCTGTGTTGATACCTATACCAACCGTTTAAGGTACTATATTATGTTTATTTCTCTTGAGTTTGCCTCTAACAATGTTTTTTAAATAACTCCATGTGTGTTTTTGTTTTTCAGTGATATATGCTTTTTAAAAACATATACACCCTCAGCTGGGTGCAGTGGCTTACGCCTGTAATCCCAGCACTTTGGGAGGCCAAGGCGGGTGGATCACGAGGTCAGGAGATAGAGACCATCCTGGCTAACACAGTGAAGCCCCGTCTCTACTAAAAATACAAAAAATTAGCCTGGCATGGTGGCGGGTGCCTGTAGTCCCAGCTGCTGGGGAGGCTGAGGCAGGAGAATGTTGTGAACCCGAGAGGCGGAGCTTGCAGTGAGCCGAGATCGCGCCACTGCACTCCAGCCTGGGCGACAGAGCGAGACTCTTTCTCAAAAAAGAAAAAAAAGAGAGAAAAATATACACACCCTCACACACAAGCGGTATATAAACATACAAAGAAAAAGTATCCACCCAAATTCTACACTTAGAAACATTTATTCACAATTGCTTATTCAGTATCTCCCTGTGTGATCTTACAGCTATAGGTGTCAAGTTTTGCTTAAATGCTGTCCCATTGTACCTGTTAGACAAATAGATGCTAGTTTCTCACACAATGTTGATGTCAGAGACATCTTTCAGTTTCAGTAAATATGTATCACTGACATTGTTCTAAATACTTTGAATTCACTGTTGTATTTAGATGCTATATTTTATTTAACTATTTATTAGATTTTAGGTTATTTTCAGTTCATAATAACCTTATACATACATCTTTTGGGGCTTGCAGAAGTTTCTGCAGATACAATCTTAGAAGTATAATTGTTAGGTTTATGGATTGCTTCTGTTTTATTTTAGAAGTCAAAGGATTCAGTATTTGATGGAATTAAAATAAGTTGTAATGCTTATCTTTATGGAAAATTGAATTGTTATTTTTAGTTTGTTTACACATTAGTAGATTCAGAGGATGAGTTCTGTCAAAAACTCTTCTTTAAATAACCTAGGAAACCTTTTCCTTTCCCTTGGCAAAATCTGTTCAGTGACCTTTTCTTTTCTCATGGCAGAATCTGTTCAGTGATTGTTAGTTTATTCCTCAAAGATGGCCTAATTCTGAATTTTAAAGCATTTATACTGTTAATGGAAGTTTACTCCTTTGTCAATTATCTTTTGAGTCAGTTAATGTCGTTTACCGTGTTTGTGCTGTATTTACTTTGCTTTTTCGCACTTGTCTTTTAAGAACCTATAACTTAAGAAATAGTGTAGGTCAAAAGATCATAGAGAATTAGTCGTTGGAAGAATAGTTCTTGTCAGTCTTTGCCTATGAGGGAATAATCACCTTATGAAAGAATCCTGACTTTGTTGGCTTAATGTGTTGTTGTTATCACTTTATTTGTTTATTTGAATAGCTTTTGGCATACAAATGGTTTTTGATTACATGGATGAATTATATGGTGGTGATGGCTCGTTGCCAGGCAGTGAGAATCATAAATTATGGAAAAGATGAAAAGAAGAGCCAGTTGGTAGAGATAAAAAGCTGTAGAGTCATGCAACTCTGTTACTAGTAATGGAAAATGTAAAGGTATATTTTCTTTGATAGTGTGATATTTTTTCTGTTATAGAGGAGAGAATAGTGTTGTATTTGGTCCCCTCCTATCTTGTGGCTCCACCCAGAATCTTTCTCACTGGTAACCAAGGAAGCCAGTGTAATAATGTAACAATAGTGTGGTATTATAATTGAACTGAATATCTGAATGTCTCATTGAGCTAATGCCTCCTTGCGAAATGTCTACTAAAATGTCTTACTCCCTTCCCTGGCCATCTGTGTTGCTTATTCTTGTAGAATAAACATAGTTTTCAGTAAATCAATATGTATAATATATACGGAGCTTTGAAACTGCCATCATGTCTTTTGGGGGGAATCTTGCCCTGTATTTCTGTACCTTATATTTCTGTGTTTTGGGATGACTCTGTTAGCTTATAACTAAAATTGAAAATTTATAAAACCTTGAGTGTTTTTTACCCAGGTATATTTTGTCTTTTAGATCAAAAATTATGTAATGATTTGGAATGTTGTTTTAAGTTTAGCCTTGATTAAAAACAGTATCACACATTTATAGTGTTACAAAGTGAAAATTAAACCAGTAAATAATAGTATCCTTCTTTATTTTTTTATTTATTTATTTTTTGAGACGGAGTCTCACTCAGTAGCCCAGGCTGGAATGCAGTGGTACGATCTCGGCTCACTGCAAGCTCCACCTCTGGGTTCATGCCATTCTCCTGCCTCAGCCTCCCAAGTAGCTGGGACTACAGGCGCCCGCCACCACGCCCGGCTAGTTCTTTGCATTTTTAGTAGAGATAGGGTTCCGTGTTAACCAGGATGGTCTCGATCTCCTGACCTTGTGATCTGCCTGCCTCCGCCTCCCAAAGTGCTGGGATTACAGGCGTGAGCCACCGCTCCCGGCCGTATCCTTCTTTAAACTGTGTATTTCCTTATGCTATAATTTCTATTAGATTCTGCAAAAATGGAGTTCTAGAGTATTGAATTCTAAGGTAATTATAGAATATTCTTACTGCAGGAAATTTGGACACCTATAGTGCTGCTTTGGTCTATTTGCTTTTCTTAGCTTAATCTATTTCGTGTTCACATAACACACTGTATAATTTTTTGAGAAAGGGATCTTCTATATAAAAATATACCAGTTAATTCACTATGAAAATTTAATTTCAGATAGAGTATAACTGAGTTTCAATTAACTGGAGCTCTTTATTTCTCTATTTGATTAACTGGATGAAATTATTCCATTTAAATTCTTTTCTTCTTACTTCATCCAGAGAACATTCTTCAGACTTATAAATTATGTACCAACAAAATATGCATATGAAGATATAATGACTGTCCATAAAACTCATTTCATTAGATAGTTTTGTCTTTACCATGACCATGTGCAGTGCATATTTTTAGTGATTACTAATAAACATTATTGTATTTTGTATTAAGACTTGAATATACTTTTTAGTTGAAACTCTCATGGTCTCTGCTAATCTATGCAGTCTCTGTTATAAGAAGAAACCAGTAAAGACTAATAATGTTATTATATCTTCCTTTTCAAGGTTTACCATATAGAGAATTCATTTTCAGCTTCACAGAGAGAGTAAAATCTATTCTTTTCCAGTTGTCACGACTTAAGATGTATTTTTTTCTAATAGAATTGACAAATACATTATTCCTTTAGAGCGTATACCCACAGAAAGTGGCCTTAGTTTAATTTTAACACTGACTTAAAGTTTCCCCACCCTACCTGTCTGCCTCATTCCCAACTGTATTTCACAAAAAACCTAGAATACTCTGAGAATAGAATCATTCAGGAAAATATGTTCCGTTAATGTATCACTTTCAGGATCTATTTTAGTGTTTTTTGAGGTTTTGGAGCTGTAACTTTAAAAATGCTATGTATCGCGGCCGGGTGTGGTGGCTCACAGCTGTAATCCCAGCACTTTGGTAGGCTGAGGTGGGCTGATCACTTGAGGCCAGGAGTTCTAGACCAGCCTGGCCAACATGGCGAAACCCATCTCTACTAAGAATACAAAAGTTTAGCTGGATATGGTGGCGCATACCTGTAATCCCAGGAACTCGGGAGGCTGAGGTACGAGAATTGCTTGAGCCTGGGAGGCGGAGGTTGCAGTGAACTGAGGTCACACCATTACCCACCAGCCTGGGTGACAGAGGGAAACTGTCTCAAAAAATAAATACATACACACACACACACACACACACACACATACATACATATAATGTATCACACACTCAGAAACATTTTACATTATTTTTGTCTGTATTACTGTGAAATCCAAGGGTTAATAAAGTACATGTATTTGGTATAGTTCTTTTTTTAAGTAAGAGAAATAGTAGTTTACTACTTATTTTTATTTATATACCTAATATATTGCCTTTTTTATTCTTATTTCTCTTTTGTCTTTGTTTTTAACAAGCATATTCAAGACATGCAAATTTCTTTTCTTCAAATAAAATTGTGTTTAACTCTTTTATCATCTTAGATAAAGAAAATAGATTCATTGTGTATTCTGCAGATCTCTAGGTAATGATTGTGGTTGCATATAATGATATTCATTGAAATGATGTGTACGTTGTATTTGTAATATAATTTTAACCTTCCTTTTGGGGATGAGAGACATTAAAGAAAAAGGTCAGGTGTAAAGAAGATGTTTACTATTACTGCCGAGAATATCCTATCTATCTTGAAGTCTAACCTGAGCCTAAACCCAATTAATTTTGATCTGATAATTCAAAGACTGGAGGAGATTCCATAGGTTTGTGCACCCCCAAGCCCAAAACCTTACAAGAGGAGATAGAAAGACATCATTAAGAAGCTGGATCCCAGTGCCAGCTCTTTGGGAGGTTTAGGTGGGAGGATCACTTGAGGCGGGGAGTTCAAGACCAGCCTTGACAAGGGAGTTCAAGACCAGCCTAGGGAGACCCTGTCTCTACAAAAAAAAAAAAAAAATTAGTCAGCATCGTGGGCTACACCTATAGTCCTAGCTGCTCAGGAGGTTGAGGTGGGAGGATCGCTTGAGACTAGGATTTTGAGGTTACAGTGAGCTGTGATTATACCACTGCACTCCATCCTGGGCAACAGAGTGAGACCCAATCCACATGTTTAAAAACAAAAACAAATAAAAGAAAAAAGACAGAAAGCTGGAAAGGTTGATCATTTACCTTAAATTTACCTAATTTGTAACATATTCATGATTATAAGACATTCATGATTAACATTGGTAGGTGAGATCTGGCCTGGTCACAAAATCATTACTGATGCATTCACCTCACAGATTTTTTTTTTTTTTTTTTTTAATGTCCATGGCACATAACTAGAAAATTGGTCTTCTTTCTAAGGGGCTGACGTATAAATGGGGGAAATAATAACCAGGCAGGTTTTTTTTTGTTTTGTTTTGAGATAGAGTCTCACTCTCTCGGCAAGGCTGGAGTGCAGTGGCATGATCTCAGCCCACTGCAACCTCCATCTCCTGGGCTCAAGCAGTTCTCCTGCCTCAGCCTCCTGAGTGGCTGGGATTACAGGTGTGCGTCGGTCGCCACACCCAGCTAATTTTTGTATTTTTAGTAAAGATGGGGTTTCGCCATGTTGACCAGGCTAGTCACAAACTTCTGACCTCACGTAATCCACCCGCCTCAGCCTCCCAAAGTGCTGGGATTACAGGCGTGAGCCACTGCGCTGAGCCAGCCTGGCAGTTGTAACAACATAGTATCTGACATATTAGTAATACTAGTAGAAGTCATGATACTACAGGAAAATCAATCCAGGTTTGGAGGCCTAAAGGAGATATAGGAATTAACCAAGAATAGAGTACAAATGAAGAGGGGCAAGAGATTGGTGTCCCAAGGGTATGAAAACAATGTTAGCAGTGAAGGAAAGCATCACGTATTCTGGGAACCTTGGAAAGTTTGGTGTGTCTGAGTGTAGTGTAACTGGAAGGTAGTGGTGAGAGATGAGCCTGGAGAGGAAATCAGGGGCTAGAGGATAAAGAGGAATGTATCACAGTTACTTACCTTTAAAAGTGATGTTGAGCCAGTGAAAGGTTTTCAGCTGCTCTCATCAGGTTTGCGTTATAGAAAGATGGTCTTCCAGGTGTAGTTGAATGGTTGGAGGGGAAGTTGGAACAAGACCAAACTACCATGGAAGAGATTTTCATCTGTTTCATCTCAGCAGATAGAGCTGTACATGTCTTCTCCCTGTCCTACTGTTTTGGGGGACTGATCAGCACTCTTGGTACTCATCAGCACTGTTGCTGTTATATTATGGACTTAATAGATAGATAATTCCTAGGTAGAAATAGTTTCCATGCTCCAGATATTTGTCTTAAAAAGCAATCATGGAACTCAGACTTTAAGTCACTTACTAATTGCATTATTGTATGTGTTCATATTGGCAACTGCAGATTTATCTCTAGGGATCTCCTTCAGTAGAGTACAAGTGCCATAGCATATATGGATCTGGGAACATGGCTTCCTTTGTTCTTATATATGAATCGGATGTCTACAATGCTAGGCAGAAATTTTCCAACACTAATCCTACTACTTGGTTATTTGACTGACTCAGGCAGAAAGCTATGATCCGTCAATTGATAGAAGCTAAGTCATTAAATCAAAAACCATCTTAAATCTTTTGTATTAAGGTCCTGGAATGACAAGGTGAGACTCCATACATGTTCATGTCTTCCTGTTCCTCTACTGTTTGCTGTCACCCAGCTGAAGTTGTAGACATGGAACACTTATACAACACTCAGTTTTGTGTCCTATTGTCTATATTATTTTGGGATATACCCAAATCTAAAAGAGAACTCATATGATAATGAAATTTTATTAATTTTATTAAATAAGTCAGTTTTCATGTTGAAAACTGAAGGAAATTTTCTTGGTGGAAATTCTTTATTAGACTGCAGAACCTTGGCATTTGTGAGGAAGAACTTTAAGATGTTATACCACCTATGCTACTGTTTACTTAAATTTTCCTTTGCCTTTTTTTTTTTTTCTACTTAGAATTTTTGTTTAGATCAACTTAAAAAAAAAAAAAGTTTTTCTCAGGCTTTTAAAGAGGAAACTTCAAGTTACCCGGATGGACCATTATCATTTGCCATAAATAGGAGATAGTATAAACATGAGTGAACCATTTACTGTGAATAAAATAGTGTTTATTTATTAATCCTTGAAATATATTAGACCATGTGTGCAAAGTGACACAATCAGGAATAATTCAGATTTTGTTTGTTAAATAAAACACTGGAAAAATAAATGCATGTCTGTCAAAAGGAGGATTGTTTATACCACAGAATATTCATATATGTAAAATTGTGCAACAGTGGAAAAGAGAAGTGAACTATATTTTATTTTTTTTTTATTTATTTTTGAGATGGAGCCTCACTCTGTCACCCAGGATGGAGAGCAATGGTGATCTTGGCTCACTGCAAGCTCCGCCTCCTGGGTTCAAGCAATTCTCCTGCCTCAGCCTCCCCAGTAGCTGGGATTAGAGGCCCCCACCACACCCGGTTAATTTTTGTTATTTTTAGTAGAGAGGGAGTTTCACCATGTTGGCCAAGCTGGTCTTGAACTCCTGACCTCAAGTGATCCACCCACCTCCGCCTCCCAAAGTGTTGGGATTACAGGTGTGAGCCACCGCGCCTGGCCTTATCTGTATTTTAGATGTAAAAACAGCCAGGTCTTGGATGTATCATTGAATTTTGAAAAGGAAGCTGGGCTAGGTATGGTGGCTCATGTGTATAATCCCAGCACTTTGGGAGGCCAAGGTGGGAGGATGATTGCTTGAGCCTGGGAGTTCAAGACCAGCCTGGGCAACATGGTAAGTAAAACCCTGATATATTAGTTGGGTTGCCTTGTACACTGTACTCCTTTTAGGTGGTGTGCTAGGGAGTAGAGTAGATAGAATCAATATTGCAGCCATATCACTGAACTTTCTGTTCATCCAAAGGTTTTGGTAAGAATGACTGCTTATCCGGGCGCGGTGGCTCACGCCTCTAATCCCAGCACTTTGAGAGGCCGGGGCAGGTGGATCACCTGAGGTCAAGAGTTCAAGACTAGCCTGGTCAACATGGCGAAACCCCTTCTCTGTAAAAATACAAAAAAATTAGCTGGATGTGGTGGCACGCACCTGTAATCCCAGCTACTTGGGACAGCTGAGGCAGGAGAATTGCTTGAACCCAGGAAGCAGAGGTTGCAGTGAGCCAAGATCCCGCCAGTGCACTCTAGCCTGTGGTATAGAGCAAGACTCTGTCTCAAAAACAAACAAACAAACAAAATACCAGAATGACTGCTTAAAGAAGGAACTCGGGATTAATACCATGGGATTTTCTTTTATGTCCTGTAGTTCTCTTACTATAGAGTTTTCACTATTATATATGGTAATATATCAAGTACATAATTATATATAATATCTCTAATATACATACATACATATATCTGAAAGGTAGCCTCTGAATTTTTATTTTTGAAATAGTAGACTTTAAGCCATATTTTAAATTGTCCTCAATTACACCTTAATACTAAGTGATTAATCTCTTATAGTTTGGTGTGTGATAATTACAGTACTCTGATGGGATTGATAGTGTAAACTAGTGCACTGCTCAAGGAATGAGTGTACTTTTAGTTAATTTCATCTTTTCTGATTTACCTGTTACAGTAACCTATTGACACTGTAAGGTGGCAGCTGGGGGTATTTCATTGTGATTTAGTCTGTGTTTTAAAAGTTGACAATTCCTTAGGCAGTTGTTGGGTATTCACTCTACAGATTGTTTTAAGAGCTTCATAAAGACGATGTTTTAATATTTTTTGGTTCAGGGTTTTGTGTTTCTGTAATTTACTGTCTTTCCTAATACCCCCTTTCAAGATTTGCGATTTGTAATAACTGCGTGGTGTTAAGTGTAAAAGTTAACACAGATAAACTGATGAATATTGATGCTGGCTGGTTTACTAATCACCAGAATTTGAACTAAGGCAATTTCTGAGATAACATTCCTTCTGGAGGAACAAAAGATTAGGCCAGTATGTTATGCCAAAATAGAGAATTTTACATTCAACATTTTGCATTTTTTGAACTAAAAGACAAGGTTAGAGTTAAGTATTCTCAGGATTTTCTTCAGAAATTAAAGTTTTTTTTGTTTGTTTGTTTTTTTGTTTGTTTTTTTTAAGGAATATATGTGACACTTCGTACATCAGTTTAATAGCATTTTGATTGTGTACCTTACCTGTACCTATAATGCTAAAATGTAATTTTTTTTCCCCCAGAGACAGGGTTTCATTCTGTCGCCCAGGCTGGAGTGCAGTGGCCTGATCTCGGCTCACTACAGCCTCGACCTCCCTGGTTCAAGCGATTCTTCTGCCTCAGCCTCCCAAGTAACTGGGACTGCAGGTGCCTGCCACCACACCTGGCTAATTTTTTGGTATTGTTTGTAGAGACGGGGATTCGCCATGTTGGCCAGGCTGTTCATGAACTCCTGACCTCAGGCAATCTGCCCACCTCAGCCTCCCAAAGTGCTGGCATTACAGGCGCAAACCACTGTGCCTGGCCTGTAAATTTCACTTAGACCATTCTTCTAATATCATCTATCATTTAAAACCTAAAGAATAGGCTGGGTGCAGTGGCTTACACCTGTAATTCCAGCACATTGGGAGCTTGAGGTGTGAGAGGATTACTTGAACCCAGGAGTTCAAGACAAGCCTGGGTAATATAGCGAGACCCCATCTCTATTCTTTAAAATAATATTTAAATTAAAAAAATTTTTTTGACTGGGTGCAGTGGCTCTCACCTTTAATCCCAGCCCTTTGGGAGACTGAGGCAGACAAATTAACTGAGGACATTAGTTCAAGACCAGCCTAGCCAACATGGTGAAACCCCGTCTCTACTAAAAATACAAAAATTAGCTGCATGTGGTGGCGCACAGTGGGTGTAATCCCAGCTACTTGGGAGGCTGAGGCAGAAGAATCACTTCAACCTGGGAGGCGGAGGTTGTAGTGAGCTGAGATAGTGCCATTGCACTCCAGCCTGGGCTACAGAATGAGACTCTGTCTCAAAAAAAAAAAAAAAAAAAAAAAAAGGTTTTTTAAAACCTAAACAATAAAAAGTGGAGCATATCAGGATGCTGGCATTGTATGTTTTTCTTGTTCAATTATAATTATTTTTAATAATAGTTTGAATGAAAATGGTTGATTAAACCCTAAATGTTGGTTCTATTTAATTTTTTTGCCTGGATAACGTTAAGTAGTTCTTTATTTTATTTCAGAGGAATTGTTTAAGAACTTTATTTCCTCTACTTGCCTACTGTCATATTAGGCAGAAGAAAAAAAACTTAGTAGTCACCCATCAAGGACTTGCACTCTAGGTGAGATCCATTCCCTGGGCTAGTGTTTGAAAATGCCTATTACCATAAACGTTTTATTTTTTTTAATGCCCATAGGCTGGCAATATTCAATCGCTTTGTGATTGAAACCCTTTTATTTCTGGCAGAGAAAAAAATGTACCAGATTATCATTAATTCTATCCCCAAAGCCTTAGATTCTGGCTTACTTCTTTAGCTTTATAGTTTAGTCATTTTTGTATGTAATATTTTTTAGGTTTAGGCCTATAAAGAGTGGGAGGAAATAGTTTCCTAAGGACCAAGACAGAAAAAGAGACTTGAAAAGTAACAAAGGATACATATCAGGTGCAAGCAATGTTGCACATGGGCCAAAGACAACCTGTGAAAAGATGTTTATTGATGCATATGCTCCAAGCCTCATTCCATACCAATTGTGAGGGCTCAAAATTTGGTGAAAATCAATTTTAGAAATGTTCTGATTGACGACTTAGGCAGATACAAAACAAAATTATTTCATGCATTCCTTTTGTTTTACCAATTAAATTTTGATTAGTACAGTGTTTGTTTTTGTTTTGTTTCGAGACAAAGTCTCACTCTGTCACCCAGTCTAGATTGCAGTGATGTGATCTTGGTGCACTGCAGCGTTCACCTCCCAGGTTCAAGCGATTCTTCTGCCTCAGCCTCCTGAGTAGCTGGGACTACAGCCGCGTGCCACCACACCCGGCTAATTTTTGTATATTTAGTAGAGATGGGATTTTGCCTTGTTGGCCAGGCTGATCTCGAACTCCTGATCTCAGGTGATCCACCCACCTCGGCCTCCCAAAGTGCTGGGATTACAGGCGTGAGCCACTGTGCCTAGCCAGTTAGTACAGTATTTCTTTTCTAGTCTCTGTGCTTTCATTTTTTTCTCTTCTTATTTCTTGAAAATAAGCCGATTTGCCCTAAATGGAGCATATGTTGTAATAAATACATAGTTGTATATAGTTATATAAAAATATGAGGAGTTAATAATACAGCCCTAACTTTTATGTAGGATTTATAGTTTCTGAATTGCTTAGGTGTATATTGATTTTTCTGCTCTATATAGTAGGCAAGAAAGTATGTACTATTCTTATTTGACAGAAAATGAATCTGTTACTTAGAATGTTACATTACAAACTTAGTAATAGGTAATAAAGCTGAGATTTAGCTTCTAAGCCTCCTGATACTGTTGATGTTCATCATGGAAAAGAGTATTGATGAAGAAAGATAAGTTGATTGAACCATAGTCTAGCTACGTCTATTTTTATGTACCACTACTACCCACTACCCAAATAGTTCATTGATTATTAGGATTCACGCTTGTTTAATGGCTAAACTTAAGCCTTAATTGGTTGTTGGAAAACACTGATTAAGTGCCAGAATACAACTTACTCTGTTACTTAAGTGATTAAAAAAATTTTTTTAAATTATAAATTGACTCAGTGTTTCTACCTCAGAAGCATCACATTAGTATAAAATGATCACTTTATTCTGTATCAAATTGCATCATATGAGCTTTATGTTTCACGACAGTTTTCACTGTATTATCTCAGACAAAATCTCAAGCATTCTTTTTTTTTTTTTTTTTTTTTGAGACAGGGTTAAACTCTGTCACCCAGGCTGCATGGCGCTATCTCAGCACACTGCAACCTCCACCTCCCAGGCCCAAGCGATCCTCCCACCTTGACCCAAATGATTACGGGCATGCGCCACCACTCCCGGCACATTTTTGTGTTTATAGTAGAGATGGGGTTTCCCCTTGCTGCCCAGGCTGGTCTCGAACTCCTAAGCTCAAGCAATCCACCTGCCACAGCCTCCTGAAGTCCTGGGATTATAACTGTGAGCCACTACACCCAGCCAAAATCTCAGCCAGTCTTAATTACTGAATTTGAAGTCTGTTGCTAAGTAAAATTTACTTCATATCAAGTCTTTCTGGGCACATTACAATAGTAACTTGTTCATATTATCTATGGATTTTAGAGTTTGGGTAGTTCAAATTCCACCTTTTTATAAATGAGCAAAACGAAGTTCATACAGACTTATTTGTTCTCAATTATCTCATGGTTAGTGACATAGCTATGATAAGAACTCATATATCCTAATGTCTCAATCAAATACATTTATCTGCTAAATTAAACTTAACTCCCAAATAATAATTAGGTTTATGCATAAATGATTAATTAAATATCAGAACATGGAGCTTCTGGGTTGGTTCTAATATTTACAATATTTTAAAATTATTTTTAAGGGGCCGGGCATTGCGGCTGACGCCTGTAATCCCAGCACTTTGGGAGGCCATGGCTCACAGATCATGAGGTCAAGAGATCAAGACCATCCTAGCCAACACGGTGAAACCCTGTCTCTACTAAAAATACAAAAATTAGCTGGAAATGATGGCGCGCACCTGTCGTCCCAGCTACTCAGGAGGCTGAGGCAGGAGAATCATTTGAACCTGGGAGGTGGAGGTTAAAGTGAGCCAAGATTGCACCACTGCATTCCAGCCTGGGGGACAGAGTGAGACTCTGTCTCAAAAGAAAAAAAAATTATTTTTAAATGATGGCAATGGAGTAAAATATTTTGAGTTGAAAAAAATCTGCTTTTGGGCTAGACGTGGTGGTTCATGCTTGTAATCCCAGTGCTTTGGCAGGCCGAGGCAGGTGGATCACTTGAGACCAGCCTGGGCAACAAGGCAAAACCCTGTCTCTACTAATAATACAAAAATTAGCCAGGCGTGGTGGTGTGCACCTGTAATCCCAGCTACTCAGGAGGCTGAGGCATGAGAATCGCTTGAACCTGGGAGGTGGAACGTTGCAGTGAGCTGAGATGGTGCCACTGCACTCCATCCTGGGCGACAGAGTGAGACTCTATCTCAGAAAAATAAAAAGAGAAGAAAATAGTGTTTTTGATAATTTAAAAACTACATAGAATAATATGGATTTTACAGAATTTTCCTACTGTTTTCCTTTTACTCATGTGTTTTCACTCTCCTGAATAATTTGTAATATCCTATGATAGCATATTAAAAGACAGCATATTTCACTAAGTATCCATAGTATTCTAGTTGTGCCTAATTACTGTATTACCAAAGTAAACTGAGTCTCATTGTGTTTGGTTGTCTCTCTAGTATAAGCAACTTTATAATCACTTATATGAAGAGTAGGTCAGCTTTATCCATGTCTGATGTTTTTCTTGCTGTACTAATTGAAGAATTAATAAGGCTGGGTGTGGTGGCTCACGCCTGTAATCCCAGCACTTTGGGAGGCCGAGGCAGGTGGATCACATGAGGTCAGGAATTCAAGACCAGCCTGGCCAACATGGTGAAACCCCGTCTCTACTAAAAATACAAAAATCTAGCTAGGCATGATGGTAGGCGCCTGTAATCCCAGCTACTCGGGAGGCTGAGGCGGGAGAATTGCTGGAACCCGGGAGGCGGAGGTTGCAGTGAGCCGAGATCCGCCATTGCACTCCAGTCTGGACAATAAGAGTGAAACTCCGTCTCAGTAAATAAATAAATAAGATTTTTCTGAAATTTTCTTAATTATTGATGGATGTACTTTTCTACTGTCTTTTCAAGAGATTTGGTATCCACTTTCATAGAATAGAGGAATGTGTTGGTGATAAAATAGCATTGCCGTTAGAAGCCCCCTGCTCCCACACACGAACACAGTATTATTTTTCATTTCCTACATTTTATTGTGGTTTAATGTACCCAATATTTCTAATATCTTTAGCTCCTTTGTCAAGAAGAGATGATTAAAGGGTTTATGCAGCAATATTTGATATTTAAAGAGTAAGCAAAAACACTCCCCGTTTATGAGTATTGTTCAACATTTTATTTTAGACTGTTAAAAAAGACAGAATTTGAAAGTAACTCTCAGTTACCTCCACTAGTAAAGGGATTTCTGGCATGGATAACATAATACCTTTAATCTGTATATACATGTTGTTTTTACTTAAATTTAAATATTATTTTCTATTGTGAAAATTCTGTTACCCACAAAATAGTCACTTTGAAGATGGGACCCTTTAGCTTTTACAAGTTAGTTCTGGTGAAATTCATCTCCTGCTGGTCATTCCAGCTGGTATTATCTTAAGACGAAATTAAAATATAGCCACGGTAGTTTTACTTTTGAATAAATGTGATACTTCATAGCTTCCTTCAAGCAGGAACGAAGGCAGTTTTTTTATATCTGATCTTCTGTGCAGACTTTTTCTGCTGTACTCCAATAAGCAAAAATCATATTTAGTATAGTTGGTGTTTGATGGTTTCACCAAAAATTTGAGAGAAACTTACTGTGAATCAAAAAGTCTTATTTGCTATCAGGGCATGACACAAATGACTCTGTGTTCAGTATAAAGTGTTCTGGATATTTAACTTCTCTTTGAACAGCATTGAAGCAAGCATCTTTTATAGCTGTTTTTCTTACCTATCTCAAAGTTTCTTCCTAATGGAAAGTTGTTCATCATACTTTTAAATAACTGAAGTCACTTGTAGAAGTACCCCACTTCCTTTTTATATACCTCAGCAATGGGAGATCACTTGATTTACATCTTTCCAGGCATATTTTCTACCAGACTCTCTTATTTTAACCCCCATAAGCTGGATCTTCTAGTACTTTAGTTAAAAAAATTCAGTTCCAGTTCCAGCCCTCCTACTTGTGATTTCTGTTGAAAAACACTCCCTTGGTTCTCCTCTTTTACATCTGCTTCTCATACCTAAAAATGAAAACGTCCTGATTTCTTAGACAGGTAGCATTTGTTATACCTGTATATTTCTTTAAACGTTTCTGTTTTTGATGGTGGTAAACAAGTTCAGTTGTTCGTCAGTCTTTTTTCACACAGATAGGCAAATATTTATTTTAATATCTCTTCTTTGGCTCAGTTGGGTTGTCCCTTGGTAAACTGCTGAAGCATATTATTTCTGGCAACTCTATTTAACAGTAGCATGCAGTACCTTCTGTATGTCTGGTGGTGTTTTATTTGGCCTAAAAATTAGTATATTTGTGTCTAATATAGAAATCAAGGTTTTATTTTTAAAGGCTTCTTATAACTATTTTAAGTATTCCCTTCTTTCATTCTCACGTATGCTACCAAGACAAGGAAGATTTGTCTTGCAACATTCATTTAAATCATTAAAAATTAAACTAGTACTTCCACTTAGAGATTACGTAAAAACAAAAGGGGATCATAGAGTTAAAAACTAAGCTTTAAATTAATCACAGAAAACATTTATTGTGTGGAGATCTTTGTCCATTTACTGGTGCATTTCAAGAATTATTTTCGTGCATCCTGGAGATATTAGAAGCAATTTCCTACAGTAATATTTTTATTTAATCTTTCAGTTTACCTCTACTCTAAACTATAATTACTACCAAAGAACTTTAGAACTGAGGAGTACAGTGTGATCCATGCTTTTTGGTAAATGTAGAAGTTTCATTCTCTTACAGTTTTAGAATCTTCTTCTGCAGTGCTAATTCTTAATAGTTCTGAATCTACATTTCAGCATGTAGTCTCCAGATAACGTCTTCAAATGGCTTCCCTTTTTAAAATGTTTATTGCAACTTTGCAGTACATTTAGCTTAGATTTAGGAGTGCAAAGGGCTAAAGGGGTCTTGTTTTATCAAGGAAATAGCTGTATTAAGCTGTTTTTGGTTTATGGATTATAAAAGAAAATTCTGGCATGGTGTTTTTAGTCTTACTAATATTCAACTTTATTTGGGCAGTAGATACTGGTAGAGGCAGTTCAATATAATTGAATGTTGAGGTATGGGTTTGCTTTTTTTTGTTTTGTTTTCAGGAGAAAGATTTGCCCATTTTGCTCACATCCTACTTCAGATATGTGTCACAGAGCCAAAGTTTTCTTAACTAATTAGCTATTTAGTTGGAATTCACAGCATAGTGGAAAATGTTTGCAGATAATTCTGTGCAATAGTAGAAACTTCAGTTGCTTCCTCGTATTTCTTCAGGGCAGTGATCACAACCAGATTCAACGTATGCACAAAGCAGCGGATACCATGGTAGCGGCCGTCGCTGATTGCTTTTACCATGTTGGATCCATTGTCAGTCACAAAGACCTACTTCCAGCTAGGTGCCTTGAACTCAAATAGCTTTTCACACAGACTTCAGGATGTGAGCTAAGGTATGGCCTTTTTTCATGAGCTGGGCCTACATATGGGTTGACAGTAACCTGCAACTTTTATAGAGAAGAGACTACTGGCTATAGTTTAATGTCAGACAATGACTAGTTAGAATCATTGATAGGCAGGTAGTGTGTGTTCTTCATATATTCAAAGTATTCTCACCATTTAGAGATTTTCTTTTTTTTTTGGTGTGTTTTTGTCAAAGAGACTATTCAAGTAAAAATTTCTCATTAGAACCTGGTGCAAAGGTCTAATATATATATCTGCTTTATGATTCAACCATTGTCTTCAATATGAAATATATATCATTTCTTTCACACATTTGGTGTAAATAATTTTTTTAAACTTCTGAGGATTCTTGCACAATTATTTTTCTTTTACTTTTTCTTAATTATGGTAAAAAAATAAAATTTTATCATCCTAACCTTGTGCACTATTTTAATAATCTCCTACTAATCTTCTTTTTAAAAGTAGAGTTAGGAAATTGGCATGAATAGAGCTTGAGATTTAGAATCAGTAGCTCCAAAGGTAATTTGCACACTGGGGTGGTAAATACAATAAAGACCTAAATTGGATTAATGCAGTTCATGCTCCATGCTAGAGATTCTTGTTTCTTCAAGGAGAAAATAACCTTTCTGGAAAAAGAGCTTCACTTTCATATCTTCCTTCTCTGCAAGATATGTTTCTTTAAGTGAAATCTTTATTGAGAGTACAGTGGATTAACTCATTGATTATAGACTTAGGAAATGATGTTTTATTATGACTATAATCATAACTGCTTTCTGAAACAACTTACTGTTGTTTTCTTATTCAGTGGCCCTGTTACTTAATAATTTTTTCAAGACCTGGTAATAGAGAATCATTTACAACTGGGGAGGAAGAGTCCTTGTAAATTCAAAGTGGGTACTGTCAAGCAGCTTATGCACTTCTCTTCATTCTCAGTGTTCGACACTGATTGTTAATAGCTATTGACAAATGCAGAAGTTGGTAATCTGAGTTAGTCTGCCAGAATCATATCTTTATTAAGAAGTGACTCACTGTTAAACTACAGTCTCACCTTAATTTCATAGCTATAAAAGACACAGTATAGTAGTTGACTGTAGCAGTAAAATCCTCTGATATTTCAGTCTTCAGACATACACTATACTCTCTTTGTATGTACAAAAACATGTATTCAGATACATGTACACAGACGACAGTTGATGACTGAAATGGTGTACAGTGTAACATCTGCCAAGTCATTTCCTGAGTGGTAAAGGAAAGTGGCTATGTGTTCTCTGACTTCTTATAGCTCAGGGAAGATAAGAAGAGACCACAGGAGAAAAGGCAGTCATTCAGTGACATATTCTACCCTTCAGTTAAGTCAAGTGACATTAAGTTTTTACCTTCTAGTTAAACATCTCTGTAGAAACTAGTTTTTGTTTACACGTTATAGGAACTAAATTCAGAACACATGCATGATACTATTTTCATTTATTCTTCCTACCCACTTGAGTGGCTTCTTAGTTTACTGTTTATCTACCTTAAGGATTGAATTGCTTCTGAGCAGATTTTTGTTTTTGTGACAAGGAAAGGTTCATTTGTATGTAGATGACATAGTATTATTTGTTAAGGATTCTTCTTCTTTTTCTTCTTCTTTTTTTTTTTTTTGAGATGGGGTTTCACTCTTGGTTGCCCAGGCTGGAATGCAATAGCACGATCTCTCGGCTCACTGCAACCTCCGCCTCCCGGGTTCAAGTGATTCTCCTGCCTCAGCCTCCCGAGTAGCTGGGATTACAGGCATGCACCACCATGCCCAGCTAATTTTGCGTTTTTGGTAGAGATGGGGTTTCTCCATGTTGTTCAGGGTGGTCTTGAACTCCCAGCCTCAGGTGATCCGCCCGCCTCGGCCTCCCAAAGTGTTGGGATTACAGGCGTGAGCCCCCATGCCCAGCCTATTTGTTAAGGATTCTTCTACTGTCTGTTATCCTTTTTATAGTTTTCTAAGGCTCCATGACCACTTTGTGAGATCGTATTTTGATATAATGACCAAGTCCCTTTTTAGGTAGGTATACAACTAAAAAAATAAGTGATGTATAGTTTAGATCATACCTTAGCATAAATATTTTTAACACTTTTATTTATATATGATTTTAGTTTGTTTCAAATGATCTATTTAAGGAATTATAAAGATGTAGATTTTTAAAGTTCTAAGCAGTAGTGTAAAGATGTTTATTATGTGAATAACGTGCTGAGAGTTGGAATAGAGAAAAGGAAATAATGTTTAGTTGTGTTCAGTGACTCTTGTATTAAACTACTAGTACATTTATCTAGAAAATTTAAATAAAAATTTAATGTCCTATATTCTTAAACTTTGCTGTAACACATCCTATTGTGATAACAATTTGAAATGAAATTGGGTACATTTTGGATCCTGACAGGAAATGACAGAATAATATCTTTAAAATGAACATGCCCTAAAACTTAGTATTTCATTAAAAGATCCAGTGTATAGAAACACATTGTATTAAGACACCCAGTAATGAACCTACATTTTACTCTAAAATATGTTTTTTTTTCCTTAGAAATTTAATTCTGAGTGAAATACAAATAGTATTAAAATTTAAAAACTGCTTGTGGTCCTTTAATTCTCAAATATTTTAGGTATATAAGTGATTTCTCTCTCTCAATATTTATAATTAGATGTGTTTTTAAAAGTGTGTCTCTAAGGACATCAGGTATCTGGGTCTTATACAGGATGACATTTGTATAATGTCTGTCTCTTGTCTGATTTTATGTTAGAAGGGAAAACCTACCCATAACTTTATTAACCAATGGCTTCAAAAGCAAGTTAGTACAGATCATGTGTGTGACAAATGCACACTCTCATTTCTATATTTTGCCACTATTATTGATTTATGAAGGTGTTTTAGGCGTAAAATCTTAATTTTCCTTGCATTTCTTTCCATATTAAAAAAAATTCAGATCTAAAAGGGAAAATGTTAAAACAGGAGTAAAACCAGATGCATCTGATCAAGAACCAGAAGGACTTACTCTTTTGGTACCAGACATCCAAAAGACTGCTGAGATAGTTTATGCAGCCACCACCAGTTTGCGGCAAGCAAATCAAGGTACAAAACTTTTCCTATTATGCCACTTTTCATTTGATTTAAAGATGTTTCATTCACTTACTGAAAACTGCCTTTCTCTTTTTGCTTTATGTTAATGATTTTAAAGCAAGTTCATTTACCTAAAAATTTTGTTCTCTGTTAGGTTTTGTTCTTTATCTGATTTCAATCATGTATAGTCTAATTTTAAAATATTTCTGCTATATATGATTGCTAAGTTTAGTAGGCTGAGAACATACATCATAAATATTTCTTCCCACTGAAATTCATGAAATTGAAAAATGCCTTTGTATTAGATAGAAAATAGTACATTAAGACTGTGTATGAGAATTTAGCTTAAATTGATATTTTTGGTCAACATAGTGACTCACACCTTTAATCCCAGCACTTTGGGAGGACTAAGTGGGTAGATAACCTGAGCTCAGGCGTTCGGGATTAGCTTGGGCAACATGGTGAAACCCTGTGTCTACGAAATACATGAAAAATTAGCTGGGCATAGTGGCATGTGCCTGTAGTCCCGGCTACCTGGATGGCTGAAGTGGGAGAATTACCTTAGCCTAGGAAGTTGAGGTTGCAGTTAGCTGTGATTGCACCACTGTACTCCAGGCCTGGGAGAGAGAGAGAGAGAGAGAGAGAGAGAGAGAGAGAGAAAGAGATTTTCCTATGTTAGCTGAAGAAAGTGATCTGAATTATCTATTGTTTCACTTCTGCTTTTCATAAAGATGATTATGTTGTTTGCTTTATTATGTTTATGAAATAGAAATTTGTTATTTTCAGAGTGGTTGTAATAAGATAATTGGGAAGAAGTTGACAATTTTTTGGAATTCAAAATTTGAACTCTAGAGGTGAATTGTTTTTAGTTTTATTTTTTTAAATGTATACTTATGTTATTTATCTTGAAATATTAAATAACAGAAAAAAAACTAGGTGAATACTCCAAGAAGGCGGCTATGAAACCCAAACCTTTGTCAGTATTAAAGTCACTTGAAGAAAAATATGTGGCTGTTATGAAGAAATTACAGTTTGGTAAGATGAAGTTTTTGATTTGCTTAAGATCTCACTTTCTATTTTTTAACAGTGCTATTGAAATGTGTTTTAGCAAATTAAAGATTTTAAAAATTGCTTGTAACATGAATTTTACTTCATACATGTCAACATTTTTTATCATCTTTGCCTCTTGAATTTATGTCTATATTTTTAGTTATAAACTGTGACTTCAATAGGACTGTAAGAGCCTAGAAAAAATGAAATCAAAGCCAAGTGTCTACAAAACAGGCAGAAAATGTTTTTCCTTATTTACTTCTTCATTTCTGTACATCCTGGCCTGAAGGAAGCCAAGACCCGGAATTTTGAACTAAGTCTGTTACTCTTGCCATTTTAGATTGCCTTGCAATTCACTTCTAGAAAATGTAGTTACACGTAGTTCAGTTCTAGCTTTTCCCATTCCAAAACTCTTGACAAGTAAGAACTGGCAAAAAGATCGTATCAGTACCCTTTATATGGTACTGATTTATGAGAAAACACTTACATACCAAATTTTGATGACCATTATTAACTATTACTGTCTATGCTGCTTTTTCATCCTTGAGAAACAACCCAAAAATCTTGGACTGTATTTTTTTAAATGCTAAAGTAGGATTCAGAAAAGAGATTTTTGTCCTATTGTCTTTGAAACCTCATTATAAATCATTTAGCTTTTGCTCTGCTTACCTTTCAGGTTTGCCATAAAGAGCACAAGAGATAATATATATGAAAGTGATTTATACTTTTCTTAGAGTTTTGGTCAGTGTCTAATGATTTTACAGCCTTTTTCCTGACTCAGCTTGGCAATCTAATCTGTTAACTTCACTCTAAGTAATAATATTAACTTGGTTTTTAAATAATAAATATTTTATTGAATTTTTTTATTGAAAATTCCTTTGTGTATTAAAGTACTAAAACCAAATACTTTATTTAGTTTATATGTATTTAACAATTACCAAGGTTTTTTATGGCTTGTTTGTTGTTTTATCAAATAGTTCTGTATTATATATTGTCACATAAATTACCACTATAACTTATTTGCTTTAAAAAACTGACATGGCTGGGCATGGTGGCTCACGCCTCTACTCCTGCCCTTCAGGAGGCCAAGGTGGGCGGATCACGAGGTCGGGAGTTTGCGATCAGCATGGCCAACGTGGTGAAACCCCATCTCTATTAAAAATACAAAAATTAGCTGGGTGTGGTGGCAGGTGCCTGTAATCCCAGCTACTCAGGAAGCTGAGGCAGGAGAATCATTTGAATCCGGGAGGTGGAGGTTGCAGTGAGCCGAGACATTCCAGTCTGGGCGACAGAGCAAGACTCTGTCTCCAAAAAAAAAAAAAAAAAAAAAAAAAAAAATCTGACCTTTATTATCTCACTCCTTACATGGGTCAGGAATTCAGAAAAAGCCATAGTGCCTGTTATGACCTTGTCTTAGAAAGTGTACACTATCACTCATTAAGTGCAGCCAACACTCAAGGGGAGGGGAAGAGGGTCAGAAAAGAATTTGCAGACATGTGTTTGTGTATGTGTGTTTCTGTTGTACATAAATATTTTATTGGGCTTTAGATTTCATTCCACTTCCTAGGTCATCAAAAATATGTCAGCTAATGGCTTTTAAAAATATGTGGCATTGTTCTTGTACTTGAAAGTGTTTAGTTACATTTCATGTCTACAAATTCTTTAACTAGTTCTTTCAATCTGGAAAGTTTCATTTCATGACCATGAATGTGTTTATGGATCCTTACGTGTGAGAGATTCTGGTTTAAAGTTACTACCTGTCAGAAATTTAGAATCATATGTCCAGAGCCCTTCATTAATGTTAGCTAGCTAGAAGAGTTCTCTCATACTACATAAAATCATAAACTCTCCAAGTATGTGACTTTAAACATAATCAAGTTTGCTCCCCATTGGCTTTCAAAATATGTCTGAAAACATACAAGTTTTCAGTTGATGCTTTTTTAAGAAACTGCATTTTCAACCATATGTATCAAATATGTGGTAGTATCATTCTTTTACAACTTGATACTTACTAACTGCCTAATATTCCATAATATCATTGGCTGCCATTTGTTTAACCAGTAAGTGGAACTTTAGGTTGTTTCCAGTTTTTAAATATCATATGCAACATCTCAATGGCTATCATTACCTGTAAATATTTGTGCATATCCAAGATTCTATAGGACGAATTAACAGAAGAGAAATTATTGATTAAAACAGGCTGTGCATGTTTTATCAAGTAGCCATTGTCTTTGATTGAATCATTTAAAAAAAATCTTTGAGTTAATAGACCCTGTCCTCTACATGATGTAAAAATTTTCCACTGGGCATAGTAATGGGCCCATTTCTTGCATCTGGTAGATTGTTTTTTATAAAACTTAAAATGTATCCCTGTAGCATGTGAAAGACAACAGTCCATCCATCTGGCAGTGCTAATCCATCTGGCAGTGCTAATATATAGGTGTTATGTAAACATTTACACTTCTACTATTCTTCCATGGTTGGAAGTTCTCTCCAGTTGGGTGAGAGAAGGACTAGTAATTATTTGTGATTTTTGTCATTATGGAACTGGACAGTTTTTTCCAGTTCTGGGTTTTATTTTTTCTTCTCCTTTTAGATACATTTGAAATGGTTTCTGAAGATGAAGATGGGAAATTGGGATTTAAAGTCAATTACCACTACATGTCTCAGGTGAAAAATGCTAATGATGCGAACAGTGCTGCCCGAGCTCGCCGCCTTGCCCAGGAAGCTGTGACACTTTCAACCTCACTGCCTCTGTCTTCATCCTCTAGTGTGTTTGTACGCTGTGATGAGGAGCGACTTGACATCATGAAGGTAAAAAATGATAACGAAGCATTCTCCCTTATCTCCTTGGCTCATACTCAAATATTTATACAAAATTAGAAATATTATACAAATAAATTATACAAAACACTAGAAATTTTGGTGACCATTTTAGACTGCAGTGAAAGGAGCCCCCCCACCCCACTCCTTTTGTTTTGGTGACAGGGTCTCACTGTTGCCCACGCTGTATGTAGTACAGTGATGTGATCACAGCTCACTGCAGCCTCCATAAAGAGCCCTTTTCTAATGTTAGTTCAGAGTGTGTGGATCACACTGCTGTTGAAAATAAAAATTTAGACAATATCAAAAGAGCCATCATCCTTGAGCAAAGATCGTATGAAGCTGGTCACAGTATCAAAGGATTTAATGCTGATCAGTTAAAAAATGTTACAGGATTTCCGTTTTGTTGTCCAAGATACTTCTCTCCTGTTTTATAGTGTCACTCTTCAAAACTTAATCATTTTCTTTCTTTTCTAGGAAATTTGTGTTTTTTAAAATTCCTAAGATCTGTGAATTACGGGTAATACAATAATATATAATCGCTACTTTTATGTTTAACACATGATAATCTGGCCTTAAATTCCAAGAGTCTGCTGCATCAAGAAAATGTTTAACATTTAACCTGAAAAAGAAAATTTTCTTTTTCTTTATATTTATGATTTAATTCATGGGTTAGGCATTCTGTCTTCCATAGATACACAGCTAAAACTATTGGCCCATTGACTTGTAGAAAGTTTTATTTGTTTGCTTGCTCCTTTTGATTTTTTGGATAGGCTCATGCCTGTAATCCCAGCACTTGGGGAGGCCGAGGTAGGCAGATCTCTTGAGGTCAGGAGTTCCAGACCAGCCTGGCTAACATGGTGAAACCCTGTCTCTACTAAAAATACAAAAATCAGCTGGGTGTGGTGGCAGGCACCTGTAATCCCAGTAGTTGGCAGGCTGAGTCTGGGGAATCACTTGAACCTGGGAGGCGGAGGTTGCAGTGAGCTGAGATCTCGCCACTGCACTCCAGCCTGGGTGGCAGAGTGAGACTCCATCTCAAAAAAAAAAAAAAAGAAAAGAAAAAGGGTATGCTGGCTCATGCCTGTAATCCTGGCATTTTGGGAGGCCAAGGTGGGCAGATCAGTTGAGGTCAGGAGTTTGAGAACAGCCTGGCTGATATGGTGAAACCTTATCTCTACTGAAAATACAAAAATTAGCTGGGCATGGTAGTGTGTGCCTGTAATCCCAGCTACTCAGAAGGCTGAGGCAGGAGAATTGCTTGAACCCGGGAGGTGGAGGTTGTAATGAGCCGAGATCACACTGTTGGACCTCAGCCTGGGCCACAGAGTGAGACTGTCTCAACAAAAAAAAGAAAACTGTTCTTATTTCGGCCGGGCACAGTGGCTCAAGCCTGTAATCCCAGCGCTTAGGGAGGCTGAGGCAAGCGGATCACTTGAGGCTAGGAGTTTGAGACTAGCCTGGACAACAGGGGGAAACCTATCTCTACTAAAAATACAAAAATTAACCGGGCATGTTGGCAGGTGCCTGTGATCCCAGCTATTCAGGAGACTGAGGCAGGAGAATTGCTTGAACTCAGGAGGCGGAGGTTGCAGTGAGCTGAGATCATGCCACTGCCCTCCAGCCTAGGTGACAGCGTGGGACTCCATCTCCAAAAACGAAGGTTGTTCTTATGTTGGATTGCATTTTTCTAAATATCAATGTTTAGGAATATTAACATAGGCTTTTGTATGTTTATATATATCCAGGTTTTAATAACTGGTCCGGCAGACACCCCTTACGCAAATGGCTGCTTTGAGTTTGATGTGTATTTTCCTCAAGATTATCCCAGTTCACCGCCTCTTGTGAATCTAGAGACAACTGGTGGTCATAGCGTGCGATTCAATCCAAACCTTTATAATGACGGCAAGGTAATTTAATTGCAGTCTTTTGTTTCAAATGCCAATGATTGTATACAAAGGTTCTTTGTAATTTGAAGAAAAATTTTGTTTCAGTTATCTGCTTTCTAAGAGGGCATGGGTTTCTTTGTACTTCTCTTCCCTACATCCAGATTAGCTTAAGGAATAGAAGAGAAGAAAGTGAAAAGAGCAGAAACAGTTAAGTGTTAAGAAGCACTTACAGTCTTAAGAAGTTACTCAGGGACTTAACGTAAAGTTCTATGATACACACTATTATGAACTTATTTTAAGGTGTACTTTATATTCAAGTGTTTTTACATTTTCTTGTATTAAAAGTAGGAAGATGCATTCCCATTTACAAAAAAGCTGACCAAAAGATATAATAAAAATCATCTCATATTACCATAAACCTTTTAAAATTAGATTTAGAAGAGTAATCTCTTTTTTCAGAGGTATTTTGGATACTTTGATAAAATTTCAGTGGTAAATTCTGTGCTGAGTGTTCAGTGTTTTAAAATCTAGAAGAGAAGAATTTCAAAAGGTACAGCCTGCCTCAGATATGTGGTTGCAAATTATCATTAGCTCAAATCATAAAACTAGAATTAGTTTTTTGGGTTTGTTACAAAAGATTTGACCAGAGGCAGAACTTTCTTTGGAAGAACAAACAACAGGTTTTCTATAAGTGAGTAGGGAAGAAGAAATAGCAACGTTGACTTTACTTGAGACACTGTAACTTGAATAGAGTGTAAGTGTAAAATATTAAGATGTATTTAAGAAAATAATTCTCAAGGCTTCATTGCATAGAGGGTCAGGGCTTGGGAGTCTTAAATTAATAGTCTTTTACCATCATACTTACCTATGTGTTCCATGGTACACACAATTGTGGACTTATTTTTCAAGTTTACACACTGTTAGCATTTACCTTAGGTCCTATATCTACAGTTAGGTATGAGGATACATATCTGCCATTGTTAGTCCCAAGAATGCTCTAAAGCAGGGCTGTCCAGTGTTTTGGCTTCCCTGGGCCACTTTGGAAGAAGAATAATTGTCTTGGGCCACACGAAAATTCTCTAACACAAACAATATAGCTAATGATCTTTAAAAAAAAAAAAAATAGCCAAAAAATCTCATAATATTTTTTAAAACTTAACAATTTTGTTTTGGGCTGCATTCAAAGCCGTCCTGGGCTGCATGTGGCCTGCGGGTTGCACAAGCTTGCACTAAAGGTCAAATGGTATATGTATGACAGCACTTTGAATAATACACAAGACTTTACAGATACAACTCTTTTTAAATTATTAATCAACTACCTGTTGAATGAATTAATGTATTTTGCGTTCTTGCTTTCACAGAGCATTGAAAGAGTAATGAGACAGACCTTTCTGCATTTACAAGAACCACCTATGCTGGGCTTGGTAGCTCACGCCTGTAATCCCAGCATTTTGGGAGGCTGAGGCGGGTGGATCACCTGAGGTCGGGAGTTTGAGACCAGCCTGACCAACATGGAGAAACCCTGTCTCTACTAAAAATAGAAAATTAGCTGGGCGTGGTGGCACATGCCTGTAATCTCAGCTACTCAGGAGGCTGAGGGAGGAGAAGTGCTTGAACCCGGGAGGCGGAGGTTGCACTGAGCCCAGATTGCACCATTGTACTCCAGCCTGGGCTACAGGAGCAAAACTCTGTCTAAAAAAAAAAAAAAAAGAACCACCTATCCACCTGTTATCCAAATCTGTTGGCCATTATATGAAATTGTTAAAAATTTACAAAATCTGATGAGTATATTTTATGTTGATAGAGTATATGCCAGAAGAACACGTGATATGGCCCAGTTTTATTTTTATTACAAGAGTAGTTACAGGTCAGATTAAGTGTCCCCAGTTCTCTCCCTGCTAAGTGAGTAAGTATCTAACGTTATCTTTAAGTATATTTTGAGGAACCCTGGGAAGCCTGAATACTCTTTTAGGGCGTCTGTTTATGTGAGGCTAGATTTGATCCATATACTTCAATCAAAGGAGTATATTGCAGCTAGTTGAATGTAGAGGCAGATAATTAAATCAAGGTCTCTTAAGCTGTTTTGCATTTTCAGAATTGAGAAAGAAATATACAAAAATATGGAATAGTACCACTTTTCTTTACTAAAAATAGTTATTTTACTAAAAATAGAACTAGCATATGATCTATCAGTCCCACTATTGAAAATACATCCAAGGGAAATAAAATCATAATCTTGAAGAGATATTTGCACTGCTGTTTATTGCAGCACTGTACAGAATAGCCAAGATACAGAATCAACTTAGTGGCCATCAACAGGTGAATGGATAAATAAAACATGGTTATTTATACACAGTGGAATACTATTCAACCATGAAAAGGACGAGATCCTTCCTTTCATAGCAACTTAGTCCCTGGTGGGACATTATGTTAAGTGAAATACATCAAGCATTGAAGGATAAATACTGCATGTTCTCACTCATGTAGAAGCTAAAAAAATTTATCTCAATCAATGTGGAGAGTAGAATAGTGGTACTAAAGGCTGGGAGGGAAAGGTACAGAGAAGGGAATAGGGAGAGGTTGGTTAATGGATACAGAATTACAGCTAGATAGGAGGAATAGGTTCTGCTGTTGTATAGCACAGTAGGGTGACTATAGTAAATAAAAATTTTGTTTTGTCAAACAGCTAGAAGAGAGGATGTTGAATGTTACCAACACTGAGAGGTTTGAGGTGATGGATACAATAATTACCCTATTTTGATCATTACACATTGTATACACATATTGAAATATCACACTGTACCCCATAAATAGGTACAACTATGTGCTAATTAAAAATATTTTCCTTTTAAAATAATTTAGTTTTCATTAAAATGTTATTTGTGTTGACATATAATAGGTGCTGGTCCGTTTTGCATTATGAAAAAGTTATAATGCCACACAACTTTGAATCACATCTGAAGATGCCAATTTGTTTTAACAGACCAACCCTTAGGGTTTTGTCTGGAGACATATAAAACTGAGATATTTTGACATGATAGCATTGTGTTTTTACTTCTCATTAGGACAGTTTGTTTTTAAGCACTCTTTCTTTCTCTCTTTTTTTTTTTTTTTAAATGAAACAAGTTTATTTTCTCCAATAACTTCTGTAAATTACAAAGACAAAATACTAAACTACAGCATATAACTTTTCAATATTTAACCAGAATACTCGTAATGAATACGCATCTGGAAACAAGATAAAAAGCTACACCTCGTCAGGCATCCTACAAAAATATCTCAAGTTTTATATACTCTGCAGCATTTCTGTTAAGCACTCTTTTTTCAGTTCTGTTGACGCTTTTTTCCTTTGTCAGGTTTGTTTAAGCATCTTAAACACGTGGCATGGAAGACCAGAAGAGAAGTGGAATCCTCAGACCTCAAGCTTTTTGCAAGTAAACAAAATTTCTCTGATATTTTCACTTAAGAAATAAAGAACTGTGTAGTATTTTTAAAAATTTTTAGTGACCAAGAATATAGTAAACTCAAAAAAAAGATAGATTACTAGGAAATACATATTAAATAGCTTATAGGTGAGAAATTAGCATAGTGGAGTCTCATCTTATGTGTAATCTAAAAATCTCAAGTTGGGGCATAAAACAAAAATAGAGTTTAGCCAAAACTCCCTTCAAAAAAAATACCAGGCCAGGCGCAGTGCCCACTGTTTTCTGTGTTTCTTGATTTCTGTTCCTGAACAGATTATGAGAGACTCTTATGGTTGTGCAAATGCTAACATGAAACTAAAAAAGGAGAGGGGGTCAGATGTGTTGGCACAGCACTTTGGGAGGCTGAGATGGGTGGATCATTTGAGGTCAGGAGTTCGAGACCAGCTTGACCAACATGGTGAGACCCCCATCTCTACTAAAAATACAAAGTACAATTAGCCAGACGAGGTGTTGTGTGCTTATAATCCCAGCAAGTAGGAGACCGAGGCAGGAGAATCGCTGGAACCCGGGAGGAGGAGGTTGCATTGAGCCGAGATCACGGCACTCCACTCTAGCCTGGGTGACAGAGGGAGACTCTATCTAAAAAATAAAAGCAATCAATAAAAAGGAGAGAGACAGTAAATTTGGCCTGTCAATAAAAGTCTTTACTCTGAAAATATCAACAAATTGACTCAAATCAGTGAGCCTACATTATGGATTGAAAATACATACTGATTATTATTACATCAATGTAAATATATGTATATATATAATATATAAGTATACTATATGTTTTTATGTTAATTACCAATTGATTTTCGACTCAGATTCTAAGAAAACACTTTAGCCTGGTAAAAGTAAAATAAATACTATTTTTTGGTTTGATCCAAATAGCTTTTTAAGTGAAGTTCCGTTGATCAGACAATTCATGCGGGCTGCTTTTTTGCATGCCTCTAATATACTTATAGAAATTATTTTTAGTGCAGAGTTGATTTTGTTCTGTAGTTTAAAGTTTATTTAATTCTCTCATTCATCCTGTAACACAAGTAGATCTGATGCCCATTTTACAGATGATGAAAATACAGGTTCTAAATGTACAGATAACTATACTGTGATCCCTATGACTTCAAATATTTTACACTGTTTCTCAAGCCTAAAGTTTTATTTTATAATACTGAAAATCAGATTTTTTTTTAAAAAGGAAATCCTTCATCCCAAGGGTTTACTGTTTCTCTGCTTATTTCCTGCCTCAAGTAAAATATAGTGTGCATTAAAATGACTGTCCAGTTCAGACAATCCAGGGGTCCAGAAATTTCTTAAAATGTGTATTATCGCTATTAAATAGCCAAGTTCACTATTGAAAAATAAAGTGGCATTTATGCTCTTCCAAAAAGGTAATGTCTGCTGGGCCACCCAGTGGTAAGATAACCCATGTCATAAAGTATTTTTTGAATTTAATTGCAGGAAGTATTGGTCTCTGATAATGAATCTTTTGTTGTTCCTGTTATCAAATATAAACTTTATATTTTTCTCTCTTAGCAGACAATAAATTATAGCCACATTTATTTCTCAGATGTAATTTCTTGTTCCTTTTTTCTGGTACACAAAACCCTCATTCTTTTTTGTTTAACTTTTGTTTTAGGTTCAGGGGTTCCACTGCAGGTTTGTTACATAGGTAAACTCACGTCACAAGGGTTTGCTATACAGATTATTTTGTCACCCAGGTACTAAGCTTAGTACACAGTAGTTTTGTTTTGTTTTGCCTTTTTTCTTTTTCTTTTTCTTTTCTTTTTTTTTTTTTTTTTTTGAGACAGGGTCCCACTCTGTGGCCCAGGCTGGGCACCATCTTGGCTCACTACAACCTCTGCGTCTCAGGTTCAAGCTATCCTTCCACCTTAGCCTCCTGAGTAGCTGAGATCACAGACACGCACCACCATACCTGGCTAATTTTTGTAGTTTTAGTAGTGACAGGGTTTCACCATGCTGACCAGGCTGGCCTCGAGCCCCTGATCTCAAGTGATCTGTCTGCCTTAGCCTCCCAAAGTGTTAGGATTACAGGCGTTAGCCAACACGCCCAGCCGGTAGTTATTTTTTTCTGATCTTTTCCCTCCTCCCACCTTTCACTGTCAAATAGGCCCCAGCATCTGCATAACTTTTTATGCTTCCTTTAGTGGGCTTTACTTTGCTGTTTTAAACAAAATAGGCTGTGAATCTAAAGTAATTTTTAGATTACTCTAACTGAGATCTATAAAACCATACTGTGTATCAAAGGAGATGAGGTTAAATAAATAAATGAGTCCTTTTTTATAAATTTGTAATGGATATTTAATTTCTTTCTGTGCTTTTGTACAAAAATGCAATTATACCCTACTTATATTAACAGAAGAGGACAATTATTTAAGAGGGAAGAGGACAGTAACTAACAACTATGCCTTGGAAAGTTATCTCAGAAGTGTCAGTAAATGTGAGATCTCTGGCTGGGCGAGGTGACTCATGCCTGTAATTTCAGCACTTTGGGAGGCAGGCAGATCACTTGAGGCCTGGAGTTCAAGAACAGACTGGCCAATATGGAGAAACCCATCTCTACTAAAAATACAAAAATTAGTGGGATGGGGTCACAGGTACCTGTAACCCCAGCTACTCAGGAGGCTGAGGCAGGAGAATCACTTGAACCCGGGAGGCAGAGGTTGCAGTGAGCTGAGATCGCACCACTGCACTCCAACCTGAGCAACAAAGCAAGACACTGTCTCAAAAAATAAATAAATAAATAAATAAAAATTAAAAATATGAGATCTTTGTCTCAGAAATAATATGAATTAAAATTTTTCCCATAGTTGACCTTGGCATCAGTGTGGTCACTTCAGGTCACATTTAACCCTTTCTGTTTTGGGTCAAATATGTTACTTTTGAGTACTCATTTTTAAAGTTCTCTTTAACTTTGACTTATAAGATGCA
This sequence comes from Chlorocebus sabaeus, assembly GCF_047675955.1. Lineage (NCBI taxonomy): Eukaryota > Metazoa > Chordata > Mammalia > Primates > Cercopithecidae > Chlorocebus > Chlorocebus sabaeus. The sequence goes on from NC_132917.1 coordinate 32,326,048, forward strand.
TATCTATGGGACTGTTTAATCATTGTGCCTAACCAAAGTGTAATTGCTGTTCTTTTTCATTTATGAATTGGGTAGATAATATCTGATGTTTTCCTGCCTTCAAAGATGTTACTTTATTGACTTCTGTAGATCTGTTAACTGAAAATACTGTATTAGCTAGAAATCACCTCTCTTATATATGTTACATTGGAGAAACAAGCCTTCTGGTAAATAAGTGGTGGGTTGGAAGTGGTCTTAGAACCATAAGACCATCTCGTCAATCAGAATTTCTGGCTGGGTGCGATGGCTCACGCCTGTAATCCCCGCACTTTGGGAGGCCAAGGTGGGCGGATCACCTGAGGTCAGAAGTTTGAGATCAGCCTGGCCAACATGGCAAAACCCCATCTCTACTAAAAATTTTAAAAAAATTAGCCGGGCTTGGTGACGATGCACGCCTGTAGTCCCAGCTACTTGAGAGGCTGAGGAAAGAGAATTGCTTGAACCCAGGAGACAGAGGATGCAATGAACCAAGATTGTACCATTGCACTGCAGCCTGGGCAACAGAGCAAGACTCCATCTCAAAGAAATAAAATAAAATGAGAATTTCTAATAAGGTTTTTGTGATACTGTAGCAGTTAATTTTCCTTGGAATAAAAATTTAAAATGATCTCAGGCAGTTTTTTTCTAAGTGAGTATTGTTAAAGAGCGCATGGCTAGGCCGGACACGGTGGCTGGCGCCTGTAATCCCAGCACTTTGGGAGGCCGAGGCAAGCAGATCCCCTGAAGTCAGGAGTTCAAAACCAGCCTGGCCAACATGATGAAACCCCGTCTCTACTAAAAATACAAAAATTAGTCGGGCGTGGTGGCAGGCATCTGTAATCCCAGCTACTCGGGAGGCTGAGACAGGAGAATCGCTTGATCTCGGAGGCGGAGGTTGTAGGGAGCCAAGGTCATGCCATTACACTCCAGCCTGGTGAAACTCAGTCTTATTTAAAAAAAAAAAAAGTGAATGACTGGCTTTATGCTCCTTAAGAATAGTTGGAGCAGAATGTTGGTATGAGTTGTTTACAAACAAAATTTTTTCATAGGTTTTTCATATCTATTATTATTCAAGAATTCAAGAGTAAAAACAGATGTATAAGTGTTACTTATGGCTGTATCGTGCCTAATTTTATTTTGCTTTTATAATGAAATATTTCAGGTTATAATCATAAACATTGATTTTATTGTGATAGAAATTTGTGGAAACACATATTAAAGAAGAGTCTTTGTGGATAGAGCAGGATATCAGTTAACCCATAGTAAAAATGTCCCATCATAGCTGTTCTTTTCCTTTATTCCTTAGGTGTTGGTGTCTGTCCAGTCCCTTATATTAGTAGCTGAGCCTTATTTTAATGAACCGGGATACGAACGATCTAGAGGCACTCCCAGTGGCACACAGAGTTCTCGAGAATATGATGGAAACATTCGACAAGCAACAGTTAAGTGGGCAATGCTAGAACAAATCAGAAACCCTTCACCATGTTTTAAAGAGGTATGTTCAATAAAATTAGTGAAATACTTTGTTAAAGACATTTTACAATATAGCCTGGGCACGGTGGCTCATGCCTGTAGTCTCAGCACTTTGGGAGGTCGAGGCAGGTGGGTCACTTGAGGTGAGGAGTTTGAGACCAGCCTGGCCAATATGGCGAAAACCCATTTCTACTTAAAGAAAAAGAAAAATTAGCCAGGCTTGGTGGCAGGTGCCTGTAATCTCAGTTACTTGGGGGGTGAGGTTGAACCTGGGAGGCGGAAGTTGCAGTGAGCTGAGATTGCACCACTGCACTACAGCCTGGGAGACAGTAGAGCAAGACTCCATCTCAAAAAAAAAAAAAAAAAAAAAAAAAAGACATTTTATAATATAGTTTGTTAGGTATTATATTTGCTTTTATATGTATCTAGTATATGAATATGTAGGTTTTAGGGTTAATCCCAAAGATCATTAATAAGTCTGGACAATATAGAAAGACCCCATCTCTGCAAAAAGTTAAAAAATTTAGCTGGGCATGGTGGCACCTGTAGTCTTAGATACTTAGTAGGCTAAGGCAGGAGGTTTGCCTGAGCCCACGAGTTTGAGGCTGCAGTAAGCTGTATTCACATCACTGCACTCCAGCCTAGGTGACAGAGTCTCAGGAAAAAAAAAAATGGTAGTAGATAGTACAGATGAAGTATAAAACCATCTGTATTCTAAACGACATCTGACTAAATTTTTGAGAACTTTTTTCCTTTCCTTTCCTTTCCTTTTCCTCTCCTCTTCCTCTCCTCTCCCTCTCCTCTGCTTTCCTTTCCTCCTGTCCCGTCCTGTTTCGTTCTCATCGCCCAGGTGCAATGGCATGATCTTGGCTCACTGCAACCTCCACCTCCCAAGTTCAAGCGATTCTCCTGCCTCAGCCTCCCGAGTAGCTGGGATTACAGGCAGGTGCCACCATGCCTGGCTAATATTTTTGTAGTTTTAGTAGAGACAGGGTTTCACCATGTTGGCCAGGCTGATCTCCAACTCCTGACCTCAGGTGATCCACCTGCCTTGGCCTCCCAAAGTGCTGGGATTACAAGCGTGAGCCACTGCTCCCGGCCTGTTCTTTATTTTTATTAGTTACCATTCTACTAGCAAACTCTCCAAATATGTTTCTGAAGTATTTCTCATAAAACTGTTTTTTATTGAAGATGGTTTCTAAATTTGTCTTGCAAATAGAAATTTTGCCCTTGTACTAATGTGTATATATAAGGAGAATGCCATTTCTTTTTTTTTCTTTTTTTTTTTGAGACAAGGCTTTGCTCTGTTGCCCATGCTGGAATACAGTGGCGGAATCTTGGCTCACTGCACCCTCCACCTCCCCAGTTCAAGTGATTCTCGTGCCTCAGCCTCCCAAATAGCTGGGACTGTATGCACACACCACCACAACTGGCTAATCTTTTTGTATTTTTTAGTAGGGACCAGGTTTCACCATGTTGGCCAGGCTAGTCTCGAATGCCTGACCTCAGGTGATCCGCCCGCCTTGGCCTTCCAGAGTGTTGGAATTACAGGCGTGAGCAACTGTGCCTGGCCACATTTCCTTTTCTTTAGGAAAAAATTGGATGATATGAGTTTCCAAAACCTGTATTAATACACCGAAGTGGTTTTTTTCACTTCATCCTGAAATGTTGCTCTGTGTGTGTGTGTGTGTGTGTGTAACTCTTTGCCTATGATTAGTTGTCTCTCCAGTGTGCCTAAATACAATTATACTTTTCACCTGCCATATCAAATTACTTTAGCATCACAACTTGCTGTAGTTGTGTCCAGAAACATTTTTCTTTCTTAAAATTGTTTCACTTGATCATTAATTTCTTAAATTGTGCTGGAAAGTTAACATTTTAGAGAAAAAAATGGTATATTTACCTGCCATAAAATTGATCTTTAATATAACTATCCAGATATTCTGCATGAATACTATGAAGCCTTCTTCTTCATCAGATGGCACTGATGAATATTTCTTTTTCTTTGGCTTTTGCTGTTACTGAGTAAATTTATATTCCAGTGTCCTTTGAATGACAAAGTTGGATACGTTACTTTTGCAAAGATTGCACCACTACACTCAAGCCTGAGCAGCAGAGTGAGACTCTGTCTCAAAAAAAAAAAAAAAAGTAATTCGTTTTATGCGTATCATTTTTTTCAGGAAGGATAAACACAGGGAACTCAGAGAAGGGGATGACGTTTACAGAAAGCAAATATGTATCATTTGAGACAATCATTTTCTCAGTCTTTAGAACCTAGCTTGCTTTAAAGGCGCCACTCGTCGGCCATGTATGCTTTCCCAGTTTTCCTAATCAAATGCCACTCACTACTCTTAGAATGCCCTGGGCTTTTTGTTTTTGTTTATTGTTGTTCTTTGAAATATATTTTTCCAGTACATTCACCTCCCATCTGATTTTGTTATCATTGTTCTTCATTTAAAGCTGTGTCATACTTCTGTATCCCAGAGGCTTCAAACCCAGTAACTATTAAATGTGGTGGGATTGTATTGGTGTTTGACATTCATTCCCAGAGCTTTCTAGTGATTTTCCCTTTGTAGGTTTGATTGTCTGTTCTTTAGGGCAGACATGCTCCCTGGGCAATGCTCAACCAGAATACAGAGTAATGTTTCCAAATTGATAATTGTTTTCTAGTTTAAATTTGTCAGAAATAGACTCTTACTACTATATGTTGGTAGAAATTTTACTCAGTTTTTCAAAGATAGAATTTAAAAATCGCAAATGTAAACCACAGTAATAATATGGAAATTTAACTTCCTAAAATAAAATCCTATCTATAAATTAAACAGAAGATACAATTAAGCAAGTAAGAATAGTGCCATTTCTGGGGGATCCATTTCTGGGGATTTCTGTGTGAATGCCTTTGGCATTTAGAATATACTTATCTAGGTATTCTTTGAGTTATCTTTTAAAATCTTTTCTCCTGGTTACTAATTAATTTGCATTTGCCTTCTGAATATATTGTATCGTATGTGTCTTGTGGTCTCTGAACAGGATTAATTTTCCAAGTGTCTGACCGGGATTGTACACTCTTTTCTGCTATAAATCTCTCCCTCCCCTCCCCTCAAGTCTTGCTCCGTCGCCCAGGCTGGAGTGCAGTGATGGGATCTCGGCTCACTGCGACCTCTGCCTCCTGGGTTCAAGCGAGTCTCCTGCCTCAGCCTCCCAAGTAGCTGGCAATACAGGTGCCCACCACCATGCCTGGCTAATTTTTGTATGTTTAGTTTCACCATATTGGCCAGGCTGGTCTCGAACTCCTGACCTTGTGATCTGCCTGCCTCGACCTCCCAGAATGCTGGGATTACAGGCATGAGCCACCACACCAGGCCATAAATTTCATATATATATATATTTCAACACATGTCATCTCAAATCATGAGCTTCATTTTTCCCTGCTAATATTGTAGAGTTGATTAAATTGAGTTTTATGGACAGAAAAACATTGCAATGTCTGTATATTTATTTCTTTAAATGTATTTGTAATAATATTCTAAATACTAATTTAAATGTATTTATAGTATACATATATTTATTTAAATGTATTTATAATACATTTTATTTCGTTGTAATGTCATTTACTGTGTCTTTTAAATTTGACTGTAAACACTGCTTGTTCTCCTGCTTACTTTTTCTCAAGGTAATACACAAACATTTTTACTTGAAAAGAGTTGAGATAATGGCCCAGTGTGAGGAGTGGATTGCGGATATCCAGCAGTACAGCAGTGATAAGCGGGTAGGCAGGACTATGTCTCACCATGCAGCAGCTCTCAAGGTGAGTAAGCCTTTCTAACATGAGCCTTGTTGCTTTAAGAGTTGTGTAATTATTGACAGAACCATGCCTACCAGAAGATAAGCGGAGGGAGGGAATTAAAGAAACATAATATTTATTTTCAGTTCAGAGGAATAAATTGTTACTCAGAAGTCTATAGAAAAGATGCATTTTTTTTTTTTGCTAGTAGATTGACAGTTCCTAAAATAAAAAGTGGGTCCAAGGACTGAGTCAGCAGAGTTTTGTAAAGTTCCTTGAAGATAAGGATGACAAGATGTGCTCCATGAATGCCTTTTCCTTTTTCATTTTTTCTTTGGAGACTGTATTTCACTGTTATCCCGGCCTAGAGTGCAGTGGTGGCATCATGACTGACTCTCTGTAACCTTGAACTCCTGGGCTCAAGCAGTCCTCCCACCTCAGCTTCCCATGTAGCTGGGACTACAGGCAGCTGCCACAGTGCCCAGCTAAATTTTTTTATTTTCAGTTTTGTAGAGGGGCTCTCACCCTGTTTCCTAGGTTAGGCTCAAGTGATCCTCCCACCTCCCACCCAAATCACTGGGATTATAGGCATGAGCAACCGTGCCAGACTTGAGGGACTTCTTTTATTCCCTTAGTCTTCCCCTAGGCCTCCTGCCTTCCATATTTTTATTACTTGGAGGGATGAGGGAGATGTGAGTTGCAGATTCTCCCTCAGCTGATGGTAGCAGTGGCTGTGTTAAGGGAGACAAGCAATTGTTTTCAGTTTGGACGTTCACAGAGTGGAAATGTGAAATGTGATGGTTTGGAAGATTTTGTGTCTACCCATGGAGATCTTTCTTTGTAACAGCCTTCCTTTTTTCCTGCATCTGAATGTCTTTACTCATTTCATCCTCCACCAATATCTTCCCTTTTTCTATCTTCAGGTTTTTCCATTTCTATTGGCTTGTTATCTTCTAACTTTAAAGCTGTCTTCACTTCAAGCAACTATTTGATGATAAGGATTTGTTAGTTTTTTAGGTGTGATTTTTAAAAAGATCCCTATCTTTTCAGGACATGTACAGAAATATTTGTGAATGACAAAATGTATGATGTCTGGGATTTACTTCAAAATAAAATGAGAAGGAGAAAGTCTGGGGATATAGATGAAAGAAGATGGGCCATGAGTTGATAATGGTTGAAGCTGTGTGATGGATACATGGGAGTTCGTTGTACTCTTCTGCCCACTTCTGTATATGTTTGAATTTTTTCACTATAAAAATGTTTTTAAAAAGAGAGAAACTAACACTTGCAGAAAAATTCCCTAAGCTACTTCTATTTTGCTTCTATTATTATGAAACAGATTGTCTTCTTTCACCCTCAGACTATAGCAGTTGACGCTGCTTGCCTCCATTTTTTAACCTTTGTTTCACTAATCAACCTTTTGCAGTTTGACTTCTGTTTTACCAAAGTTACCCTCTCTCCAGTTCTCAAAGCCAGTGACCCCAGCTCACTTCTCTATTCACTTCGTCTGCTCTCCCTCCTCCAGGCTTTTACACATGGTTTCCATTTTCCTCTAGTTTTCAGCTCTTCTGCTTGCTCACCTCCATTCATATTTCAGCTTAAATTTAACTTCATGGAACCCTGCCTTGACTGGTTTGTTCGTTTGTTTGTTTGTTTTTGAGACGCTGTCTCTCTCTGCTGCTCAGGCGTGATCTTGGCTCACTGCATCTTCCACCTCCCTTGTTCAAGCGTTTCATCTGCCTCAGCCTCCTGAGTAGCTGGGCTTACAGGCATCTGCCATCAGACCCAGCTAATTTTTGTATTTTTATTTTGTTTTGTTTTGTTTTGTTTTCTTTTCTGTTCCTTCCTTCTTTTTTCTCTCTCTCTTCTTTCTTTCTTTCTTTCTTTCTTTCTTTCTTTCTTTCTTTCTTTCTTTCTTTCTTTCTTTCTTTCTCTTTCTTTCTTTTCTTTTCTTTTCTTTCTCTTTCTCTTTCTTTCTCTTTCGTTTCTTTCTCTCTCTTTCTTTCTCTTTCTTTCTTTCTTTCTTTCTTTCTTTCTTTCTTTCTTTCTTTCTTTCTTTCTTTCTTTGTTTCTTTCTTTCTTTCTTCTTTCTGTCTCTCTCTCTCCTTCCTTCCTTCCTCCTTCCTTCCTTCCTTCCTTCCTTCCTTCCATCCGTCTGTCTTTCTTTCTGCCTATCTTTCTTGATGTAATCTTGCTCTGTCGCTCAACCTGGAGTGCAGTGGCTTGATCTCAGCTCACTGCAACCTTCACCTCCTGGGTTCAAGCTATTCTCCTGCCTCAGCCTCCTGAGTAGCTGGGATTACAGTCGCCTGCCATCATGCCCAGCTAATTTTTGCATTTTTAGTACAGATGGGGTTTCACCATGTTGGCCAGGCTCGTCTCGAACTCCTGACCTCAAATGAGCCACCGCGCCCCGTCCAACTGATAGACGATTAGATCATTTCAGTATAAGCGTTTCTAACCCTCTGTGCCTACCTGTTAAAACACTGATAACATTTGCCTAATGTTTGTCTTTTGTAGTATACTTTTCATCTGTAGACTGTCTTGGCTTTTCTGCTTACGCTCTTAATCCTTTCAGTATGTTTTCCTTTTTCTCTTTTCCTGAGCAATTGTTTACCTGAGGCTTACTTTTTGGCCTTCAGAACGATTTTTTTTTCTCTTTCTGGTTTTTCTTCATTGTATCTGTAACCCTGACTTTGGCCATTTACTCTCTAAAATTGACACTTCAAACTGTTGTCAGCTCTTAACTTTCTCTTGAATTGTATTACTGACATTTTTTACGTAGATGCCCTGTCATCATCTCCTTAAAGGAGATTTTCCTCAAATCAAGTTTTCTAGTTTTCTGTTTACTTAATTTTACTTGATTTTAAACCATTTTTCTCTGTCTTAGAATCTTCAAGTATTATGTATCTCATCCTTCATCCAGCACCCCTGGTCAGTACTAGGTCCTGTCAATACAGGACCTTCATGAGGGGACTGTCCCTCTCCCCAACTCATGATTCTGTTGAGTTCCCACAGCTTTGTCTGTTTGTCCAGCTTCCTTGTACCAGGTTCTCCCCCTTTCAGTTCCTCCTGTAGTGCATTACCAGGCTGATCTTCCCCAAATATCTATTTAGATATGTTTTTCACTTATACAAAACTGGCTCAAGTCTAGCTTCTTTTCATTCAGTCTCTTGCTTATATCCACATTCCTTTATTTCTTCTGTGTCACTGTCACCTGGAATTTTCCATCTCTGAATTAATCCAAATTTATATCATTTTAACTATACATTTGCTGTTGAGTGCTGCACAAGAAATGTACATAATTGGCTAGGCACAGTGGCTCACGCCTATAATCCCAATACTTTGGGAGACCAAGGCGGGCGGATCACTTGTGATCAGGAGTTCAAGACCAGGCCGACCAACGTGGTATAACCCCAACTCTACTAAAAAAAAATACAAAAATTAGTCAAGTGTGGTGGCTTATGCCTGTAGTCCCAGCTTTTGGGGAGACTGAGGCAGGAGAATCACCTGAACCTGAGAGGTGAAGGTTGCAGTGAACCGAGATTGCGCCATTGCTCTCCAGCCTGGGCAACAAGGGTGCAAAATTCCCTCTTAAAAAAATAAATAAAAAGAAAGAAAAGTATGTAGTTGTTTAGCTTGACTCCACAATAAAATCATAGTATCCCTGTATTAGACTGTTCTTGCATTGCTATAAAGAAATCCTTGAGACTGCGTAATTTATAACAAAAAGACATTCAGTGGACCCATGGTTCTGTAGGCTGTACAGGAAGCATGGAGCTGGCACTTACTCTGCTTCTGAAGAGGCCTCAGGACCTTTTACTCATGGCGGAAGACGAAGCGGAATCAAGAAGGAGTAGGGGCAAGGGAGGTGCCACACTTTACAACAACCAGATCTCGTGATAATTCACTCACTATCTCAGGACAGCACCAGTCCAGGAGGAAACTGTCCCCATGATCCCCATTTCTCTCCCCTCTAACACAGGGATTACATTTCAACATGAGATTTGGGCAGGGACAAATTTCCAAACTAGCTCAATCCCCAACCTTAACTGGGTCCTCATGATTGCCGGATTTTTCTTTCTCCTTCCCTGGTTAGTGTTTTCACCTGTTGTCCACAGTGGAAGGAAAATCAAGGCTGGGGAAATTTTCACTTACCGGCATGTAAATGTGCTTTGAAACTTTGCAAATAGCTGCAAAGTATAGTTGTTTTTTCCTATTTGTGTGTCTTATAATTTCAGCCAGAATTTTAGACTCTATAAGCTTAAAGATTTTATCCTCATTCTACTCATTGCTTTTTGTTGTTGGTATTTAGCACAGTGTCACATACATAAAAATTGTTCTATAAATGTTGTTTAGCTAATTTTCAAAGTCAGCTGTTAACACAATTTATTTATTTTTATTTATTTTATTTTATCTTATCTTATCTTATCTTATTTTTGAGATGGAGCCTCACTCTGTTGCCAGGCTGGAGTGCAGTGGCGCGATCTCGGCTCACTGCATCCTCTGCCTCCCTGGTTCAAGTGATACTCCTGCCTCAGCCTCCCAAGTACCTGGGACTACAGGTGCACACCACCACAACCAGCTAATTTTTGTATTTTTAGTAGAGTTGGGGTTTCACCATGTTGGCCAGGATGGTCTCGATCTCTTGACCTCGTGAGCTGCCTGCCACGGCCTCCCAAAGTGCTGGGATTACCGACGTGAGCCAGCCACCGCGCCTGGCCGACACAATTTTAAAAGCCTTTGGTGTGATTATTTAAGGTCATTTCTCTCTCACCAGAAAATTATGAACCAAATCTTTGCGTGTGTAGACAACCACGCACTCCCAATTAACATGCCTATATCCTTCTCTAAGTTGCAATATAGAGCAAAACAAAGTTTATTTAATATCTATAGATCTTCTTTTTAACTTAATTTAAAAAAAAAATTCTAATGATAGACTGGGTGCAGTGGTTCACACCTGTAATCCCAGCACTTTGGGTGTCTGAGGCAGGCGGATTGCTTGAGATTAGGAGTTCGAGACCAGCCTGGCCAAGAAGGCAAAACCTCGTCTCTACCAAAAACATAAAAAAATTAGCTGGGCGTGGTGGTGCTCGCCTGTAATACCAGTTGATCGGGAGGCACGAGAATTGCTTGCGTCTGGGAGGTGGAGTTTGCGGTGAGCTGAGATTGTGCCTCTGTACTCTAGCATGGGTGACACAGTGAGGTCTTGTCTCCAAAAAAAAAAAAATAAATAAAAAATAAAAAAAAAAATTCTAATGATAAAATTATTTCTAAGGTTTATTCTGAGCATTAAGTGGGAAAATTAGTGTGAACATTTGCAGACATTTTACATATGGCCTACTACCTGATAAATATTTTTTTCATTCGCTAAAGTATCAGTGGATTTATTTTAATTTATGGACTTGTCTTTCTCTCAAAAATATTTAGCCAGAGTCAGCATGTATGACAAATCAAGGGATTATGGTGTTTAATTTGAAAGAGTGTATAGGTTGGGCACAGTGGCTCACACCTGCAATCCCAACTCTTTGGGAGGTCAAGGCAGGTGGATCGCTTGAGACCAGCCTGGGCAAAATGGCGAAACCCTATCTGTATAAAAACTCAGGTAGGCATGGTGCCTCATTCCTGTAGTCCCAACTACTTGGGAGCCTGAGGTGGGAGGATTGCTTAAGCCCAGGAGGTTGAGGCTGCATGAGCTGTGATTGTGCCATTGCTCTCCAGCCTGAATGACAAAACAAAGCTATCTTAAAACAAAATAAAAGAATATATATATCTAGGCCGGGTGCGTTGGCTTACGCCTGTAATCCCAGCACTTTGGGCCGAGGCAGGTGGATGACAAGGTCAAGAGATTGAGACCAGCCTGGCCAAGATGGTGAAACCCCGTCTTTACTAAAGATACAAAAAATTAGCTGGGCATGGTGGCACATGCCTGTAGTCCCAGCTATTCGGACGACTGAGGCAAGAGAATGACGTGAACCTGGGAGGTGGAGGTTGCAATGAGCTGAGATCACGCCACTGCACTCCAGCCTGGGCAACAGAGCAAGACTCCGTCTCAAAAATAAATAAATAAATAAAAGAGTATATGTATCTAATAATGTCCTTTAAGTTGTCAGTAATGCTATTTCTGTGATAGCTTGGGAACATGAGTAGGATCTACTGGTAGGTTACTGACGTCTTTTCAGCAACATCAGGTTAAGGATTCTTGTCAGTTTTGCTTACTACCTGCTATATCAAGTGCCTGTACCAGTGGCTTTCACAAGGGGGGGCTCAGTAAACATTTGTAGGCTTAATGCTTTGGGCTTTGTTAAAATTTAGTTCCTGCCTCAAATGATGTTGTGCTAGAGGGTTTACAGTTCTAACATTAGTCCTTTTCTCCTGCATAGCGTCACACTGCTCAGCTTCGTGAAGAGTTGCTAAAACTTCCCTGCCCCGAAGGCTTGGATCCTGACACTGACGATGCCCCAGAGGTGTGCAGGACCACAACAGGTGCTGAGGAGACTCTAATGCACGATCAGGTTAAACCCAGCAGCAGCAAAGAACTCCCCAGTGACTTCCAGTTATGAGCTGCATTGACATGGACTTCATAGACACAAAGGCTTCGAAGCACAAGCCAAATATGTCAATATTTGTATGTAAGAAACTAATTATGTAATAGGTAATGAAACTGAAACTATACTATGCCCTTAAGGAGATCCAGTTTAATTCAAGGTGATCTTTTATTTACCTGTACAGGAGTGTAAACTTTTTTGTGCTTTTATTTTTCAATTGTGAGAACCACTGATTGGTATGTTCAACAAATTTGTGTATACAAAGAAATGGATAAATCACTGCTATATAAGGGAAACTACCTTAGGAAAGAATGTTTACTGAATGTTTATTTTATTTTATTTTTTACTGTAGAGTGAGGGGTTGTTAACAAAGAATATATATTGGTCATTCTTACAACTACTATTTAAAGTCAGCAACTTTTCACTGAATTTGATAGATTTTATGTTTGGCCATATCTTCATGCTCACATTTGATTTCTGAAGACCTCTTACATACACTTCAATAAAAGTTAAATGGACATACTCCCTCTTTTTTGATTTACTGGTACATTTTTAAAATAATAAATCTGCCATGAAATGCATTATATCTGGAGACTTGCACTTGTATGGATGAATTTATTACATTCAACATATTTAATTTTATGCCTTCTAATTCTAAGATGCAGAAAAAAATAAATGAACGTGATTTTATTCTATGCCAACATTTGGGCCTCTGAATGTATCTGTTATTTGAATTTAAGTATTTGAAAAGGAATGGTCAATTTGAAAGTCATTCTAAACTGATTTTTTTTTTTTTCTAAAGGGCTTCTTTTTTCCTGGACTATGTGGTTTTATGACTAAAGTCACATGTATGTATTAAACATTGAGGCTCTGTAGAGGAGAGAGGATGTACCTCTCTGGTGCTGTTACAGTACATTCTGTACCTGCCATACAGGCTCATTTTCATGCAAATTCTTCCTAGAGCCAAATAAATAAAGACTTAGGTAAATTAGTATGTCTTGTTTCTAAACCCCCTTGCCATGGTGTGAAATGCTATTTCTATAAAGAATTGAACACTTTCAAGACTGAAGAATGGGAAAACAAAGGATGTTTTTCCAAGACCAGTTACTGCAGGGGAAAAGCTAAGGTGATCCTTGACAGTATTTTTATAAAATAAAAGTGGCGGCCGTGCCCGGTGGCTCAAGCCTGTAATACCAGCATTTTGGGAGGCCGAGGCAGGCAGATCTCCTGAGGTCAGGAGTTTGAGACAAGCCTGGCCAATGTGGTGAAATCATATCTCTATAAAAACACAAAAATTAGCCAGGCATGGTGGTACGTGCCTGGAATCCCAGCTACTCAGGAGGCTGAGGCAGGAGCTGGAGCTGAGACCTGAATCTGGAGCTGACCAGCAGAAGCTGTATTCTGAAAGACTAATTGCTCTGAAGAAAAAGGGGATCTTGGGGAAATGATACTCTCTTATGTACGAAGTATAGAGCTCCTTCAGCATGGAAAAAGGAGAAACAAATAGTATTTGGACAGGAAATCAAAGATTCTAAAATACATAGTGTTAGGTCTGGTGGGCAGTGAGCTACACCAAGAATGACAATATAGTGGTACTTTACGAGAAGAAAAAAATTGTATGTCACCCACAGACATGCCAGCTAAAATCTAAGTATAAAATTATCAGCAATAATAAAAGTCATTAATCCTCTAGGCTATTTTTTGTTGTTTTTGTTTGTTTTTGGACCGTGAGTGCTGGTTGATAAAAAGCTGTATCAAATGTATTGTTTGTCTTCCATATAAAATGAAAGTAACAATACCAGTACTATAAGGTCCAGTTCATATTTTTTAAAAACCAAAGTCTAAACACCTAAATTGTAACCAATTACATTAAAACGTTCCACCAGAGATCCAGACTTTTTGTCAACAAATATTTGAGCACTCATTCTTTACTAGTTGCAAGTTCCTGCACTTGAGGAGTGAATGATAGACATGAAAACATGTCAGTGCCATCTGGTAAGTTTTCTGGTAGAGTTATTTACAGGGTAATATTGGGAGCACAGAGGAGAATCCTTATCTCAGGCAAAACGTTGGGTGGGCACTGAGGTGATAATGGTCTGGAAAGGCTTCCTGAGTGCAGACTGAGTCTTCAAGGATGAGGATAAAGAAGTTAGCCAGGCAGAAACAAGATAATCCAGTCACAGGAGAGCAAAAGGAGAGCTCAGGTTGATGGCACCATGTTAGAGGATTTTTAACAGGCAAAGTGAGGATAGTCAAATGGGATGGGAGGCAGTGGTTTTGGAAAGAGAGGAGGGGTCAGTTCGTCCCAGGCCTTTGCTTGCCCTGTTGAGGAGCTTTGACATCCTGTAGGTGAAGGAGAACTCACAAGTAGCTCTAAGGAAGCAACCTGATTAGACTATTTCAGGAAGATCGTTCTGCAAGCTGTTGGGAAGGAAGGAGATCAGTTAAAAGCCTGCTCACATCCAAGCAATAGGTCATAAACTCGGGCACATAAACTGTGAAGATTAAGAGACAGTTGACAGGACTTTGGGAAATACATATATTTTGATATGAGAATAACTTCAGCATGTTTTTAGGCTGGGGAGCCAGGGGAGAAGTCCTTGGGGAAGGATGGAGCAAAGCCTAACAGACATAAATGACCTAGGTCCAAGAGCACATGCGGAGAGCTTGAAGAGATGTGAAAATCAGTAAAGTGAATTGGTCTATTTGTGAAACTTTTAACTAAAGTTTTTATCTTAATGAAAAGTAAAAAAACGAAAAGTAAAACTGCTTAAATACCTTCCTAGCATTAAGACAAAAATGTCCAAAGTCAGACAAATGTAAAAAGTGAGACTGTAGGCTGGGCGTGATGGCTCACACCTATAATCCCAGCACTTTGGGAGGCCGGGGCAGAAGAATTGCTTGAAATCAGGAGTTTGAGACCAGCCTGGGCAACATGGCAAAACCCCGTCTCTACAAAAAATAGCAAAATTTGCTGGGCATGGTGGCACATGCCTGTGGTCCCAGCTACTTGGGAGGCTGAGGTGGGAGGATTGTTTGAGTCCAGGATGTGGAGTGAGCCTACATCACATGACTGCACTCCACTGTGGGCAACAGCAAGACCCTGTCTTAAAAAGAAAATTAATGGATGTTTTTAACCCATCTCTTACTGTTGGACAGTTTGGAATTGCTTTTGTCTCTGCTTTATAACTAACGCTGTGATGAGCATGGTCTTATCTTTATTTTCTTACGATAAATCCTAGAAGTAGAATTCCTAGGTCAAAGGTTTTGACATATAATGACCACTTTCCGGAGAGGTACTGATTCACGCTTGGAAAATCATTTAGTGTTGCCATGTGTTGGCCAGCATTGGAGATTATAATTTTTTGATCTGATATTAGCATTATCATCAAACATGTTTTAATCTGCATTCAATATTGTTTATATTTATTACCCATTTGAATTTCTACTTTTGTCAGTTACCAGTTTATACCTTTTCCCTATTTTGTGTATTTTCTTAGAGTCTTTTAATACGTATCAGCTATTTATAGTAGAATATTAGTTTTTGTCAAACTTCCATGTATTTGTCCAGATGGCCTTTTAATTTTTGTTTAATTTTTCTCATAGAAGTTTTCAATTGTGGGGCCGGGTGCAATGGCTCACTCCTATAATCCCAGCACTTTGGGAGGCTGAGGCGGGTGGATCACAAGGTCAAGAGATTGATGCCATCCTGGCCAACATGGTGAAACCCTGTCTCTACTAAAAACACACAAAAAAGCTGGGCATGGTGGCTCGCGCCTGTAGTCCCAGCTACTTGGGAGGCTGAGGCAGGAGATTTACTTAAACCCAGGAGGCAGAGGTTGCAGTGAGCCCAGATCGCACCACTGCACTCCAGCCTGGCAACAGAGTGAGACTCCATCTCAAAAAGAAAAAAAAAATAAATTGTGAAGTCATCTGTTGATCTGTTGCTTTCTGATTTTAATTACATTTTATTCTTTTGAAGTGATTCCCTATGCAAAGACAAAAAAAGGCTATATATTTTCTAACTGAGATTGATTTTTGGTATTGTTGTAGGCTTGGCTGCAACTGAATTGCAACAGGCTTGAGCTACTTCCCATCTCCCACCCTGCAGAGGCAGGCATGGTGGTGACAAGCCAGAGTCCAAATGTGGATGGAAGATACAAGCCACGTTGAAAGGAAGCTCCAACCTTTCTCTTTCCTCTTCAAACTCTGCCCAGTTTCTAGCAGCTATCCAAGCCTCCTTTCTCTCAGTTTCTAGCCTCCTGCTGCTTCAAGCTCTAAAGGGACTGACTTGAACCCTGTGAGCCTATACATTTCCTGAATAGAAGAGGCATTCTCTGGCCGCCTTTCTCCCTTAGCTCCTGGATGTGATCCCGTAGTGCTCCCATGAACTCCACCAAAAGTCTGCTTTCCTCTGCTTCCTTCGTGTGTGCCCCTCTTAAGGTTGCACCAGCTGTTTTCCTCTGCAGGAAGAGACTGCAGCCCACCACCATTTTAATTGTTTTCAGTTTATTCACGTCTCACTTCTCCAGGGAGGGAATTCCCAGTCCAATCATGTCAGCTGCAGGCTCCCCTGGGCCGCTGGGAGACCTATGGCTTCAGGTTAGACACTTCTGTCTGCTGGGGTCCCCAGGACACTGCTCCTCCCCACCTCCCTGTACTGCTCTGGGTCACAAGGTAGACATGCATTTCCCTCGTTCTTACTCCTACCACTTCTGTTCCTTGCTGTTGTTTTCCCCCAGCCTTTCTATAGGTTTTTTTCTTTGGTTTATTCCCTTTTTCACCTTGCTGTCTGCAAAGTCAGCAAATGCAGCCATAGAGTGCCTTCCATCTCTGGAGCTTTTCCCATCTTTAGAGGAACCAGCTAGAGCTCCTTTAACCTGTCTGTGCCCCCTTTCTGGGAGCTGCTATTTTTGTTATTGCCCTTCTTGCTAGATGAGTATGAGATTTCCCAAGCCTGGACAATTTTCAAATATTTGTCCTGTTTTTTTTTTTTGTTTTTTTTTTTCCTCTTTATATAAAACTTTGTTAGTTTTTTGTTGTTGTTGTTGTTGTTGTTTTTTGCTATACATTCACAAATGAAAAAAAAATATTTTTCAAGCCCAAATCACTCATATGGTAGTCTTGGTTTAAAAAACAAACAAAAAAAATCTTCCCCCAGTTGTCTCCATACCCCAGAGGTAGCAGTTACTTCCTGAAGCAAGGCAAATACTTCCTTTGACCCAAAGGGCCAAGTTAATCTCCCAAAGAAGTTTAGCAAGGGAGAGCTCAGAAAGGCCTGAAGCTCCCTACTCTTAGGTGTGATTTGTAAATGCCTCTTTACCAAGGAAAGATAATGCCTTAACTTGTTCTGAGCACTTGTACCTGCTCTGCAATGTGCTGGATTCTTGGGATAAAATGTCATATATGAGTCTGACCCTACCCCCAGGAAGCTGTCAGTCTAAATAACATTCATCATTTCAATAGTATTTTGGGAGTCTTCCAGTTATCACCAATTTCGGTCTCTGAGCCGAAGCGATCACCTTGGATTGTGAGTCAAGGAAGGACAGATCCCTGAGAAGACTTCATGCAGCTCTAGGAAAAGCTTATACTCTTCAGTCATCTGGCTTCTGATTTCACAATGAGAAAACTATACCCTCGTCTGCCTCAAAGGAGGAATCCCTAATACTTAGCTAATAATTGCTAACATGTTTTGGTATCTATGTCCTGGATCCTATGTTTAGTACTTGATAGCTTAATCTCATTATCAGTTGGTCTCAATTTGCCAACTGCTAGGGAAAAAGCATCACACTGTGGAGACACGGAAGCATACCATCTATCCTCTCCCTTCAATCAGTCTGTCCTTGCTTCTAGCGGGCGACCCCCACCTCACCCCATCTTCTATTTTTCTTTTCTTTCTTTTTTTTAGACAGAGTCTCACTCTGTCGCCCAGGCTGGAGTGCAGTGGCGCGATATCTCGGCTCACTGCAAGCTCCGCCTCCCGGGTTCACGCCATTCTCCTGCCTTAGCCTTGGAGTAGCTGGAACTGCAGGCGCCCATCACCACGCCCGGCTAATTTTTTGTATTTTTAAGAGAGACGGGATTTCACCATGTTAGCCAGGACGGTCTCGATTTCCTGACCTCGTGATCCGCCCGCCTTGGCCTCCCGAAGTGCTGGGATTACAGGCGTGAGCCACCGTACCTGGCCCTCAGTATACTCAAACAATAGTTCTCCTCTTCTGTTAGTATCTATTAGCACCTATGGGACTTAAGACGTAAAACCTTTTTTTTTTTTCTTTTTTTTTTCCTGAGACAGAGTGTGGGCTCTGTCACCCAGGCTGGAGTGCCATGGCATGATTTCAGCTCACTGCAACCCCTGCCTCCCGGGTTCAAGCGATTATCATGCCTAAGCTTCCCTAGTAGCTGGGATTATGGGTGTGCACCACCAGCACACCCAGCTGGGTCTTGCTTTGTCGCCCAGACTGTAATGCAGTGGTGCGATCTCAGCTCACTGCAACCTCCACCTCCCGGGTTCAAGCGGTCCTCCCACCTCAGCCTCCCTAGTAGCTGGGACTACAGGTGTGTGCCATCACGCGAAGCTAATTTTTGTATTTTTAGTAGAGACGGGGTTTCACCATCTTGGCCAGGTGGGTCTCGAGCTTCTGACCTCAGGTGATCCGCCTGCCTTGGCCTCACAAAGTGCTGGGATTACAGAAGTGAGCCACCGCACCCAGCCATATGTTTGAACTAATTCTGTCTGCTATCTTTTTAAGTGGTGAAAGGGAGGCTGGATCTGTCATTAGCTCAAGCATAAGGAAGTCAGGATCGCGAACAGCATTTCATGACCCATCTCCTTTCATATTCATTAACAGAGCTCACATTTAATAATAATTTTAACAGTGTTTGCAGATGTTTGTGGCAACTTTATTTGAAGTAGCCAAACCTGGAAACAACTTCAACATCCATCCACAGATGAATAAATAAACACATTGTGATATATTCATACAATGCACACTCTTCAGTTATATTTTTTAAACGAACGTTGATATATACTATATATGAATATCAAAATAATTATGCTAAGTGAAAGAAGCCAGAAAAAAGTATATACTGTATGATTCCATTATATAATTCTAGAAAATGCAAACTCATCAATAGTGACAGCGGATCAGTTGTTGCTTGGGGTGTGGAGGATGGGGACAGCAAGAGGGCGGGATTATCAAGAGGAACAAGGAAACCTGGAGGAGTGATGGGTATGTTCACCATCTTGATTGTGGTGATGGTTCATGAGTACATACATATATTAACACCTAACAAATTGTACAGTTAAAATATGTGCACTTCTTGCCAATTATACTTGAGTAATGCTTTTTATAAAATTGTTGTATGAAGCTTAAAATCTGGTCTCCCAAGACCAATATTCTCCAGAAGCCTTCTCCTGACGTAACAATTCTTTCTTCTCCTGACACCGCTGTCCCCTGCTCTTTCCAAACCCTGTGTCCCTTGGAACAATGGCCCCGCAACCACCGCTTTCCTTTAGAGAGTGAGCCAGTCCTTGCCCTGTGCTTCCTTCTAGTCAGTGCAACCAAACAGATCTGGGTCCTCCTTGACCCCTCTGATGCTCCCATGGCGCCATTATTTTCTCCAATCTCCTAGCCTCTTGTAATAATTGTTGAATTTACATCTCCACCCCTCCTCCTTCCTACTTTTTCTCCTTTAGGAAGAAATGATGCAAAACCTTGTTTCCTTATCACCCAGTATTCTGAAATAGAGGTGTTATAATTGTATTTATTTTTTGCTGTAGACCAAATGTTACTATAAACATTTAGCTAGAATCACTAGTTTAGAGAAGATGAAATTTTGTAATAGGTTGGGAACTATTTGACATAAGAGACGAGAAAGGAAACAACATGGAGTAGAGGCATAAAACAAGCCAAGGATAGGGCTAAATTATGTTAAAAGTATCTCTTACTTAACTCATTCTTGGTCTTGAATATGGAGACTTCTAGCTTTCTGTCTCCACTGGGTTCTGGAACTGTGGCAGCCAGAGCCTCACCTTCCAGATAGGAGATTTAAAGAGTCTTTTGGAGAAATCTGACCAGCCCAAGAAAAAAAGACTTTCAGATAGTGACATACAGACTCCTCTGTTCCCAACAGACTCGTCAGCCGAGGCATTCTATACTGAATCCTACAGTAGATATCTCATTGCCTGTTCAATTTCCACTCACTATGTACATACTTTTAATCGAGATCATATTCCCCCCCTACTTTATTACTGGAATTCACTTTGCTTGAAGGGAGATGAGGCAGACTTCAGTCACCATCATGGTCTAGCATACCACATTTAAAACAAACCAACCTTGAATTTAAGTGAAAGTTGCAAGTTTACTATGTGGATCAATGGGGTGCTACATACAGATGAGGAACTTTGGCAGAGCGGCCAGTGTGTTTCTACAGACATTCATCTTCAAATTAGTTTAGACAGTGCTGGCTTTTGTACTTAAGGAAATGAACAGACATTCTGGTCAAGTATCATTTTCTAGAAAAATAGTTTTTAATTACTTCTCAATGGGAGGACATTTTAGGGCATCCGCTCTTCTCCAATCACAGTCAGGTCCGGCTTCCTTTGGTATCTGCTGGCAGTGACTGAAATGAGCTGAGCTGAGTTCCTCTCCCTCCACATTCTGGAGTGGCTCTTTACTGTTTTTTTTTTTTTTCCCCCTTCCTTCCTTCCTTCCTTCCTTCCTTCCTTCCTTCCTTCCTTCCTTCCTTCCTTCCTTCCTTCTTTCCTTCCTTCCCTCCCTCCCTCCCTCCCTTCCTCCTTCCCTCCCTCCTTCCCTCCTTCCTATTGCCCAGGCTGGAGTGCAGTGGCACCATCTCAACTCACTGAAACTTTCGCCTCCTGGGTTCAAGCAATTCTCCCGCCTCACCCTCCCGAGTAGCTGGGATTACAGGGCGCGCCACCACATCCGGCTAATTTTTGTATTTTTAGTAGATACGGGGTTTCACCATGTTGGCCAGGCTGGTCTCGAACTCATGACCTCACGTGATCCACCTGCTTCATCCTTCCAAAGTGCTGAGATTACAGGCGTGAGCTACCGCGCCCGCCCTCTGGCTGTTTCTTAGGAATGTTGCTAGGAAGATTGAAAGAAGTACAAATAAGGTACCAGCTCTGTCCTCGCAAGCAAGCACGCAGGGGAGGCTGGTTTGTCCCCTTGCAATTTCTTTGTGGGATTACAAAGAAATTTGTGATCACTCTTCTGCAGCGTTCAGACAGTGTTCCAAAAATTTCCCTGCAACAGCGGCAGGGGCAGATTTCCCACCTGGCCATGATTCATGTAGTGGCAGTGTCAAAACCAGATCCTTTCCGTACACGCTCATTCACCCAAAGACCCATGCTATGCTGACGGGGTTCCAACCTGGGCTTCACCGACTCCACGTCAGAGGGTCTGTGATTCCCTGAGAGGGTACTCTAACCCTGAGAGCAAGGGCCCACTTGCACTCTGCGCGAAGGACTGTGGGTTTCATCGGGTTGTCAAGAGCGTTCAAACCCAAAATGTTTTCAGAATCACAACTCTAGCCCTTCCAATCAAACTGCTTTGGCTAAGATGTCCGTTTTGAGTTGCATTTGAACCCTAGCCCTCGGTGGGAGGCATACTCACTTCCACGTTCACAGTTCTTGGAAGCGGTCCCATTGGGGGCGGGGCTGAGCGCGACCGCGCCCTCAACTCCTCCTATTGCCCGCCCCGGGGTGGGGCATACCCACGCGACAGGCTCCGTACCCAAGCTCGGGTTCGTCTCCTAGGCGGAAGCCGGACCAGAGAGCGTGCGTGTTTTTCCCAAGGTGCCCCGCGCTGCTGTTATGGCCACCTCCTTGTGGTGGTATCCGCACATGGAGTTTTAGGGCCGCGGGTGTATTTACGGTAACCGTCGCCACTAGATTTCAGCGTCTTTGGACTCTCCACTTTTCACTTTCTTTTGTTGACTCCCGTGTGGCCCTCGTGGGAGCCTGTTTTGGCTGCAGCTGTGTCTGGGGTGATGTGGACCCCGGAGCTGGCAATTCTGAGGGGATTCCCCACTGAGGCAGAGCGGCAGCAATGGAAACAGGAGGGGTTCGTCGGTTCAGGTGAGAGGCGCACCTACCAGGGCCTTAGGCTATCGTGGGAACTGTGAGGAAAAGGGATGGCAGCGACTGATTCTCATCCCTCCGTTCGTTTTTTGCTAACAAAATCTAGCTGATTCTTTCAGGCTTTGGGTCGTTGAGTCTTTGACATCATGGGCGTGGACCTCACTCTGCCCAAAACGTCTTACCGCCCAGGTTCAGTAATAATAACAATGGCAATGCCAGTTATTTTTCTAAGCCCTTAAGATGTACTCAGTCATTTAATGCTTATAGCAGATACTTAAGGCAGATACCATTTTAATCCCACTTGCGGTGAAGACCTGTAAATACAGTTTGGTTAAGTAATTTTATTTTTATCTATTTATGTATTTATTATTTATTTATTATCTTTTTAAATTATTTATTTGTTTTTTGAGACGGAGTTTTGATTTTTGCCCTGGCTGTAGTGCCATGGCGCGATCTCAGCTCGCTGCAACCTCCGCCTCCTTGTGGTGGTATCCTCAAGTGATTCTCCTGCCTCAGCCTGCAGAGTAGCTGGGATTACGGCGCGCGCCACCACGCCCGGCTAATTTTGTATTTCTAGTTGAGTCGAGGTTTCACCACATTGGCCTAGCTGGTCTCGAACTCCTGACCTCGGATGATTCGCCCGCCTCAGCCTCCCAAAGTGCAGGGATTACAGGCCTGAGCCACCGCGCCCGGTTCTGGTTAAGTAATTTGTTTACTGGTTAAGTAAGTTGGTAAGCAGAGAAGCTAAAAGGAGACAGCAAAGTTTTGTGGTTTTTTTTTTTTTTTTTTTTTTTTTTTTTTTTTTTTTTTTACTGAGATGGAGTCTCCCTCTTGTTGCTCTGGCTGGAGTGCAATGGTGCCATCTCGCTCACTGCAACCTCCGCCTCCCTGGTTGAAGCGATTCTCCTGCCTCACTCAGCCTTCCAAGTCGCTGGGACTACAGGCATGCACCACCATGCCCGGCTAAGTTTGTATTTTTAGTAGAGACGGCTTTCACCCTGTTGGTCAGACTGGTCTGGAACTCCCAACCTCAGGGGATCTACCTGCCTCGGCCTCCCAAAGTGCTGGGATAACAGCCATGAGCCACCACGCAACGGCCTAAGCAGCAAAGATTAATTCTTGTGAGCAATGAATACCTACCAGAGAGATAAAAGAGTTAAAAGGCACATTTACTGGCACATCTGGTTGTGGGATTTAGGCTGGACCCAGAAGAGTAATAACGAATAATGTAGTGTGTAAAGTACTCTGTGTGTATGTGTGTGTGGGCACTCATGTGACACAGTGGGTGCTTTCAGTGACAGGAAGTTTGAAGTTTGGTGGTCTGGAAAAGTTTCCTAGAAGTCAGACTTGAGCTGATTTTGGGTTAAAGGGAAAGACTAACAAGTGGAGAAGAGTTCAACAGGCAAAATCACAAGTGCAAAGTGTGGAGTCAGGAATATGCATGGGACATTAGGGAAATAATGAGTAAACTAGTGTTCTTGGAGTGACTTTTCATGAAGAGAAGATAGTGGAGGTAGAAGGAGCCAGATTGTGAAAAGTCTTAGAACCTTGACTAAGGAAACTTTTCTGTTGTCAGTAGGAATCTTTGTGAATTTCCCAGCAAAAGAGTAAATACCTATTAATGAGCAATGCTATTTCTGGGGCTGACTTCCACTTTGGGGCTCATAGTCAGTATGAGTGAGCTGCTAATTCTAGGAGAGAAAATGTTTGTAGAATGATGGGGACTTACTGAGTGCCTTGTGATTGACATACAGTAAACATTTTAAGTCTATAGATTGTTTTTGCACACTGAAATGGTAGATTTACCTAATAATGTTATCCTTTACGGTATGAAAAAAAATTTTTTTGGATTACTGCACTAATTTTTTATGTTACAGAGACTGGATCTTTCCTACAATTGCTGCTGGAAGGGAACTATGAAGCCATATTCTTAAATTCAGTGACTCAAAATATTTTTAATTCAGCAACAACCGCTGAAGAAAAGATTGATAGCTACCTGGAGAAGCAGGTAGTAACATTCCTGGATTACTCAACAGATTTGGACACAATGGAAAGGTAGAATTTTATTTGAAATTTTTATAGAGGAACAGACTGAATACATTTAATAGCACCTTGACAGGGTAAGGCACTGATTTTAGCAGTTGAGAAACCTTGCCTTACATTTACTCAAGACTCATGATATACCAAGTAATCTATGTAAAAACTCTTGTCCAGAATGAAAAAGTAAAGTGGTGCAGGATAAAATGGTTTCATATGTGAGACTGGCACATATTTGGGTGTTAACTGCTAACCCACTCCCATGAGCTCCCAAATGCTTAGGTCTTGTTGGCTTCACCCACCAGCAAAACTTCAGACCTTATTTCCTTTTAACTTAAAAACATACTTTCAGGCTGGGTGCGGTGCCTCATGCCTGAAATCTCAGAACTTTGGGAGGCCGAGGTGGGTAGATCACATGAGGTCAGGAGTTTAAGACCAGCCTGGCCAACATGGTGAAACCCCATCTATACAAAAATACAGAAATTAGTTGGGCATGGTGGCGTGCGCCTGTGATCCCAGCTGCTAGGGAGGCTGAGGCCAAAGAATCGCTTAAACCTGGGAGGCGGAGGTTGCAGTGAGCCGATAATCGTGCCATTACACTCTAGCCTGGGCGACAGAGCGAGAATCTGTCTCAAAAAAAAAAATACCAAAAAACATACTTTCAATCTTGTTATTTCTGCATAGCTGGGTGCTAATTTGTAACTATTTATTATGTTTTAGATTATTATCTTTATAGAACTCAGTGAACTAATGTTTTTGTTATGAAGCCCTTGGTTTACCTTCTTCCATTAAAGTTTGTGTAATTTTATAGGGTCAAGTACAGCAGGGAAACCTAAACTTTTCAGTGGCTTATATTTCACTGTTATAAATTTGATACCTCTGTCTTTCATCTACTATCTGTGGCAACCATGTCAAGCTTTAATTATCTTATAAATACATGCAATTTTATTTTACCATTATTTCTAGGAAATAGCTTCATTTAGTCCTTCAACAAATAAACTATTATAGTAGATGTGGAGGTTCTGAAGATGAATAAAGCATAACCCATATTCATAAGGAGTTTGCAAAAGAATGCTACTAGAGGCTTTTAATTTTATTTTGAAAATTAATATTATTCATTTTCTTTTCTTTTTTTTTTTGGGATGGAGTATCACTCTGTTGCCCAGGCTGGAGTGCAGAGGCATGATCTTGGCTCACTGCAACCTCTGCCTCCCAAGTTCAAGTGATTCTCTTCCCTCAGGTTCCCATGTAGCTGGGATTACAGGCCTCCGTCACACCTGGCTAATTTTTTTTGTATGTTTAGTAGAGATGGGGTTTTACCATGTTGGCCAGGCTGGTCTTGAACTCCTGACCTCAGGTGATCTGCCTACCTCAGCCTCCCAAAGTGCTGGAATTACAGGCGTGAGCCACTTCGCCCAGCCTCCATTTCATTTTTTTAGTTTACTAGTAGTTATGTTCCTTTGGTGTTATTCTTTTTTTTTTTTTTCCTTTAGTTCCTTTTTGTGGAGATGGTGTCTTGATATGTTGCTCAAGCTGGTCTCGAACTCCCGGGCTCAAGCATCCTCTCACCTCTGCCTCACTAAGTGTGGGGATTATAGGCATGAGTCACTCTGCCCAGCCAGATTCTTATTGCTTTGTGATACGTGTGCATTCTCATAGCAAGTAGCCTTGTGGTCCCCATTAAAACAACACATTCACCCAAATGCGTTATTCACTGATAGATCACATTTCTATCTTGTCATACAAAGCTAAAAAGAGCCATTTCAGTTGACTTATTTTCAGACATTTGAAAGTTAAAGTGTATTCTCAGTTCGCTTTATGGATTTTGTTTTTTGATTAGGACAGTTTATTAAGGCTGTTTTCTCCAAATTTCCAAACTTCTGAAACCAGCTCTCTTGTTATCTTTTTTCTCTAATGCTGCTTATTCTTTGTATTGCATCCGGAGTTTTGTATTTTTGCTACCATAGGCTTGTATGTTTGATTTTTTGTTTTTTCTTTTTCTCAAAGAATCTTCCTTTTAAGGAAGGGCCTAGGGGCTGTGGGGAAAAAAGTGGCTCCTAATACTTTCTCTTCAGAATGAAACTCCAGGATTCCCTGGCTGTTATTTGCTAGAGTTGAATCTGTACCTATTTAGGTCCTAATTTAGGGTTTGGCACATTACGGCTGGCAGGCTAACTAAGTGGCTAAGAATTAATGGTTTTTACATTTTTAAAGGGTTGGAAAAAAACAAACATGATATGCAAAGCCTAAAATATTTCCTATCTGTCCCTTTAGAAAAAGTTTGCCTATCCCTGTCTCACATCACAGCAAGACTGAAAAATACAAGTTTCACTAAAATGTCTATGTTTTGTTGTTGTTGTTGTTCTAGCATTTGGTGGTATGGGATCGGTAAAAGGTTAGCAACAACTTTATATCATCACTTTTCTTTTGTATAAAGTCAGTTTTCTATACATCTTGCAATGTCAGAGCTGTTAAAGGGAATGCAAGAAAAACTTACAGACGTCTGATCAGAACCTAAATCAACACTGTTCAGGATAATTTTCTGTGGAGATAGAAGTGCTCTCTATCTTCATTGCCTAGATGGTAGCCACTAGCCACACTGTAAACTATGAGCACTTGAAATATGGAAAGTGTGACTAAGGAACTGAATTGTAAATTTTATTAATTTTAACTAATGTCAATTTAAACCATGTGTGGCTCATGGCTATAATATTGGATATTGTAGACCAAAATGTTTTCTTTTTAAGAGAGACAGGATCTTGCTTTGTCATTCAGGCTGGAGTATAGTGCTATAATCAGAGCTTACCACAGCCTTGAACTCCTGGACTGCAAGCAATCCTCATGCATCAGCCTCTTGAGTAGCTGGGATGTACCACCATACCTGGCTAACTTCTTTTTTTTTTATTATTTTTTAAATTTTTTTTATTTTTTGAGACGGAGTCTCACTGTGTCACCCAGGCTGGAGTGCAGTGGCGCGATCTCGGCTCACTGCAAGCTCCGCCTTCAGGGTTCACGCCATTCTCCTGCCTCAGCCTCCCGAGTAGCTGGGACTACAGGTGCCTGCCACCACGCCCGGCTTTTTTGTATTTTTAGTGGAGACGGGGTTTCACCGTGTTAGCCAGGATGGTCTTGATCTCCTGACCTCGTGATCCGCCCGCCTCGGCCTCCCAAAGTGCTGGGATTACAGGTGTGAGCCACCGTGCCCAGCCCTGGCTAACTTCTTAATTTTTGGTAGAGACAGGGTCTCACTATGTTTCTCAGGCTTGTTTTGAACTCCTGGGTTCAAACAGTCCTCCTACCGTGGCCTTCCGAAATATTGGAATTACAGGCGTGAGCCACTGTGCCTAGCTAACCTAAATTGTTTTAAGTTTCAGAAAATTTTTTTTTTTTTTGGTAATACTCTAGGGTAGTCTCAATAAATGTTGATAGATATTATTTTCTTAATAAAACTGAAATGGAATAGTGTGTTTGAGATTATACAGTGATAGTAGTTCATATTTATTTCTTTAACCATTCTTATATGCAGACAACAGTTGATATTTCTACTTGGTGTGAGCAGTTTGCAACTTTTTGTTCAGAGCAACTGGACGGGGCCTCCTGTTGATTTACTTCCTCAGGATTTTTTGTCATCTGTCTTGTCCCAGCAATTCAGTGAGGTATGCTTGTTGAGAATGTTGTATGTAATTATTATTGTATTTATTTTTTATAAGCAGATCTTTATAAACTGGAACTAATAGTAGGTAGGAAAGAAACATGACTTTATGGTTTGCACAAAACTACTAAGAATGCTTGTTCATTGATCAGATTTTCACATATTTCCAGAAGTTCCATTGTCAAACTCCTCTTCATACACACTCCATTTTATGGAGCCATGTTGGCTGTGTTTTTAATGAAAGTACAGACAGCTGCACCAGTTGTTTAGTTGATTGTATCACCTCAGTTACATAAAGACTTTTTTTTTTTTTTGAGATGGTATCTCACTCTGTCACCCAGGCCATTGTACAGTGGCTAGACCTATACCTACAGGCCTCAACCTACTCAGGCTCAGGTGATCTTCCCACCTCAGCCTCCCAAGTAGCAGAGACTACAGTTGCATGCCACCATGCCCAGCTAATTTTTTTGTAGAGATGGAGTTTTGCCATGTAGCCCAGGCTGGTCTCAAACTCCTGGGCTCAAGTGGTCTGCCTGCCTCAGCCTTCCAAAGTGCTGGGATTATAGATGTGAGCACTGTACATAAAGATCTTTAATGGCAAAACAGCAAATCTGGAAATCTAATTTTATTTCAGGTAAGTTTTTAATTAATTAATTAACTAATTAATTTTTTGAGACAGAGTCTGCTCTGTCACCCAGGCTGGAGTGCAGTGGCGTGATCTCAGCTCACTGCAACCTCTGCCCCATGGGTTCAAGCAATTCTTCTGTTTCAGCTCCCCCAGTAGCTGGGATTACAGGCATGCGTTACCACACTCGGCTAATTTTTGTATTTTTAGTAGAGATGGGTTTTCACCATGTTGGCCAGGCTGGTCTTGAACTCCTGACCTCAAGTGATCTGCCTGCCTCAGCCTCCCAAAGTGCTGGGTTTACAGGTGTGAGCCACCATTCCCAGCTTGCAGGTAAGTTTTGATACTATACTTAAGAATGGCTCCCAGGAGTGGTTTGCTCCCAGGGGTGGCTTTAAATTACAAATACTTTATTAAAGTGCCTGGCACAGCATTGCTTTATGGTGATTATTATCCATTGTGAAGATAATATTATTGATCTGTGCCAGTGTGCCATCATTAGAGCTTGAAGTTTGAGTTCCTCAGGAATTTTTGAGCTCCTATGTAGAGGGTCTGGCTAGTATGAGATATCTACAAAAGAAGTATGGTTTAAATCAAAGTAAGAACTTTGATTTATCCAGCCACTTTGGTGATTTTGAACATGGCTATCAACCACTCAACCTGGAAAAAGCTGAGTGATTGATAGCTATGTTCAAAATCACCAAAGTGCATCCAGAGCTTCTGCAGCAAAACAGACCTAGTGTTACCTGGTTTCTCAGAATTAGGTGTCACAAGTAGGCCAGGCACGGTGGCTCACGCCTGTAATCCCAGCACTTTGGGAGGCCAAGGCGGGCGGATCACAAGGTCAGGAGTTCGAGACCAGCCTGACCAACATGGTGAAACCCCGTCTCTACTAAAAATACAAAAATTAGCCAGGCGTGGTGGCACACGCCTGTAATCCCAGCTACTAAGGAGGCTGAGGCAGGAGAATCGCTTGAACTCAGGAGGCAGAGGTTGCAGTGAGCCAAGATTGTGCCACTGCACACCAGCCTGGGCAACAGAGTAAGATTCCATTTCAAAAAATAAGAAAAAAGGAAAAAAAGAATTAGGAGTAGCAAGTAAATGTGGAATAGAATTATTAGAGCTATGTCTTAATAATTTGATGAGGGGGCAGTAGGAAGAGAAGAAGTGCAAAAACAAGCATAATGTGAAAACCACAATAATTAACTCTTTGCATATCGGGTTAGTGAGTCACTATATATACTTCATTAGAGTAATTCTAATTCATAATGCTGATCCTAATTATAATTGAAAGGTTAAAAGATGTTTTGTATCTTATGTCTATGAAGGGAATTTATAATTTATGTTCTACAGAGGTTTTCATCCAAAATGGGGGTAAAAAACCCCAAACCCCAAATGATTGTAGCACTTAAAGAGATAAGCTTCAATTATCTAGAAATGTATTTATGAAACATCTCATTCCCTCTCTTATGTATGAATCAGTTTCTGGCTTCTATGGCCCTATAGTATAGATTAGAAATCTACCAAACAACCAAAGCCATAAATATCTCCTGAGCACTGATGTGTGGTTTGAATGGTGCTTAATTCGCATTCCTTTTTTTTTTTTTTTTTTGAGATAGAGTCTCACTCTGTCGCCCAGGCTGGAGTGCAGTGGTGCAATCTCGGCTCACTGCAGTCTCTGCCTCCCGGGTCAAATGATTCTACTGCCTCAGCCTCCCAAGCAGCTGGGACTACAGGCGCTCACCACCATTCCCGGCTAATTTTTGTATTTTTAGTAGAGACGGGGTTCCAGCATGTTGGCCAGGGTGGTTTCGAACTCCTGACCTCAGATGATCCACTCACCTCGGCCTCCCAAAGTGTTGGGATTACAGGTGTGAGCCACCGCGCCTGGCCTTAATTCACATTTCTTATGTCAATTTGGTCCTTACAGATTTGAGGTAATCTATAGATGAAAAGACTGAAGCTCAGCGTGGCAAAATAATCTTGTCAGAGATCTTATAGCTGGGGCATTGGAATCCACATTTTCTGGTTCCAAAATCCAGTACTCTTCTACACTAGTGTAGAAGCACCTGTAAATTCAGGTAGCAAATCAAAACAGTATGAAAATGAATTTCATGAGAAGTTCAGACCATAAGAAATATTGCCATTAACAAAGAGATTTCTGGAAGCTGGATTTTGTCAAAGAAGACCTTTTAGTTGGAAGTGGACTTTGAGCTAGAACCTGAAGGGTGGTTAGAAAATGGATAGAGAAGAGGAAAATATACATTCTAGGTGCAGTCATATGAGCAGGAATTTAGAGGAGAGAACAGCATAGTGTTTGTGGGAAAAGGATGCTTTGAGCTTGCCGCTTTTATCAGTGAAAAATCAGACTTGATGGAGATCATTTGGAGTTGTAGGAAATTTTGAGTAAGTCTTTGATTTTAACTTTTTTATTGGAACTACCACCAACACTTAAAAGAGCATATGAAATGTATACAATTTAAATAATAAATCTCCTTTGTACTCACAGCCTAGCTTGAGTGTCACAGGTAATGCTCTCCAGGTAGTATATATTGGTGTGAGCCTCTGCACTGGGCCCAGGTATTTCATTTTATAATTGATGAAACTGAGGCTTCATCGGGAAAAAATTGTGGGAAAAATTTACATGTACTCACAAACTAATGAGAAGCAGAGAAAGGACACTATCCTTTGACATTGGAACCCATGTTCTTGATGGGTGAGGATTCTTGCTTGCTATTTTATGGCAGTTGTTAAAATTCTGCCATCCAAATTTTAACAACCTTGTCCATTGTAAAAAATCTCTGTACAACACAGGAGTGCATTTTTCAGAGGCATCCTTTTTATTTTGCAGTCTTCTGCTCACTCTGGTGCGTGGTCATATGCCCATTCAGCATTTGATGTATGAGACCTTGTTGATTGTTTGGCTTGATAGAAATTACGGAGGAGAGACTTACTTTATAATGACATTTTCCATGTATTGAAGCTTAAGTGAAATATTGGTGTTTAATATAAATATCAAATACACTATTTAGTATAAATACTTTAACATAGGGATGCTTTTCATTGAGATAGTATTTTGTTGTAAGTAAATTTATGAAGTGATGATATCTCTTCAATGCTATCATTTTTTTTAGTTCCTTGTTTCTCTAAAGTTTGAACATGCCAGGTGCGGTAGCTTTCGCCTGTAATCCCAGCACTTTGGGAGACCGATGCAGGGGATCACTTAAGGTCAGGAGTTAGAGACCAGCTTGGCCAACATGGTGAAACCCCATCTTTACTAAAAATACAAAAACTTAGCCAGATGTGATGGTGCGTGCCTGGCGTCCCAGCTGTTCGCCCAGACAGGAGGATCACTTGAGCCCGGGAGACGGAGGTTGCAGTGAGCAAAGATCGCGCCACTGCACTCTAGCCTGGGCAACAGAGTGAGACTCCCATCTCAAAAAAAAAAAAAACCTAAAAAATCAAGTTTGATCAGATGGATGGCCATCCATCAGGGCGGGCTGGGTTTATAGATGTCTAAGGGCATTTGCAGTGTTATAATTCTGTCCAGTGCCAATTGCTGTGTAATATATTAATGCTTTTGTTTCAAAACTGAGTTGACTGGAAAATCTTTGTATTATTATAAGACCTATAAAGATTAATCTTTTGTTAAATTATATCATCTTAGTTTATAATCCTTTTTTCAGGTTAAAGGACTGGATGCATTTGTTCTGAGCCTGCTTGCTCTAGATGGTGAATCGATCTACAGCCTGACCTTGAAGCCCATACTGCTTTTATTAGCACGCGTTATCCTAGTGAATGTAAGACATAAACTGACAGCTATTCAGGTAAGGGAAGGATCCATGAGATTCATACCCTGGTGTGACTTTTGTGCTTATTAACACCAGACTGTAGATGTGTTGCTGACAATGTCTTGGTTTATTTTGTTTTCTAAGTCTTCTATGTATGTAATTTAAAAATCTGATGAAAATAAGCAAAAACTTTTTTTCCCTCATGAGATTGATCTAGTTTAGAATGAGATTATATTGTACCTCCTTAATAGGATTTATGTGTGTACTGTATACATATAAATGTTCATTTGCAGAAATCTTAAATATTGATTTAAAAATATGCCTTGGGCTGGACCTGGTAGCTCACGTGCACAATCCGGTAGCTCACGTGCACAATCCGGTAGCTCACGTGCATAACTTTGAGAGGCTGAGGTGGGCGAGTCACCCGAGGTCAGGAGTTCGAGACCAGGCTGGCTAACATGGTGAAACTCCATCTCTACTAAAAATACAAAATTAGCTGAGTGTGGTGGTGGGCGCCTGTAATCCCAGCTACTTGCGAGGCTGAGGCAGGAGAATTGCTTGAACCTGGGAGATGGAGGTTGCAGTGAGCCGGCGTTGCTCTCCAGCCTGGGCAACAGAGCGAGACTCTGTCTCAGAAAAACCAAAACAAAACAAAACAAAAACAATGAAAAAAAGACATACCTCATAGTCTTTTATGAATTTCATACAGGATAATGAGCAGTGACCAAAATTTAATGGGTCTTAATTTCTGTTTCCTGGCTCACATTCTATGTTATGTCATTATTTGGGTTGGATTTATATGGTTTCTTCATATAAACTAGTGAGGACAAATATACACACAGCATGCTAATATGCAGAAAGAAAAGACAGTCTTTGGAGGTTTAGTGGAGGTTGTCAGCTATGCAGTGTGCAGTCTGTGTTGCTGCTATTCAACTCTGCTGCATTGTAGTGTTAAAGCAGCTGTAGACAATGTTTCATTAAATGGACATGACTGTCTTCCAGTAAAGCTTTATTTGTGGACACTGAAACTTACATTTTCTATACTTCTCACATTAACAAAATACTATTCTTGATTTTCCCAGTGATATAAAAATGTAAAAACGATTTTCAGTTCGTGAGCTCTGTGGAAACCAGTAGTGGACTGGATTTGTGCACAGGCTGTGCCTGGCTGACCCCTGCTTCATCTGATTGTTGCAACCTGGTGTGCTGCAGACCCCATAGTGTCAGAAATAGTACATCTAAATTTTATGTGAAATCTCCCAATTTTGGCTGACAATTTTTAAGAAACACAATAGTTGTTTCTTTTTTTTTTTTTTTTTTTGAGATGGAGTTTCACTCTTGTTGCCCAGGCTGGAGTGGAATGGCGCGATCTTGGCTCATCACAACCTCCGCCTCCTGGGTTCAAGTGATTCTCCTGTCTCAGCTTCCCAAGTAGCTGGGATTACACGCATGAGCCACCATGTCTGGCTAATTTTGTATTTTTATTTATTTATTTTTCTGAGACAGAGTCTCGCTCTGTCACCCAGGCTGGAATGCAGTGGTGTGATCTCAGCTCACTTCAAGCTCCACCTCCTGGGTTCATGCCATTCTCCTGCCTCAGCCTCCCAGGCAGCTGGGACTACAAGCGGCTGCCACTGTGCCTGGCTAATTTTTTTGTTTTTAGTAGCGATGAGATTTCTCCACATTGGTCAGGCTGGTCTCGAACTCCCGACCTCGGATGATCCGCCCACCTCAGCCTCCCAAAGTTCTGGGATTACAGGCGTGAGCTACTGTGCCCTGCCCAAGAATCACAGTATTTCTATAGGTGAAAGGAGACTTGGTCTGTGCTATGTAAGGGCTTACTTTCCTAAGCATTTAAGATTATACACTAAAGTTTATTTATTTATTTATTTTTTTTGAGATGGAGTCTCACTGTGTCGCACAGGCTGTAGTATAGTAGTGTGATCTTGGCTCACTGCAACCTCTGCCTCACAGGTTCAAGCAATTCTCATGCCTCAGCCTCCTGAGTAGCTGGGATTATGGGTGCCCACCACCACGTTTGGCTAATTTTTTGTATTTTTAGTAGAGACATGGTTTCAACATGTTGGCCATGTTGGTTTCAAACTCCTAACCTCAAGTAACCTGCTTGCCTTGGCCTCCCAAAGTGCTGGGATCACAGTCATGAGCTACCACACCTGGCCTAAATTTGTTTTAAAAGAAGAGGTAAGAAGGGAAGTAATGCCTCTATTTGCAACTCTCATGAGAGCCAGAGGATTTGGAATCCATTGCACTAGAGGGTGTTTTTTTGTTTGTTTGTTTTTGTTTTTTTTTTTTGTTTTTTTAAGACAGGGTCTGTCTCTGTTGCCCAGGCTGGAATGCAGTGGCATGAACTCAGCTTACTGCAACCTCTGCCTCCTGGGCTGAAGCCATCCTCCCACCTCAGCCTCCCAAGTAACTTGGACTACAGGCATGTGCCACCACACCCAGCTAATTTTTGTATTTTTTTTGTAGAGACAGGGTCTCACCTGTTGCCCAGGCTGGTCTTGAACTTGTGGGCTCAAGTGACTGACCTGTCTCCATCTCCCCTAAGTGCTGAGATTATAGGCATAAGCCACCATTCCCAGCCTGGAAGAGTTTTTGTTTTTGAGACAGCGTCTTGCTCTGTCGCCCAGGCTGGAGTACAGTGGTGCGATCTTGGCTCACTGCAACCTGCGCCTCCCAGGTTCAAGTGATTCTCCCGCCTCAGCCTCCCAAGTAGCTGGGACTACAGGTGTGTACCACCATGCCTGGCTAATTGAAGGGTTTTTAATACATGGATTTCAACATGTCTTAGCATATATGAGGCTTCATCTTTTGAGCTCTTAGTGATAGTAACTTGAGTAAAACATTTTTCCCCTAAGTAAGTTGATCTGAGTTAAATGGTCTTATAGACTGACGATTACTTTGCGCTATTGTTTTATTTATTTATTTATTTATTTATTTATTTATTTATTGAGACAGAGTCTTGCTCTGTTGCCCAGGCTGAAGTGCAGTGGCGTGATCTCGGCTCACTGCAACCTCTGCCTCCTGGGTTCAAGCGATTCTCCTACCTCAGCCTCCCTAGTAGGGATTACGGGCATGTGCCACCATGCCCTGCTAATTTTTTTGTACTTTTAGTAGAAACTGGGTTTTACTGTGTTGGCCAACTGGTCTCAAACTCCTGACCTCAAGTGATCCACCCGCCTCGGCCTTCCAAATTACTGGGGTTACAGGCGTGAGCCACCGTGCCCTGCCGCTTTAAGTAAAGTATCGCCAAGCCATGAGGCTGCCAAATGGCATTATTTTCTTTCTATTGAGATCTTATGGTCACTAATGAATGAGTGAGAAGGTTTTTAAGTTGCTCAAAAATTTTCTTCAAGTATGTTAAGCGTTGTCTGAGTGCAGCGGCTCTCGCCTGTAATACCAGCACTTTGGTAGGCTGAGGCTGGTGGATCACCTGAGGTCAGGAGTTTGACACCAGTCTGGCCAACATGGCGACACCCTGTCTTTACTAAAAATACAAAAATTAGCCAGGCGTCGCCGGGCACGGTGGTTCACTCCTGTAATCCCAGCACTTTGAGAGGCCGAGGCAGATGGATCACGTGAGGTCAGGAGTTTGAGGCCGAACTGGCCAACACAGTGAAACTTCATTTCTATTAAAAATACAAAAATTAGCCAGGTGTAGTGGTGGGTCCCTGTAATCTCAGCTACTTGGAAGGCTGAAGCAGGAGAATCTCCTGAGCCCGGGAGGCGGAGTTTGCAGTGAACCGAGATGGTTCCACTGCACTCCAGCCTGAGTGACACAGTGAAACTCTGTCTCAAAAAAAAAAAAAAAAAAAATTAGCCAGGCATGGTGGTGCGTGCCTGTAATCCCAGCTACTCAAGAGGCTGAGGCAGGAATATTGCTTGAATGCGGAAGGCGGAGGTTGCAGTGAGCCAAGATCGCGCACTGTTCTCCAGCCCAGGTGACAGAGTGAGACTGTCTCCAAAAAAAAAAAAGTATGTTAAGCATCATTTGAAAAATAATATATATACTGTCAACAACTTAGGAGAATTAATAAATATGTGCTCTACTGGTTGTAGATGTCATTCTTGTAGGGTTGCAGAGGCAAGTTACCTTAATTGCTTGCCAGATATAAACAACTTTTGACTTCTGCTTAAAAACCCGTTTTCCTGTAGTATATCACTATGTATACATCATTTTGTGCTGAAATTTTGAGTTTCTTTTTCTTTTTTTTTCTTTTTTTGAGATGGGAGACAGGGTCTCACTATGTTGCCCAGGCTGATCTTGAACTCCTGGCCCCAAGTGATCCTCCCACCTCAGCCTCCTGAGTAGCTGGAACTTCAGGAGCACACCATCCTGCCTGGCTTCTCTTATCATTCAATTGAAGCATTATTCTTTCTATTATAGATTTTTCCTGTGTGTCTTTACTATATCTTTCTTTTTTCCCACCCTCCCTTTCTCCCTCCCTCCCTCCCTCCCTTCCTTCCTTCCTTTCGGCTTTTTTTTTTTTTTTTTGAGATGTTGTCTTGCTATGTTGTCCAGGATGGCCTTCAGCTTGTGGGCTCAAGTGATCCTCCTGCTCCAGCCTCCTGAGCAGCTGGGACTACAGGCACCTGGCTTATATCATTCTCTTAAGGGTGTTATTAAAAATGGCTTATTTGATGAATTAAGATAAAGTAGTAAAGAAACATTACATACTTATCCAAGTTAATTTTAACCTTTTAAATTAATTTTTGAGTAACCTGACTCCTAAGAAATGTATCAAATTATTTATGATGATATTATTTTTGCGAAATTATAGAAGAAGCAGATTTTCCCATAACCCCTAATCTATGAAGTATATAGACTAGAATTAGTATTATGTAAGTGGTTGAGTAAAATGAGTCTTGGTTTTGAAATTAACAGCTGTGTGACCTTATGCTAGTTAATTTCTCTGAATATCAGTTTCCATTTATAAAATGGGATAAACTGGCAAATATTTATTTGGTGCCTTGTGAGTATACTACTGCTCCCTGCTGTCTGGGAGGTTCTTGACTATTGTGACTTCTCAATCAGACCATTCTGTAATAAGTGTTATAATCAGGAGATAAAATCTAGAAATTATCTAAAGCAAGACTTCAGTTTGCTTTTTTATTAATGCATCAATTTTTTCTTTCTTTTTTTATTTTTTTGAGACAGAGTCTTACTCTGTCGCCCAGGCTGGAGTGCAGTGGCATTATCTCAGCCCACTGCAACCTCTGCCTCCCAGATTCAAGTGATTCTGCTGCCTCAGCCTCCCAAGTAGCTGGGACTACAGGCATGTACCACCACACCCAGCTAATTTTTTTATATTTTTGGTAGAGATGGATTTTCACCATGTTGGTCAGGCTGGTCTCGAACTCCTGACCTCGATGATCTGCTTGCCTCAGCCTCCCTTAGTGTTGGGTGGCGTGAGCCACCGTGCCTGGCCTCAATTTTCAATTTTTCAATTTTTATTTTTATTTTTGTAGAGTTGGGATCTCACTGCATTGCCCAGGCTTGTCTGAAACTTGTGGCTTCAAGTGATCTTCCTACCTTGGCTTCCCAAAGTGCTGGGATTGCAGGCATGAGCTACTGTGACGGCTCTCTATTTTTATATTAAGCAATTCTTGACAAACTGAAAAAAGGTCTGTTACACTTACTAGTAGCAAAATAGGCTATGCTTTCTATATTTGTTTTATTCTTCCCTCCCCCATATAAAGATTTTTGGTTTGAGAGTTAATTTATAGATCTGATTTTTAAGAGTTCAGCATGCTCTTTTGTTT
Source organism: Chlorocebus sabaeus (assembly GCF_047675955.1). Taxonomy (NCBI): domain Eukaryota; kingdom Metazoa; phylum Chordata; class Mammalia; order Primates; family Cercopithecidae; genus Chlorocebus; species Chlorocebus sabaeus. The sequence goes on from NC_132917.1 coordinate 32,363,868, forward strand.
TGTTTTGTTTTAAGAGTCAGAGTGTCTTCTCTGTTGCCCAACCTGGAGTATAGTGGTATGATCACAGCTGACTATAACGTTAAACTCCTGAGTAGCTAGGATTACAGATATGCACCACCACGCTCAGCTATCTAAAAGTTTTTTTTGTAGAAATGGGTTCTCACTGTGTTGCCCAGGCTGGTCTTGAATTTATGGCCTCAAGTGAGCTTCCCGCTACCCAAAGTGCTGGGAATACAAGTGTGAGCCACTGTGCCTGGCCTTGTATTATGTGTTTTCTTAAAAGTGAAATCTTTTTGACTGGATGTATCTAAATTCTTGTGTCTAGAAAAGCTGAAGTGGGAGGATCACCTGAGCCTGGGGAGGTCCAGACTGCAGTGAGGTGTGGTCACGCCACTGCACTCCAGCCTGGGCGACAGAGTGAGACTTTGCCTCAAAAAGGAAAAAAAAAAAAAAAAAAAAAAAACGGTTTCTGCCCTCAGAAATGTATGGCTCAGGTAGAGTTATAAACTTGAAAAACAAGTGCTGTCCAATATGGTGCCAACTTTTAGGAACAGTGTAGAAATTCAAAGAAGTGAAAGATCAGTATGCGCCACACTAGCAGAAGACTGTAAGGAAGAGGTTTCATACGGGTGTGGAAGCAATCTTCTCAGTTTGGGGGATCATCTGAATCCAACGTATTTCTTACTGTGTAGATTGTGTAAAATATATTGCTTTGAGGAGGACATAGAGATGAATAAGACGTGATTTCTTATCTTGTTGGATAGTAGACAATATTGGAACCTGGGATGACATACATAAAATGCAGTGGAATGTGTTTGCAAGGGAATTACAGATAATGTGCTGGAAGTTCAGGTGATGGAAAAATCACCCCCATAGGGGGTTCTTGGGGGTTCTTGCGGGAGGCCTCTGAAGGAGTTGGTACTTGGATTAAAGTGGTAAGAGAGTGCCACAGAGCAGGATGAATACAACCTTTTTTTTTTTTGAAACAGGGTCTCGCCATGTCGCCCAGGCTAGAGTGCAATGGCGCATCCTCGGCTCACTGCAACCTCTGCCTCCCAGGTTCAAGCAATTCTCCTGCCTCAGCCTCCTGAGTAGCTGGGACTACAGGCGCGCATCACCTTGCCTGGTTAATTTTTGTATTTTTAGTAGAGACAGGGTTTCACCATGTTGGCCAGGCTGGTCTCAAACTCTTGACCTCGGGTGATCCACCTGCCTCAGCCTCCCAAAGGCGGGAGCCACTGCACCTGGCAATTACAACATATATATATATATATATATATATGTATACACACACACATATGTATGTTTGTGTGTGTGTGTGTGTGTGTGTGTATATATATATATTTTTGAGGAGTCTTGCTCTGTCACCCTGGGTGGAGTGCAGTGGCACGATCTTGGCTTACTGCAACCTCTGCCTCTGGGGTTCAGGCGATTCTCCTGTCTCAGCCTCCTGAGTAGCTGGGACTACAGGTGCCTGCCACCACGCCCGACTAATTTTTGTATTTTTGTAGAGATGGGGTTTCACCATGTTGGCCGGGTTGGTCTTGTGATCTGCCCGCCTCAGCCTCCCTGACCTTGTGATCTGCCCGCCTCAGCCTCCCAAAATGTTGTGATTACAGGCGTGAGCCACCATGCCCAGCCACAACTTATATTTTAAAGGAGGAGATGACAAGTTCAAAATGGCATCAGGAAGTCCAGTGGCTAAAAAAAAAAATACAGGCTTTGAGAGAATGGAGGTGAGGTTAGTTATTCTTATGGAAGATATAGATGTGGGTTTTGGTATTACTAAAGAGAGCAGTGGATGGGTAATCTTATTGAGGAATAAATTTAATTTTATGAATGTAAAAAAATTCTAAACATCTCAGTTAATGTAAAAAGTTTTCTAAAGTATCCTTTTATTTCAGCTTACGTGGTGTTTTTTTCCTAGAGCTTGCCATGGTGGACTTTGAGATGTGTGAATATTCATCAGCATTTGCTTGAGGAACGCTCACCTCTGCTTTTTACTCTTGCTGAAAACTGTATTGATCAAGGTATGTAGCAGATTTTGTTTGATATGGGCATGTAGTTCCGTTCTAATTACTTGACTGATATACTCCTTTTTCGTTTATTTTTTTGTCCGGTAGTAGTGCCTTTTTGTTTGGAGTTGTTTCTTTCTTTTTTTTTTGATGTAGAATATCACAAGTTGTTATGTTGTCAGATTATAGAGTTCCTTTTGGTCATTTTAGTTTAAAAAAGATACCTACTTTCACTTACTTTACCTACTGAGAAAGGGTGATTTGCTGTATGATTTTATCTCAAATTGTTTAAAGATATTGTAATATTTTCTCTGTTCTTTAAGAAGCCTCATTGGAAACAAATGTACTCTTCTTAGTTCTTTTTTTAAAAAAAAAGTCCTTAACTAACTTAAGCTGGAGTAAATTGTATTAAATGACACAAAGAATAAGAAATTATCCTATATCCTATTGAGTATATCAAGAAAAGCGTAAGAAAACAGTTGACAGAAAACAAGTTTCACTGAAGTTAACAATGGGTAGGGAGGCTATTTTGTATTTGATTTTATTAGTATTTTTTGTAACGTATAATATACATGCAGAAAAATACCTAAAACTTAAATGAAAAATTTGCCAAATAATTATAAACCAAACATCCATGTAAGTGCCTCCTGCTGCCTTTGTTGCAGATATCCCTCCTGTATCCTAGGGAAAGACTTTGAAAAAGAGGAGAATCTTAGGTGCCTTAACACTTGGTTTCCAGTCTTCCTAGTTTTGGGGATGGTTTTTTTTGGCGAAAGTTGCCACACAAAACAAAAACAGATTCTCTTGTGGTGAAGGAATACGTGAACGTAAATGAGCTTGGACTTGACCATGAGTTTTTGAGTTACAGAGATGGGATTTGACTTTAGCTGTGTCTGGTTCCAAAGCCCAGACTCCTTTCAGATTCAAAGAGTATGGAATGAATATGTATGTGTGTGTCCAAGGGACATGGGGAGTGGTAGTTAGCATCATTCTGTGTGGAGAAAAGTGATCTGTACTTGATGGAGGTAGCACATTCATGAAGGTATAACATAACTCTCGTGTTATATCTAATATATATTATATATATAATATATATATATTATGTGCATATATGCATATATAAGAGGCTCCTGTACCTTTTGGGCATCTGTTTCCTTCAAGAGTTTTATGTTATGTTATGTTATGTTATGTTTTGAGACGGAATTTTGCTCTTGTTACCCAGGCTGGAGTGCCTGGGTACTCCAGGTGAGCGCGATCTTGGCTCACCGCAACCTCCGCCTCCTAGGTTCAAACAGTTTTCCTGCCTCAGCCTCCTGAGTAGCTGGGATTACAGGCATGTGCCACCACGTCTGGCTAATTTTGTATTTTTAGTAGAGACAGGGTTTCTCTATTTTGGTCAGGTTAGTCTTGAACTCCTGACCTCAGGTGATCAGACTGCCTTGGCCTCCCAAAGTGCTGGGATTACAGGCGTGAGCCACTGAGCCCGCAATCCTTCAAGAGTTTTTACAGTAACAAGTTAGGCCAGAATACAGTGGAGAGGACTATAGCTTGTTTAGTCATAAATATTCCTAAGCCAGGTGAGTGGCTGAAACTAATTTCTCAGTTTTTATTTTATTCTAGGACAGAAATACATAAACATATGCTAATCTTAGATAAAATGACCATGTATACATAATTCAAATAGAGATAATAATGAAAGTATTATTCAATCAGTATAATAATTGATTCATTTATGTTGTTTGTTCCAGGACTTAATTTATATTCTTTCAAGATGTTTAGGTAACATAAGGCTGAAGGTCAAGCAGAGGGCCTATTAGATGTGAGCGTAAATGTTGTAAGTCATCCCTTGGTATCCGAGGATTGGTTCTGGAACCTGATCCTCTCATACCGACATCCTTGTATGCTTTCCTTATGTATCTTTTTAAAAGATAGGAACCTGGCCAGGCACAGTGGCTCACGCCTGTAATCCCAGCACTTTGGGAGGCCGAGGCGGGTAGATCACGAGCTCAGGAGTTCGAGACCAGCCTGGCCAACATCGTGAAACCCCGTCTCTACTAAAATACAAAAATTAGCTGGGCGTGGTGGCGGGCACCTTTAATCCGAACTACTCAGGAGGCTGAGGCAGGAGAATTTTGTGAACCCTGGGAAGCAGAGGTTGCAGTGAGCCAAGATCACGTCATTGTACTCCGGCCTGGGCGACAGGGCATGACTGCATCTCAAAAAAATAAAAAATAAAAAAAAAATAAAAAAAAAAATAAAATAAAAGGTAGGAACCATATGGTATGTTTTGGAGAGGATTCTATTCTATGAGTTAAAATTAAGTTCCAAACCAGAAACTAAGATAGCTGGAAAATGTGACTTTAAGTGACTCATTCCCCAAGAGGTCTCAGTTCTTTTCTGTGTTGTATTTCAGCATGTCATTTGCTTTGCCTTGCAACTAAGAATTTTTTATGTTGCTGTTCTAGGCTAATCAATGGCACTTTTCAGTTTATCTAGTCATAAAATGGTCCATTTTGGCTAGGTCTAAATAGGTTCATAGATAGTACTGAATTATAACCTTTCATGAACGATTTCATTTTTAAAATGTTTTGTTCTGGGATTTGATCCAGATGTTGTCCAAACGGTCACTTACAACTGAAATAGTATTCAGTGCCCAGAGAAGGGTATTGTATTTGAAATCTTGCCCTTGAAGGATCATCAGAAAGTTGGCAGGATTGTTTTTTTCATTCTGTGAAATATAAGCAAAGGATTTTATGAACAAGTATGATATTTAGGTTTTTGTCCAGACATGTTACACCAGTATAATACAGTGGAATAGAGCCTATCATAATGTCAGCATAACTTTGCTGGGCTGATTACGTCTATAATAGGAGTAGGTCAGAATCTTGAAAATATATTCCTCAGTACAATCTAAAGCATTCTTTTGGATGTCACACTAAATGAAAGCATGATTCTCTAAAGAACTACTTCGGGGCATACAACAATTGATCGTGGCATCCAGTGCTGAAAACATGTTATGTATAGTGCATGAGAGGTAATATTGCACTTTAGCTGTTTGAAGATGACCTCATAAAGTCACTAAGAGAAACCGGGTTAAAATACTTTGTCATCAAGTCCTGCTGTGACGTTTCAGGCAGCTCTGTGACTCTGGGATTAGGTTGTTTCCACATTGAAAAAGTGTTCAAAAAAACAGTCTCCGTGGTGACTCATGCCTGTAATCCCAGCACTTTGGGAGGCTGATGCAGTGGATCACCTGAGGTCAAGAGTTCAAGACCAGCCTGGCCAACATGGTGAAACCTTATCTCTACTAAAAACATAAAAATTAGCCAGACATTGTGGTGTGTGCCTGTAATCCCAGCTACTCGGGAGGCTGCGGTAGGAGAATCTCTTGAACCCGGTGGTAGAGGTTGCAGTGAGCCGAGGTCACACCACTGAACTCCAGCCTGGGTGACAGAGTGAGACTCCACCTCAAAAAAAAAAAAAAAGAAAAAAAAGAGAAAGAAAACAGTCATTTGGTAACTGATGCATACATTGATTTCTTTTTATAAATTTGCTACTTTGGAATAAATGTTATTGAATGTACTAAACATCATTGTCTGTAATTATAATTGTCCATTAAGGATTTCATTTTAGCATAGCATTTAAGTAATCTCATGAGAAGAGATTTTGGTTTTAGCATACATTTTAAGTGTGGGTGACATTTTGATCCAGAATGTCACAAATATTCATTTCCAGGGAGAACCTCCTGATTTATTAAAATAATAATATATGCCTATTGGGTCAACATGCTCCTTTTTAAATTTAAACCTTGGGTTATCTATCTTCAAAGCTCAAAACTTTGCTTCCATTGTTGACTCATTGTTTTCCATCATTGTGCATTTCTAGCCAGTTCTTAAATCTTACCAGTTCTTCCCCAAGGGACCTATATTGATCTCTCTTTTCCATATCTACAGCTTTTATCCTAATCTGAAATCTTTAGTTTGGAAAGGCCCTTTAGAGAAAATCTTGTCTAGCTAAATCATTTTACAAAGAATTGAGACTTAGAGAAGTTGCCCAAGAACCAGCACAACGATGTGGAGTTTCTTTTTTTTTTTTTTTTTGAGGCGGAGTTTCGCTCTGTCGCCCAGGCTGGAGTGCAGTGGCCGGATCTCAGCTCACTGCAAGCTCCGCCTCCCGGGTTCACGCCATTCTCCTGCCTCAAGACTCCCGAGTAGCTGGGACTACAGGCGCCCGCCACCTCGCCCGGCTAGATTTTTGTATTTTTTAGTAGAGACGGGGTTTCACCGGGTTAGCCAGGATGGTCTTGATCTCCTGACCTCGTGATCCGCCCGTCTCGGCCTCCCAAAGTGCTGGGATTACAGGCTTGAGCCACCGCGCCCGGCCAACGATGTGGAGTTTCTTACTCCAAGTCCTGCCAACGCTTTCCCTTGCTTTTGATAATGCAGCTAACATTTCTGTAGTGTATACACCATATCAAGCCCTCTTTGAAGTCTTTAATTATATTAACTAGCTTATTCCTCACAACTATGAGGTAGAGCCAAAGATGGTGTAATAGTGGATATAGTGTGCCTTTTAAAAAACAGTTTTGTTTTTTTTTTTGAGACAGAATCTCACTCTGTCGCCCAGGCTGGAGTGCAGTGGCGCGATCCCGGCTCACTGCAAGCTCCGCCTCCCGGGTTCACGCCCTTCTCCTGCTTCAGCCTCCTGAGTACCTGGGACTACAGGTGCCTGCCACTATGCCTGGCTAATTGTTTTTTGTATTTTTAGTAGAGACGGGGTTTCACTGTGTTAGCCAGGATGGTCTCGATCTCCTGACCTCGTGATCCACCCGCCTCAGCCTCCCAAAGTGCTGGGATTACAGGCGTGAGCCACCGTGCCTGGCCAGCTTTTTTTTTTTTTTTTTTTTTTTTTTTTAAGTTTAATTAACCTACAATAAGATCTCATATTTAAGGTGTACAATTTATGACATGTTGTATATGTATACACCTGTGAAATAATCACAATTAAGGTGATAACAGGGTATAGCATTTCATGTTATTACTATTTTTTTGAGACAGGGTCTTGCTCTGTCATCCGGGTTGGAGTGCAGTGGTGCGATCTCGGCTCGCTGCAACTTTGAAATCCTGGGCTCAAGTGATCCTCCTACCTTAGCCTTCTGAATAGGTGGGACTATAGGCGCGTGCCACCACACATGGCTACGTTTTTTTTTTTTTTAGATGGAGTCTCGTTCTGTCGCCCAGGCTAGAGTGCAATGGCGCAATCTTGGCTCACTGTAGCCTCTGCCTTCCAGGTTCATGAGATTCTCCTTCCTCAGCCTCCCAAGTAGCTGGGATCACAGGTGCCCACCACCATGCCTGGTTGATTTTTGTATTTTTAATAGAGATGGGTTTTCACTATGTTGGCTAGGCTGGTCTCCAACTCCTGACCTCAAATGATCCACCCTCCTCAGCCTCTCAAAGTGCTGGGATTACAGGCATGAGCCACTGCACCTGGCCTTTTTTTGAGAAGGAGTTTTGCTGTGTCACCCAGGCTGGAGTGCAATGGCGTGACCTCGGTTCAATGCAGCCTCCATCTCCTGGGTTCAAGTGATTGTCTCCTGCCTCAGCCTCTCAAGCAGCTGGGACTACGGGCGCCTGCCACCACGTCTGGCCAAGTTTTTTTGTATTTTTAGTAGAGACAAGGTTTCACCATGTTGGCCAGGCTGCTCTTGAAGTCCTGATCTCAGGTGATCTGCCTACCTTGGCCTCCCAAAGTGCTGGTATTATAGGAGTGAGCCACTGTGCCTGGCCTGCCTGGCTAGTTTTTAAATTTTTCTGTAGAGAAATTTAAAATTTAGAAGTCTCACTATATTGCTTAGGCTGGTCTTGAACTCCTGGCATCAAGGGATCTTCTCACCTCGGCCTCCCAAAGTGTTGGAATTAAAGGCATGAGCCACCATGCCCAGCCTGACATAGCATTTTAAAGTCTAGCTTTTAGTTCTTGATTCCCTATGTGAACTTAAGCAGTTCACTTGACTTCTAAACCAAGGTTTGCTTCCTTATAAAATAATCTTTGAATTCTTTCCAGGTATAAAGTAATGTGACGTTTTGTAGTCCAGCTTCTCACTCATACTAATGGTGGACTCTTGGAAGTTTGTGTCTAAAAAATTATCCCCTTTTTTATTGGACAGTTTCAGAGATTACTTGGTGAAGGAGCTCATTTCATTGTTAAGATTAATGATTGCTACAAAGTACTTTTTTTTTTTTTGAGAGACAGAGTCTCGCTCTGTCACCCAGTACTTTTAAAATTAATTACAAAATCTTATATTGTCACTTTCATGCAGTATTTCTGCTAACTAGAGCTGTACTGTTCAATATAGTAGCTACTAGCCATGTATGGCTACTTAAATTCAAATAAAGTAGAATAGATGAAATTGCAAATTCAGCTCCTCAGTTACTGGCCACATTTCAGGTGCTCAGAAGCCACATGTAGCTAATGGCTGCCATCTGGACAGTGCAGCTGTAGACTGCTCAATAACGTCAGGGAAAGTTGCATTGAACAACACTGCTATTGAGTACTGGCTTGAGTGTTCTAAATGCCAATTTCATAATGTCTTATGTTTTTAATGAGGAAATTTTTTTTTTTTTTTTTTTTTTTGAGACAGAGTCTCGCTCTGTCGCCCAGGCTGGAGTGCAGTGGCGCAATCTCGGCTCACTGCAAGCTCCGCCTCCCGGGTTCACGCCATTCTCCTGCCTCAGCCTCCCGAGTAGCTGGGACTACAGGCGCCCGCCACTGCGCCTGGCTAATTTTTTCTATTTTTAGTAGAGACGGGGTTTCACCGTGTTAGCCAGGATGGTCTCGATCTCCTGACCTTGTGATCCGCCCGCCTCGGCCTCCCAAAGTGCTGGGATTACAGGCGTGAGCCACCGCGCCCGGCCTTAATGAGGAAATTTTTAATTAGTCCCAGTTTTATCTTTGACCTGCCTTCTATCTCCTGCTGAATTTGATATTTAATTTAATAAACTCTTGAGTGCATGTTGTGTTTCAGACACTGTGCTAGGTGCTGTGGATATCAGTGAACTTAGTGAGATAAGGACTAAAATACAGGTAGGACAAACAGGTAATGCAGAGTAAGGAATAAGGGAGAGAATGTGATTGTTCTGAACCAGGAGGTCAGAGAAAGCTTCACCAAGTGGCTGATACTTGCACTGAATCTTAAAGAATGGTGGGGATTTTTTAGGTAGAGAACTTGGAAAGGACTTGTACTATGTACAAAGAGAGGTACAGAGACTTGGAACGTCTTTGTGAATTTGGGAATTGCAGTAGTTTGGAATGCCTAGAGCAGAGTGTGAAGGGCGTGTGTCTCAGCTGATGAGGTTTTCTGGATGGGGAAGAGCTAGATCATGAGGATGCTGGATTTTCATCTCCTTGGTGATCACCACGAAAGGGTTTTTAGAATATTTGCTCACACCGAGGATATTATTTGAGTTGTGATAGGTGCTGGGCCTATGCCCATGGATAAGACACACATAGACCCTCCTTGGTAAACCTTACAAACTTGATGTGAGGTTGCAGCCAAATTCTACCCATCTTTTACGGCCCCACCCTTCTGATGAGGTTTGTTCAATTATCCAATCTTTATGGGTTTCCCCCTCTGCTACTTTTGGTCAATGGCACACAATTTAGAATCAAACTAACTGCATATTGACTCATTCAATAATAATAGTGTGTTTTTGCTTCTTAGCTACCTAGCTCTTCCTACCCCACCCCATTTTTAGGGAAGAGTAGGACTTAAACCTTGCAGTAAGATCTAGCACAATTTTTTTTTTTTTTTTTTTTGAGACAGAGTCTTGCTCTGTCGCTCAGGCTGAAGTGCAGTGGCATGATCTCAGCTCACTGCAAGCTCCGCCTCCCAGGTTCACGCCATTCTCCTGCCTCAGCCTCTCAAGTAGCTGGGACTACAGGCGCCCGCCACCATGCCCGGCTAAGTTTTTGTATTTTCAGTAGAGACAGGGTTTCACCGTGTTAGCCAGGATGGTCTGGATCTCCTGACCTCATGATCCGCCCGCCTCGGCCTCCCAAAGTGCTGAGATTACAGGTGTGAGCCACTGTGCCCTGCCTGATCTAGCACAGTTCTAAGAATCACTAATAACTCAATCGATAGGGATTAAAGGTTATACAATGGAAGAGAGGGAGATAGTTGGGAAGGGAGAGAGGCAGGAGAACGAATGAAAAATTAGAGGGGTCTGCAATAGGAAATGAAGCTTGCAAAGTATAGCAGGAAGAGGATTTTTTTAGAGGAAATGAGTTGGAGTTGGGAAGCACTTTCCTATTTAGACATGATAGGCCATGTTCCTCCCTGGTTTTCATGGCTTATCAAGAAAATCCTTGGAACAATTAAAATTTGAAACAGTCACAAACTTTTTTTTTTGAGACGGAGTCTTGCTCTGTTGCCCAGGCTGGAGTGCAGTGGCGTGATCTTGGGTCACTGCAGCCTCCACATCCTAGGTTCAAGTGATTCTCCTGCCTCAGCCTCCTAAGTAGCTGGGATTGTAGGCGCCCGCCACCACGCCCAGCTAATTTTTGTATTTTTAGTAGAGACGGAGTTTCACCATGTTGGCCAGGCTGATCTCAAACTCCTGATCTCAAGTGATCTGCTCGCCTTGGCCTCACAAAGTGCTGGGATTACAGGCGTGGGCCACTTCGCCCAGCCCCTACTTATATTCTAATCCAGAGTTATCAGCTGTAACTTTTCCTTATTTTGCAGGTTCAGATATATTTCTTTTTTTTTCTTTTCTTTTTTTTTTTTGAGACGGAGTCTCGCTGTGTTGCCCAGGCTGGAGTACAGTGGCGCAATCTCGGTTTACTGCAACCTCTGCCTCCCGGGTTCAAGCGATTCTCCTGCCTCAGCCTCCCGAATAGCTGGGACTACAGGCGCCCACCACCATGCACAGCTAATTTTTTTGTATTTTTAGTAGAGATGGAGTTTCACCATGTTGGCCAGGCCGGTTTCGAACTCCTGACCTCAAGTGATCCGTCCACCTCAGCTTCCCAAAGTGCCGGGATTACAGGTGTGAGCCACAATGCCCGACCCCTACTTATTTTTATTCTAATCCAGAGTTACCAGCTGTAACTTTTCCTCATTTTGCAGGTTCAAATATATTTCTTTTTTTTTTCTTTCTTTCTTTCTTTCTTTTTTTTTTTCGAAATGGAGTCTTGTTCTGTTACCCAGGCTGGAATGTGCTGGTGGAATCTCGGCTCACTGCAACCTCTGCCTCTCGGGTTCAAGCGGTTCTCCTGCCTCAGCCTCCCAAGCAGCTGGGACTACAGGTGCTCACTACCACGCCCGGCTAATTTTTGTATTTTTAGTAGAGACGGGGTTTCACCATGTTGGCCAGGCTGCTCTCAAACTCCTGACCTCAAGTGATCTGCCTGCCTCAGCCTCCGAAAGTGCTGGGATTACAGGTGTGAGCCACTGTGCCTGGCCTGGGTTCAGATATATTTCAAGCCATCATCTTCCATACTATTGTTATTTCTGAATCTGTATCTCTATGCAGGTATTACCTGGAGACGTTATTTGTTTTTCTTTATGCTTGTCCGATATTTATGAAATTCAGCTTCTCAGGAGAATGTGGATGTTTGGATGACTGTACTGCTCTGGGGGAAACAGCAGTTCTCTATCTTCATTGCTCTTTTTTCCTCAGAGTTTTATGTCTTCATCAGTAGCTTAATTACATTGGAAAGTTTTTCTGCTGAATACTTCTGACAGCTTTCAACTTTTACTCTATGTCGGAAGCTTTAAAAATAGATAAAAGCCTCAATCCTTCTTAAACTTGTTCATACAGAGATTGGGCCTTCTTACTTTCCAAACTTTGAAAATGTACGATTTTTTGAAGTTTGAAACTGCTGTGTCAGGTCGTAGCCTTTGTCTCTTTTCTCATCTGCCTTTGGGCAACGTTTTCTCATTATTCTTTCCACTTAGGGCAGGTGAAACTCAAAAGTTACGTTTTTGTATGCTAAAAGTGATGTAAAATAATTTAGCAGTTATTCCACTTGAACAAGCATATCTTGGTGATAAACTCTCTGTTTCTGTTTGCTTGGAGATATTCTTGTTTCTCTCCTTGAACTGTTGACTAGGCAGCACCATGAAGATACTTTTCTGTCTTCTTTCTTTCTTTCTTTTTTTGAGATAGTCTCACTCTTGTCGCCCAGGCTAGAGTGGGAGTGCAGTGGCACAATCTACATTCACTGCAACCTCTGCCTCCTGGGTTCAAGCAATTCTTCCACCCCAGCCTCTCTAGTAGCTGGGATTGCAGGCCACCACACCCGGCTAATTTTTGTGTTTTTAGTAGAGACAGGGTTTCACCATGTTGGCCAGGCTGTTGAATTCCTGACCTCAGGCGTGAGCCACCACTCCTGGCCTATGTTTTTGGTTTCCGTCGTTGGTGTTGAGAAATCAGTATTGGTCCAATTGCTCTTTCTGTGTAACTAGTCCACCTATTTTCTTTTGCTCGTCTTAAGATTTTTACTTTGTATTTGCGGTTCTTTAGGTGAACTATGAGGTAGGTATGGATGCTTTTTCTTTTTTTCTTTTTTTTTGTTTTCTTTTGAGACTGGGTCTGGCTCTGTCACCCAGGCTGGAGTGCAGTGGTATGATCTTGGCTCACTGCAACCTCCACCTCCCAGGCTCAAGTAATTCTCCTACCTCAGCCTCCTGAGTGGCTGAGACTACAAGGCGCACACCACCATGCCCAGCTAATTTTTGTATTTTTAGTAGAAATGAGGTTTTACTGTGTTGGCCAGGCTGGTCTCGAACTCCTGAGCTCAGATGACCCACCCGCCTTGACCTCCCAGAGTGCTAAGATTACAAGCATGAGCCATCATGCCCGAGCTCCCCTACTTTATTTATCCAACATTTGATCTCTGAACGTATAAGATAATGCAGAGAAAGCACGGAAGTACAATCACAAAGCCAGTTATACTGATAGTACATGCATATATACATATGTATAGATAGGTGGGCAGAAAAGTTGGTAGGTAGATGGGAGGGAAGATAGATACATACAACCAACTTAGGGCATTTGTGTGACTTATTTATGTATTCTTAGTACAGTTTAAATTTGATAGTAGACCTACCTGAGCTATCACAACTTAGTAAGCCTTATTAAATGCAGTAAATGTCCTTTCCATGATACTTGAGAGAAGATTTTTAAGAACCTTGGCCAACCCTTGTATCCCTTGATTTTTGCATCCAGAACATTTTGGGAAGATTACTGTCATTGGCAGCCAAGCAAAATTGTGTCACTTGTGAATTGTACTAAGGTCATAGAAGGTTATTATATTTCTGAGAGTAATGACTAGACACTCAGGAATAATGGGCAGACAAAAGGAGAAGAACATTAAAAAAAAAAGAAGCCCTCATCAAGAGCATTAAGTATTATTGAATCCAGCTTTTCCTGGGTTTGGTTTGCATGGATGAAATCTATTCAGGGGTTTTCATAGTGAAGTTCACATTAGGATGCCTATGTGCCTTCTGAGGTGAGGCATGTGCATCTTGACTTACTCTCTTTGACTCCAGAGAATCTCTTAAGTGGACTATAGAAAAACACTGTCTTTCTTTTTTAGACCCATTTAAATTTCAGCTCACATAAAGACAAAGGGGTGTCTGTTTCTTAGCTGTAGGTGTTTCTGCCAGATTATAGGTGATAAAGTAGATTGGGCTTTTGTAGCATCAGCTCTGCACCTTTATCCTTCCCCTGACAACTTCTCCGTACCCCTTTTCCCTACAAGCTTGGATTCACATCCTGGCATTGCTACTTAATGAGGTGACTAGTCAGTAAACTGAGCTCAATTTTCTTTTCTTTTTTTAATTTTAATTTCATTTAATTTAATTTAATTTTTTTTTTTTTTTTTTTTGAAACAGAGTTTCATTCTTTTTTTGCTCAGGCTGGAGTACAGTGACTCTATCTCAGCTTACTGCAGCCTCCAGCTTCAGGGTTCAAGTGATTTTCCAGCTTCAGCCTCCTGAGAAGCTGGCATTTCAGGAGCGTGCCAGCACGGCCAGCTAATTTTATATTTTTGGTAGAGACGGGGTTTCACCACGTTGGCCAGGCTAGTCTCAATCTCCTGACCTCAGGTGATCCACTGCTTCGGCCTCCCAAAGTGCTAGTATTACAGACATGAGCCACTGCACCCGACCCTGTTTAAAATTTTTTTCTTTTTTTTTGAGACGGAATCTCGCTCTGTCGCCCAGGCTGGAGTGCAGTGGCGTGATCTCTGCTCACTGCAAGCTCCGCCTCCCGGGTTCACGCCATTCTCCTGCCTCAGCCTCCCGAGTAGCTGGGAGTACAGGCCCCCGCAACCACGCCCGTACGTTTAGTAGAGACGGGGTTTCACCGTGTTAGCCAGGATGGTCCCGATCTCCTGACCTCACGATCCGCCCGCCTCGGCCTCCCAAAGTGCTGGGATTACAGGTGTGAGCCACTGTGCCTGGCCTTTTAAAGTTTTTTCAGAGACTGCTCTGATGCTTAGACTGGAGTGCAGTGGTATAATAATAACTCACTGCAACCTCAACCTCCTGGGCTCAAGCGATCCTACCACTTCAGCCTCTCCAGTATCTGGGACTACAGGAGCATAGTACCATGCTTGACTAATTTATTGTAGAGATGTAGTCTTGCTATGTTGCCCAGTCTGGTCTTGAATTCCTGGCTTCAAGTGATACTCTTACTCAGCCTCCCTAAGTGCTGGAATTGTAGGTGTGAGGCTCTGTGCCCAGCCTGAGCTCAATTTTATAATGAATTAAGTGGCGATAATGTCAGCCTCCAATACATCATTGTGAGAATTAAATAACACAACATGTAAAATACCCATTGCTAGGCAGAGTAGATATCAGTAAAAATCACTTCTCTTTCAGTTTGAATGATGGGAAAACTGTCATCAGCCTTTGTGTTCCATTCATTCATTATGTATTCATTCTGGTAGGTTATTTTGTGAAATGCTGGCTAACATATTGGAAACATTTGTGAGATATAGTTTGTCAGCGATATTATAGAAGGGAATTCTGTTTGGGGGATCAATTGGACAAGGGTACCTGTTAGACACCCTTGTTACTTGGTGTATGTCAACTAGCCTGTCTTTATATGTAATTAATTTTGACAGTCATTTTATTTCAGATGCTGTTTTACTAGGTTATTATCCTCCATTCTTTTCATCTTAGATATTGAGAGAAATAAATTGGAATCTGACTGCCAAGCTAATATTCACTTATTCTTTATTTGATGTTCATACTGTATTGGACATATGGATGTTTATCTGTTTCCCTTTTTCTTTGATCTTTAGAGACAGGGTCTAGTCTGTCACCTAGACTGGAGTGCAGTAGCACAATCATAACTCACTGCAACCTTGAACTTTTGGGTTCAAATGATCCTCCCGCCTCAGCCTCCTGAGTACTTGGAATTTCAGGCATGCTCTACCATGCCTGACTAACGTTTTTATTTTTTTGTTGAGATGAAGCCACTCTGTGTTGCTCAGGCTTGTCGTGAACTCCTGGCTTCAAGCAGTCTTTCCGCCTGGGCCTTCCTAAGCACTTGGATTATAGCGTGAGCCACCATGCCCAGCCTCCCCATTTCTTTCAAGGGAGAAATTCTACATTCTCTATGAAGCAAACTTGTAAACTGATATCCTCTTCATCATCAGATTTTCCGTGTTGCCTCTTTTTTTTTTTTCTTTTTTTTAAGGGTCTCATTGAAGTACAACTCTTTATTTTTTCTTTTTCTTACCAATTTGATATTTGGTTCTAACCAGTTTCTTCCATGCATACATTTTCATACTACATAAATATGTTTAACTGTTGCATATTCATGGTACTTTGCATCAACACCTTATGTTGCCATTTAAAAAAATTTTATTTTATTATACTTTAAGTTCTGGGATACATGTGCAGAACATGCAGGTTTGTTACATAGGTATGCACATGCCATGGTGGTTTGCTGCATCCATCAACCTATCATCTACATTAGGTATTTCTCCTAATGCTATCCCTCCCCTAGTCTCCTACCCACCATGATGTTCCCCTCCCTGTGTCCATGTGTTCTCATTGTTCAACTCCTATGAGAACATGCAGTGTTTGTTTTTCTGTTCCTGTGTTAGTTTGCTGAGAATGATGGTTTCCATCTTCATCCGTGTCACTGCAAAAGACATGAACTCATCCTTTTTTATAGCCGCATAATATTCCATGGTGTATATGTGCCACATTTTCTTTATCCAGTCTATCATTGATGGGCATTTGGGTTGACTCCAAGTCTTTGCTATTGTGAACAGTGCTGCAGTAAACATATGTGTGCATGTGTTTTCATAGTAGAATGATTTATAATCCTTTGGGTATATACCCAGTAATGGGATTACTGGGTCAAATGGTAATTCTGGTTCTAGATCCTAGAGGAATTGTCACACTGTCTTCCACAATGGTTGAACTGGTTTACATTCCCACCAACAGTGTAAAAGTGTTCCTATTTCTCCACATTCTCTTCAGCATCTGTTGTTTCCTGACTTTTTAATGATCGCTCTTCTAACTGGCATGAGGTGGTATCTCAGTGTGGTTTTGATTTGCATTTCTCTAATGACCAGTGATGATGAGCTTTTTTTCATATGTTTATTGACCTCATAAGTGTCTTTTGTTGAGAAATGTCTGTTCATATCCTTCGCCCACTTTTTGATGGAGTTGTTTTTTCTTGTAAATTTGTTTAAGTTCTTTGTAGATTCTGGATATTAGTCCTTTGTCAGATGAGTAGATTGCAAAACTTTTCTCTCATTCTGTAGGTTGCCTGTTCACTCTGATGGTAGTTTCTTTTGCTGTACAGAAGCTCTTTAGTTCAATTAGATCCCATATGTCAATTTTGGCTTTTGTTGCCATTGCTTTTGGTGTTTTAGACATGAAGTCCTTGCCCATGCCTATGTCCTGAATGGTATTGCCTAGGTTTTCTAATAGGATTTTTATGGTTTTATGTCTTATGTTAAGTCTTTAATCCATCTTGAGTTAATTTTTGTATAAGGTGTAAGGAAGGGGTCCATTTGCAGTTTTCTGCATATGGCCAGCCAGTTTTCCCAACACCATTTATTAAATAGGGAATTCTTTCCCTGTTGCTTGTTTTTGTCATGTTTGTCAAAGATCAAATGGTTGTAGATGTTTGGCGTTATTTCTGAGGCCTCTGCTCTGTTTCATTGGTCTATATATTTGTTTTGGTACCGGTACAATGCTATTTTGGTTACTGTAGCCTTGTAGTATAGTTTGAAGTCAGGTAGTGTGATGCCTCCAGCTTTGTTCTTTTTGCTTAGGATTGTCTTGGCTATACAGGCTCTTTTTGGTTCCATATGAAATTTAAAGTAGTTTTTTTCTAATTCTGTGAAGAAAGTCGATGGTAGCTTGATGGGGATAGCATTGAATCTATAAATTACTTTGGGCAGTATGGCCATTTTCATAATATTGATTCTTCCTATCCGTGAGCATGGAATGTTTTTCCATTTGTTTGTGCCCTTTCTTATTTCCTTGAGCAGTGGTTTGTAGTTCTCCTTTTGAAAAGGTCCTTCACTTCCCTTGTAAGTTGTATTTTATTCTCTTTGTAACAATTTTGAATGGGAGTTCACTAATGGTTTGGCTCTCTATCATTGGTGTATAGGAATATGTGTGATTTTTGTAGATTGTTTTTGTATCCTGAGACTTTGCGGAAGTTGCTTATCAGCTTAAGGAGATTTTGGGCTAAGACCATGGGGTTTTCTAAATATACGATAATGTCATGTGCAAACAGAGACAAATTGACTTCCTCTCTTCCTATTTGAATACCCTTTATTTCTTTCTCTTGACTGATTGCCCTGGCCAGAACTTCCAATACTATGTTGAATAGGAGTGATGAGAGAGGGCATCCTTGTCTTGTGCCAGTTTTCAAAGGGAATGCTTCCAGCTTTTGCCCATTCAGTATGATATTAACTGTGGGTTTGTCATAAATATCTGTTATTATTTTGAGATCCATTCCATCAATACCTAGTTTATTGAGAGTTTTTAGCATGAAGGCGTGTTGAAGTTTATCGAAGGCTTTTTCTGCATCTGTTGAGATAAACATGTGGTTTTTGTCTCGGTTCTGTTTATGTGATGGATTACATTTAATAATTTGCATCTGTTGAACCAGCCTTGCATCCCAGGGATGAAGCCAACTTGATTGTGGTGGATAAACTTTTTGATGTGCTGCTGGATTCAGTTTGCCAGTGTTTTATTTAGGATTTTCGCATCGATGTTCATCAGGGATATTGGCCTGAAATTTTCTTTTTTTTGTTGTGTCTCTGCCAGGTTTTGGTATCAGGATGATGCTGACCTCATAAAATGAGTTAGGGAGGATTCCCTCTTTTTCTATCGATTGGAATAGTTTCAGAAGGAATGGTACTAGTTCCTCTTTGTACCTCTGGTAGAATTTGGCTGTGAATCCGTCTGGTGCTGGGCTGTTTTTTGTTGATAGGCTATTAATTACTGTCTCAATTTCAGAACTTGTTATTGGTCTATTCAGGGATTTGACTTCTTCCTGGTTTAGTCTTGGGGGGGTGTATGTGTCCAGGAATTTATCCATTTCTTCTAGATTTTCTAGTTTATTTGTGTAGAGGTGTTTATAGTATTCTCTGATGGTAGTTTCTATTTCTGTGGGATCAGTGGTGATATTCCCTTTATCATTTTTTACTGCATCTATTTGATTCTTCTCTCTTTTCTTCTTTATTAGTCTGGCTAGTGGTCTATCTATTTTGTTAACCTTTTCAAAAAACCAGCTCCTGTATTCATTGATTTTTTTCAAAGGGTTTTTCGTGTGTCTGTCTCCTTCAGTTCTGCTGTGATCTTAGATATTTCTTGCCTTCTGCTAGCCTTTGAATTTGTTTGCTCTTGCTTCTCTAGTTCTTTCAATTGTGATGTTAGGGTGTCAATTTTTGATCTTTCCTGCTCTCTCCTATGGGCATTTAGTGCTATAAATTTCCCACTAAACACTGCTTTAGCTGTGTCCCAGAGATTCTTTGTTTACACTATGTGGGGAAAACCACCTGCTCAAGCCTCAGTAATGGCGAACACCTCTGCCTCCACCAAACTGGAGCATCCTAGGTCGACCAGACTGCTATGCTGGCAGCGAGAATTTCAAGCCAGTGGATCATAACTTGCTGGGCTTCATGGGGATGGGATCAGCTGAGCTAGACCACTTGGCTCCCTGACTTCAGGCCCCTTTCCAGGGGAGTGAATGGCTCTTGTGTCTTGCTGGCATTCCAGGAGCCACTGGGGTGTGAAAAAGAACTTCTGCAGCTAGCTTGGTGTCTGCCCAAATGGCTGCCCAGTTTTGTGCTTGAAATCCAGGGCCCTGGTGGTGTAGGCACCCAAGGGAATCTCCTGGTCTGCGGGTTGCGAACATGGGAAAAGCTTAGTATCTGGGCCAGAATGCACCGTTTCTCATGGTACAGTCCCTCAGGACTTCCCTTGGCTAGGGGAGAGAGTTCCCAGAACTCTTGTGCTTCCTGGGTGAGGCAACGCCTCACCCTGCTTTGGCCTGCCCTCCATGGGCTGCACCCACTGTCTAACCAGTCCCAGTGAGATAAGCCTGGTACTTCAGTTGGAAATGCAAAAATCACCCACCTTCTGCCTTGATTTCTCTGGGAGCTGCAGACCGGAGCTGTTCCTATTGGCCTTCTTGACAGCCAGCCACCCCTGGCCATTTTTTTTTTTTTTGGAGGCAGTGTCTTGCTCTGCCGCTCGGGCTGGAGTGCAGTGGTGCGATCTCAGCTCACTGCAGTCTCTGCCTCCCAGGTTCAAGCGATTCTCCTGCCTCAGCCTCCTGAGTAGCTGGAATTACAGGCGCACGCCACCATACTGGCTAATTTTTGTATTTTTAGTAGAGATGGGGTTTCACCATGTTGGTCAGGCTGGTCTCGAACGCCTGGCCTCGTTATCTGCCCGCTTCAACCTCCCAAAGTACTGGGATTACAGGTGAGAGCCACTGCGCCCGTCCCCTCACCAAATTTTTTTTTTTTTTTTTTTGCGTGGTTTAGACAAATCCTCTGAGAAAGAGCAAGGTTATGAATCATCTCCCAGGATTGTGTGGAATAAAGGAGATAGTGTACATAATGTCCTTAGCTCATGTCTGGAGCATATAAGTGCTTAGAGAATGCTGGCTGGTAACTATTAGTGTTCCTGTATTCCTCACGTCTTAACGTTTAAAATTATTTAACAACAGAGACTATGTACTATATACTTTATGTTTTATAGACTCTATTTTCCACATTAATATATTTTTATTCTCATAATTTTTAATGTTTTATCTTTTGTCTTACAGTGATGAAACTACAGAATCTGTTCGTAGATGATTCAGGTCGATATTTGGCTATTCAGTTCCATCTGGAATGTGCATATGTGTTTTTATATTATTATGAGTACAGAAAAGCAAAAGATCAGTTGAATATTGCTAAGAACATCAGCCAATTACAAATTGATTTGACAGGTAAGACTTTTATTTTTTGTGGATAATTGATTTTATTTTTATGATAAAACTGTATACATTGGCAGTTTGTATTGTATGTTGGTATTTGATTTTCTATATCCTATTTGCTTTACAAATGTAGACTTTAAAGGTTTCATTTACAAATTTATAGTTTATAACAAATTTGAAATGATATATTTTCCTTATTTCTAGAGTTTTCCATTTATTGCACTGATCTATTTAGACGTGTTAGTAATAGCAGCTAGGCAGTACAGAAACATGCTTTTGAGCCTTTGGGGGATGGGCCCATAGAGGCCTTTCCTGACTAAGTTTGGCCTCTCTGCATTGCCCTTTCTTGTAAATACCCACCTATTCCTTCCATCTTGCTTTTTTTTTTTTTTGAGAATGAGTCTCCCTCTGTTGCCCAGGCTGGAGTGCAGTGGTGCCATCTTAGCTCACTGCAACCTCAGTCTGCTGGGTTTGAGCAATTCTCCTTCCTCAGCCTCCTGACTAGCTGGGATTACAGTGCCCGCCACCACGCCTGTCTAATTTTTTTTTTTTTTTGTACTTTTAGTAGAGATGGGGTTTCAGCATGTTGACCAGGCTGGTTTTGAACTCCTGACCTCAAGTGATCCGCCTGCCTCGGCCTCCCAAAGTACTGGAATTACAGGCGTGAGCCACCACTCCCAGCCACATTCTCTGCTTCTTATCGAGCTAGTTCTATAAGTAAAATCCTTCCGATGTATTATGAATAAACATGATTTTGTGGGCTTGTCTCAGATTGTAGCTACCTTTTGTTACATTGTGTGTGAGGGTAAAATTGTTTAATATTGAGCTTGTAACTTGGAACAATGGCCGTGTATCAGCTGGAACAATGGCCATGTGTAAGTTGTCTGTATATGAAAATATATGTAATGTATCTTGTGAGGTTAGTTTCAGAAGTTATGTTTTTAAATATTTTGATCCTAGGAGGCTTTTTTGGGACTTTTGATGGCATAATACTTAAATGTTGGTATATTTACTAGCTAGTTCTTCATATTTTGTTTTCTAAGTTAGGGTTGAAGAACTTAGAAATACAAGTGTGGTGTGCACAAATACGAGAATCAGTTTATTCTTTTTTTCCACTCATCTATAGCCTTACTATAAAAAGTAAGCTGTGGCCAGGTGCTGTGGCTCACATTTGTAATCCCAGCACTTTGAGAGGCCGAGGCGGGCAGATCATGAGGTCAGGAGATTGAGACCATCCTGGCCAACATGGCAAAACCCCGTCTCACTAAAAATACAAAAATTAGCTGGACATAGTGGCACCAGCCTGTAATCCCAGCTACTCGGGAGGCTGAGGCAGGAGATTCACTTGAACCAGGGAGTGGGAGGTTGCAGTGAGCCGAGATCGTGCCGCTGCACTACAGCCTGGCGACAGTGCAAGACTCCGTCTCATAACAACAAATAAATAAAATAAAAATGAAATAGTAAGCTATGTTGAACAATTTCAGTGTCTATATTTTGCATAACATATTTAAAAGGTTAATATATAATTTAGAGCCAGACTCATAACAGGGTAAAATCCAGACTTCCTAGACTGGTCTCTGTAATCAAGGGTTTTTGTAATCTGACCTTGTCCAGAGAGTGGATGTTGGGACTTTTGCTTCCCTTAAAGTGGTTTGAAAACAGCTATTCTGCAGCAAGTTATTTCAGAGACATAATGAAAAAATTTTGGTCTTACATGAAGTCAGATAGTGTAATAAACTGTTGATTTAGAACCAAAAGATCCTGTCTTTCAGCTCTAGTTCTGATGCTGAGAAGCCCTGTGATCATGAACAAGTGATTGTATTCTCTAGAACTTTTGTTTTTGTCATCTGTGAAAAAGAGATAATAATAGTTCTTCTACCTACAATGCTCAATGTGTTACTTTTTTTTTTTTTTTCAAAGGGTGGTAGTTTGAAGCAATAATTAGTACGTGGAATCTAGTGGCAGAAATCCTGGGTTTGAGTCTGATACCAGAGCTTAATGACTTTCTAATTTTATAAGTCATTTAAAACCTGAGACTGGGCCTCAGGACTTTCTTATGTGAAATGGAGAAAATATCTTGTAAACTCTAAAGCACTCTGAAAATATTGCTCTTCATGACTGTACAGTAGATCTGATAGGTAACTCAGTAGATATAATTTTATTGTTTTTTCAGGTGCTTTGGGAAAAAGAACACGGTTCCAGGAAAATTATGTGGCACAACTGATTCTAGATGTAAGAAGGGAAGGGGATGTCCTTTCAAATTGTGAATTCACTCCAGCACCCACTCCTCAGGAACATTTAACCAAGGCAAGTAGGATTGCAAGTTATTACATTCAATTAATACCTGAATCTAACAATTTCAATAGGTGAGTACCATAGAAACACTGAGTGGGTTGGGGACGGACTTCATTTTATTCTTTCTTTTGCCTTTTCAAGGTTTATGGGTCAGGGAGAACCCGTGTTTAAACTGTCTTTTTTCCTAACCCGTATATAGAGATAAATAGTCCTTTTCTTCTAGAATTCAGTAACTATGAATTAGTAATGCAGTTAGTTATATATTACCCCTCTTTTAGAAATTCAAAAGGCATCCTGGGTGGAGACCAATTTTTCTATCTGCTGTCATGTTTGTTTCCTTGTGTTTGTCTTCTCTTGGAATCTCTTAGGCTTTTTCTAAATATATAAACAGATTATCAGAATTCCTTTTCACTAGTTTTGTGATCGAGCTTTTGTTTCTCTGCCATTATTGGGTGGTGGTTGCCTTAGTATGTTTATTTGACATGTCTAATGAATTCTCTTCTTTAGTTTCAATTATGACTCTTGGTCAGTTTACCTAATTATAGTCCACTCTAGCTGCTTCCATGAAGCCCTTTAGCATTTATGCATGTGTTTTCTGATCCCAGGAACCCCCAATTACTTTTTTTTCTTTTTTGTTTTTTGAGACGGAGTCTCACTCTATTGCCCGGGCTGGAGTGTAGTGGAGTGATCTCAGCTCTATGCAACCTCGCCTCCCGGGTTCAAGCAATTCTCCTGCCTCAGCCTCCCAAGTGGCTGGGATTACAGGCATGCATCACCACGCCTGGCTAATTTTGTATTTTTAGTAGAGACGGGGTTTCTCCATGTTGGTCAGGCTGATCTCGAACTTGCAACCTCAGGTGATCTGCGTGTCTCGGCCTCCCAAAGTGCTGGGATTACAGGCGTGAGCCACCGTGCCCTGCTGTGTTTGTTGTTTTTTGATGTGGAGTTGTCCTATAGAAAATTATCTCCCAGTGATTGGCCTGGCATGGTGGCTCATTCCTGTAATCCCAACACTTTGGAAAGCTGAGGTGGGTGGATCACTTGAGGTCAGGAGTTCGAGCCTAGTCTGACCAAAATAGTGAAACCCTGTCTCTATTAAAAATGCAAAATTAGGCCAAGTGCAATTGCTCACACCTGTAATCCCAGCACTTTGGGAGGCCAAGGTGGGTGCACGAGGTCAGGAGATCATCCTGGCTAACATGGTGAAACCCTGTCTCTACTAAAACTACAAAAAAAATTAACCGGGCGTGGTGGTAGGTGCCTGTAGTCCCAGCTACTCAGGAGGCTGAGGCAGGAGAATGGTGTGAATCCAGCCGGGAGGCAGAGCTTGCAGTGAGCCGAGATCACGCCACTGCACTCCAGCCTGGGTGACAGAGCAAGACTCCATCTCAAACAAAAAAAGAAAACAAAACAAAAAAACAAAATTAGCCTGTTGTGGTGGCACGTGCCAGTAATCCCAGCTACTTGGGAGGTTGAGGTGGGAGAATTGCTTGGACCCGGGAAGTGGAGGTTGCAATGAGCAATGAGTGCAATTGCACCATTGAACTCCAGCCTGGGCAACAAGAGCAAAACTCCCTTTGAAAAAAAAAAAAAAAAGAAAATTATCTCCTGGTGATAAATAGGATATGATAAGTATTATGAGAAATGTATACAAATGATGTACAATTTAATACAGAATTTAATGTTTTTTTTGCTTGCTTGTTCTTTCTTGCTTGCTTTCTTGCTTGCTTGTTTGCTTGTTTGCTTGCTTGCTTGCTTGCTTCTTAAATGGTGATGATGTCTCACTATATTGCCCAAGTTTGTTTCAAACTCCTGGGCTCAAGCAATCTTCCTGCTTCAACTCCCAGAGTGCTGGGATTAACCATGTAACACATGTTACAGGGTTAATATGGTTAACTTTTTTTTTTTTTTTTTTTTTTTTTTTTTTAAGACGGAGTCTCGCTCTGTCACCCAGGCTGGAGTGCAGTGGCCGGATCTCAGCTCACTGCAAGCTCCGCCTCCCGGGTTTACGCCATTCTCCTGCCTCAGCCTCCCGAGTAGCTGCGACTACAGGCACCCGCCACCTTGCCCGGCTAGTTTTTTGTATTTTTTTTTAGTAGAGATGGGGTTTCACCGTGTTAGCCAGGATGGTCTGGATCTCCTAACCTCGTGATCCGCCCGTCTCAGCCTCCCAAAGTGCTGGGATTACAGGCTTGAGCCACCGTGCCCGTCCAATATGGTTAACATTTTTAACATATTACATGTGACTATCAGAAATTTTTTTCAGGATTATTTTATTTTATTTAAAAAATTTTGGCTGGTCACGGTGGCTCATGCCTGTAATCCCAGCACTTTGGGAGGCTGAGGCGGATGGATCATGAGGTCGGGAGATCCAGACCATCCTGGCTAACATAGTGAAACCCCGTCTCTACTAAAAATACAAAAAATTAGCTGGGTGTGGTGGTGGATGCCTGTAGTCCCAGCTACTTGGGAGGCTGAGGCAGGAGAATGGCGTGAACCCGGGAAGAGGAGCTTGCAGTGAGCCGAGATTGTGCCACTGCACTCCAGCCTGGGCGACAGAGTGCGACTCCGTCTCAAAAAAAAAAAATTAAAAAAAAAAGTTTTACCTGTTTATCTATTTAGAGACCAGGTTATGAGACTGGTTAATTTTTGTAGTTTTAGTAGAGATGGGGTTTCACCATGTTGCCCAGGCTGGTCTTGAACTTCTAGGCTGAAGCCATCCACTTGCCTCAGCTTCCCAAAACTGTTGGGATTATAGGCATGAGCCACTGCACCGGCCAGAATTTAATCGTTTTATATGTGAAATAAAATACATTCAGATAATCTTAGGGTCTTTGTTAATTACTACTTGAAGATGGGAGTACAAGTTGTATGATGTAGGTATAGATTATATAGAAACATAGCTTTATTCTCATGGGTGGAAGATAATTGTTTGTTAAGTTGGTTATATATCATATTTCCTTGTGTCAAACACATTATTAGATTGTAATATACACCATCTGTTTAATAACCATTTTTCAGGAAAAGGAAAGAACACTACTATACCATTTATAGTGATTACAAAATATATCCTGATTGGAAATGTTACAATGTGGCTCGGTGTGGTGGCTCACGCCTGTAGTCCCAGCACTTCGGGAGGCCGAGGTGGGAGGATCACTTGAGGTCAGGAGTTCGAGACCAACCTGGCCAACATGCTGGAACCCCGTCTCTGCTAATAACAGAGAAGATTATCCGGGGGTGGTGGTGTGTGCCTATAATTCCAGCTACTTGGGAGGCTGAGGCAGGAGAATTGCTTGAACCCGGGAGGTGGAGGTTGCAGTAAGCCGAGATCACACCACTGCACTCCAGCCTGGGTGACTAAGTGAGACTTTCTCCAAAAAAAAAAAAAAAGTTACAATTTGAAAATATATATTATTTTTTTTGAGATGGTGTCTCATTCTGTAGCCTGCCTTAGTCTTCAAGTAGCTGGGACTACAGCCACATGCCACTATGCCTGGAGAATTGTATTTTTAGTAGAGACAGGGCTTCACCATGCTGGCCAGGCTGGTCTCAAACTCCTGACGTCGGGTGATCCACCCACCTTAGCTTCTCAAAATGCTGGGATTACAGGCATGAGCCACTGCGCCCAGCTTCTGTCTAGCTTCATTTAGCTCCTAAAGTCTTCCTTATTTTTTTGTTGAATTAGAAAAAAATTTCACCCAAGATTATTGAGGAATAATTTACATAAAGTATACCTATTTTGAATTACACTTTGTTGAGATTTAACAATTAGACACATGTAACCACCACTATAATGAAAAAAAGTTTCTCCAAAGAGTGCCCCCATAGTTCTTTTCAGTCAGTTGCTCTCTAATCTGCTTTCTGTCGTAGATTAGATCTGTCTTTTCTAGAATTTCCAATAAATGGAATCATACGGTATGTAATCTTTTGTGTCTGGCTTAATGGTTTTAAGATTCATCCATGTTGAAATACCAATATGAACTGTTGGTGGATGTTTAAGTTATTTCTAGCAGCTATTACTAATAAACCTGCCTAGAAAATATGTATGTAAGTCTTTGTGTGAACATAAGTTTTTTTTTTTTTCTCTCTTCTCTTTTTATTTTTGAAATGGAGTCTCGCTCTATTGCCTAGGCTGGAGTGCAGTGGCAAGATCTCAGCTTACTGCAACCTCCACCTCTTGGGTTCAAGCAATTCTCCTGCCTCAGCCTCCCGAGTAGCTGGGAGTACAGGTACATGCCACAATGCCTGGCTGATTTTTGTATTTTTGGTAGAGACGGGGTTTTACCATGTTTGCCAGGCTGGTCTTGAACTCCTGACCTCAAGTGATCCACCCACCTTGGCCTCCTAAAGTGCTGGAATTACAGGCATGAGCCACCATGCCTGGCCTCTTTTGCCGATTTTTTATTTGGGTTGTTTGTCTTTTTATTGAGTTCTAAGAGTTCTCCATATTCTGGATACAAGTCCCTTTTCAGATACATGTTTTGTCAATATATTTGGATCCGGAGCTTGACTTTTTGTCTTCTTAACAATGTTTTCAGAGAACAGAAGTTTTTTATCTGATGAAGTCTAATTTATGAAGTTTTTCTCTTATAATTCATGCTTTTTGTGTCCTAATTAAGGACTGATGCCTTTCCATCTCAAAGTTACAAATTTTTTTTTTGAATGTTTTATTCTAGAAGTTTTTTTAGTTTTAACTTCTGTATTAAGGTCTGTGTTTAACTTTGATTTAATTTTTGTATATGATTGAGATAAACATGAAGGGTCATTTTTTTTTACAAATGGATATCCAGTTGTTCTGACATCATTTAGTTACTTTTTTTTTGGAGAGATAGGGTCTTGCTGTGTTGCTCAGGCTGGTCTCAAACTCCTGGCCGCAAGCTTCCTCCCACCTTGGCCTCCCAAAGTTCTCTAATATCGTTTATTGAAAGGCTTTATCTACTGAACCACCTAGGTACTTTTACTGAAAATCAATCCATCACATATGCATGGGTCTAACATTTTGGACTGTATTCTTTTCCATTCACTTTATATATCTGTCTTTATGCCAGTACCATACTGTCTGGGCTTTATAGTAATTCTTGAAATCAAGTACTTCCTTGTATTTTATTCTTTTTAAAATTGTTTTGGTTATTGTCGATCATTTGCATTTCCATATAAATTTTAGAACGAACTTGTCAGTTTGGCATTTCCATCCTTGATAACAAGCTATTTGTGAGAAATTTCTCAACTGATCGCACTATATTGCTGAGACACAGAGTTGGGAAGTTGATGTTTTTGATTAGAATTTAGAGGCAGAATAGAAAGATCCAGTTTTGAATCCTGATGCTGTCACATACTTTGAGTGTGATCTTGGATGAGCTTCAAGTATCTGATTCTTTGTTTTTCATCAATAAATAGGGATAGAAATGCCTATTGTCTGTGATTATTGTGAGGATGAATTTGAAAAATGTCAAGTTATCTGCAGAGGGGCTTTTGCATACTTGGCTCAATGAATGATAGCTGTTATTGCCTATTATTGTCATTGTTAGTGCATTCTTGAGGTATAGAATGGCACATCTTTCATTGCTGGAAGGTAAATTGTTTCCAAATATGTGTTTCACAAGAAACAGCCTATTGACCATAGGTAGACAAGGTAAGTTAACTTTATCCTTTCTAGCAATTTATTACATGCCATTTTGGTGAATGAATAAAATTTAATTTTTGGTTTAAGTATTTTCTTTTGTATTCCACTAGAATCTTGAGCTCAATGATGACACCATTCTGAATGACATAAAGTTAGCAGATTGTGAACAGTTCCAGATGCCCGATCTGTGTGCTGAAGAGCTCGCTATTATCCTTGGAATCTGGTAAGTTAATGACTGACTTGGCTACTTTGAACACTTTGCATATTGATTCTCTTACGTGTGGAGAATCTTCATTCAAGGAGGTTCCAAGAATTCTGGATGAATAGGGAATTTTTTAGTGCTTATGAAGATCAAGAGGAAATACTTGGAGAGCCAATTAAAGGACTAGACATTACGAATCTCCTATGAGTTGGTATATGTATTCTTCTGTTTCCTTTATAAGCACAATTTCTTTGTTTAGCTTTAGCTAGGAGTAGATTCTTAATAAAATATTAAAGACAGGTGAGAATGACTATTTTGAGATTTGAGGATATTTACATTTCAAAGGATAGGATTATTTTTTAATACTGTAGAACCCTATCTGTGGTCGAAATAGTTTTTCCTTTTTTTTCTGATTAGAAATAATATCAAATTCGTGAAAAATGTTTAAGGGCAGGGCAATACAAATAACTTTTAAGAATAAGTTTCCGGCCGGGCGTGGTGGCTCAAGCCTGTAATCCCAGCACTTTGTGAGGCCGAGGCGGGCAGATCATGAGATCAGGAGATCGAGACCATCCTGGCTAACCCGGTGAAACCCCGTCTCTACTAAAAAACACAAAAAAATTAGCCGGGCGAGGTGGCGGGCGCCTGTAGTCCCAGCTACTCGGGAGGCTGAGGCAGGAGAATGGCATAAACCCGGGAGGCGGAGCTTGCAGTGAGCTAAGATCCGGCCACTGCACTCCAGCCTGGGCGACAGAGCGAGACTCCGTCTCAAAAAAAAAAAAAAAAAAAGTAAGTTTCCAACATGATACTGTATCATTCCTGAAGAATTTGGTGTATATTTGTACATAGTCACAATACAGCTGTCAAAATCAGAAAGTTAACATTCATACTTTGCTATCATTTAATTCTCAGACCCCATTCAAATTTTGCTAGTTGTCCAGATATTCTCTTTTAGAGCAAAAGATCCAGTCTAGAATATATGTGTCTCATTTAGTTGTCATGTCTCTTTAGCCTTTATCAGTCTGGAATAGTTCCTCATTTTTGCTTGACTTGCATGATCTTGACACTTGAAATTTACAAGTCCATTATTTTTAGACTTTTCCTCAATTTGAGTTTGTCTGATTTTTTTTTTTTTAAATAGTTAGATTCACCTTATGCATTTTTTTTTTTTCCCCTGAGATGGAGTTTTGCTATTGTTGCCTAGGCTGGAGTGCAATGGCACAATCTCGGCTCACTGCAACCTCAGCCTCCCGGGCTCAAGCAATTCTCTTGCCTCAGCCTCCTGAGTAGCTGGGATTACAGGCGCAGACCACCATGCCCAGCTAATTTTTTTGGATTTTTAGTAGAGATGGGGTTTCACCATGTTGTCCAGGCTGGTCTCGAACTCCTGACCTCAGCTGATCCGCCCACCTCCATCTCCCAGAGTGCTGGGATTACAGGCATGAGCCACTGCACCCAGCCACATTATGCGTTTTTAGCTGGGATGTCAGAGAAATGAAGTTCTGTTATTCTCATTGCATCCTACCAAGTAGAATATGATTTGGGTTTGCTCATCTACTGGTGATGTTAACTTTGATCACATGATTAAAGTGGTGTTTGCTAGGCTTCTCCAAAGTTATTCTTTTATTTTGTAACTAACATTTTATTGGCCAGGCACGGTGGCTTACTCCTGTAATCCCAGCACTTTGGGAAGCCAAAGCGGGTGGATCACCCAAGGTTAGGAGTTCAAGACCAGCCTGGCCGACATAGTGAAATCCCGTCTCTACTAAAAATACAAAAATTAGCCAGGTGTGGTGGTGGGCACTTGTAATCCCAGCTACTTGGGAGCCTGAGGCAGGAGAATTGTTTGAGCGTGGGAGGTAGAGATTGCAGTGAGCCGAGATCACGCCACTGCACTCCAGCCTGGGTGACAGAGTGAAACTCTGTCTCAAAAAAAAAAACTTCTTTGAAAGGTATTTTTAGACTAAATGAATATCCCATTTGTCATCAAAAGATTTATTGATGTTCAAAATAGAATCCCCCATAAAGCTATAATATTGATACCAGTTAAATTAGTAATAGGCAATTTAAGAAAGGGAGCATTTGAAAAAAATCTTGTTCTTTTTTTTTTTTTTTTAAGACAGTCTTGTATTGTCACCCAGGCTGGAGTGCAGTGGTGCAATCTTGGCTCACTGCAACCTCGGCCTCCCAGGTTCAAGCAGTTCTCCTGCCTCAGCCTCCCAAGCAGCTAGGATTACAGGCATGTGCCACCCCACCTGGCTAATTTTTGTATTTTTAGTAGAGATGGGGTTTCACCGTGTTGACCAGGTGGTCTTGAACTCCTGACATAGGTGATCCACCCGCCTTGGCCTCCCAAAGTACTAGGATTACAGGGGTGAGCCACTGCGCCCAGCCAAAATCTTATTCTTTTAATTCAGTAGAACTCACCCTTCAGTGTTCACCACATAGCATTTTACTTCATATATGCAACAGTAAGTTTTCATTTATATAAAAGTTGAATTCAGTTCTACAGTTCCTTTTTATTTTAAAATGGATCACACATACAGAGTTCTGTTTCTAAATCCAAAGCAATTTTCCTGTAACATTATTGATTCCAGTGACAGAATTTTTTTTTTTTTTTGAGACAGAGTCTCGCTCTGTCGTCCCAGGCTGGAGTGCAATGGTGCAATCTTGACTCATTGCAACCTCCAACTCCCAGGTTCAAACGATTCTCTTGCTTCAGCCTCCTGAGGAGCTGGGATTACAGGCACCCGCCACCATGCTCAGCTAATTTTTGTATTTTTAGTAGAGACAGGGTTTCACCATGTTGGCCAAGCTGGTCTTGAACTCCTGACCTCAGGTGATCTATTCGCCTCAGCCTCCCAAAGTGCTGGGATTATAGCTGTGAGCCACTGTGCCTAGCCTGAGAAGGTAAATTCTTATACATAGTAGATTGGTACAACAGTGGGGATAGGTTCAGGCTCCTTCCCTAAACTCTTGCTGTTCACTGGCCTCCTGCTTGAGTTGGATTTTTACCTGAAGATGAAATGCTGGAACTTGCCCCACCTCTCTTACACTTCATTCTACCTGACTGCTTGTATGCATTCATGTGTGTTTGTCTTGTAGGTGTTTTTTAAAAAATCATTTCATAGTTCTTTCCTATTCCATTCATTGATTTTTTTCTTTTCCAACACTAAAAATTGGTTCATTTAAAAATTATTATATAAACAATTTATTGTCTTTATAAAATCCTTAAACAGTATTGAAAATTATAAAGATATGTTACTATTTTATAAGGCAGTGTTTTCTTTTTTTTTTTTTTTGAGATGGATTCTTGCTTTTTTGCCCAGGCAGGAGTGCGGTGGCACGATCTTGGCTCACTGTAACCTCTGCCTCCCAGGTTCAAGCAGTTCTCTGCCTCAGTCTCCTGAGTAGCTGAGATTACAGGCACTTGCCACTATGCCTGGCTAATTTTTGTATTTTTAGTAGAGATGGGGTTTCACCATCTTGGCCAAGCTAGTCTTGAACTCCTGACCTCGTGATCCACCTACCTCAGCCTCCCTAAGTGCTGGGATTATACGCGTTAGCTGCCGCGCCTGGCCTGTTTTCATTCTTAATGTATGGAATATTTATATACATTTATATGCCCTTTAAAATTTGTTAAATTAATATATGGAATATTTGGAATTACATTCCATATGTATTATATGTCCACATATATATATTCCATATATATTATAATTATATGTGGAATATTTCATATTTCCATATATTAAGAATATTTAATATTCCATTTGGAATAGTCTAATAATAAAACTAACACTGGTGAAAAGTCAACTGTTATTCTGAATCTCATGTTTGTGATTTTGTTGCCTTTTAAAAGAAATTTTAATTTCATGTTTTGTATGCTTATAAGTCAGTTGCTTAAATTTGCTTGTTTTTGAGCTTTATAAAAGTGGTATCTTATAATAAACATATAGTCCTCTGTGATGTGCTTATTTTCTCTCATTATTGTATTCCTGTGATTCATGTTGTTATATGTAGCTGCAATATACTTTGCAGTATAGCATTCTGTTGGATGATTATACAACAATTTGTCATTTTCCTTTTGGGCATTTGGATTGTTTCCAGATTTTTCCTGTTATACACAGTATTACTATGGATATTTATGTATCTGGTTCTTGATATATCTGTTCAAGAATTTCTCTGGGCTCTATATCTAGGATGGAAGTACTGAGTTGAGTATATATGAATGTTAACAAAGATAGTGCCAAATTGTTTCTTTCTTTTTTTTGAGATGGAGTCTTGCTCTGTCACCCAGGCTGGAGTGCAATGGTGCAATCTTGGCTCACTGCAACCTCTGCCTTGCGAGTTCAAGCAATCCTCCTGGCTCAGCCTTCTGAGTAGCTAGGACTACAGGTGTGCACCACCACGCCTAGCTAATTTTTTGTATTTTTAGTAGAGATGTGGTTTCACCATGTTGGCAAGGATGGTCTCGATCTCTTGACCTCATGATTCGCCTGCCTCGGCCTCCCAAAGTGCTGGGATTACAGGCACGAGCCACCGTGCCCAGCCCAAATTGTTTTCTAAAATGATTCTACCAATAATGTAATTGATCCTGGATCAGCAAGATCTAAGAATGCCTGTTGTTCTGCCTCCTTGACAGCTGTTATAAAAACATTTTTTTAAAAGCATGAGTTTAATAAATAAGACTTGGTGTCATAATAATTCTTTTCATTTTCTTTGCTGAGTGGCACATATTGAATTTCTTTTTTCCTAGGAGGATAAATTATGTTGGCTGCACAGTGTCACATGCCTGTAATCCCAACACTTTGGGAGACTGAGGTGGGCAATCACTTGAGTCCAGGAGTTCAAGACCAGCCTGGACAACACAGTGAAACTACGTTTCTACAAAAAATAGAAAAATTAGCTGGGTATGGTGGCATATCCCTGTAGTCCCGGTTACTCGGGAGGCTGAGCTGGGAGGATCCCTTGAACTCAGGAGGTGGAGGTTGCAATGAGCCAAGTGTGTGCCACTGCACTCCCACCTGGGTGACACAGTGAGCCCTGTCTCAAAAAAAAAAAAAAAAAAAAGATAAATTATGTTGACATTTAGTACACCAATCACATTTTATTTGTCAGCATTTTATTGTTATGCTTATCTTTGACAAACTCCACATTTGTATATAATACCATTTTATATATATATGTGTGTGTATATATATATATATTTTATTTTATTTTATTTTATTTATTTATTTTTTTTGAGATGACGTCTCTCTCAGTCACCCAGGCTGGAGTGCAGTGGCGCGATCTTGGCTCACTACAAGCTCTGCCTCCCAGGTTCACGCCATTCTCCTGCCTCAGCCTCCTGAGTAGCTGGGACTACAGGCGCCCGCCACCACACCTGGCTAAGTTTTTGTATTTTTAGTAGAGACGGGATTTCACCTTGTTAGCCAGGATGGTCTGGATTTCCTGACCTCATGATCTGCCCGCCTCGGCCTCCCAAAGTGTTGGGATTACAGGCGTGAGCCACTGCGCCCGGCCCCCATAATATTTAAATATCTGCTTTCAAATATATAAAATATAGCAGTTTACTTTGCTTTTTAAAAATTATATTTCATTAGCTGCAACATGCATCTTAATTTACCTTTTTTCTTAATTTAAAGCACGAATTTTCAAAAGAATAACCCAGTGCATAAATTAACTGAAGAAGAGCTTCTGGCATTTACATCAGTGAGTAATGTCTTTTTCTCTTCCATTTCATTTTTTTCCTGGTAAATTATTTCCTCTGGTATGGTCTTGCCTTAGATTGTTTATGTTGATACACTGCCACCTAAGGAAATAAATGGAGAAAAATCTTATTTTAGTTTCTAAGTCACATGTATCTTGCTGCTGATAGAGTCTGCAACTCGTATACCTGAAATCGAGGGCTATGCCTACATGGTTGCGGTGAAAAAGAGAGCTGGGAGCAGGGCCAGGAGACCATGGGTTAGAGAGGTGTCAAGAGCATGGTGTGCTCATCAGTATTCAACAGTGTAGAGCAGTCAGGAGATAAATGTGGACAGAGAAGAGACCACTGGATTGGACAATTAAGAGTGCATTGGTTACTTCTAGGACAGTTTTAGTGGACTCTCTGCACAGTTACCTCATTACAGAGAATTCAGGGGGATTATGGTGTAAGGAAATAAAGTTAATAAAGACCACAGTTGGAGAAGAATGGCAGTGAGAAGGAAAGATGGACTAATAGATATTTGAGGATTTTAGATCAAGAAGGACTTTTAAGAAGAGAAAAGTCACAGATGAAGGGGTCAGTCAGTATATTTTGGCTTTATGGATAAAGGAAGATACATATGTTCTTTAATGAATACAAGTTGCTTAAGATATATCATTTTTTCAAAGGCATTTTCATTATCTTAGTTGGGAATCAGTTGGAATTCTGATGTTTTCTTTTTTTGTTATTTTTCAGATAAGGCAAAATAAAATACTTTTACTGGCTAGAAAGAAAAGGTAGATTGTGGCCAGGTGAGGTGGCTCATGCCTGTAATCCCAGCACTTTGAGAGGCCGAGGCAGGTGGATCACTTGAGGTCAGGAGTTCGGACCAGCCTGGCCAACATGGTGAAACCGTGTCTCTACCAAAAATACAAAAATTACCTGGGTGTAGTGGCACGTGTCTGTAACCCCAGCTACTCTGGAGGCTGAGAAGGAGAACCGCCTCAACTCCGAAGGCAGAGGTTGCAGTGAGCCACACCGTACTTCAGCCTGGGTGACAGAGAGCGAGACTCTGCCTGAAAAACAAACAAAACAAAACAACACAACAAAACAAAAAAAGCTAGCTTATCTTGTACTGTAATATAATTTTTTCACATTACTATTTCCTACATACCCTATTGGAACTGGTTAGGTGTTCGTCGTATGAGTCCTCTGGTTGCGTGTTTTATTTTCCCACTTCAGTATCCTCCGAAGTCTTTGGTGTGCATCATCATATTATGTGTGTTTTAGGTAACTGTGGAAATGTTCCTCATTATTTATTACATGTGCTATAAAGGAATTGACAAAGTGTTAACAAATTTTAAAGGGCATATAAAAACGTATTATGTACTTTTCATTTATTGATTCAGCTAATATATATCTACTAAATAATATATACGGGTGTTGTACTAGTCATTGGGGATATAGCAGTAAACAAAGCCTTTTCTGTTCTGGAGTTTACGTCAAATACAGAGTAGACAAAGAGAGAACCAGCTATTTCACGAAGTGCTGAGGAGAACTATAAAGCAGGTTAAGAGACTAAGAATGGGATGGGCACAGCTGTTTTAGACAAGGTGGTCAGGGAAAGTCTCAGTGGGAAGGTGACATTAACATAGATCTGTGTGAAATGAGGAATGGGGGAAGGATAGGGAAGGTCTGGAATGGCCATGAGCTTGAGTCATGGTAGGGACTGGATGGGTTCAAGTGTCTAGGTGATAAATGGTGACCTGGATGCTTGGCATATGACAGGAAATGCGCTTGCTGGCCAGTAGTAACAGTTTCTTGGGATTGGTCTCATAGGCAGTTTATTGCAGCATAAATATTACATATATATATATTGCAGCATATATATTAACAGTTATCCTGAAAAGACACTAACACACTCTTTTTACATTCAGACAGTTAATTTTTTAGCATTTCTTGTGTGTGTATGTGGGAGGGTTTCCCTTTCTTTAAAACTTTTCCTTTCTTTAACCTATTCTCATTCCCTTGCACTGGGAGGTACCTGTGAAGTAATTAACTCTAGTAGCTTCTTCTGATGGTGGGTAACTCGTCACTCCTAGCTTGCAGTGAAGGTCATAAATTCAGGTTTTATACTTTTCCCCTCAAGCCTTTATTCTGTGTAATTTTTCTGCTCTCCTCCCACCCTCTTTCAAATCAGAACCGTCCTGAAGACCGACCTCTTTTTGGAGGAAAAATGTTTGATTACAGTGGCCTAACTCTTCTAAAGAGATGAGTTAATCCCAAGTAAATCTTTAATTGGTGAGAAGTAGGGCAAGAAGCTTCTATGTAAGGAGGACTTTTAAGAGCCCCACATTTACTTTGGGCTTTGCACTGTCCTCCCGACCTTTTTTAAATCCCAAATGAAACATATGAAATATATCAGAAAAACCTGTCAGCCCTCGTCAACTCTTCATCTATCAGTCCTTCCTCCTGTCCCTTCTTTGTGCATGATACCAAAGTGGATAAGATGATGAATTAAAAGTAGTCCCTGGTTTCAATGAAGAAAGAAGCTTTATTTAAATCGTATGTAACTCCAAAAGAGTATAAACAGCCCCCAACTTACAATAGTTTGACGATGTTTTTGAATTTGCAATGGTGTGCAAATGATATTCATTCAAGTAGAAACCATACTTTGAATACCTATACAACTATTCTGTTTTTCACTTTCAGTACAGTATTCAATAAATCACATGAGATATTCAGTGGTTTTTTTATAAAATAGGCTCAGTGTTAGATGATGTTGCCCAACTGTAGGCTAACGTATTTAAGGCAGGCTAGGTTAAGCTATGATGCTTGGTAGGACAAGTGTTATTAAATGCATTTTGACTTAGGACATTTGGAACTCATGATGGATTTATCAGGATGTAACTCCATCATATGTTAAGGGGCATTTGTATTTGAGACAAGAGGGACCACTTTTAGGTGCTATCCCACTTCTGAACTCTTGAACTTTTATTTGTCCCTCTCTCTTTGCAGGGTTCATATTTTGGCTTATTTTATATATATATGTCTTTTCCTTACAAGACTATAAACTCTCAGTTTTAGAGACTGGGCTCTGTTCTAGGCTCTCTACAAGGGTTATGACAGTGCTTCAATGCTTTACTCATAGTTCTTGTGAATAAATGCATGCAGAATAAGAAAATGAATGAAATATATGCCCTACACCTTGGAATAGGGTTGATTTCTGTTCAAGAGCTGCATCACTTACTTAGTTCCATGATTTAGGCAGTACTACGTGATACTAGGAATAACCATCTGTTTCATCTTTCTCTTCTGTAAAATGGGGGAAAGAGTAAAATTCCCCTATCCCAACACGGAAGACTTTACTTGAGGATCATATTGCAGATCATCTATGAAAGTACTCCAGAGTAGGTAGAGGCTGGTACACTCATAGCATTCAGTGATGCTAGTTTGTAGTAGAGCATTCCTTTTTTCAAGCAGGCTAAATGGATAAGATCTGCTTGGAATTGGCCATACATGTGGAAGAGAAGGGAACAGAGAGGAAAGAAACAGCATGGTTTTTCTTGCTGGACATCCATTTCCCTGCTCTAGCAGCAGCTTGGTAGCCTGGGACTAGGGTTGTGAACTATTGAGGCTACAAGATGTCTTCCTCTGTTGATAGAAGAGCAAGTATAATAGAAGTCTTTTTTTTTTTTTTTTTTTTTTTTTGCAATGGAGTTTTGCTCTTGTCACCCAGGCTGGAATGCAATGGCGCAATCTCAACTCACTGCAACCTCCACCTCCTGGGTTCAAGCAATTCCCCTTCCTCAGCTTCCCGAGTAGTTGGGACTATAGGCACAGACCACCACACCTGGGTAATTTTTGTATTTGTAGTAGAGATGGGGCGTCACCATGTTGGCCAGGCTGGTCACGAACTCCTGACCTCGGGTGATGCACCCACCCAGACTCCCAAAGTGCTGAGTTTACAGGCATGAGTCACCGCGCCCGACCAATAGAAGTCTTAATACTCCTACCAGAAGTCTGTAAGCACTTGGAGAGATAGGGACAGTGGTTATTTGGTGTTTGGTAAAAATATATTGAATAAACAAATGAATGGCTCTTGGTCCTGAATTTTGTTCAGTTTTAATTAAATGTCCCAGAGTTTACTATAATGATGGTGAAATCTCTTTTTTGGAGAAATTTTTGCCAGTGTTTTCATTTTGGTACGGCAGGTTGAAATATATATGAAATATGCTGGGGAAATGTTTTAATTTAGCAAAGTCAGAAACTTGTACTAAGAGGAATATATTTACTTGTTTAAGGTTGCTGTTATGTGGTGCTATTTCTGAGATATTGTATCTGCATGTTTCAGGAAAGCTGAGTCAGAGTAAAAATAACCCATATTGTTTTAGAGAGCCATTTATGTTGTATCAGCTTGATAATTTAAAATTAGCTATGTTATCTGCATTATTTCCCTTCAGATGAGCCAAGTCAGTGACATTTAGTAATGTTTTTAATTTCCTTTTATTGTTGAAAATGGGAGCAGTTTAGTTAATACATACAGGTGTTTCAGTTTTCCTTGGCAAAGGTTTGTTTAGGCTGGGCGGGGTGGCTCATGCCTGTAATCCCAGTACTTTGGGAGGCTGAGGTGGGTGGAAAACAAGGTTAGTAGTTTGTGACCAGTGTGGCCAACATGGTGAAACCCTGTCTCTACTAAAAACACAAAAATTAGCTGGGCATGGTGGTGCATGCCTATAATCCCAGCTACTCAGGAGGCTGATGCAGTAGAATCCCTTGAACCCAGGAGGCGGAGGTTGCAGTAAGTTGAGATTGTGCCACCGCACTCCAGCCTAGGCGACAGAGTGAAACTCTGACTCGGGAAGAACAAAAAAAAAGAAAGTTTGTTTAAGTGAGTGTGAATTGATACTGGCAGCTTGCCTCTTGACTCTACCTGAAGCCCCTAGGTCTCTGTAAATGAAAGAAGGAAAAAGATCTTTGGAAGTTACACATTGTATTTTATGTATTTTCTTTTTCTGCTATTGACTTTAAAGCTATTTAATACTTATCTATGATCATAACATAGTTTGCTAGTCCATTTTACAGATGAAATGATTACCCATTTTTCTTCTAGGGAATTACTCGTTTCTTAACTGTAATTTATTAAGATAGGCAATACAACTGTTAGTGTTTGTACTTTTGATAGTTTGTTACTAGAGTTAATTTCTTCAGAATTACCTCACAGAGTAGAGGAACAAGCACAGTGAGACTTAAGCAAAATAAAACGAACAAAACTGTACTTACACATGTCATAGTCAGCCTGGTGAAAAGAAAACATAAAGAGAATGTCTGGACAGCAACCAAAAAAAAAAAAACCACATTAAATAAGAGGAAACAGTAACTGCAAATACCTTCACCTTCTCATTGAAACTAATTGCTCTGCTTTGCCTTTTCCTTTTCCTTTTTTTTTTTTTTTTTTTAAATTAGATAGAGTCTCGCCCTGTCCCCCAGGGTGGAGTGCAGTGGCACAATCTTGGCCCGCTGCAACCGCTGCCTCCCGGTTCAAGTGATTCTCCTGCCTCAGCCTCCCGAGTAATTGGGATTACAGGCACATGCCATTACATCCAGCTAATTTTTGTATTTTTAGTACAGATGGCCAGGCTGGTCTCAAACTCCTGACTTCAGGTGATCTGCACTTCTTGGCCTCCCAAAGTGCTGGGATTACAGGCATGAGCCATTGCGCCCAGCCTGACTGTTCCTTAAGTTCTCTTACAAATTAGAAATGACCTGGGGACTGATCACTTTTTTTTGGCTTCTGCAGTTAACCATGTCTTGAGGTTAATGCTTACTAGAATTTCCCTTCTGGCCAACTGTTACTGGACTTTAATTTCTGTTGTCAACAACTATAAAATTGGATAAAATATGTGAAACGGTAATGTATAAAAAGGATAATATATCATGACCAGTGTTTACCCCAGGAGTACAAAATTGGTTTAATATGAAACAATGCAATTCACCTTATTAATAGAGAAAGGAGAAAAACCAAATGATTATCTTAATAGAAACAGAAAAGGCTTTGACAAAATTCAACACCTTTCATTATAAAAACTCTTAGTAAACTAGGAATAGAAGAGAATATCAACCTGATTAAGTGTATCTAGCTAAAATCATTAATGGTGAAAAGTAGTCTTTCTCCCCTAAGCTCAGAAAAAAGGGAAGATTGTCTGCTTTCTTCACTTCTCTTCTCGTTGAACTAAATCCCAGTAGTGCAATAGATAAGAAGATACAAAGAAATAAAAGGTATATAGATTGGAAATTAGGATATAAACTACCTTTATGCACAGGTGACATGTTTATATCATAGAAAAACTCCTTACGGATGAACATGAAAGCTACTAGAACTAACAAGCAAGTTCTTACAATATAACGTCAACATAAAAAAGTCAATTACATTTACCAGCAATGAATACTTGGGAAAAGAATTTTAAAATCATTCGCAGTAGCCTTAAATAAATCAAATTATTTACAAATAATTACAACTAAAGTGCAAGACCTCTATGC
Source organism: Chlorocebus sabaeus (assembly GCF_047675955.1). Taxonomy (NCBI): domain Eukaryota; kingdom Metazoa; phylum Chordata; class Mammalia; order Primates; family Cercopithecidae; genus Chlorocebus; species Chlorocebus sabaeus. Next base: position 32,404,717 of record NC_132917.1, read on the forward strand.
TGAAAATGACAAAGAATATTGAGAGAAATTAAAGATTATCTAAATAAATGGATTTACCATATCCATGGATCATAAGTCTCAGTATGTTGAATTCAAAATTCTTGTAAAATTGAGCTTAAAATTAAATCCGTAGCAATCAGAATCCCCATAGGCATTTTTTTTTCTTTTTTTTTCTTTGCAGAAATTGACATGCTGATTCTAAAATTCATTTGGAGGACTTCTGCTTCTATAGTGGTTCCTTTTTTTCTGAGATGTAGTCTTACTCTTGTTGCCCAGGCTGGAGTGCAGAGGCACGATCTCAGCTTACCTCTGTCTCCCAGGCTCAAGCGATTATCTGCCTCAGCCTTCTGAGTACCTGGGACTACAGGCGTGCACCACCACTCCTGGCGAATTTTTTTGTGTTTTGGTAGAGACGGAGTTTTACCATATTGCTCGGAGTGGTCTCAAACTCCCAGGCTCAAGTGATCCGCTCGCCTCAGCCTCCCAAAGTGCTGGAGTTACAGGCGTGAGCCACCACGCCCGGCTGCTTCTGTAGTGGTTATTATTGGAGCTATCCTTCTGCAGAAAAAAATTACCTGTGGGCAAGATACAAAAACAAAAAATTCAACTACCTGGTGATACTGGGGAATGATCAAAGGCAGAAAGATTCTGGAGATGACTTTTTTGCTTGGAAGAAGGGAATGACATTGTGTGATTTTATTTTTAGGTTTCTTTTGTGTATATGTGAGATGGAGTCTCACTCTGTCGCCCAGGCTGGAATGCAATGGCGCAATCTTGGCTCACTGCAACCTGTGCCTCCTGGGTTCAAGCAATTCCTGTGCCTCAGTGTCCTGATTAGCTGGGATCACAGGCATGCACCACTACAACCAGCTAGTTTTTGTATTTTTAGTAGAGATGGGGTTTTACCGTGTTGGCCAGGCTGGTTTTGAACTCCTGACCTCAGGTGATCCACCTGCCTCGGCCTCCTAAAGCCTGGGATTACAGGCATGAGCCTCTGCACCTGGCCATTTCTTGGTATTTTCTAACATATTTAGAAGGCATGCAAGGGTGAACAAGTGGTCCTATACGGTTGCAAAGTTTCTACATTTTATGTGAAGAATTACACTATTAATTTTCCACTATTATAGGCTGTGAAAAATTAAAGATATTATTATTCTAGAGCAACCACTTAAAAATGCAAAGGCAGCTGGCTAAAAATCCATAAAGCAAGGTGGCAACCGTAAAATATATTCAGGTTATCTAAAAAGAAGGCAGGAAAAGCAGCATGATGGAACAATAATAAAAAAAGGGTAAAATGGTATATTTAAACCCAGCCATTTGAATAATTATATTAAATGCTAATGGATAAATACTCCAAATAAAAGTCAAAGATTGATAATGGAATTAAAAAGCAAGACACAACTATATGCTTCCTGCAAGAGATGTACTTTAAATGTAAAGAATCAGATGGGTTGATAATAAATGGATGGAAAATATTATCCCATGAAAACAGTAAGTATAACAAGGCTAGATTTGCTAAATTATTATAAAGTAAAATGGGCTTCATTACAAAAAATATTTCCAGAGACAGAGAGGACAACTTTATAATAATAAAGGGAATATTTATCAGGAAGACATAATAATTATAAATGTGTATGTATCTAACAATGGCTACACAGTACATGAAACAAAAATGGATAGAACTAAATTGAAAAATAGGCAATGTTACAATCATAGTTGAATATTTTAACACCCCTCTGTCAGCAATTGTTAGAACAACTTGGCAAACAGCAAGTAAATACATAGATAAATTGGACAACGCTGTCAGCCATTTTGACTGAATTGATGTTTATGGAATACACTTGGAATACATGGTCTTTTCAAATGTATATGGTAAGTGCAGCAAGACCATATACTGGGACATAAAACAAATCTCTGTAAATGAAAGAATGAATGAATAAATTAAGAAATTGATTACATATAGTACATAGTTTTTTCCATAATTGAATTAAGTGACATAAATAACTATTGCGTATCTAGAAAAACCCCAGATGTTTGTAAACCAAACAATTAAACTGCGTATTTTATCCATGGACCACAGAAGAAAACACAGAAGAAATTTATAGGTGAAGGTCAGTCATGAAGTTAAATCATTGATCTCAGTGTTACAAAATTTTTCTCCTATGTTTTCTTCAAGTAAAATTGTTATAACATTGGGTAGTGAAGAAATTTTAGCTAGGACATTAAGTGCATGAACCATAAAAGAAAAAGATTGATAAATTGGATTTTATTAACATTAAAACCTTCTGTTTTTTGAAGACAACATTAAGAAAATGAAAACGCCAGCCGTAGACTAGGAGAAAATATTTACACTGCATGTATCTCACAGAAGACTTTTACTTAGGATGAAGACCCCTTTCAACTCAATAATAATAGTAGAAACAAACCAATTAAATATGGATAAAAATATTTGAACAGACACTTGAACAAAGATATATGCATGGCCAAAAGGAGCTTGAAAGATATGTAATAACATTAGTCATCAGAGAAATGCAAATTAAAACCACAACAAGATACCACTATACGTTACTGAAAAGACTTACATAACACCATGTGGGGTAGTTAGAACTCTCATACATGCTGGTGGTAATGTAAAATGTCACAACTGCTTTGGAACACAGGTTGGCATTTTCTTATAAAATTAATCATCAATTGCTTCTCCAGGTATTTAGCCATGAGAAATGAAAGTATATGTCCTCACAAAGAGTTGTAGACAAATACTCTTGGCTGTTTTATCCATAGTAGTTTAAAACTGGAAGCAACCCAAATGTCCATCAACAAATGAATGATAAAGTGCCGTGTAGCCCTCTGATGAAATAATACTCAACAATAAAAAGTATGAAATACTGATAAATGCAACAGCATGGATGAATCTCAGACACATTATTGTGAGTTAAAGAAGCCAGGCTGTATGATTTCATTTAATGAAAATTCTAGAATAGCAAAACTACATTGTAATGACAGAAAGTAGATCACAGATTGATTATAAAATGTTGCAAGGGAATATTTTAGGATAATGAGCAATTTCTACAATTTGGTTTAATAGTGGTAATATAGGTGTATGCATTTGTCAAAACAGGTCACAATACTGAATATGGATTTTATTCATCTGTCATATACTTCACTAAAGGGAAGAATGCACATGAACAGATTTATTTAGAGCTATACTATTTAAGATTATCAATGTAGATTTGGGTTTCAATATTGATTATTCTATGCCACCAGTTTCAGAAGTACAACACAAACTATTCAATTTACCTGATTATTAAGTGCAAAAATTTAGGAGAACAAATTCCCAATAGGAAATTGCTTAGTGTTCAAATTCATTATGAAGTTTACCGCTTTTTTGAGGCAAAATCAAGCTAGGTTTCCCCATATATTTTTGGAAACCTGCATGTAAAAGAAACCCCAAATTTAATGGGAGGAATATACTGTTTAGAGCTCAAGTTGGGGGTACTTTTGACCCTTTGCATTTAACACAGATTATTGATATTGAAAAAATATTTGTTGAATTAAATTTTTTTCCCCTTTTGATTGGGAGTTGACAGAAATAACAAATAGAAAGATAGCTAGGATGAATGTAAAATCTTAAGATTTCTTAGCACATGAGATTTGCATATAGAATATCATAGGTAATAGAAATAAAGTGAAGTATTAATATATGATTTGTAGCAACTTGTGTTAATCGATATAAAAATAGGTAATTAGTAGAATTTATTTTAAGTCTGTAAATACGGTTTTAAGTAGAATCTATATCTGGTATGAAAAGTAAACTATTGGTCATGTGGCAAAACATTAACATTTGGGGAATTGGGTGAAGGATATACAGTAAGCCCTTGCTTAAGGTCATCATGAGCAGGTTTTTGGAAACTGACTTGAATCGAGACAGTGTACAACAGGTCCTCGAGTAACATTGCTTGCTTTAACAATGATGAGGAAAAAAACATGGTTTTGTTATAGAACATTTTGCTTAAAGTCTCCCGAATGCAGAGGTTTTTCTTTTTTGAGGAAGCCAAGGGACCAACAGATTGATCGCTGGTGTCTTTGCTGTCCATATGAAAATTTGCATAGCAGAGAGAGGTTTAAAAGCTTAAAGGCAGAAGATCCAGAGTCCCAGAATTTCTCAAGCATGCTACTAGATACTGTAGAAAAAATAAAGGCATAAAGCATGGGACTTGCCTTCATGGAATTTTTAATTTAGCCCAGGTCAGATAAATTTATGAAACTGTACTTAGCAATACTAGGCAGTTTAAACTACAAATCGATAGCACAGATAAAGATATCCCCTAGTTGCTAAGAAAGGAAGACAATATTTAGGACTGAGCAGTCAAAGAAGGCTTTGTTCACTCGGGGAGGACTTGAGTTGCAACTTGAACAACAGATAGGGTTTAGATGGAGTGATAATAGCATAAGCAAAGGCAAGGAGATGGGAGAATGTAAGTTGTATTTGGGTCCTTTCATTGAGGGTAATAGTGAGATTTAGGGAAAAATAGATTTGAGCAGGTTTTTAAATGACCTCCCTCGCAAGGATAGGGGATTTGGGCTGCTCTTCCACTTCTACTGAGAATTATTTATAGATTAAACTTGGAATTTTAAACTTATTGTCATTTGGTACTGATTTCAAAAATGAATGCTCTTTTAAGTAGATAATGAAAAAGCAGGGGTAGTTCTGCTTTTTATAGTATTTCTTTGTTCCTTGCTTTGGGAGGTCAGTATGACCTGGGTGGGCATCCTTCGATTTGGCTTTAGTGTAGCCAAACAATCATGCACAAGGAGAGCTCCGAGCTGGCTTTGATTTATGTGTGGAAAAAGCAGCTATCTGAAAGTGCTTTCATTGTTTAAAGGAGTAGCCTGGTTGTGTGTCATCTGAAGAGATCCTAGTGACCTTTGGAAGGAGATTATTTGAAATGTGCAGTCATAAGAATGAAAAGGAAATTTGTTTTTAATAGAAACAACACTCTAAATCCTCTTTGATGGTGGTACAGAATTTTCTTTGCTACTTTTCTGGGGCATGAGGGAAATGCCCATACAGTGGGAAATTGCTTGCTGAATAAAATAATAAGTCCCTCTTATGTACATATATAGCTCGTCATCATATGAATATTTACTTTTCTTTTATTTCTGAGACAGAGTCTCGCTCTGTTGCCCAGGCTGGAGTGCAGTAGTGCAGTCTTGGCTCACTGCAACCTCCGCCTCCCAGGTTCAAGTGATTCTCCTGCCTCAGTCTCCCAAGTAGCTGGGATTACAGGCACACGCCACCACGCCCAGCTTATTTTTGTATTTTTAGTAGAGACAAGAGTTTCACCATGTTGCCCAGGCTGGTCTTGATATCCTGACCTCAGGTGATCAACCCACCTCAACCTCTCAAAGTGCGGGGATTATGGGCGTGAGCCACCGCGCCCGGCCTGCATCTCTTAATCTTCAATGAATGCCTCTCTTTTGTTCTCAAAATATCCTCTTACATACCTTATCAACAATTGCTAAATTGATTCTTTAATTTATAAAACATGACGATGAATAAAATAAATATTACTAAAGTTTATTTTGCTATTCACAACAATCATAAAAATATTAAAAGTATATGAAAAATTATATACTTGTAAAAGTTTACTGGTTCAATGGGTCACCTTTTATGGATTTTGGTCAATGAGAGGTAAGAAATGAGAGAACTTTTCCTAAGACAGGCATACAAATGTTATCACTCATTTGTAAGTGGTTTCTGGCCTTTGTTTTGATGTGTAAAAGTGGTGGAAATTCCATCTCATGGATAAGTACATGGTTGCAAATGGCATGAGGTTCTTCAGCAGTGAAGAATTCTGGAAGTGGGGATTTTATTTTTTAATTTTTTAGTTTTTTTTTGTTGTTTGTTTGTTTTGTAGAGACAGGTCTCCCCATGTTGCACAGGCTGGTCTTGAACTCCTGGGCTGAAGTATTCTGCCCATCTCGGCCTCCCAAAGTGCTGGGATTACAGGTGTGAACAACCGCACCCAGCCATGAAAGTGGGGATTTATGAATCCACCAACTTTCTTAGGGTTCTTTTTCAAACCCATTTTGATTTTTGACCAAATACTTATAATTTAGTGAGCTGATACTTCATCAGATTACCACAGTTAATAGAATCCATGGTTAGAAATAAGATAGCATTTACAACTATGTAATTCCACATAAAGTGCCTAGAGTAGTCAAAATTCATAGAACCAAAAAGCAGTACGGGTTGCTAGGGGTTGGGGGAAGGGGGATTGGGAGTCGTTTAATGGGTATAGAGTTTCAGCTACAAGATGAAAGGAGTTCTGGAGACTGGTTGTACAATAATGTGAACGTACTTAACATCATTGTACTGTATGTTTAAAAGTTGTTAAAATGGTATATTTTATGTTATATGTATTTTACCACAGTTTTTAAAAATTAAAAAGAGAAAAGAAGCATTTGTAATAATGTCAAAAAACATCAAATTCCCAGGAATAAGCCTATCAAAAGATTTATAAGATCTCTATACTAAAAATCTGTCTGGGCACGGTGGCTTACACCTGTAATCCCAGCACTTTGGGAGGCCGAGGTAGGCAGATCACTTGAGGTCAGGAATTCAAGACCAGCCTGGCCAACGTGGTAAAATCCCATCTCTGCTAAAAACACACACACAAAAAAATTAGCCAGGCGTCATGGTGAACGCCTGTAATCCCAGCTACTTGGGAGGCTGAGGCAGGAGAATCGCATGAACCCAGGAGGCGGAGGTTGCAGTGGACTGAGATGGCACCACTGTACTCCAGCCTGGGTAACAGAGTGAGAATCTGTCTAAAAAAAAAAAAATCTATAAAACATAAGATAAATTAATGAAGATGTAAATAAATGGAGGGATATGTCTTGTTCCTGGAGGACTTCATGTTTTAAAATTTCAAGTCTTGGCCGGGTGCGGTGGCTCAAGCCTGTAATCCCAGCACTTTGGGAGGCCGAGACGGGTGGATCACGAGGTCAGGAGATCGAGACCATCCTGGCTAACACGGTGAAACCCCGTCTCTACTGAAAAATACAAAAAACTAGCTGGGCGCGGTGGCGAGCGCCTGTAGTCCCAGCTACTCGGGAGGCTGAGGCAGGAGAATGGCGTAAACCCCGGAGGCGGAGCTTGCAGAGAGCTGAGATCCGGCCACTGCACTCCAGCCTGGGCGACAGAGCGAGACTCCGCCTCAAAAAAAAAAAAAAAATTTCAAGTCTTTCCAAATTAACCTACATAATTAATCAATCCTTAAGAAAGTCCCAGCAGTTTGAATTTGTTGTTTTTATTGTTTCTGTTGTTTTTTCATGGAATTAAAGCTGACTTTGAAATTCATATGGAAATGCAGAGGGCTAAGGATATAGCTCAGGCAGTCTTGAAGAACAGAGCTGTAGTGGAAGACTTCTATTGTCAGATAGCAAGACCTATTTTAAGACAGTGCTTGTCAAATTGGGGTCCCTGGACCAGCAGCATCAGCGTCACCTGGGAGCTTGTTAGAAATGGAATTTCTCCGGCTCCACCCTAAACCCTATTCAATCAGAACCTTTGAGGTTGGAGCCAAGAACTCTGTGTTTTACCAAGCTCTCGAGGTTATTTTTATGCTCTTTAAAAACACAGAATTAAGACGTTTTGACACGAGGAAATATAAATCAGCCAGTGGTCTAGAAACAGATCCATACATGTACAGTTCATGTGATTTATGGCAAAGGTGGAGTTGTAATACAGTGAGAAAGGATAGGCTTTTCAATAATTACTAGATAATTTATATCTCTATAGGAAAAATGGGCATCTTAACATCATACTGTATATAGAATGTAATTCCAGATAGATCGAATATATAAAAGTGAAAAGCAAAACTATAAAGCTCTTAGAGGAAGAATGTAGGAGAACATCTTTGAGACCTTCGGACAGTCAAACAGGACAGTAAAGCTCTAACAAAACAAAAAGTGATACGCTGGACCATAGTTAGCACTTCTTTTTATGAAAAGATACCATTACTGTTGTAAAGCACTTAGACCAGTTCCTGACCAGCACATAGAATGTGTTATGTGTTTATTAAATAAAAATAAATAAATAAAATAAATAACAGCAAAAACAGGAAACTTGTATCCAGAACAAATAAAATTCTGGTTAGAACCACCGTTTTAGTGGCTTTTGCAGTTGAGTAGTTACTGCATTTTTCTCAGAACAAGAGGCTAACTCTCTAGTTGTTAGCCTTTTGGTAACCTCTGTTATTTAGGACCAGATTTAGAGCGAACTGTTCAGAAATTTTCATAGCATTTCTGAAATATGAGTATGAATTATTGGAATAAAAATATGAAATAAAGAATTAACAACATGTATTTTGTATCTTCATAAAAATGTGTCCCTTGGGAGAAATAAATAATTAAAAATAAAGTGTTTACTATAATTATATGGAATCATATCAGAGCCTTTTCATGTGCTAAAATAACCCAGCATTTGGGAAAAAAAATTCTGAAATTTGGGAGCATTGTATATATGCATACTGGATGCTTCATAAAAATTATTATTAGTAGCTGGGCCTAGTGGCTCATGCCTGTAATCCCAGCACTTTGGGAGGCCAAGACAGGAGGATCACTTGAGGCCAGGAGTTCGAGACCAACCTGGGTAACATTGTAAGATCTGTCTCTATTAAAAAAAAGAAGGAAAGAAATTATTAGTGGCTTAAAAAAAGGAATGAAATATTATTTTGGGTGTAATTATATTTTTGTCCTTTATATGTTTTATGTTTTTAGCAATACTAAATTTGAATGTAAGATTGCTTTTTTTTTTTCGAGATAGGGTCTTGCTCTGTTGCCCAAGCTGAAGTGCACTGGTATGAACACAGCTCACTGCAACCTGGACCTCCCAGGCTCAAGCAATCTTCCTGCCTCAGCCTGTCAAGTAGCTGGTACCAGAGATGTGCACTGCCACACTGAGTTAATTTTTTTGTTGTTGTTTTTTATTTTTTCTAGAGATAGGGTCTAGCTGTGTTGCTCAGGCTGATCTCAAACCCTGGGCTCAAACAATCCTCCTGTCTTGGCCTCCCAAAGTGCTGGGGTTACAGGTGTGAGCCCCTAACGCCCAGCCTGCTCTGTCTTTTTAAGGATTTTAACAGTAATGGTTTTGTAAAATACATGTTTTTTTATATACATAACACAAAATGTACCATCTTAACCATTTTTAAGGGTACAGTTCAGTGGCATTAAGTACATTCACAGTGTTGTGCAGCCATCAGTATTATCCATGTACAGAACTTTTTCAGTTTCCCAAACTCTGCACCCATTAAACAATAACTCCCTTTCTCCCCTCCCTTTAGCCCTTGCAACTGTCATTATACTTTCTATCCCTATGAGTTTGACTACTCTAGGTACCTTATTTAAGGCGAATCATAAAATATTCGTTCTTTTGTAGGCCAGGTGCAGTGGCTCATGCCTGTAATCTCAGCACTTTGGGAGGCCAAGGCGGGTGGATCACCTGAGGTCAGGAGTTCAAGACCAGCCTGGCCAACATGGTGAAATGCCATCTCTACTAAAAATATAAAAAGTCAGGCCAGGCGTGGTGGCTCACGCCTGTAATCCCAGCACTTTGGGTGGCCGAGGCGGGCAGATCATGAGGTCAGGAGTTCAAGACCAGCCTGGCCAATATGGTGGAACCCCGTCTCTACTAAAAATATAAAAAGTAGCCAGGCGTGATGGTGCATGCCCGTAGTCCCAGCTACTCGGGAGGCTGAGGCAGGACCATCGCTTGAACCCTTGAACCCAGGAGGCAGACGTTGCAATGAGCTGAGATGGCGCCATTGTACTCTAGCCTGGGCAACAAGAGCAAAACTCTGTTTCAAAAAACAAAACAAAATAAAAAATAAATAAATAAATAAATAAAAATGCGAAAATTAGCCGGTCTTGGTGGCATGCACCTGTAATCCCAGCTACTTGGGAGGCTGAGGCAGGAGAATTGCTTGAACCTGGGAGGCAGAGGTTGCAGTGAGCCAAGATTGCACCATTGCACTACAGCCTGGGTGACAGAGCGAGACTCCACCTCAAAAAAAAAAAAAAAATTGTTCTTTTGTGACTGATTTCACTCAGCATGGTGTCCTCAAGGTTCATCTGTGTTGTGTATATCAGAATGCAATTCCTTTTTAAAGCAGATTGATACTCTGTTGTTTCTATACCATGTCTTTTGTTTTTTGTTTTTTAATTTAATTTAATTTTTTTTTTTGAGACAGAGTCTTGCTCTGTCGCCCAGACTGGAGTGCAGTGGTGCGATCTTGGCTCACTGCAACCTCCGCCTCCCGGGTTCAAGCAATTCTCCTGCCTCAGCCTCCCGAGTAGCTGGGATTCCAGGCACCCACCATCATGCCCAGCTAATTTTTTCGTGTGTTTTTAGTAGAGACTGGGTTTTATCATGTTGCCCAGGCTGGTTTCAAACTACTGACCTCAAGTGTTCCACCCACCTCGGCCTCCCAAAGTGCTAGGATTACCGGCGTGAGCCACCGCACCCAGCCTATACCACGTTTTATCATCCATTCCTTCACAAACATTTGAGTTGTTTTTGCCTTTTGGGTATGTGTATAATGCTGCCAGGAATATTGGTCTGCAAATATCTGACTTCAGTTCTTTCAGGCATGACCCAGAAATGGAATTACTGAATCATGTGGAATACTATATTTAATTTGGAGAGAATTTTTTCTAATGCTTAGATTTACTTTTTTCATACAAAGATAGCATAAAGTATCTTCTGCAGAATGCACAGCGGTCACTAAAAGTTTTACAGTTCCTGTTATTCCCTGATGTATTTTGTTTTCCACTCACAGAATTAGTGAGTAGCCAATGGGCGTGGTGGCTCATACCTGTAATCCTAGCACTTTGGGGGGCCAAGGTGGGCTCATCGCTTGAGCCCAGGAGTTTGAGACCAGCCTGGGCAAAACCCTGTCTCTACAGAAAATTTAAAAAGTTAGCCAGGTGTCATGGCAAGTGCCTGTAGGGAGGCTAAGGCAGGAGAATCACTTGAACCGGGGAGGCGGAGGTTGCAGTAAGCCAAGACTGCACCACTGCACTCTAGCCTGGGCAACAGAATGAGACACTGTCTCAAAAACAAACCAACAAAAAGAAATAGTGGGTAGCTAGAATTCTATGGTAATAACAAATTATATTAGCTTATATTTAGGTCTATGTACTCAGTCACGCATTGCCTCTTATAATCAAGGCTGAAACTCTGTTGCTTATTTAACCTCTTAATATGTAAGACACCATTCCAAATCTGATGAGTCACGATTTGATAATTACAACCTCTTTTTTTATCTTTACTAATTTTTGGCATCTGAGCAATTTAGCTGTTCTCAAGTACTTCTTTCTTACACTTTTACTGAATAGTAAAGAAATGTGCTTATAAGATATTTCAGTAAGTATGAAGTTTGTAATAATTGCATTTAGCTTAATGTTAAAATAGAAAATAACCAAAATCCGACGAAGTTGAACTTTGGAATTTATTTTCCCTTCATTACTTAATTTCTCTTCATTACTACAGAATTTTGGAGGTGGTTGGTCAACTTTTAGTCTACATTTTTCTCTTTATGAATAAGACATGTTTAGTCCCACAGAGCTTAACCTGCTTTTTCAAGGACACATAGATAATGGCTGGGACGGTAAAGGAATTCAAGCTAGTTTAGGAAAGAATTAATTTTTTTTTTTTTTTTTTTTTGAGACAGTCTCAGTCCGTCACTCAGGCTGGAGAGCAGTGGAATGATGTTGGCACACTGCAACCTCTGCCTCCTGGGTTCAAACGATTCTCATGCCTCAGCCTCCTGAGTAGCGGGAATCATAGGTGCGCACTACTACACCCAGCTAATTTTTGTTATTTTTAATAGAGATGGAGTTTCACCATGCTGGCCAGGCTGGTCTTGAACTCCTGACCTCAAGTGATCTGCCTGCCTCAGCCCCAAAAGTGGCCACTGTGGCTGGCCAGTAATAATTAATCTTAATTTTTACTTGCCATGAAGCAAATGGAATATTACGATTTTTATTTCTGATACAGGGTCTCACTCTGTTCAGCCCAGGCTGGAGTGCGGTGGTATGATCATAGCTCACTGTAGCCTTGACCGGACTCAAGTGATCCTCACACTTCAGCCTCCTGAGTGGTTGGAACTACCTGGACATGCTACCACACCCAGCAAATTTGATAAATTTTTTTGTAGAGACAGGGGCTTGCTATGCTGCCCAGACTGATTTCAAACTCCTGGTCTCAAGTGATTCTCCCGCTTCAGCCTCCAGAAGTGCTGGGATTATAGTTGAGCCATCTCACCCAGCCGTAAAGTAATTTTCTTTTTCTTTTTTCTTTTTTTAGCATTTGGTACGTGTTGTCTTAAAGAAAAAATATTTTAAGTAGTGTTTAAGTTTCTGAGCTGCCTTACAAAAGCCTATGTAGACCCCAGATTGCCTAGGTCATAGTAATAAAAGTATTCTGTCATGATAGCTAGTTGTTATTTACAATATTGTGTCCTTGGGAGCATATGTTCCCAATTCTATCTAGGGAATGCTCCAAAAAAGAATCTATTAGGTTGATTTTCATAAGCACCAGTCACTGTTTACATTTTTGTTTCAGAAGAACCACCTTTTTATGCCCCTGTCCCTTTGTAACAGAAGAGAAAGGAAAAGTCTCTTTCTTTGTCCCTCTTTTTATCCCTTTCTTGCAGTGTACCAGACAGTATGTAAGGCACTAGGAATCAAATAGCTGGGACTTCTGCCCTGGAGGAACCAAACTAGATGCAGTGATAGAGAATCACTGAATAGAGGTGGAGTCATTAGATGAGGTGGTTGAGAAGGCTCCCTCACAAAGTGGCATTTAGGCCAAGACCTAAATGAGACAGAGCCAGCCTTGTAAGGCATAGGGGTGATCACTTCTCAAGTTCTACATGGAATGGAAATAAGAGCAGTAACCCCCTGTTGGGGGACATGGTGAAGACTCTGAGTTAACTCTATCCAGATGTTTGTGCAGATTATGGCTTGAGCTCTCACCAGCTGGGGTTGGCCTGCTGCTTAGGTAGGTTAGATTGGTGTTCTCTCCATTGCATTTGGTTGCTGAAATTTTTTTAAAATGCCATTTTCTAATAAGTCAATAGAGCTTCATAAATCAACATATTTCCTGTGTAGTTTTCTTCTTATTTACCCAATGTCCCATATTATGATCAATTCTCACCTCATGGGCAGCAGTGTTTTATAAAATATATTGAATATAGCCTATGTGCAATTGCTTTCTTTCAGAAAGACTTTTTCAAGTCTTTATATCTCCCAGCCAAGTAGACATCATTACATTCTTTAGTGATGCTATTATCCAGTTAGTTCCTTCTTCAAAGCTTTTCAAATGTCTGTCAGATTGTATCTTATTTTCAGTGTTTAGTGAGAATGTTTTGGTTGACCTTCAAATAAAAATCTTAGGCAAGCCTCTTGTTCTCATACCAGTGTAGAAAACAGCGTGACTTTGTTGTTTATCTGAGGAAGATATTTCATCCCTTTGCTGTGCAAGCCTTTGGGACAACCTTTTTAAAGGTAGGTTTTAACTCTTACAAGCCCATGGGCTGAGCTGGTCTGTGCACTGCACCATTGTTGCTGGCAGAATGATCAGTGTGGTTGGAAGGTGAGCACTGTTGCCCATGCCCACTCCGGAGAGAGATTTTCTGTTAAGGGTGAGCTTAACACTGGAGCTCCTGGAGGGGCCAGATATGCTCTTCAGTGGGAACTCTCATAGGCTCCATTAAGCTTTACTTATTTATACTTAATGCTCCCAATTCTGTGAGAGATGGGAATGCCGCTCCAATTTTAGAGAGGAGGAAAGTGAGACATCCAGGGAGATCAAGTAACTTCCCCAGGTCACTTGGTGGGGCTGGGATGCCTCTTGATCTTTTACTCTGCAGACTTTTCCCACTGTTTTACAGAGCCGTTTCCTCAGTACTCTTCCATTCTGTTGTCATGGGATTATAGATGATAATCCCTTTAATAAGATGAAAAGAAAATGAAGACAGTGATGTGACCCATTGTGGGTAGTGGAATCAGTTTTGCAGATTTACCTGAGGAGAAAAGTCCTTTCCTTTGAAAATTCTTTTTTTTGTTTTTGTTTTTTTTGAGACGGAGTTTTGCTCTTGTTGCCCAGGCTGGAGTGCAGTGGCACAATCTCGGCTCACTGCAGCCTCTGCCTCCTAGGTTCAAGCGGTTCTCCTGCCTCAGCCTCCTGAGTAAACGGTATCACAGGCACCTGCCACCACATCCGGCTAACTTTTTGTATTTTTATTAGAGACTGGGTTTCATCATGTTGGCCAGGCTGGTCTCGAACTCCTGACCTCAGGTGATCTACCCTCCTCAGCCTTCCAAAGTGCTGGGATTACAGGCGTGAGCCATCATGCCCTGCCTGAAAATTCTTGAGATCACATTTTATAATAAAATCTGACAAGTAGTGTTGCACATTTTAAAGAATTAGTTTTTTTAATGTCTTCTCTTTCATCATTCATATTTTTATAGGGCCATATGCACCTATTTATGTCAGTAAATTCATTCTTTTTGTAGATTTAAGTTAATGGAGGCCAATGAGATGAGGTTATACATTAATCTTGGAAACTATATATCAAGGGGATAAAAATATCTTAATTTGCAAAGTTAATTATATAATAATAAGATTAGAATGTATGTTTTATGGGGGCAGGGATCCTGTCTGTTTTGTTTGCTCTTCTGTCCTTAGGGCCTAGTACACACTGCCATGTAGGGAGTAGGTGCTCAAGTGAAGTAATGAACAAATTTCACTAACGTTCTGTTCTTTTGATTCTCCTCTCTTATTCATGTATTCTTTACCTAATCCTCTTCCTTCACCATCTCCAACGCTCTTTACTGAGTCCTCTTTTTACATTACTCTACTTTCTAATGTTTCTGTGGTAGTATCATCCATGTCCAGGAAGTAGTCATATCTTAATTTAGCTATTTAAATAAGCACAAGTTTATCTGGAGAAAATATTATAAAATAATATAAAGGTGTTCTGGGGCTTAGGATACTAAGTGTTAGTACTAGCTTTTGCTATTAATAGAAGTGTGACATTGAGCAGGTAATTTAACCTGTTGGTGCTTCGTTTTCCTCTTAATTGTAAGGGAGTTGGTCTAGATTAGAGGTTAGTTGGTCTAGATTAGAGGTTAAAAATTCAAATGCCTATAGGAGTCAAGCAGGTAATACAAATGAGTGAAATGAACTGTAAGGAGTTATAGGCTGAAGGACTTCTTGCTAACCTTTAATGAGAGTTTGGAGTTATGAATGAATTTGATAAAAGACAAATACTTTATCTTAGCCTAATAGTTCTTAAAGTTTGCTACACTTGAGAATTACTTGGGGTGGGGGAGGGAAGTGGTATTTTAAAAAACACTGATGCCAGCCTGGGCAACATAGGGAGATCCTGTCTCTACAAAACTAAAATAAAATAAATTAGCCGGGCATGGTGGTGCAGGTCTGCCTTCCAAGCTACTGGGGTAGCTGAGGTGGGAGGATTGTATGAACTCAGGAAGCCGAAGTTGTAGCTTGCTGTGATCATGCCACTGCACTCCAGCCTTGGTAACAGAGTGAGATCCTGTCTCAAAAAAAAAACAACAACAAAAAACAGTCACCAAAACTGCCACCCACATCCTGCTCTCAGAGATCTGATGTGCTTTTAGAATACCAAACTTCCCAGGTGCTTCTAATGAGTAGCTACATTTTCAGTGGTTAATTGTACTCTAAGATGTTTTCCAGACCTGACTTTTTGAAACAAGAGAAGGACCAAGGATGGCGTCAACTTTCAGATAAATAAACAGATCTTTCTCCTCTATTTGTAGTAATCTTTACTGAAAGTAACTGTTGTGAATGATAACCCAGAGACAATATCAGATTCCAAGTTGTCATCAAAGAGAGTTTAAATTGTGCTTATTATACCAAGGAGTCAGTGTTTATCCATAGTACATTTTGTCCCTGTTTTCACTTATCCAGTACTTTCGCTTTGTTTCCCACTACATTTGTGATCATACTGGATGGTTTCTACTATATTCTCTGAGTAATGGTGGTCACAGCTTTCTCTGGGGTTAGGTTTCACTGTGTGCATATTCGGTTTTGATATAGGCCAGTCTTTGTTAAGATGCCCCTTCTAGGAATGCATTTTCATTAAAATTGGAGAGTCCCTACCTTAACGAATGCCAGAAAGCATTCTTATATGTTTTAGAATGATTTCTGTAATACAAATTGAGAAAAAGAACTTTTTGTTCACTGGGAAGATTTTCAAATCTGTGTTTAACTGTACCCTGATATCTTTGGAAGACTTAATTTTGTCCTATTCAGAATGAGATCACCTAGCTTATCTCTTTTCTATGTTTTTTTCCTCCTGCTTCTATCAGTGTTTGCTTTCACAACCAAAGTTCTGGGCCATTCAGACATCGGCCTTGATCCTCCGGACAAAACTTGAGAGAGGAAGTACACGCCGAGTGGAACGGGCAATGAGGCAGACACAGGTAGGAATTAATGTGGCAATTTGTATGCTTCTTCCAACTCTCTATTGCTATCAATAAGCATACATGTTTGCTATGAATGAAAGAATGAGACGGCTTACATTTTACTCAAATAATTTGTTACTGTTTAGAGAATAAGTTCTATAATTTAACTTCTTGGTTCCAAAGCCCAGCTCTGTGACTTAGCAACTCTGTGAACTCGGTACTTAACCTCTCCAAACCTCATTTTCATCATCTGTAAAGAGGTTAATAATAATAATAACCGCACTTAGGCTGGGCATGGTGGCTCACGCCTGTAATCCCAGCACTTTGGGAGGCTGAGGCAGGTGGGTCATGAGGTCAGGAGTTCGAGACCAGCGTGGCCAACATGGCAAAACTTTGTCTCTACTAAAAATACAAAAATTAGCCAGGCATGGTGGCAGGTGCCTGTAATCCCAGCCACTTGGGAGGCTGAGGCAGGAGAATCGCTTGAACCCAGTAGGCAGAGGTTGCAGTGAGCCAAATTCGTGCCATTGTACTCCAGCCTGGCCAACAAGAGCAAGACTGTCTCAAAAAATTAAAAAAAAAAAAAATAATAATAATAATAATAGCACTTACAGGTTTATGGTAAGCATTAAAAGAGACAATATAAGAATAAATAAATAAAGATATGCAGCCCCATAGGTATGGGTTGTATAAAGAAATAAAATTCATCCTGATGCAAAAAATATTCATTAATGAACTAACCACATGTAAGATTAATCCATATTCAAGTAACGTTCTTCATTTAATGCTAATGTTTATTCCTATCCAATGAGTCAATAGCATTTAGTCTTTCACACATTTTCTCATAAACCATCCATGATGCAAATTTATTACCAAGAAAAATGGAAAATCTTGCAATAGATACAGGATTTCATAACGTCAGTGTCTTAGTCTGTTTGTGCTGCTACAACAATATACCTGAGACTAGGTAATTTAATTTATAAAGAATTGAAATTCATGTTCTCACAGTTCTAAAGGCTAGAAAGTCTAAGATCAAGGTGCTGGCGTATTTGGTGTCTGATAAAGCCTCGTTGCTCATGGATGGCACTGTCTGAGTGTTCTCATATGACAGAAGAGTGGAAGAGAATGAACCCATCCTTTGACACCATTTTATAAGGGCTCTAGTCTGGCTTATGAGGGCTCTGCCCTCAAGATTTAATAATTTCCTAAACATCCTACCTCCTAATACTTTCACATTGGCCATTAAGTTTCAACATATATATTTTGGAGGACACATTCAGACTACAGTAATTAATGAAAGTGATTTTTTTTTTTTTTACTTGTTTTTGGCACAGGGTCTTGCTCTGTTGCCCAGGCTGGAGTGCAGTGGCACAGTCTCGGTTCACTGCAACCTCTGCCTCTGGGGTTCAAGCAATTCTTATGCCTCAGCCTTCTGAGTAGCTGGGATTACAGGCGTGCACCACCATGCCCGTCTAATTTTTGTATTTTTAGTAAAGATGGAGGTTTCACCTTGTTGCTCAGGCTGGTCTCGAACTCCTGGCCTCCAGTGCTCTGCCCACCTCTGCCTCCCAAAGTGCTAGGATTACTGGCGTGAGCCACTGTGCCCAGCCAAAAATTTATTTTTATTTTATAAAAATTTCAAACCTACATAAAAGTCATGAGAACAGTATGAAGAATTCCCATATACCCTTCACCATGAGATCCTGTTTAGGCTTTATCAATTTGTCCTCATAACGTCCTTTGTAGCACAGGGATCCAAGCCTGGCATTTCACTGTCATATCCTTTCAGGCTCCTTTATTCCAGAACAATTCCTAGTCCTTTTTTGACCTTGATGGCTTTGATGCTTTTGAAGATTATGGGTTATTTTGGAGACTGCCCTTCAGTTTGAGTTTGTCTGATGTTTCATTATTTGATTCAGGTCATAGAATTTTGGCTGTCATATTATAGAAATAATGTAGTACTCTTCTCCCCTCAGGTGGCACATGATGTTCACTTATGCTGTCACTGGGGATGTTATTTGATCATTCAGTAAGCTTGTGTTTGTGAGATTTCTCCCCAAGTAAAGTTACTCTTTTCCTATTGTAATTAATAAACATTTTCAGGGAGTGGTATCGTTTGGGTATTTGTCCCCTCCATATCTCTTGTTGAAATGTGATTCCCATTGTTGGAGATGGGGCCTGGTGGGAGGTGTTGGGATCATGGGAACAGACCCCTCATGAATGTCCTAATGCCTTCTCCACAGTAGTAAGTGACTTCTCCCTCTGTTAGTTCATGTGAGAGCTTGTTTGAGAGAGCCTGGCCTCTCTTTTGTTTCCTTTCTCGCCATGTGATTCACTTGCTTCCCTCCCCTTCTGTCGTGACTAAAAGCTTCCTGAGGCTTCATCAGAAGCCGAGGTACCATGCTCGTATAGCCTGTAGAACCATGAGCCAAATAAACATCTTTTCTTTATAAATTACCAAGCCTCCGGTATTCCTTTACAGCAACACAAAACAGATTAACACAGGGAGTTACTATGAGACCATCTGATTTGTCATCTGACTTTCACCCATTGGTTTTAGCATTTATTCTTTTGTTTTTATATTTTTATTTATTTATTTTTACTTGCCACTATACTAATGAGGAGGTTTTAGCATTTTTAAAAAATGTGTGTATTTATTCATTTATTTCTTCTTAGAGACAGGGTCTTGCTCTGTTGCCCAGGTTGGAGTACAGTGGTGCGATCATTGCTCTCTGCAGCCTTCACCTTCTGTGCTCAAATATTCTTCCTGTCTCATCCCTCAGCCTTACCACTAGTTAGGGCTACAGGTGCATGCAACTGTGCCTGGACAGTTTTTTAATTTGTCATATGGGATCTCACTATGTTGTCCAGGCTGGTCTCAAACTCCTGACCTCCAGCAATCCTCCTGCCTTGGCCTCCCAAAGTGCTGGCATTATAGGTGGGAACCACTGTGCCTGGCCTGGTTTTATTATTTTTTGATGTATCTTCTCTGCATAAGTTAGCATTATGTATTGCCAACTGGTAATTTTCTAATTCCATGATTCTTTAATAATTTTTTAAATTGGTATTCTACTGTAAGGAAGAGCTTTCTCTTCTCATTTGTTTTTCTATGTATTTATTTACTTGATTGTGAACTCATGGATTCCTGTTTTATTTTATGGGGTGTAATCTTACATTTTCGTTACTTATTTACTTTTTTTTTTTTTTTGGAGACAGAGTCTTGCTTTGTCACCCAGACTGGAGTGCTGTGACATGATCTCGGCTCACTGCAACCTCTGCTTCCTGGGTTCAAGCAATTCTCCTGCCTCAGCCTCCTGAATAGCTGGGATTACAGGCGCCCATCACCACACCCAGCTAATTTTTGTATTTTTAGTAGAGATGGGGTTTCACCATGTTGGCCAGGCTGGTCTTGAACTCCTGATCTCAAGTTATCTGCCCACCTCAGCCTCCCAAAATGTTGGGATTACAGGCATGAGCCACCATGCCTGGCCTATCTTATTCTAAATTTCTTATTGTGACAAAATTTTAGCTCATTTGAATAAGTATTAAGCGTATTATTTGTTGCTGTATTAAAAATAAATCCACAGACAGAATGCTGTGATAAAAACAGAAGTGGGGTTTCTCTGTCAGAGAATGCTAATTTTAGAACCACAATATCCATTCTCCCTGCTCCCCGGTCTTTTTGTTTTTGAGATGGAGTTTCACTCTTGTCGCCCAGGCTGGAGTGCAGTGGTGCAGTCTTGGCTCACTGCAACTTCTGCCTCCCAGGTTCAAGCGATTCTCATGCTTCAGCCTCCTGAGTAGCTGGGATTACAAGCACGTGCCACTGTGCCCAGCTAATTTTGAATTTTTAGTAGAGACGGGGTTTCACCATGTTGGCCAGGCTGGTCTTGAACTCCTGACCTCAGGTGATCCACCTGCCTCTCAAAGTGCTGGATTACAGGCGTGAGCCACCGTGCCTGGCCCCCTTCTTTATTTTAGCGATAGAACCTCCTGAATTTTATCCAGGCATATGACTTCTGGTCCTCTTTTGCATGTTGGAGAGGCCAGGTAACTAAGTTGTGAACACTAGGATGTGGATGAAATAATATGTACCACTTCTGGGTCATACCCTTAAAAGGGAATGTGTGCTCTCCTGGTACTTTGTCCCTTCCCGTTGGCTGGGAAATCAGGAGAACTGGGCCGCCAACTTAGACCACAGATGTTTTGAAGTGGCTGAGCCCTTTTAGCAGTTCTGAGCCATTCATTGTTTTAGTCTATTTTCTGCTGTGATAACAGGATACCACACACTGGGTAATTTATGAAGAAAAGAAATTTATTTCTTATAGTTCTGGAGATTGGGAAGCCCAAGACCATGGTGCCAGGAGGTGGTGAGGGTCATCCCCTGGCAGAAGGGTAGAAGGCAAAAGGAAGTATATGCAAGAGAGAGCTCCCTTTTATAACAAAGCCACTTCCATGGTAATTAACCCACTCCCATGGTAACAGCATTAATCCATTCATGAGGGTAGAGCTTCTACCTCCCACCACTGTTGCATTGGTCACCAAGTTGCCAACACATGAACTTTTAAAGGACACATTCAAACTATAGCACTGTTGAATTTAGAAATGAAAGAGAAACAGAATTCTGTCTTGCTTAAGTCTACTTTTTGATCTTTTTGTTATAGCAGTTTAGCCTATATCCTAAGTAAGCAGGCTGAGGCAGGAGAATCATCTGAACCCAGGAGGCGGAGGTTGTAGTGAGCCAAGATTGTGCCACTGTACTCCAGTCTGGGTGACAGAATGAGACTCCATCTCATTAAAAAAAAAAAAAAAAAAGTAAGGCAGAGAGAAAAAAACGCTATTAAGAAAAAAAATGAGAAAATATATTTACTATTCATTAACTGGAAGTAGATTACCATAAAGGTCTTCCTCCTTATTGTCTTAACATCGAGTAGGCTGAGGAGGAGGAGCAAAAGGAGGAATTGGTCTTGCTGTCTCATGGACGGCAGAGGCGGATGAAAACCCATATATAAGCGAACCTATACAGTTCAAAGCAGTATTGTTTTATAGTGGAAAAAACTGGCAAACACTACCGTAACCTCGTGATTATGATTAATATCATTGGTGATAAAACCGTTGATACAGGTTCAGTATCCCTTATCTGAAATACTTGGGACCAGAAATGTTTTGGATTTTGGATTGTTTTCAGACTCTGAAATATTTGCATATACATAATGAGATATTTTGGGGATGGGACCCAAATCTAAACACAAAATTCATGTCACTAGGGTGCAACACCTGTTGAAAAGAAATAGAAAGAAGCAGAAGAAAATGTCAATCCAAGGTGTTGGCTCAGAGGAACCTACAGTATTTCCCACTTTGCTGTCTCCTTGGGCTGAAATGGCTGGACCTGTCCTCTGCCTTCTCTTCCCTATCACTGGATATGGGCAGCCTCAGGAACGGGCATGACCTCAGGCTAGGTGCTCTCTAGCTGAGGTGATGCTGAAAAAGCTGATAGTTCAAGGCAATCTGTTGTCCCCACTCCCGCAGCTAGACCTCACCATGTAGAGCAAAGAGGGAAGGTGAAGATGTAGTTGATTAGCATCTTCAATTATGGTGGATTACACCATTGTTTTAAAGTTTATTAAAAATTCAGTTTACACTAAAATTGTAAAATGTTGAAATGACTAAAACATAGTTATTTAAGGAAATACACATAATACTTTTTTTACATTATGGAAAAAGTTTAAGTGTCTGTTGTTGTTAAGGCTTCAGCCTTCTTTTTTTGTTTGTTTGTATTTGAGATGGGAGGTCTCACTCTCCCACCCACACTGGAGTGCAGTGGCGTGATCTCGACTCACTGAAACCTCTGCCTCTTGAGTTCAAGTGATTTTCCTGTCTCAGCCTCCCGAGTAGCTGGGACTACAGGCATGCACCGCCTGCTTAATTTTTTGTATTTGTAGTAGGGTTCGGGTTTTGCCATGTTGGTCAGGCTAGTTTTGGCCTTCTTAATAGAAATAGTGCTAGACTACATTCACTTATTGGTGAAGGACATATTGACCTAGAAATAATTTACCCTTTAGCCATCTCTTTCAATAACTTTGGCACATAAAATAAGTAGGTCAGCATTCATTTTTCTTTTATAGCATCTAATTAAACTAAAAAAGTGAATCTTTTATGTGTTTATAAGTATATAGCTTTTCTTTCTTTCTTTCTCCTTCCTTCCTTCCTTCCTTCCTTCCTTCCTTCCTTCCTTCCTTCCTTCCTTCCTTCCTTCCTTCCTTCCTTCCTTCCTTCCTTCGTTCCTTCCTTCCTTCCTTTCCTTTTCTTTTGAGACAGAGTCTCGCTCTGTCACCCAGGCTAGAGTGCAGTGGCGTGATCTCAGCTCACTGCAACCTCTGCCCTCCCGGGTTCAAGCGATTCTCCTACCTCAGCCTCCCAAGTAGCTGGGATTACAGGCACATGCCACCACGCCTGGCTAATTTTGGTATTTTTAGTAGAGACGGGTTTCACCATGTTGGCCAGGCTGGTCTTGAACTCCTGACCTCAAGTGATCCACCCGCCTCAGCCTCCCAAAGTGCTGGGGTTACAGGTGTGAGCCACCACGCCCAGCCTGTATATATCTATTCAATTCTAAACCTGCATTTGTGAAGATTATGTTTTTAGATATCAAATAACAAGAATGTGTTTGGGTGGGAAACATGGATTTAAAAGAAGGCTGGGAGCAGAGGCTCACACCTGTAATCCTAGCACTTTGGGAGGCCAAGGCAGGTGGATCACTTGAGGTCAGGAGTTCGAAACCAACCTGGCCAACATGGTGAAACCCCATCTCTAGTAAAAATACAAAACAATTAGCTAGGCATGGTGGTGGGCGCCTGTAATCCCTGCTACTCGAGAGGCTGAGGCAGAGAATTGCTTGAACCCAGGAGGTAGAGGTTGCAGTGAGTCGAGACTGCGCCACTGCACTCCAGCCTGGGCGACAGACCAAGACTCTGTCTCAAAAAAAAAAAAAAAAAAAAAAAAAAAAAAAAAATAAGACGAAGAAGAGTCAAATCACTGTGCTCTGGCATTTTTCCTTTGCATTGGCCTTACTATATTTGGGGTCTGTTCATTTTGCCATTCAAATGCTGCATTATCAAGAGAGTTGCGTAGCCCACTAACTGTAGAACAGAATTAGAGAGTTGTTACTTCTGCCCCCGCAGGGTAGTACTGTAGAAAATGCTCTTTACTTCCCCAACCCAGAAATCTTGGAAATTAGTCAGATCATGTGACAGGATGAATGTACAATTTGTCTGTTTCTGTCAGTGTTGAGGCATTTAGCTCATCATCTGAACTTCTGCCAATTCCCCTGATTCAGAACTTGATATTACTTTGTTTGTTGAAGTTACTGCATCCCTGAGGAAAAAGAGGAAAATGATTTTAAAATTACATGTATATATTAAGACAGTGTTGTGTTTTTTTAATTCTGTTTTAGTTTCTTTGAAAATCTGTTCCCTTCCACAGCAGTGTAAAGTGATAAAATGATAAACTGTTAAAAGTTGAGGAAAAGGCTGGGTGTGGTGGCTCACGCCTGTAATCACACCTAGCACTTTGGGAGGCCGAGGCGGGTGTATCACCTGAGGTCAGGAGTTCAAGACCAGCCTGGCCAAGATGGTGAAACTTTGTCTCTACTAAAAATACAAAAATTAGCTGGGCATGGTGGCGGGCGCCTGTAATCCCAGCTACTCAGGAGGCTGAGGCAGGAGAATTGCTTGAACCCAGGATGCGGAGGTTGTGGTGAGCCGAGATCGCGCCACTGCACTCCAGCCTGGTGACAGAATAAGACTCTGTCTGAAAAAGAAAAAAAAAAAGACTTGAGGAAAAATAAGCTAGAAAGGACCCCCCTAAGGAAAAGTTTGATCTTGTTCTATTATGTATTGAGGAGATGCAGGTGTGATGAAGTCAGGTAACCTTGCCCCAGTTTGTCTGGCTAGTTAGTGACAGTCTGGACTACACAGACTTACACGGTTGCAGGCAGTTACACTGAAGGCTTCAACGGCAAGTCCTAAGGAATGGCAGATTTGGAAGAGATCTCTAAGTGAGACATGCCAAACTTGAAAAGAAAATGTTTCACCATACCTAAAGGTAAATAAATCACGATTATAAGATCCGCAGAAGAAGAAGGAACTCCAAATTGAGGACAATCTATTAAAAACATCTTGTCTTCTGAAATTATTTTAGGCTGCAATTTTGTATTGCATGTTCAAGGCAGTGGTGATGTTAGTGACAATGAAGAAAATCATGTTTATGGAAACTATTTTAATGGCTATGATTCAGAAGCTGCTTGAAATAAAATAAGATTATATTCTTCAGTAATCATTTATACCCTACTTTTCTACCAGTGGAGTATAAAATAGTGTTCTCTATCGTCATTCAGCCTTTCCGTCCCAATCTGATCTAAATTCTTTTTTTTTTTTTTTTTTAATGAGAGAGAGTCTCACTTTGTCACCCAGGCTGGAGTGCAATGGCATGATCTCGGGACTGCGACCTCTACCTCCTGGGCTCACCTGATTCTCCTGCCTTAGCCTCCCAACTACAGGTGTGCGCCATCATGTCTGTCAATTTTTGTATTTTTTTTAGAGACAAGGTTTCACCACATTACCCAGGCTGGTCTTGAACTCCTGGGCTTAAGCTATTCACCTTCCTTCGCCTCCCATAGTGTTGGGATTACAGGCGTGAAACACTGCACCCACCCTTAAATTCTTATATTCAACATTTTATCATAAGATCACATCCTTTTATATGCTGTGGTTCGTGTGCATCTCCCAAAGTTGATGTGCTGGAATCTTAATCCTCAATGCAAAAGTATTGAGAAATGGCACCTTTAAGAGGTGATTAAGTCATTCATGGATTAATGCCAGTATTTCAGGGGTTAGGTTCCTGATAAAAGAATGAGTTTGGCTTCCTTCCCTCTATCTCTCTTGCTCTCACTCTCCCTCTTGTGCCTCTGCCATGGGATCATGTAGCAAGAGGTCTTTTCCAGATACAGGCCCTTCCATCTTAGACTTCCCCGTCTCCAGAACTATAAGAAGTAAAATCTCTGCTCATTGTAGGTGACCCAATCCTAATATTCTGTTACAGCAACACAAAGGGGCTAAAACATTTTGTAATCCAAATGTGAAGCAAATTAATGGAAACTACATACATTCAAAGGGACCATCTTATTTATGTCCAAACCAAAACATTTTTGAAAAAAAAATTGTGCAAACCAAATTTGTCATTGTCTTCTTTCATATCAAACTCCTTTTACTTGGTGTTAGATAAACTCAGTTCAGTCTTTGGAGATCAATGTTAGATTGTTTTATGTTTATTACTGAAATAATCTTGATAATGAATTTAATTACTTGGTTATCTCTTACACCTGTTAATTTAAGTCATGAAAGTCTATCCCTGTCCAAGCAGTTGTGCCTCTGAAGATGTTTGCCCAACAAGGAAATTTTTCTTCCTCCTTGGATTTCTGGGAGGACATTGCATTGAATTGGAAATTTGAGATTATTGCAGTTTTCTGTCCCTGGAGTCTGTTTATACTGCAATTTGACTTTCTTAACTGTGGTAATGAAGTCAGATTTCACAATTTTTAAATGACTTTTTTCTTCTTAGAATATTTGTTCTTTTTTTTTTTTTTTGTCTTTTAACTTAGCCTCAGGGGTACATGCGCAAGTTTGTTAGATAGATAAATTGTGTGTCTCAGGTTTTGGTGTACAGATTATTTTGAAACTCAGGTAATAAGCATAGTACTCATTAAGTAATTTTTCAATTCTTATGCTCCTTCCACCCTCCACCCTCAAGTAGGCCCCAATGTCTGTTGTTCCCTTCTTTGTGTCCATGTGTACCCAACGTTTAGCTCCCAATTACAAGTGAGAGTATGCACTATTTGGTTTTCTGTCCCTGCATTAGTTTGCTTAAGTTAATGGCCTCTGGCTCCATCTTTGTTGCAGCAAAGAACATAAACTTGTTCTTTTTTATGGTTCTGTAGTATTCCATGGTGTATATGTACCCCGTTTTTTTGAGACGGAATCTCGCTCAGTCGCCCGGACTGGAGTGCAGTGGCGCAATCTCAGCTCACTGCAAGCTCCACCTCCCAGGTTCACACCATTCTCCTGCCTCAGCCTCCCAAGTAGCTGGCACTACAGGCGCCTGCCACCATGCCCAGCTAATTTTTTGTATTTTTAGTAGAGACAGGGTTTCACTGTGTTAGCCAGGATGGTCTCGATCTCCTGACCTCGTGATCCGCCTGTCTCAGCCTCCCAAAGTGCTGGAATTACAGGCGTGAGCCACTGTACCTGGCCATGCCTACCCCATTTTCTTTATTTAGTCTACTGTTGATGGGAATTTAGGTTGAGTACATGCCTTTGCTATTGTGAATAGTGCTGCAATGAACATACACACACATGTGTCTTTATGGTAGACCGATTGATAATCTTTTGGGTATATACACAGTAATGAGATTGCCGAGTCTGATGGTAGTTCTGTTTTAAGTTCTTTGAGAAATTGCCAAACTGCTTTCCACAATGGCTGAACTAATTTACATTCTCACCAACAGTATATAAGCGTTCCCTTTTTTCCACAACCTCTTTAGCATGTTGTTTTGTGACTTTTTAATATCCATTCTGACTGTTGTGAGATGGTATCTCATTGTAGTTTTGATTTGTATTTCTCTAATGATTAGTGATGTTAAGTGTTTTTTTCATATGCTTGTTGGCTGTGCATATGTCTTCTTTTGAAAAGTGACTGTTCATGTCCTTTGCCCACTTTTTAATGGGATTGTTTTTTGTTTTTTGTTTAAGTTCCTTATAGATTATGGATATCAGACCTTTGTCGGGTGCATTTGCAAATATTTTCTCTCATTCTGTAGATTGTCTCTTTACTCTGTTGATAGTTTGTTCTGTTGTGCAAAAGCTCTTTTGTTTAATTTGGTTCAGTTTGTCAATTTTTGTTGTTGTTGAAATTGCTTTTGGCATCTTTGTCATGGAGTCTTTGCCAGTCCCTACACTGAGAGTAGTATTTTCTAGGTCATCTTCCAGGGATTTTATAGTTTTTGGTTTTACATTTAAGTCTTTAATCCATCTTGGGTTGATTTTTGTATATGGGGTCAGAAAGGGGTCCAGTTTCAGTCTTCTACATGTGGTTAGCCAGTTATCCCAGCACCATTTATTTAATAAGGAGTCCTTTCCCCATTGCTTGTTTTTGTCAACTTTCTCCAAGATCAGATGGTTGTAGGTGTGCATCTTTGTTCCTGGGCTCTCTATTCTGTTTCATTGGCCTGTGTGTCTGTTTTTGTACCAGTACCATGCTGTTTTGGTTTCTGTGGCCTTGTGGTACAGTTTGAAGTATGCTAATGTGATTCCTCCAGCTTTAGAACATCTGTTCTTGATACTGTGTAGTTGCATGCATGCTTTGAAGGAGTGGGGATTTTTATCATGGTTAATTATGGAGGGAGGAAGACCCAAAACACCATGTTTGTTACCATTGTGGAGATTATTGCTCCTGTGTGGGCTGAAACATTTCTCTTTAAAGTTGGT
The DNA here is from genome assembly GCF_047675955.1 of Chlorocebus sabaeus. Taxonomy (NCBI): domain Eukaryota; kingdom Metazoa; phylum Chordata; class Mammalia; order Primates; family Cercopithecidae; genus Chlorocebus; species Chlorocebus sabaeus. The sequence continues at coordinate 32,432,775 of NC_132917.1, forward strand.
AGTCCTTTCTTTATATGGCCCTCATGACCTATCTCATTAATTTCTAGTAATGATTAAGGGTATGTCATAATGAAACCCTTGATTGGAGGAATATTAGTCACAGTAATGTACTGTCAAGATTTGTTACTCTGAGGCTTGTACTTGTGTTTGAGTAATTTGAGAAAGAGAACCTTTATGTTTTTTTTTTTTTTTTTTTAAATACTGATGGAATTACCACACTCTGCAGGAATTAGATGTAACACCTGGACCAAGTCCACGGTCAGTAGTAGTGAAGTGTGTTTTGTGTTTTTAAACTATGTCACTCTTCTTGTTTTAATTATATAAATGATACTGCTCATTATAAAAATATAAGCAATATGGAAGTGGAAAGTAAAAAACAACAGCTTCCTTTTCCTCTTGCTTGCCTTCCAGTCTCAACAATTTATACCTTCTAAACCTCTTTCTGTGCGTAAACATAAATATACTTTGACATAAGTGGGATCATCCAGTCTTCATTGCTTTATACCTTTTCCCTCTAAACATAACAGCTTGATCAGCTCTGCATGCCAATACTTGTGAATCTAGCTCATTCGTTCCAGCAGCCATATGTTACTCTTTTAAATAGAAGTGCTACAACTTATTTAACTAATCCTCTATTTTTGAAAGTGTCCTTTAATTAATATTTTATTTTTAAACTGCATATTAAAAATTTTAGTACTGCATATAATAAAATAGTTCACTCAGGAGGATTTTAAATGAAAGATATAAATTCTTCCCCAATTCTGAGTTCACTTTTAGCTATTTCTTTTTTAGTTGTTATTCTAGTGGTTTCCATTATAACTTTAAGTATTTACATTTCTTTAATACTTCTGTCTCTTGATTTGTCAACTTTTTAGATAGAATCTGTTGATTCCACACTATAACTAAGGAAGAAATCAGCGCACCTCTCATCTCCTCTTCCATTTTTATGTTATTTTTCAATTGTTGGAGTTGTTACTCTATATTCTGTTGGGTAATTTTTGTCACGTATGTTTGTTCTATATATATATATATATATATATTTTTTTTTTTTTTTCTTTCAGAGACAGGGTCTCGCTCTGTTTTCCAGGCTGGAGTGCAGTGGTACAAACATGGGTCACTGTGCAGCCTTGACCTCTTGGACTCAAGTGATCCTTCCACCTCAGCCTCCTCAGTAGCTAGGACCATAGACACCCGCCACCATGCCAGGCTAATTTTTAAGTTTTTTGTAGAGGCAGGGTCTTGCCATGTTGTCCAAGCTGGCCTCAGACTTTTAGGCTCAAGCAATCCTCCAGCCTTAATCCCCCAAAGTGTTGGGATTACAAGTGTGAGCCACTACACCTGGCTCAGATTTTTTTTTTTGAGACAGTCTTACTCTGTCACCCAGGCTGGAGTGCAGTGGCATGATCACAGCTCGCTACAATCTTGAACTCTTGGGCTCAAGTGATCCTCCTGTTTCAGGCCCCCACGCCAAACTAATTTGCAGTATTTTTGTTGAGACAGGGTCTTACTACATTGCCCAGGCTGATCTCAAACTTCTGACCTCAAGTGATACTGCCACCTCAGCCTCCCAAAGTGCTGGGATTACAGGCGTGAGCCACTGTGTCTGGCCTATATGTTGAATTTTTTAAAACTTCAACCCAGTCTTACAGCATTGTAATGATGATGCTGTGAGTGTACTGATTGTTGATTATACACCAAATGGTGCAATTGGACCCATGGAGAAGGAAATGCAGTGCTTTGTGTCTAAGTGTTTGCCACTTAAAGGAAGCTGTCACAAGAATCAAGGTCCAGGGGATTCTCCACTGAATTTTTTTTTTGCTCTTTGCATGGTCAGCTACCACTGCTGCTTTCCTGTTAGTTATTGTCTTTCTTGTTTCCTTTTTTGTTTTTTTGTATTGCCTCATTGCGTAATTTTTTCATATGAAGAACAAATGTAGTTAAATTTGCGTCTTTGTGAAAAGTATTTTTCCATCATAATTCAGGAGTTTGGGTGTATAGAATTCTAGTTGCAAAATCATTTTTCTTTAGGACTTTAAATGAAGTCATTACCTTAATATCTCCTGTCATCCAAGTTTGCTAGTAAGTATGGCAGTCTGATTTTTGTCTTGTTTTAAGTTCTTTCTTTTCTTCTTGTTCTGAAATTTTTTAGAATTTTCTCTTTATTTTTTGGAATTCTGGATGTATCTAAATTTGACCATGGGCTCTGGAGTCATACTGCCTGGTTTCTGTTCCCAGCGCTACCATATAATATACCTGCTTATACCTTGGACAAGCTACTGAACGTCTCTATGCCTCAGATGGCTCACATAAATAATGGAATAAATGGAGTTTTTATGAGCATTGTATGAGTTAATATTTAGATCAGCATCTCAGGTTGGAAGTGCTTAATAAATGTTAGTTATATAATTATTATTTCTCTTTCTGGATTATATATTGGGTTATTTAAATAGAAGCAATTATGGCTCTATAAATGAAACAATTTAATTATACTTTAATTAATTATACTTTTTTCTTCATTCTTTAAAAAACTTCTTTATCCAATTCAGTTCTGCATTTGGAATTTTAGTAGAACTATGTAGAGACCTCCCAGATCTATCTTCTGTGCCTCTTCTAAGCTGTTTGTCTTTTTTATTGCAGTTATAGGAGATTTCTCCCATCTTTTCTCCTGTATTACTAATTTTGACCATAAGCCCAATTAATAATATTTAGTCCATTCATAAATTTTTTTATTTTGACAATTATTTTTAATTTCCAGTAAATCTGCATTTTTCTGATTGTCCTTTTTCATAATAGTCTTTTGTGTTTTACAGATACAGTACCTCATTTAAATTTATTTGCGCATTATTAATTAGAATTTTAAAAATTATTCCTGTGAATTATCTATCCTCAGGTATGACCTGTCTTATATGTTCCTCTTGGCCTTTCTTTTTCATGGGTATTGCTTTTTCTTAAATGGCTGATGATTGCCAAAGCCGATTGTGTTGATAGTTAGCACAAGTCCCCTCTGTAGCGGTGTGGGTCTCATTGTCTTAGAGGCTTTTCCACTGAGTGCAGGGCTGACTGCAGACTCTGCACCGTGACCCGAGAGTGGCTAACTAGCAGGCTTCTATAGGGTTGGCATGGGTCTTCCCTCTAAATCTTCCCCTAAGGCTCTGAACCAGGAATCTGAGGCAACTGGGCACTCTTGCTGTTATAACAAAGATGCTTCTCTTTTTAAATAAGCCTCATACCTCCTGTTGCTTCATTCTTTCATTCCTTTCCTTCTGAACAGACATGTGAGGTCTGAGATAGTATCTCCTAAGTGGTGCAAGAAGGCACTGTGCTTAACCAAGCCTAGGGGGCAGAGGAGGCATCCAGAGGAGCTGGTAGCAGGATCAAGATCCCAAGTGAAAAGCCACAAAAAAAGGATAGAGACCCAGTGAGGAGAACCTCCTCTCAGTATGGTGTCTGAAGCATTGGCCAGTGGTTCTGAGCTACGGAAGTCATAGTATGGAATGCAGGATCACCCTCACCAGAGTGACATCCAACAGATGAAACTGTGCATAGAGCAGTGGACTAAACAATGTATGAGATATTCTTAGATAATACACTCAGGGAGGCTACAAAAGATACAAAAGGCTTTGCAGTGATTGGGAGAGGGACCTAGTCATCAAGAAAAAAGGTCAAAATGTTTAAAGGATGGAATAGCAGGGTCAGAAAGAGATGCAACAACCCAGATGACAGGTATTGAGGTTAACTATATGGGAAACTTATATTAGCTCTGCATCAAATATATTAACACAGGACCTCCTTTTATGCCCCTAGACCAGAGCAAGATCTCAGGTCAAAGCAGCTCTTCAGAATTGCCTTCTGCATGTGCTCATAAAGAAGAACATTGGGCAGCAATACAGTAGTTTGGGACAGAGAGCTAGCTTATGAAGATCATCTCAACTTGAGAATAATTAAGTAAGTGTGTGGTTCTCAAAGGGGTGAGACTATGATTACAAGAAAGAAGCTAACAGACACAACTGCAGGAGGTAATATTTAGTAACTCTAAGCTGGAGACAATACAGCATGATCTCAGATGCAGATCTGGGTTTCCCAGTACCCCCAGAGTTTCCCATGAAGACATCCAGGGATAGAGGATGCCTCCCTGTGGATGTACAGTACCAGAAGCTCCCCTTGGTATTCTCACAGGGGGAACGGATGGTTTATGCCAACCTGCCACCTCCCATCCCCCAGCCAAATATTGATCATGAGGGTAAGTCTCCCTCAGCGGCCCAGGCTTCTGACCTGTCTTAGCTCCATTCTAAATTTTATGAGAAGGGGCTTTCAGAAGTCTAGTTGTATCCTGTAGCTAATAATAGCAACATAATATGTGAATTATGTTACTTCAGGGTCTTCACTTCTCAGGTAGACTCAGTAAGGAGTGCTCCAACACTCCTTACTTTCTGTCCTTATTGCTGACTGGCCTCTCCCCATTCTTATTGGCACCTTCATTGAAAAATCAACGGACCGTATGTATATGGTTTATATTTGGCCTCTGTTGTCACAGCTGTGTTTTAGCATTTATTAATTCTATTATGCTCTATTTGGAAACCTTTCCTTCATAACAGCTAGAATGTGAGCTTCTTGAGGGGTCAGTTTCTATATTTTACTTATTTTTAAACTCACAAAATGAACACTCAATGGATGTTTGCTAAATGATTAATTAGAAAAATGGAATTTTGAATTACTTATTAGCAGGACTAATTGAGAGTTAGCTGAGTTAAAGACTATGTTTTCATCTGGCACTTCAATAATCTGAGAGCTGTAGAGACCAGCCTTTCTGATATCATTCCAGTACAAATTTTTAGTGTAGTAACAAATCCCAGTGCCAAAGCTAACAGGAACAGAATAGTCACTGTGATTACACTGAGATTAACATAGGGTAGTAATTCAGTTTGGTCGGTTGTGTTTTTTTAAGGGAAAGGAAAAGAGATGAAGCCATTTTCTTATTGGGTTTCCTAAAAAATAGTGAATTAATGCATAAATCACTACCCCATGTGCTTCTAAGAAGTAATAAGAGCCTAAAGTTCAAATTAACTCCTTAATTTATGGGAAATATGTTCATTCTGTATTTTTTAGCATACCAGAAGACAAAGCTTTCCTTTAGTCATTTATTCTGTATTAAAGATTTCTCTCTCATGTGTTAGCATCTCAGAATATTCACGTGCTCTATTGTGTTTTCACGTATCTTCTTCACAGAAGTACGTCCACGTGCATTATACTTGGCAGACTTGGTATTGCCCTTGATGTGTAACTATTTGTTTGAGTAGAGAATCTCCAGCTGCCATTATGGAGTCATTAAAGAAGGACTGGGAAGTGGAGTGCAGCACATGATCTAGTCATTTAAGCTGACCGTGGCTGTATTTGGTTTGCCTAATGAGTGGGTATGGCTTCAAAATTTGAAAAATTACATTTGATTTTCATGCTTATTTTAAATCCCTCTAAATGTAAGGTGCTTATAATGGACAAATAGAAGTTTAGAGCTTTTCATGACTCTTGACCTTCTCTCTCAGTAATATTTAAGAATTTTTAATAACAGGTCTCAATGAGGAGTCATTTAGTTGTAAGGGACAGAAACCCAATTCAAACTGGCCATAGAAAAGGAAATAAATTGGCTATTATAACTGAGAGTTCTAGGGATATCCCAGTCTCGGAGATAGCTGGATTCAGGGGTTCAAAGAGATCATCAGGCCTTTCTTTTTCTCTCTTTTCCCATCCTCATTCTCATATCTTTGCTTTTCTCCACCTTCTTCGGTATCAGGAAGGTTGTTGTCACAATAGCACCAGATTTCATTATCCATAGACTTCACAATCCAAGAGGAAGAGAAATCACAAATTGCTATGGCCAAGATTGTTAAACTTCCTCACTTCATGTGGGCTTCACTTTTCTTTCTCTCTATTCTTTTCCTTCCTTCCTTCCTTCCTTCCTTCCTTCCTTCCTTCCTTCCTTCCTTCCTTCCTTCCCTCCCTCCCTCCCTCCCTCCCTCCCTCTTTCCTTCCTTCCTTCCTTCCTTCCTTCCTTCCTTCCTTCCTTCCTTCCTTCCTTCCTTCCTTCCTTCCTTCCTTCCTTCCTTCTTTCTTTCTTTCTTTCTTTCTTTCTTTCTTTCTTTCTTTCTTTCTTTCTTTCTTTCTTTCTCTTTCCTTCCTTCTTTTCTTTTCTTTCTTTTTTTTTCAGGGTCTTGCTGTGTCACCCAGGCTGGAGTACAGTGGAGTGATTATAACTCACTCTAGCCATAAGCTCCAAGGCTCAGATCATCCTCCTGTCTTTGCCTCCCAAGTAACTGGGACTATAGGCACACACAACCATGTCTGGCTAACTTTTTAATTTTTTTGTAGAGTTGAGATGTTGCTATATTGCCCGGGTTGGTCTTGAACTCCTGCCTCCAGTGATCCTCCCACCTCAGCTTCTGAAAGTACTGGGATTCTGGGTATAAGTCACCGTGCCTGGCTTCACTTTCCTTAGGGTGGGCATGGCTGTCAAGTCAACCTCATACCAATGGTGATACTTGTGAAATGGAATAGTGCTTGGTACATAGTCAATCTTCAATAATCGTCGACTCTTATTATCATCTTCACTTTATAGGAGGGAAAGTTTAGGTACAAGAGTAAGAAAACTGCCATTCCTTCATAACTGATTAAAAGCAGTCATTACTACCTGAGAAACCTGAACAACATTGAGATAATTACAGTGCCTCTTGTATAGTGCGCTGTGTCATGCTGTCAAGATTTTCAAATATCTGAGATATGAACATGTGTCTTTCATTCTGGCTCTGTATTTCATCTGCATTAATAACTATGTGCATTTGAAAGTTATTGAAAAGTATATTAGGAGTTGCTCATGTGATTGTAGCTGTGGTTTTATTTGTTGGAATAATTATAGTTGCTACTGTTTATACAGAGCTGTGTGTAGTTACTACCATTTAATTAACTGTGTATTGTTACTTCCATTTACTGAACACTCATATGCCAGATGGTAACTAATCCTAGGGTAGAGGCATTATCTACATTTTTACTGATGAAGAAACTGAGGGACAGAAAGTTTAAATTACTTACCCAAGGTCTCATAGCTGAGCTAGAGTTCAACTCAGGTCCACCTGATTTAGAAGTTCATGCTTTTATCCACTATGCCCTACTTTCTAAGGAAGCTATGAGAACTGGCTTACAAAGGAAACGTGATATCAGTAGAAGACTGGCATCATCTGGAGGAAAGGAGTGGAATGAGCACAGGCAGGAAGAAGTTAATCGAGACTTTTGTGAGAAAGGTTTAGGTTGCAGAACTCTTAAGTCCTATAATTAAGTTGGAAGGGGAGGGAAGAAATGGAGGGCACAGAATCTCAGGATATGGTCCTGTGTGGGAAAAGAACATGTAAATGGATGAATGAAATTGGCTTCTGATAAGTCCAAGAAAGGGGGCTGCCCGGAGGGACCCTGATGGACTGAATCCAGGATATGAACTTCCTGAGAATAGAGGGGTAAAAAATATGCAACGACTAGCTTATAGGTAAGTGGGATAAGAGTGGGACAAGTAACACACAATATAAAGTAACCTTTACTAGTGATACTAAAAAACAGCCCTAGAAAGTTACAGAAAAGTGAAAAGTGGGTAATAATAAAGGAATGTATTAATGGGATGAAGTAAAATATACTCGCGTAAAGCACACTTTCAAAGACACTAAATAATGACTTTAGTCAGATTCCCAAGGAGGAACGGACTTAAGTTCTTTGGACAAGGTCAGATTATGATGATTGAATTCATGCTTTAGTTTTCCCTGTGATAACACTCTGCGTACATCTTAACATCCTTACACAACATTTTCCAAATTTGCTGAATGGTGGGGGGTGGTTAAAATATAGATCTTCAGCCTAGCCCCCAGAGATTCAGGGTCAGCGTGTTGGTGATGATTATGGGCATGTTTGGGAAAGGCTGTTTTAAGTAGAGGTAGCCTGTCATTCTTTAGCATCTCCAGATGTTTTTCTCTCTCCCCAAGTACACATAGAACAGAGGCCAAATGGGTATGCACCAAGCTCTGGGGTATAGTGCTGTAATTTAATGGATGAATGCCAGCAGGAACCTTTAAGGTGTTATTGAGGGCCAACTATCTGGGACCAGTTGAAATTGAGCTCACTTAGAACAGATGCCTTGCATTTGACTGACATTTACTCAGGAAAGTAGTAGCTAATTATTATTAGACTCAGCTCCTCTCTCCCTCCCCTCCCCTCCCCTCCCCTCCCCTTCCCTTCCTTTCCTTTTCTTTTCTTCTTTCTTTGTCTTGCTCTATCACTCAGGCTGGAGTGCAGTAGCATAATCATAGCTCACTGCAGGCTCAACCTCCTGGCCTCAAGTGATCCTTCTGCCTTGGCCTCCCAAAGTGTTACGATTGCCACCAACTGGCATACGCAAACTATTTTTTTTTAGAAAGGATAATACTAAGAGTTTAAAACATTCACTCAGGTTTTAATAATAAATAAATATTTGTTATTCTTTGCCCTTATAAAATTTGCAGATTGTAAACAGGTCGACTTGTGCTTTCATGAAGACACTAATGTCTTAAGACACCAAGCAGAGTCCCTTGGAGAAGTTTTGGGAGAAAATTGGAGGTAGATGGGCTGTAGGGAAGGCAGAAGAACTTGTACTTTTACTAATCCTAAGGCAGAAGTTATCAAATATGGCTTGTGGATCCCTGGGAGTCCTTAGGCCATTTCAGAGTGTCCATAGGTCAAAACCATCTTCATAATAAGGGCGCTGAGATATTGTTTGCTTTTTCACTGTGTTGATATTTGCATATTGGTCCAGAAGCAGTGGAGGGCGGGGGAGTCAAACTCCTGGCCCCTTTGTCAAAATCAAGGTAGGGGCACCGGACTAGGGACACCAGACTGTGTTAGTAGTCACTGAATGCTTTACCACCACAGTTTTTTTTAAATTTTTTAAAAGACGGTTGTGTTTACAAATGTTTTTGATGAAGCAGTATTATTTTGTCGTCTTTACCCTTAAGAACATGCCTTTTTAAAATTCTATGTGATAAAATGGAAAGTGCTTACAAAAAACTTGTGCCACTTGCTAAAGTACAATGGTTGTCTCAGGAAGAAACTTTTTCCCATGGAACATTATTTTTGCTTGAAAGGACTATTGACAGATGAACTGGTTATTCAGACTTGGGTATTTGGTAGAAATTCCCCAAAAAATAAATGAAGTAAGTGCATCACTTCAAGGAAAATAATTGACAATATTTATTACTGTATTAGTCTGTTTTCATGCTGCTGATAAAGACATAGCCAAGACTGGGTAATTTATACGGGAAAAGGGGTTTAATGGACTTAGAGTTCCATGTGGCCAAGGAGGCCTCACAATCTGGGTGGAAGGCAAGGAGGAGCAAGTCCCATCTTACGTGGATGGCAGCAGACAAAGAGAGAGCTTATGCAGGGAAACTACTCTTTATAAAACCATCAGATCTTGTGAAACTTATTCACTATCATGAGAACAGCACAGGAAAGAGTTGCCCCCATGATTCAGTTACCTCCCACTGGGTCCCTCCCACAACCTGTGGGAATTCAAGATGACATTTGAGTGGGGACACAGACAAATCATATTATTTCACCTCTGGCCCCTTCAAATCTCATGTCCTCACATTTCAAAATCAATCATGCCTTCCCAGCAGTCCCCCAAAGTCGTAACTCATTTCAGCATTAACTCAAAAGTCCACATTCCAAAGTCTCATCCAACACAAGGCCTAAGAACACATAGGCCCTTCTGCCTATGAGCCTTAAAATCAAAAGCAAGTTAGTTACGTCCTAGATTCAATGGGGTACAGGCATTGGGTAAATACAGCCATTCCAAATGGGAGAAATCGGCCAAAATAAAGGGGCTGTGGGCCCCATGCAAGTCCGAAATCCAGCAGGGCAGTCAAATCTGAAAGCTCCAAAATGATCTCCTTTGACTTCATGTCACACCAGTTCATACTAATGGAAGAGGTGGGTTCTCATGGTCTTGGACAGCTTTGCTCCTGTGACTTTGTAGGGTACAGCTTCCCTCCTGGCTGCTTTCATGGGCTGGCATTGAGAGTCTACAGCTTTTCCAAGCACACGGTGCAAGTTGTCAGTGGATCTACCATTCTGGGGTCTGGAGGATGGTGGCCCTTTTCTCACAGCTCCACTAGGCAGTGCCTCAGTAGGGACTCTGTGTGGTGGCTCTGACCCTACATTTCCCTTCCACACTGCCCTAGCTGAGGTTCTTCATGACAGCCTGCCCCTGCAGCAAACTTCTCCCTGACACAGGCATTTCCGCGCATCTTCTGAAATCTAGGTGGAGGTTCTGAAACCCAAGTTCTTGACTTCTGTGCACTGGCAGGCTCAACACTAAAAGAAGCTGCCAAGGCTTGAGGCTTGCACCCTCTGAAGCCATGGCTCAGGCTCTACATTGGCCTCTTTCAGCCACAGCTGGAATGGCTGGGACATAGGGCAGCAAGTTCCTAGGCTGCACACAGAACAGGGACCCTGGGCCCAGCCCACAAACCACTTTTTCCTCCCAGGCCTCTGGACCTGTTATGGGAGTGGCTGCTGCGAACACCCCTGATTCCCTGGAGACATTTTCCCCATAGTCTTGGGGATTAACATTCAGCTCCTGGTTACTTATGCCAATGTCTGCACCTGGCTTGAATTTCTCCTCAGAAAATGGGATTTTCTTTTCTATTGCATTGTCAGGCTGCAAATTTTCTGAACTTTTATGCTCTGCTTCCCTTATAAAACTGAATGCCTTTAACAGCATCCAAGTCACCTCTTGAATGCCTTGCTACTTAGAAGTTTCTTCCACCAGATACCCTAAATCATCTCTCTCAAGTTCAAGGTTCCACACATCTCTAGGGCAGGGGCAAAATGTCTTCAGTCTCTGTGCTAAAACCTAACAAGAGTCACCTTTGCTCTAGTTCCCAACAAGTTCCTCATCTCCATCTGAGACCACCTCAGCCTGGATTTCATTGTCCATATCATTATCAGCATTTTGGTCAAAGCCATTCAACAAGTCTGTAGGGAGTTCCAAACTTTCCCACATTTTCCTGTCTTCTTCTAAGTCCTCCAAACTGTTCCAACCTCTGCCTATTGCCCAGTTCCAAAGTTGCTTCCACATTTTTGGGTATCTTTCCAGCAGCGCCCCACTCTACTGGTACCAATTTACTCTATTAGTCTGTTTTCATGCTGCTGATAAAGACATGCCCAAGACTGGGTAATTTACATAGGAAAACGGGGTTTAATGGACTTACAGTTTCACATGGCTGGGGAGGCCTCACAATCATGGTGGAAGGCAAGGAGCAGCAAGTCACATCTTACATGGATGGCAGCAGGCAAAGAAAGAGAGCTTGCGTGGGGGAACTCCACTTTATAAAACCATCAGATCTCATGAGATATATTCACTGTCACGAGAACAGCACAGGAAAGACTTGCCCCCACGATTCAGTGACCTCCCACCAGGTCCCTCCTACAACATATGGGAATTCAAGATGAGATTTGGGTGGGAACACAGCCAAACCATATCGGTTACCAATGATGAAATTTTGAACTTCCAAGAAAAAAATGAGAGTTTTGGAAAACCTCTATCTGCAACTGTGAACTTCATACCTTCCCAATATTTCAAATATTGAGACAAGATTTTTCTGATGAGATTGATGGTGATATTAATGCATGTAGTTTTAAAAATTTTTACGAAATATGTCAACATTGGGAAGGTCAGCTCATTTTCAAAAAAACCAGTGCATGATGTTACATAATTAGTGTTCAGCATCAGGATTGACCAGTGAGTACTTTTTTGTTTGTTTTCAGACCAGTGGATTTTGGTGTAACAGAGTATTTAGTGTAACAAAGAAAAGTTCATTGATAGGATTTCAAATTCCACGTTACAAATAACCTTTAAGAAACCAGCATCAGTTGAATTTTGGTGTAGTATCAAATAATAATATCCACAATTAGCTGAAAAAGCTACTAACATACTCTTCCCCTTTTCAATTACCTATCTGTGTGAGGACAGATTTTCTCCATAAACTTCAAGCAAAATATTATATTGCAACAGATTGACTGCAGAAGCAGATCTGAGAATCCAGCTATTATCTGTTATGCCATACATTAAAGAGATTTGCAAAATCATTAAGACAGTGCCACTCTTTTCAAGACTTTTGTTTTGTTTTGTTTTGGAAAAGGTAGTTATTTTTCATAAAAGCATGCTATTTTTGTTAATGTCATAGATTTATTTTCTTTTTAAATGAATTAATGAACATCTAAATTTTCCTGTTTTTATTTCTAATATGATAAATATTGATAGATTATAACTCACAGAAAGAAAAGCTTCGAGTCCCTCAATAATTTGTATGATTTTAAAGGGGTCTTGGAAACAGAGGGTTGAACTGCTGACCCAAGGTGTGACTGATTAAGGGGATGGCTGCATGATAGCCATCTTGGCCTCCTGAGAGGACTGCCTCTTAATGTTCATCTTTTCAGCCTGTAATCACAAAAAGGTGATCTAGGTTCTCCCATCTCCTATTAGTAGACCCAGATCCTACCAACCCACACCCTAAAGTCTGTCGTTCCTGGGGTAGAAGCAATAACTGAGCATCTCCTTGATCAGGCCACACCCTCTCTCCCATGTTTTTGGATTTATGTGTAAATAAGATAGTTAGATAGAGTTTTTAGTATTTTTCCAATGAGAAGCTGCTTTCAATTTTCACAGATCTGACATTGATTATGTAGTTTTACAGAAGGTTTTAATGAAGTTGCCAGCTGTGGTCTTTGGAGTCTGACAGGCTCACCTATTACATGGCTTTATGACTTCGGGCAAGTCATTTTTATCTCTCAGAGCAACAGTGTTCTATGTATGAGGAAAGGCTGGGTTCACAGTAAGTTTAATGATAGTGTTGATACTTACTAGGTGTGTTAACAATTTTAATTGTTATTCTCCCTGTTCTCATTGGCGATTTTCTTGGGCTTGGAGGTTTGAGATGGCAATGAGCTTGACTAGTCTATTTGTAAATCACAGCTGAATTGACTGCAGACTCCTGTTAGAGAAAGCTGTTCAGCTCACCTGTTGGATTATGTACATATTTTTATAATAAAGTCCATCTTCCTATACACACACACATACAAAGATTGCACAGCAAAGCCAGTATAAAGTGATTTGGCATATGATCAGTCACAACTTTTAGATTATCAGCTAATTTCTACCTGGCTCTTCAGAAAGCCGATGAACACGTAGATGTCATGCTCGTGAGAATGAATAGCTTTCAGGAAAAGGGTAGGTCCTTTGGGACTATCTCTACTCTTTTGAAGACGTGTGCCATACTTTTAGATGAGAACACATAAATAAGTCTAAATCATACCAGACGTTATTCAAAATTGTCCTTTTATACTCCATCATTCTCTATGTGCTAATTTTAAAATGTAATTTTGATCTTCTGTAGTTTTTCTGGGAAATTCCTTCTCTGTTGAAAACAGAGCATTGAAAGGAGAAGTACATCATTGCTTTCTTGGATTTTATTCCCTATTCCTTAGAGATATCCCTTGACCTGTGATACTGTGGCTCCTGGAAGATTTGGGAATTGTTATTGCATGGGGTTAGGGGGTCTTTATGCACAAACACATATTCTCAAAGGACACAAAAGTATAAATGCCTTTAGGTGGAGTTAGGGAGTAAATGGCATTAAAAAGGAGTCTTAAAACTTGAAAACAGTCTCATGTCACAGTAGTCCATGCAACATGAAGTCACCTCTGGTATATCCAACCCCTACTCTGGACTGCGCCCCAGGGGGCTCCTCACTCTCTGCTTGTTACCTTTTCCATTTATTCACAGCTCTTCAGTCATCCGCCTAGACTCTGTCTTGCTTCAAACTGCCCTTAATGATTGGTTTAGGGTATATTTGCTTCTCCCCCTCTCTCCATTTTTGACATTATCATCTTTCCTTAAAGACCACCTCCTCATACCACTTTTTACTTATGACTAAGTCCTGTGATTTTCAGGTGTAAAATTAGTGAAATTTAGAAACCGGAAAGAGAACATGGGTAAGTGAAAGGGTAGGACACACTGCTTTAGAGACCCTTTACCTAAATTTCTGGGCGTGTGTGAAAATTTGCGAGGTACTTCTTTCTCATGGAGCACATTGTTTATGTTCACATTCATGCACATAAATACCTCAGTAGTAGTGAGGCTTCACTTGCATTCAGTCCCATTCTCACAGTACCTGACGTTCTTCCATTGTCTTCTTCCAGACTATTTGGGCACATGGTTTGCTTCTCATGAATGTACCTAATACTTGTGTTCAGCTTAAAATTAATCAACAGATCTTCTGAAATGCTTGAAGTAAAAGAAAATACTCCTTTGATAAAGCCATACTCCTAGACCGTTGGAAATACAAGTATTGTTTAAAAAAATCATCTCATAGATAAGTGCCATTGTAGTTAAACTACTTGCTTGCTGGGGATAGAACAAAGACATAATCCAAGTGGCTTCACTTGCCATCACTGATATTTTTCCATTTACTCTGCCTGTAAAGGACTCCAGTTTGGTTGATGTGATGGAATTATTTCAGGTTGAGTTGCTAGAAATAATCCTGCTCTGAAAAACGTAGAGATGCACTATAACAATGTCCCTGTCTTTTTAGCAAATTAGCAAATAAAAAAAGAGTACTTTGGATCCAGTAGAGGAAATAGGCAAATAAACAGTACACCTATCAAGACTTCTTTTTTTTTTTTTTTTTTTTTTTCCTTGAGACGGAGTCTCACTCTGTCGCCCAGGCTGGAGTGCAGTGGCGTGATCTTGACTCACTGCAGCCTCTGCCTCCCGGGTTCAAGAAATTCTCCTGCCTCAGCCTCCCAAGTAGCTGGGATTACAGGCCTGCACCACCACACCTGGCTGATCATTTTTAGTAGAGATGGGTTTCACCATGTTGGCCAGGTTGGTCTAGAGCTCCTCACCTTAAGTGATCCATCCACCTCGGCCTCCCGAAGTGCTGGGATTACAGGGGTGAGCCATCGCGCCTGGCCAAGCCTTAACTTTTGTATATTAATTTAATGTTCTTAGTTTTCGTTGATAGTTAAATTTTATGTAGATGGTTGTCATGCCTAAGGTAGGAAGAAATATTTTCTGTGCAGGAGTGAAAATAGCCTAGAGTTCCGTTTTGTGTGTATTTGTGGGTTTTTTTGCATTTTTGTTTCTTTGTTTGTTTTTTGAGACAGAGTCTCACTCTGTTGCCTAGGTTGCAGTGCATTGGTGCAATCACAGCTCATTGCAACCTCCGCCTCCTGGGCTCAAGTCATTCTCATGCCTCAGCCTCAGCTGCGATTACAGGCATGCACCACCATGCCCAGCTAATTTTTGCATTTTTAGTAAACACAGGGTTTCACTATGTTGGCTAGGCTGGTCTCGAATTCCTGATCCACCTGCCTCAGCCTCCCAAAGTGCTGGGATTGCAGGCGTGAGCCACTGTGCCTGGCCCCTTTTTTTCCTTCTGAGACAGGGCTTTGCTCTGTCACCCAGGCAGGAGTGCAGTGGCACAAACATAGCTCACTGCAGCCGTGACCTCCCTGGGCTCAAGTGATTCTCCTGCATCAGCCTCCTAAGTAGCTGGACCCATGGGTCCATGCCACCAACCCTGGCTATTTTTAAAAGATTTTTTGTGGAGATGTGGTCTTACCATGTTGCCCAGACTGGTCTTGAACTCCAGGGCTCAAGTGATCCTCCTACTTTGGCTTCCCAAAGTGCTTGGGGTGGCACCCAACCTAGAATTCTGTTTTTGATCTTTATCATACATATAGCTTAATCAGGTTTTTGTATGGGGGCTTATTCATGGTATCCAGGTCAAATGAGTGTTGGTTCTCTGCACTGTCTTCAGTGGGCTTTGCCATTTTGGAGAGTATTCGAGAGTTATAAGAGACACTTAGATACTCTGAGATCATCCAAAAGTATCTGAGAGTATCTGAAATACATAATAAATGTGTTTATTAGTAAATGAGGAAATATTTATTGAGTACCTCTTATGTTTTAGCTAGTTGCAGTAACTACAGCCAACAACATGAGTTTTTTGAAAATAAATTTTTTGCATGTTGTTAGGTGTTAGTAACAGTAAATTATACAATGTTGCTTTTGTTTTTATTATTAATAGAGAGCATTAGTTATTTTTTCTTTCCAAAAAAAACTGTATTGATAAAAATGTGTTCCTTCTCTATGAAGTAATTTGTTCCCCTTTTATGAAGTAACTCAGTGATCTCTTTATTTATGTATTGTAACCATATGTATACAGCCAGAAGTTATTCTTCTCTACTCTCCCTCCCACAACTAAACAGCTTTGGGCAGCAGCATGCAATCTTTTTGCTATTAAGTTTCTGTGAAGTAAGGCCAAAAAGCTTTAAACATATTTTGACCAAGATGGTTTAGGAGTCTGGTTATGTCTCAGTTTGCTCTGACTGACTTGACCGAATAACATCTTGGATTGTCAACGAAGTTTTGTGTAATGTATGCTTTTTCACACTTGAGCTCATACTACAAGATATTCTTAGGCTGATAAATGTATCTGCCACCCAGTGTAAAATAGAGAACTCTCAATTTAGAAGAAACCTCCCTGCTCAGAAACTGGTCTCCCTGTCTTAGATTTTTACCAGGACATGGTAGATTCCTGTCCTTTTTTTTCTTCGGAGGCTTGGACTTGCTACCTTTTTTACTATTTTTTGAAATTTTCCATTTAAAAAATTAATTTTGTGAAAATTTTAAACAGTTTCCAAATTACCAAAAAGTTGCAAGAACCGTGCAACTGTCTTATGCATCCCGAAGTTTTGGAGAGTAAGTTGCCAACGTGGTGCTTCATTGTCCTCAAATGTGACAAGGACATTCTCCTACATAACCCAGTATGTATAATAAAATCAGAAAATTAACATTGACTTCTTACTACCATCTAATCCTCATAAGAGAGGTCTGTGAAAACTAGTCAACTGGCAAAAAAGATAAAATTTTAGTACTGCATTGTAGACAAAGGATCTTGATAATTCTCAGTTGAGAGAAGGTGTAAGTGTATAATATCAGAAAAATATGAACACTTAATGTAAACTGAATGGCAAGTGAAGAGGCAAGAGAAAATGATCATGATAATGGGGCTGCTGTCCACATGTTTCTCTAGCAATCTCACAATGTGTCTTCCTTCACTTTGATGCTGATCTCTTCTATGATGGATCACTTGACCACTGGATAGCGCTAGCCTTTGACTTTGCAGTTGGCCCTGATACCTCGTCTCAGAGTCAGCTATTTTGGTCTTGTTGGTTTGCTTCTTGATGTAACTTCTGAGAGTTTAGTTATTCAGTACCACTGTAGACATTTCAGTACATCAGAGGGATTCTTTCATGTATGTGGGTTGCAGCTGCCCACTGCACTATACAGATGGTCTCACCTGAGTGAGTGTCCAGCCGTATTGCTCTGTTGCTGAAGAGTGAGAGGATTTGCTGTCTGTGATCAAATAGGCTACTTTTTCCTTTAATTTTATTCCTGAGCAAATAGTCCTAAAGAGAGTTCTTCATATAATTTTTCTCTGATTTATATTATAAAGTGCCATCATCAAAGTGGCATTATGTTGTGAAATAGATATACTAAAGAACAGTTCTTCATAGAAGAAGTAAAAAGGCTTATCAATAAGGCTAGTTCTTTGAAAGAACTATTATAGGAAAAGAAAACTTTTTCTGGTAAGTTTTTATTGTACATGTTTATGTAAATGTGGATTAGGTTTAAAGTTTTTTGCACATTTAAAGAAATTCAAGAAAAATTTCACATATCCTATCACCTTATCAAAATGACTTAAGTTCTTTATTGTTCATATGTACATTTGTATAACTATTACAATAAGCACTTATTTATATTACAAGTTATACATATAGATTCTGATTGTGATATATGTTCTTTAAGGCTCTTGCAGATCAATTTGAAGATAAAACTACATCTGTATTGGAACGCCTAAAGATTTTCTATTGCTGTCAAGTACCACCTCACTGGGCCATTCAGGTAGTTTTGTTGTTTGTCATTGGGTATGGAAAATACTTGGCATTAGAAAGGTAAATGCATTATAAATTGATTTCAATTTATGTTTGAATTTTCAAATATTTTGCTGATATAATAAATGTATCTACCTGGGAATTGCTAACTACTTCGAATTGCTATTTTGATTAAAGTGATATTAGACTCATAAAACATTTTTAAAAGAATTTAAAACTATATGAAATAGAATCCTAGAAATTAAATTGTAGGAGAATCATAAGTGCTTGCGTTTTCAAAGTAACTTTTTTTTTTTAAGGGATGAGGCCTTGCTTCATTGTCCAGGTTGGAGTGCAGTGGCAATTCACAGGCGTGATCATTGTGCATTACAGCCTTGAACCCCTGGGCTGAAGCAATCACTCCTGCCTCAGCCTCCTGAGCAGCTGAGACTACAGATGTGCACTACCATACCTGGCTTTCAAATAATTTCTTATACTAAAATTATTTTAAGGACTTTCTACCAAAGAAGGAACCTTTTAACCAAGTTGCTTACAAAAAGCAAAAGAAAGCATTTATTTGGTATACTTTATGTTGTGAGATACACATGACTACTCTCTTCTTCCTGAGGGTATGAGAATACCTACTGTAGCTCCTAATCCACATGCTGAGGTGGGGATTCTGGCCCCTTGTGTACATGGTTCTCCTGTATTACAGGTGTAACTCCCTATGTTGTAAAATTTTAGCACCGAAAATAACTTAGACACCTGGTCCAGTTTCTTAATGTTACAGAGAAGAAATTGAGGCTCAGTGCAATTAGCTTTCCAGTGTTGATCACACAAGTGTACGTGAACTAGGTTTCTAGTTTCCTCACTGTTAGTCTACTTTACCTCTATTCCTTAGCTTTTCATTGGGTTGTAATTATATCAGCTAATAACAACCAACTTTTACTGCATACTTAGTATGATGCATACATTTTATTCTGCATTCCACACATATTCTCTTATTTTATTGCAACGATTTTTAAAAATAGCTGTTTTACACGTGAAGAAGCTAAGTCACAGAGAGCTTAAGTGGAATCAGATGGAGCCAGCCAGGGGATTACAGATGATTTATCTACTATTGTCATTTTAATCAGTTTTCTGTCCTCTCTATCATGGATCATACACATAGGTAGTGAGTTAGAAACATAAATGCCAACCCACCATCCAATTGTTCAAAATCCCCATTATAAGACTTCTTAGAGTAGGTTATATTCTAAAAAACAGGGTGAACTCGGAGGTTTATTATGCGTTGGAGTTCAGTTTACATATTGAAGGAACCTCAATAAAACATAGACAAGTAAAAAAGCTTTATGATATCTCAAAAGGAATAGCTTCTTCATCAAGAATGTGTTAACAGCTGGAATTTTTTAGTGTGTTTTTGACTCTGATCTGTGAAATTTGTTAGGTGCTTTTTATTATGTGGTTTGGTGGATAAACATTTCAGAATGAGCTGTTATGACAAAATGTGTCTATTGTGGGTGTTGCTTTTTATCTTTTTCTGAACAGAAACATTAGGAAACTTAAATACTGTTCAAACTGAATTTAGGCCAAATGCTTATCTGCTTAGCAAGCTGTGGATTTCAGGATCTTCAGGCAGTTAGATAAGGATCCTTTTTCATTAGGAAGTTAATTACTTTTTCTGGTATCATGGGGACTAACCATATCTTTGTATATTATTTTAAAGATTGAGAAATGACAGAACAGTTTATTATAAAAAGAGAATTAGTCTCTACTTTGCTACTAGCTAGCCATGTCATCTTGGATGTCATCAACTTTGTTGATCTGTTAAATGAAGATGTACTGCTCACTGCATAAGCACTAAGATTTATTCCAGCTCTCACATGCTATGGGCAGTTTTTGAAAATGTCCAATTATATTCTCTAAAATAGCCAAATTCTCCTGTATTTCATGGGTTACTGATGTATTGGACCATTCTCATTATTTACTTTGATAATCTGTAGCTTGTAATTTTTAGGAATATTTCATTTACTTTCTGATATTGTCAGTCCCGGATTTTCTGGGCTTAACTCTTAAATATGTATTGAATTTTCGGAGTAGTAAAAGTATACTTACGAGAGAGCAACACAGCTCTCTCTAATATGAAACTACACCTTATTCTAACCTTACCTACTTTTTTAAACCTTTAAATTTTTTTTTCCCATTTGTGCAGGTGTTAACACTTACAAACCATAATATATTTATTTTTAAATATGTTTAACCTTCACTGACCTTAACTCAGTTTGCTCTCTTTTTAATCTGCCAGGGACTGGGAAATTAGGAAGCTAAGTTTGTTAGAATGTGCTTGAAATAAATCTAAGTAGCTTTGAGTGAGAGAGAGCTAGATATGATGCCCTTCTGAATAAAATTCAGCAGGGCTAATGCATAGATTTTATGTCATCTCTATTGACTGCTCAGAGTTTTAAAAATTAATTTATTGGATCTCAGCCTCATAAATTGAGATTGTTGTATACAGACTGTCTAGGTAAAAAAGAAATACTGATTTTTGCTTTTTAAGTTCTTAGAAAAAAATTGGATATATTTAGTATTTTCAACAGTTTCCACATTGTTCTTTAATTCCTTATACCCTATAAAGAGGCTTGTTTTCTAAAGTAAAGGTATGTATTGAATTATTACAAACTTCTAAGTAGTAGAGATTCTAGAAATTATACATTTATTACAATAAGCAGACCCCTAAAAAGGCAGATTAGGTATACTTGGAAGTGAAACAGGAATCTCTCTTTACACCAAGAAGTATTAATTATTTCAACTTGATTTTTCTAGCGCCAACTTGCAAGTTTGCTCTTTGAGTTGGGATGTACCAGTTCAGCCCTTCAGATATTTGAAAAGCTAGAAATGTGGGAAGATGTTGTCATTTGTTATGAAAGAGCCGGGCAGCATGGAAAGGTATGTAATAGTCAAATCTGATGTACTGGTGAGAGCCTTCCCTCTGGGAGCATCTTCTCACTTGTTTTGTTTTTCAAGCCCACTTTTGCCAATGTTCACTTATATTGCTTTTTTTCACTTTTTTCCAGAAAACTTTTAAATGTTTTCTCTGATTTCCATTGGGACAGATTATTTTATGTGTATGCGTGGTGGTATGTGTATATAGAAGAGAAAAGTGGACTGAGATTGGGATTTGACATGTAAGAGACTAACAAGAGCTTTGAAGACGTGGCATTTTCGTTTCTTTCCTTTACTCACCTTCTTCCATAGGATGACTTCAAAGTGAAATATTTGGAATTATTTTAATGATCACTGGGTTGCCTGATGATCAGATGCCATGGGTCTCAAGGGAGGTTACCTAGGAGAGACAGTGAGAGCAGTTGGCTTGGTCTGTAAAAGAAAATCCAAAGGGGTGATGACCCCTCTGGAGGCAGAAGAGTTGTCAAGTGTGTAATGCACATTTAATTCCACCCTGAAATTGGGTCAGGAGGGAAAATGTTGCAATATTTGCATCTGTTATTAATCTGTTGTTTTTTCCCCTCATACATAAACAGAATTTTAAGAAGCATAAGGGGCTCTGCATTGTAGGTCACTTTAAAAACTGACACATTGAAATCATATGTTAAATTTTGGATTAAAAATTCAAAAAACTTAAGTTGACTACACAGGCAAGCAGAGTAAAGCCCACAAATTAGATCATTTATACCTACAGTCAACCTTTTGCCATCACCCTAAAAAAGAGCAGTAGTGGTTCAAGCATGTGTTTTTCTTAAATACCTTCCTAAGTATGTCTATTTTAGATTAATAGTGAAAGTTGCATTTCTTTCACTAATCGATTAATGGCAGTGAAGGTCTTTGAACTGTACTGACTTAAGGAGAAACCAGAATAAGAACAAAGTTTTACTGTGGAAGATTATTGACTGGGCATGGTGGTTCACACTTGTAATCCTAACACCTCGAGAAGCTGAAGTGGGAAGATCGCTTGAGCCCAAGAGTTCAAGACCAGCCTGGGCAACCAAGTGAGACCCCATCTCTACAAAAAAAAAAAAAAAAATTTAAAAAATTAAAAATTAGCTGGGTGTGATGGTGCATGCCTGTAATCCTAGCTACTTGGGAGACTGAGGGAGGATGATCACTTGAGCCTGGGAGGTTAAGGCTACAGTGAGTTGTGATCACGCCACTGCACTGCAGCCTAGATGACAGAGCGAGACCCTATCTCAAAAAAAGATTGATAGAGTTATAATATTTTTATCCTGGAAAAGAACCCCATAAACATCCATTCTATCTCCCTCCTTCTGTAAATAAGGAAAGGTTTCCCTTATGATTTGCTTCAGATCACAAGCTGGTTATTGACTACTTGCAAGGTAGTATGGCATGGTGGCTAAAAGCATAGCCTCTGGTCTCTGGCTGCCGGTAGTCAAATGCCAGCCTTGCTTCATGCTAGCTTTGTGATGTTGGGCAAGTTGCTTTCATCTTCCTTGTCTTAGTTTCCTCATCTGGAAGCACTTAATCTATTTGCTTTATAGGTTTTTGTGAGATAATGTATGTAAAGTACATACAATGGTGCTTACCTCATAATGTGACATGAGTGCTTGCTGCCATTACTTGCTATGATTCTATGAGATGTTTTTTCTTCATATTTTAATGTCTCTGAAATTGGAATGTATTTAACAATTGATAGCATCTTCCTTTTGCTCTAAGTCAGGTGACTGTCCTGTCAGGTTGTCCATACCCATGCATGTGAAAGCTAATTATAGCTACATTTAGGCCACCATTTCAGTTGAGTTGTGGACACGGTGTCAGCACTACATATGTTGTGTTTAATTGCCATTTAAAATATCTTCAAAAGGATTTCATTATGATTTGCACTGAAACAAAAAGTTATTGAATACAGAGAAAAAGAGAACCAAAGTAGAGAAATGAAAATTTGGTGTTACTGAAATAAATATTTGCCACTGGAAATATCATCTCAATTCCATTTACTTTTCTTTAAAAGCAGCAACCAAGTGCTTTATGGGAGCCAAGAAAGAAGAATACCCAAAAATAGATGAAGCTTTGTTTTGTACTGAGATGTATAAAGAAAGGTTATCATTTAAAATGTCAAGCAACGTATTGAAGGCAGGAAGAATTGCCAAATTTTTCTGAATAGATTGAAAAAAATCAAAGCAAACAAGAGGCATTAGGTTATGAATTAAAAGCATTTTTTCTTTCATTAACAGAGTTTGTCTTACAACTGATAGCATCTCAAATTTAATGATGTAGTAATGTATTTCTTCAGTGACTTAAATATCTTTTTAGTGCCCATTGTCTGACACTAATGTTTGTTTAACAAAGGAATGAGTGGATGAATGAATATCTTGATTTCCAGTCTGATGTAGTTCCCACTGCATCATTCTTTACTGTGCTAGTCTTTTTACATTGGCCAAGAAATAAGTAATAACTTTATATAAAAATATGGTAGTTTCTGAAATAGTAATATTTGAAATAAGCAAGTTGGTAAATCACAAATACTCAAAACATATTTTAGAATATTAATTTAATTATTTTTAGAAAGTATGGAAAGATGAGACTTTCCTTAATTGCAGGAGAAAAAACATAATGAATCCATCCCCTTCAGAGAAGGGATTTGACTATGTCTCCCTAAGCAGTTGTGATGATTATTATTTTTTTAAATGTGTACATGACCTTGTAAGAATTGTCTGTAATAGGCTGGGTGCCGTGGCTCACGCCTGTAATCCCAGCACTTTGGGAAGCCAAGGCAGGCGAATCACGAGGTCAGGAGATCATGACCATCCTGGCCAACATGGGGAAACCCCGTCTCTACTAAAAATACAAAAAATTAGCTGCATGTGGTGGCAGATGCCTGTAGTCCTAGCTACTCAGGAGGCTGAGGCAGGAGAATGGCGTGAATCTGGGAGGCGGAGCTTGCAGTGAGCCGAGATCGTGCCACTGCACTCCAGCCTGGGTGACAGAGCGAGACTCCGTCTCAAAAAAAAAAAAAAAAAAATTGTCTGTAATAATGACAAATGCTTCTATTTCTAAATCCTCTAGAAAATGTGCATATTTACAATTTTAGACATGTATAGTCATTTACTTTGTCTTAAGTTTTTTGTGAGTTTTAGCCAAACACCCCCCCCAAAATCTTGATCTTAAAAGTTGATTTTAGTATTTTATTTAACCCATAAAAGACCTCCTTTACCTGTTTTTTTAATGCTATATTTGCAGATTTTTTTAACCACAGACCCTAAAAAGTTTTGCTATAATTTAGAAGCAAATGTTTTATTTCTAAAACAGCTCATATTCTTTTGGTCATGTGCCAGTAGTTGTCACCACATTTTGATTTAACTAGAAGTCTGTGAAATTGTAATCCTTGCATTTAATGCTCAATTGGCATAATTTATTTTTAAAAGGTGAATTTGGAGAAATGTTTAATTCTAATTATTTTGTTCCGGTGCTCATGTTTACACCCTGCTGTTGTAGGGTATTAGAAATTCTGGCTTAGAAACTACCTGCATACATTCTTGTTATTTAATGACCATAGGCAAAATAGCTAAGATTAATTTTGCTCGACGTTGGTATCAGAACTGGTTTTCGCCTGTTAGTATTTAGTATTTAAAGGTTATCTGACCCACTTATAGCAATTTCCCCTAGCTGATGGATGTATTCTTACTTCGTTGAGCAAATTTGATTCTAAATGAGAGACAAAGACTGAGGGTGAGTGGTTAGGGATAGATAAGGGTTGGGACGTCTCTTGTTTTCTCTTGTTTCTAGGAAGCAAGGCTTCCCTGAGATTACATGGTCATATCTTTTATTATGCTGCATTTGCAGATCATTGTAATCATGGACTCCAAGTTTTCCTTTAAATTGCAAGTTACCGTTGTATTTCTGAAACAGCTGAGACTTTTTTAGCAGTTGGTTTGAATTTCCTGTTTTGGGGGCTTTTGTTTTTTTCTTTTCTATCCTAGAGATTCTTTATACAGTTTAAAAGATTTTCCCAGAAGTTCTTTCCCCACACTATAACCAGAATAGTCTTCCTAAAGACAAATTTGCTGTGTCATTCTCACCCCAAGTAACTTCTCTCCGTTTCCAGGGTTAAGTCTGAGCTGTTTCGAATGAGTGGCTTACAGACAACTAACTAACTTACTTTCTTTCTTTCTTTCTTTCTTTCTTTCTTTCTTTCTTTCTTTCTTTCTTTCTTTCTTTCTTTCTTTCTTTCTTTCTTTCTTTCTTCCTTCCTTCCTTCCTTCCTTCCTTCCTTCCTTCCTTCCTTCCTTCCTTCTCTTCCTTCTCTTCCTTCTCTTCCTTCTCTTCCTCTCTTTCCTTCTTTCCTTCTTTCCTTCTTTCCTTCTTTCCTTCTTCTTTCTTTCTTTCTTTCTTTCTTTCTTTCTTTCTTTCTTTCTTTCTTTCTTTCTTTCTTTCTTTTCTTTCTTTCTCTCTCTCTCTCTTTCTCTCTCTCTCTCTCTTCTTTCTTTCTTTCTTTCTTTCTTTCTTTCTTTCTAGAGATGGAGTTTCGCTCTTGTCGCCTAGGCTGGAGTGCAGTGGCACGGTCTTAGCTCACTGCAACCTCCACCTCCTGGGTTCAAGCGATTCTCTTGCCTCAGCCTCCCAAGTAGCTGGGATTACAGGTGTGTGG
Source organism: Chlorocebus sabaeus (assembly GCF_047675955.1). Lineage (NCBI taxonomy): Eukaryota > Metazoa > Chordata > Mammalia > Primates > Cercopithecidae > Chlorocebus > Chlorocebus sabaeus. The sequence goes on from NC_132917.1 coordinate 32,458,402, forward strand.
CCCACGCCTGGCTGATTTTTGTATTTTTAGTAGAGATGAGGGTTCATCGTGTTGGCCAGACTCGCCTCGAACTCCTGACCTCAGGTGATCTGCCCGCCTTGGCCTCCCAAAGTGCTGGGATTACAGGCTTGAGCCATTGCGCCCAGCCTCACTTTATGATCTGGCTCCTGTTTCCATTGCCAACTGCATTTTCTCCTTCCCCTTTTACCCTGCTTCATACCTACTCTGTCATCCAGGTTGCACCTGAAGTTCCAGCAGAACTTTAATAACTTGAATGAAACTACTTGTAAGTTCTTGATTTTGCAGCACCATCTCACCTCAGACCTTTGTAATTGTTGTTGTCTGTCTAGAACGTTTGTCTTCCTTCTCCAACTGCTACTTATTCTTTAGGAGATTGCTGTCTACAGAGAGCCTTCCCAGATACTTTCCTCCCACATTTCGTGGTGCTGTCCACCTGTGTACTCCTATAGCACCCAACTACTGGGGGTACCCCATTTGTTGGCTCATCTGATCTACTAAATGTAAGCTGCTTAAGAACCAGACCTGTGTCTATTAAAATAAACAGCTGTTGGCCAGGCGTGGTGGCTCACGCCTGTAATCCCAGCACATTGGTAGGCTGAGGCGGGCAGATCACGAGGTCAGGAGATGGGGGCCATCCTGGCTAACATGGTAAAACTCTGTCTCTACTAAAAATACAAAAAAAAAAAAAAGTTAGCCGGGCATGGTGGCACGTGCCTGTAGTCCCAGCTATTCGGGAGGCTGAGGCAGGAGAATCACTTGAACCTGGGAGGTGGAGGTTGCAGTGAGCCAAGATCGCGCCACTGCACTGCAGTCTGTGTGACAGAGCGACAATCCATTAAAAAAAAAAAAAAAAAAAACAAAAACAAAAACGAAAAACAAAAAACAGCTGTTGCCCCAGAACCTAGCAAAGTTCTGGCATGTAGCAAGAAGTCAATCATATTTGCTGGATGAGTAACTAGTAAGTTATCACTGAATAGTTATCTCATTGAAGCAATTTCTATGTAGGACACTCCTTATGAATATCTGCATGTGGCAGAAGGTACCCCTCCAACCACTGCTTTACTCTTCTCTCTCCAAAAACAAATTATGAGATTCCTCTGCTCCCATTTGAACCTTCTAACTTTAGGAGTAGAAATAGGAGCAAACCTTCAAGAATTTTGATTCTTGCTCAGTAAATGCTAAGGACACTGTCAGCATATTATTATGTAATGCTATATTTTGAGTGCCTTATATGTACTGCATTCTTTATATAATTATTTTATAATTGTCATATGCTATTCATAACAACCCACAAAATATGGATTGTTTTTGTCGCTTTACTGATTAGCATTACTAAGTGGCAGTTTTGGAATATGAGCTCAGACCTTTCTTTCCTTTGAAGCTGGTACCCCTTTCCCCACACCTGCCTCCTGTCATGGTTATTGTTAATCCCTTAAAAATTGGATATTAGCTTTGTAAGTTAAAACCTGTTGTGCTCACTTGATTGAGAAAAATAGGCAAAATAATTGAAAATATAAATTAGTAATGCAAATAAGAGATGATCAACTAATTGAATAATAAGGCCTGTTTTTAATTACTCTGTTTCATATTGGACCTTGAGTATTTATGTTGGCAAGTAACTTTTAAAAAATCAAGCCAGAGCATGGTGTTGTCACACATATAACTGTGAAAAACAATTAGTGAACATTTGGCTCCATGAGAGAGTAAGTGGGAGTAGGCACTACCACACAGAAGTCTAGCTGGGAGTGTCTGATGGGTGGGGCAAAGCGTTTTGCACTTGTCAGCTCTCAGTTGCTGCTCATAGAATAAGAATTTAGACTAGGAGTAAATTGCCATTCTGCTAAAAGGGTTGTTCTTGGTGAGAGTGAAACGTGCTTTGGAGTTCTGTCAGCTGTGCCCCTGTCATCTTTATGTACTATATTGAGGACGCAGAGTACCTTTCAGTGGTCAGTCTCCCTGTTGAGAATCAGCCTTTTCAATAGAATCAGAATCCATTTTTGCTCTCTGCTTCAAGGTAGAAGGCTAGAATTAGACTATGGCCAATGTTTTGTGAGTTCCTTGTGTGCTTTTTTTTTTTTTTTTTAATCCTAAAGCTGTTGTCAAGAGGCCAAATCTGGCTAATTGGGGAACCTTAAGTTCTTAGCCTGCCTTTTCTCCATTCTTGGAGCAAACTTGTGTTTATTAAGCCTAATTTTCCTCTTCATGTAGTCCTCAAAGATGCTATTTATAGTTGGTATCATCTCTGGGTCTAGAGCTTATTTTTTTCCCCTTCATTTTTTACGTGGAGGGCTTCCTATAGTTGTTGATCTGCCAATTTCCCTTCCTGATATACTGACCAGATGCAAGATCAGATAAGAACCACTCTTATCACACATTAGAATTTTAATTCTTTCCATTAATTCACAAAATTTCCGCTAATTCACAAAGTTAAGGCACAGATCACAGCCAAAAAGGGTAGTTTGTTTTGATCATTCCTTCTCACTCAAGTATGAATAATTTTCCTGAAATATTTTGTCTGCCTTTTCACTGGAAGCTTAGCTTCATTTTTCACCCATATTCTTTACCCCAAACCCAAGGCTTCACCCCTGACAGAATGCTTCCTGGAATCCTAGTAGTGCTTAGGGTAGGATCTTCCCTCCCGCAAATCTCAAATTTCCCACGTAGCAACTTGTAGAAAAACCATATCATCAGAAATATAAATGAGCCCCAATATGGCAGGTTTTCAATATATTAGTTCCTTTGCTTGCACATATCTGAAATTCTCAGTTCTCAGCACTGGACTGTTTGATCAGAAAATACACTACCAGGATGGGGAACCCGTCAAATACCCAGAATCCCCTTTCAGGCCATCAGTTTTGCTCCTCTGTGTTTATAGTCCTAAGAAGCATTGCTTCCTAGTTATCACTATTTGGTTAGAAGGGCATGTGAAATTCAGATTCTGCTATATGACGTCTCTATTTACTAGGATAAATTTTTGTTAGATCTGTCCTAATTTAGTCATATGGTGATACTCAGTATTGATTTCAGCTAGAGCATGTCACCTAAAGGAGTTCTCCCGTTGTTCCCAAATGGGAAGGATCTTTTATGTTTCTGTTTAGAATCTGAAGGACCTTAGAAAATACCATTAGCCCTTTGTGACTTTAGTATTATTTCCAGTTGAGTTCATCCAGCGTTTATAGACTACCTACTGTTTGCTGGATAAGGATATTCCAAAGATGACTAATAGACAAAGCTTACTCCCAACACAGTTGTAGTCTGATATGATAGATACACATGAGCGAATATTTTAGTATGACAGTGCTAAGATAAAAGTACGTACAGATTCCAAATTCTATGTGGCTCTCATATTTCTAGCTACATATTTCTTTCTCTGCTGTCCTGTTCTAAAGCAATGATCCCCCTTGGTTTGTATCTTGCATAGATTCCTTTCTGAGATTTCTAGGACTCCTGTGATTTTCCACACTTTTAATAAAAAATCCAATGTTTGGTTGAAATTAGCCTTATGTGGAAAAATTTAGTTTTGATCTTCTACTATCAGTAATTTTTTTCTCTTTGACCTCACTTTCTTGCTTCTTCTTGGCCAAGTTCTGTAATCATCTATTTAATAGTCGATAATAGCAATTTTTCTGTTTTTGGAGAAACTACACAGTTGACCAATGTGATTATTTATGGAAAATATTAATGTTCCTTGAAGCTCTTTCAAGTCCCCTTTTCCTAGAGGTAGGGCAACTTCAAATGTCTTGCTTTCCAGTCTGGTTTTCTAATGGAAGGAGTTGAGGAAGAAGATAAACAGTTTAGGGGTTACTGCTTCTTTCAACCTCTCTGAGGTAGGTAAGCCAAAAATGAAGAACAAACCCTCAAAATGTTAGTTTAACTTGTTCATGTTCATTCATTTAGTAAGTAGATTTGACATTTGAACTATCTGATTAAAAGCACGTACATCCATGGCCGGTCGCGGTGGCTCCCGCCTGTAATCCCAACACTTTGGGAGGCCTAGGAAGGCGGATCACAATGTCAGGAGTTTGAGACCCTCCCACTAACATGGTGAAACCCCATCTCTACTAAAAATACAAAAATTAGCTGGGCATGGTGGTGGGCACCTGTAATCCCAGCTACTCAGGAGGCTGAGGCAGGAGAATCGTTTGAGCCTGGGAGGTGGAGTTTGCAGTGGGCCAAGATCATGCCAGCCTGGGTGACAGGGTGAGACTTCGTCTCGGAAAAAAAAAAAAAAAAGCACATATATCCTCACAGATCTTCTTGTAGTTGGAAGTCTATAAACTCGATTATGCAACACAGTTTTTTAAGCAATATGTTAAAACTCTTTTGATTGTAAAATAATTAACACATACTAGCTTAGGCAAAAAAGGAAATTTTATTGGTTCTTGCAACTGAAAATTCTAGTAGACTTCGTATGAGAGCTCCTGCAGGGGCTCAGATGATATCATCAGGACTTTGTAGCTCTCTCCCTGAGGCAGACGTCATGGCCACAGGAAGCCCAAGTTTAGTAATCTCAGTGGAAAAATATAGTCAATTCCACATCTCTAAAGAAAGATTCAGTGGAAGACTGAAGGGCTTGAGTCATGTGCCTTCTGCCCTCTCATCTGATAGGAACTACCTGGACCACACATGGAGTGGGTTTTCCTCAGGGAAGAAGAGTTCAATTTTCAGAAGATCAGGGAAGGGATGCTAAACAGGAAAAAAGCAACTGTGATGTCCACTGTTGGGTGGGAGTTTAATGACCTAAATCTGAAGTTGCAAACTGGCAGCTTATGGGTGAATATAGGCCAGAGAGGCAGTTTGTTTGCCTTACACAGTGTTTTGAAATAAATAAATAAATACATAAATAAATATTTTAAGGATATTTCACCTAAAAAATTATAAATTTCTTGGCCTCTCTTAAAGAATTGAAAGATGTGGAAACACTGAGCGGCCAGAGTCCCACACCGGTGTTCTAACTGGCTGGAGCTAAGCAGTGAGGGACTCTTTCCTTTGGATGCTCATCTACCAGCCCACTACATTCATCTCAAAAACTGGCACGCATCTCTGGGCAATTTAGGGTATGACCCTTACTCTAAATAGTGCAGGTTTCCCTGGTCAAGTAAACAGTGTGTTATTCTGGTTATAATCACAGGTTCTGCTTAAGTCTTGGCCAACTTAGCTTTATGCTGAGATTCACTACTTACGCATAGTCATTGCCAAAAAAAGTATTAAAATTAATAATTAGTTGTGTGGGATCACAACAGATTGTTGAAACAGCTTAGATTTATATGTATGTCAGGGGGTAATGGTCTTTGGAGTTTGCATCTGACAAGATTCTTCCAAGCGCTGCAGGTTCATTGCAATCAGTTGCCCATTTAAATATGTTTTTGTTTGTTTGGGGAATGTGTTTTTATTATTTTTAATAGACATTTAGATGGAAAGTTTCTTGCATCGTGTAATAATGCACATCTGGCCGGGCGCAGTGGCTCACACCTGTAATCCCAGCACTTTGAGAGGCCGAGGCGGGTGGATCACCTGAGGTCAGGAGTTTGAAACCAGCCTGGCCAACATGGTGAAACCCTGACTTTACTAAAAATACAAAAAATTCGCTGGGCGTGGCAGCACATGCCTGTAATCCCAGCTACTTGGGAGGCTGAGGCAGGATAATTGTTTGAACCTGGGGGGCAGAGGTTGCAGTGAGCTGAGATTGCGCCATTGCACTCCAGTCTTGGCAACAAGAGTGAAACTCCATCTCAAAAAAAAAAAAGCACATCTGTATATTCCCGTGGGGAAGTAGTAACCCATAGCCAGAAATTCTAAAGCTTTGCATTCTGTGAAGATTTCTGGCCATTCACATTTTGATATTGCAGAAGTGATGTTATGTAGGCCCTAGTACTTTATTTATGTTCAGTGGGCACATCTTTTGTAGCTCATTATTTGGTAATAAATTATGTAAATTGAGTGGATAAGTGGAGGAAGACAGAGAAAACAGAACATTTTGGAAAGAGTGAAGAAGAATGAGGAATGCAATATGACTAGCTGAAGAAAGGAAATACTGCAAGCATTGCCCTTGGGAAAGATAATTTTGTTGGCAGAAAGAAGAGGTATAAGATCTCAAGGAGAAAGAATTAACTTATCTAACACAAAAATGTGGGATAGAATTTGAGGAAAGAAGAAGTCAGTTCAGACCAAGCAGGGTGACTGCTCTGGTGTTTCTCACCTTCTCTGGAAAACTACACACTCTGGCCCTTCAGACCCATCTTGCAGTGAATAGAATATCCAGAACTGATACTGTTGGGTAGCAACAAGTTACACACCATCCACTATGTTCCTCATTCTTAAAAGAGTTGTGGTAGGTGGGAATTGGTGGAGGAAATATATAAAATCCTGAGTACCCTAGCATTTCCAAATGTGAAGATTTTCCTGCTTATGATTTCATTTTTCATTTGTATACAGATGCTTCTTGACTTACAATGGGGTTACCTCCCAACAAACCCATCGTAAGTTGAAAATAATTATAAATATAAAATGCATTTAATACACCTAACTTACTGAACGTCATAATTTAGCCTAGTCTACCTTAAATGTGCTCAAAACACATTAGCTTAAAGTTGGGCAAAATAATGTAACACAAAACCTGTTTTGTAATAAAGTGTCCTGTATCTTATGCAGTTTAAAGTGAAAAGCAGAATGATTTTTTGAGTACTTGATGTACAGTTCCTACCAGATGTGTATTGCTTTTTTACCTTTGTAAATTAAAAAAATTGTGTGTCAGACCATTGTAAGTTGGGAACTGTTTATATTTATTTTGTCTTCTTTGCAATGGTTGCAGAATACTAGGTATTAGACTCTGGTAAATCTTCACAATCTATAATGTGGTATAGTTTGAAGTGGAATAAATATTTGTAGAGTGGTGTTTTTAAACAAGCAGATTCTTTGAGAGTGTGACTTGATGTCTGAGCCTTGGATCCTATTTTCAGTGTAGGATACCTGGGGAGTATAGTATTTCCCTGTAATCCTTTTTATTTCTGTTAGATTGATAGTAATGTCTCCTATTTTCTTTCTAATTTTAGTAGTTTGATTTTAAAGATTTAACTTTTGGTTTTTTTATTTTCTCTATTATTTTTTGATTTTCTGTTTTTTAAATTTATACCCTAATTGTTATTTCCTTTCTTCTGCTTGCTTTGGGTTTAGTTTGCTGTTCTTTTTCTAGTGACTTTTGGTGGAAGGTTAGATTATTGATTTGAAAACTTTTTTTTCAATATAGGCATTTACAGGTATAAATTTCCATTGAATCAGGCTTTTGCTACATCCCATAAGTTTCAGCGTATTTTGGTTTTGTTTTTATTAATCTCAAAGTGTTTTTAATTTTGTTGTAATTTCATTTCATTGATTATTTAAGAGTATATTGTTTAATTTCCACAAAATACCTTTTGTTACTGATTTTGAATTTTGTCCCAATTGTGTTTGGAGAACATACTTTGTATGACTTCAGTCTTTTGTCTCAACATTTGTTGAGACTTGTTTTGTGGCCTGTCATATAGTGTATCCTGGAGAATATTTATATGCACTTGACAAGAATGTGTATTCTGCTGTTGGCTAGAGTGTTCTTTAAATGTCTGTTAGGTCTAGTTGGTTTATAGCATTATTCAAGTCTTCTTCTTATATCTTTTGTGTAGTTATTCTGTCCATTTTTAAAAGTTAGGTATTGACATCTCCAAATACTATTGTTCGATTATTTATTTTTCTTTTTAGTTCTTTCAGTTTTTGCTTCATGCAATTTGGAGTTCTTTTAGCTGCACATGTATTTGTGATTGTTATATCTTTCTTGATGGAATGAACATTTTATCATAAAAATATGCCTTTGTTCTAACAATTCTTTTTTTTTTTTCTTTTGAGGTGGAGTCTTGCCCTGTCACCCAGGCTGGAGTGCAGTGGTGTGATCTCGGCTCACTGCAGCCTCTGCCTCCCGGGTTTCAGCGATTCTGCTGCTCAGCTTCATGAGTAGCTGGGATTACAGGCACACGCCACCATGCCCGGCTAATTTTTGTATTTTTAGTGGAGACGGGGTTTCACCATGTTGGCCAGACTGGTCGCGAACTCCTGACCTCAGGAGATCCGCCTGCTTCAGCCTCCCAAAGTGCTGGGATTACAGGCATGAGCCACTGTGCCCGGCCTGAGTTATATTCTTAATGCCTGTACTGGGGATTACTTAAAATAGTTGATTTTAAGTGTTTGTTTAGTAAGTCTAATATCTGGGCATCCTCAGGGATAGTTTCTGTTGATTGCCTTTTCCCGGTATAAACATACTATCTTGTTTCTTTGCATTTGTTTGCCCCAACTGTTATTTACCACTTCAGGCAGCTGCAAAATTAATCAGTCATTTCTAGTTGTTTTTTGAAAGGCTTTTCACTGGACAAGCTTAGAATTAGGTCAAATAAAGACAGTCTTGCAAGTGAGCTTTTCCAGGGAACCACTAGACTGGGCATATGATGACAGTTTTCCGGGAATGCAGTTTTAAAAGTGTTTCAAATCCATTCTGCCCCCTCCAGTGGCTGCCAGGCCACTAGTTATCACGATGATTGCAGGCTCTTGGTTTTCAAGGCTACTACAGAACTGGAGAAGAGGGGATTGGAATGGTACAAGTTGAAATGCCATGAAGCTTGCTCTTCTTACCAAGATTTAGCCGTTTCTCTTGAATAAATGCTTCCTGTATAATTGCAGGTCTTTGGTTAATTTTCAGAGTTCTGAAAACGTTGGTTCTGACACTTTGGGCCAGTTTTCTGGTTATTTTATAGTGGAAGGAATTTTCAGATGTTCTTATACTGTTATGTCTGCCTGTGGAATAGTGTTGAACCTAGAATCAAGTTCCTGCTTTTTAACTTAGTGTTCTTTGGGTTGTGGGTGACCAATTGACTAAGAAATCTAAGCTTTTATTTCCTTCTCTCAAAAATGGGCGTGTTAATATATACTACTTGGAATTATTGTAGGGATTACTGCATTTAAGAATGAACTGGATAAAAACTAACCTGTATATTACTACCAAATGGAAGAATACATAAGAAGTTTAAAAGGTAGAAATAGAAAAAAAAAGATTTTATCACTTAGGCCTGTTTTATGGAAGCAGAGCCACTTTGAGTATTTTAGAGAATAAGGGGTTTATTAAAGGAGTTGAATCTTAACACACATGTGAGAAGAGCTAGGGAAATGAAGGTATGGAAGAGGGAATCAGAAGATCAGGGCAAGAATCATTGACTAGTTCACTTGACACATTGGCACAAGTGGGTAAGTCAGAACTTAAGGGAAATCCAAGAAGCCAAATACTTTCAGCCATTGAAATGGGACCATGAAACAGGGGCTTGTGGAGGGATCTATGGAAAGCCATTATATCTATATAGCTATTAACCCTGTGAGTCCACACAGCAAATGTTTCATGGGGGCCTGAGGTTGCTGTAGGTCAGCAGAGCCAGCAGTTGGAAGGACAAGGTAGACACACAGAGCATGGGATCTGGGATCTGCAGAGCATCTCCACATCTTGTTTGTTACCATATTAGACCATGACAACTTTCCAAGAGTAAAGGCTGTTGCTTCACTTCTGCCTTTCAAATCCTTAATAGGTTCTCCCATGATGAACTCTAACATGAAATCACAAGGAAAAGGGATTTTAGGAAACAGTTTCCAGTTTAAGCAAGTTGACATAGCGTAATCCAGTACATATGACTATGCAAGAGTTTAGTTGTTTAACTTGGGAATTTACTTATTTGGAAAGTTGCAACATACTAGCAGGTACAGATTATTCCACAGACTGTGTTACATAAAGAAGGGTTTCTGACATGGGGAAACTTTTTAAAAGTTTCTTCAAATGGAATATAAGATATTAAAGCATTCTTACAACATATAACATTAAATATTTAATTTAACAAACCTTGATTTGTTTAATAGATGAGTTCCTTAGAGGCGATATATCAAATGGATTTTTATAAATTCAAGATTTCCCTAAGTATTAATATCAACTGTATGATAATTTTTAATTGGTTTTCGGTTGACATTGGCACAGAAGTTTTTTAAATCTTAGTTTGTGTTCTATTAGCATGATGTCATCAAGACCATGGAATGGTGAGACAATCAAGTTCCTTGCAGATTAAATTATATCATAAAGTCCATGTTGTTCTGAGGCAAGATAGGACAAGTGTTCTTCTCTCTGTGCTGGTAAAAGGCTGCTACATCTGGTGTTGTCTGGTTATTGTGTAGAGAAAAGAACATTTGCTGTATCAGTACCCTGCTTCCCATGTAATGATTTATTCCAGCAGAGATTATGTCCAGAACAGTAGCTGTAATCAGAGCCACCACTATGTTAAGTTTATCATAATCCATGACATTTTCCAGGACCCGTTTTTGTTCTGCTCAGTTTAAATGGGTAGGTTAAACCACACACACACACACACACACACACACACACACACACACACAGACACACACACTCACACACACACACACGTTTTTGATAATGGCACCAATCTCTGGTTTACTGGATATGCAGTGTTGCTTTGAGTTTACTCTTTTAATGAGAAGAGTACACTTCAGGGGCTTTTGCTTGGCGCTTTATATTGTAGTAGCACTTACTAGAGAATCTGCTGGTTGCTTAATATATCTAATTCACTGTACATTTACAGTGGAGGGAAGAGAAGGGAACTAGAGAAATCACCACCAGGTAGATTCAGAAACTTACTGGGCCTACCATGGGATGGATGGACTTTCATTAACCCAACCACTCATCATGATGATATTCTGAGTCCCAAAGGGTTAACATTAAGAGCTAACCCGAAGAAGATGGGGTATTTCTATTTCCCCAGGATACAATTATTTGGCAAATATTTATGTTTACTTCTTGGGGAAATGCTAGAGAAGAGCTATGATATATCCTTGTTATGTTATTCCAGAGTCCTTCCTGAATGGTATTGGCTTCTTGTTTATTTTTTGTAAAAGGCTGTGAGTCTTTGAAGTGACTCAAAGATAGGAACTGGGTGAGAGACAATGTCTTAGCATGGAGACTCAGGTCAGGCATCTGGTCTCCAAACCTAGAATTTTTTAAATTTAATGTCATACATATCAAGTTTGAACTTCATCAGCTGCCCATCTAGTTTGAAACTGAAGTTTCAGTATCAGTCAGTCACTACTCAAGTAAGATCCATGCTAGTCCAACCTAATTATCTAATTATCACTCTGGCCATGCTTATTGCAAATAACTGTGCTCATCATGCTTCTAGGTTCAGTGCTATCAGCAAGTCTCTCCCACCCTGGGTTCTAATTACCCCCATTAAAATCAGGAAACCCTTTTCAACAAAGGACCTCCATGCTTTTCCCCAGCTTACACGGAACATCTACCATAGCACTTTTCAAAAATGCTGGTTCTCCCATTTAAAATGTAAAAGGAATATCCTCTTGGCCTTGTTGGGGACATAGTTAGGGGTAGATGAGCAGGTTGCAAGTGATAAATTGACAACAGCCTTTTTGTTCTAAGTTGTTGGATGCCTTCCTGTACATTACACAAAGGAATTTCTGGCATCTCAATTTTGTTTAGTTTTGGCCACATTTGAGTCCAGATTTTAGTCAAGCAGTTGAGCAAATAATTTAGAACCATCCCCAGCTGCTTGAGTTAGCACTGCAAATCAAAAATTTCTGATGAATATCTTAATTCAGCCTGATTTAATTTATGATCCTTTTTCTTTCTGGTCTAGCATGGTTAGAATCTCTTTTACCATATGGTCCCAAGGTTTTCCCTCTGTAAATTAACAAAATGAACTGTTCTTTTTGCGTGTTGGTTTATTTTTATGTCTGGAGGCAATGAGGGATGGAAGGGTACAGTCATTATGGTGTCTTTAAGCAAAGTAGCACTAGTCTTATTAGATACACTCTGCTGGTATAGGAAACTTAGTAGATTTGGGGAATTTCTGTTATTTAAATCCTTCCAAATGTCTCCATTTAAATCCTTGGATCCTTCTCTTTCATAATCAGTGCCCTTTTCTGCTCCTGGCCAGGATGAAGTAACTGGTACTAGACTTACCCTTTCTTTAAACAATGGTTGCAGTTCCTATTGCTGTGTAACAAACCTACGCAAAACTTAGTGGCTTAAAACAACAGCAATCATTGTTTCTCTCTCATGGTTTCTGTAGAATAGGAATTTAGGAAGGGTTTGACTGAGCAGTGGTCTGGCATCACTCATGTAGTTGCATTCAGATGGTGGCGGGTCTTGGACACTTGGAGACTGGCTGAATAGCTCTCTTCATCTAATGTCAGGGCCTCTCAGTAGGATTTCTACACATGAATTAGCTAGGGCTTCTTCACAGCATGGTGACTGCAGGGAGTAGGGCTACTTACCGAGCAGCTCAGGACTCCAAGGAGGATTCCAAGAGAACCACACAGAGGCTGATTGACCTGTTATACCCCAGCTTTGAAAGTCGCATAGTGTCACTTTTACCATAGTCCCACGCTCACCCAGAGCAATTGCTAAAGAGTATAAAATGATGTATAACTGAAAGCCAATAGAGAAAATAAAATAAAATGGAAGACTAAAGCATACTCGATTAATCCAATCAAATACCCTAACTTTTTTTTTTTTTTTTTTTTGGAGACAGAGTGTCTCTCTGTCACCCAGGCTAGAGTACAGTGGCTTGATCACAGGTCACTGCAACTTCCGCCTCCCACTCTGCTTCCCAGGCTCAAGTGGTTCTCTTGCCTCAGCTTCCTGAGTAGCTGGGATTACAGGTGTGTGCCACCATGCCCAGCTAATTTTTGTATCATTAGTAGAGACAGGGTTTCACTATGGTGGCCAGGCTGGCCTTGAACTCCTGGCCTCAAATGATCCACCCACATTGGCCTCCATTACAGGCTTGAGCCACCGCGTCGAGCCCAAATGCCCTAACATTCACATAGAACTAGTGAAACTGGGCCGGGCACGGTGGCTCACATCTGTATCCCAGCCCTCTGAGAGGCTAAGGTGGGCAGATCACTTGAGATCAGGAGTTCGAGACCAGCCTGGCCAACATGGCGAAACTCCCTCTCTATGAAAAATACAAAAATTAGCTGGATGTGGTGGTACATGCCTGTAATCCCAGCTACTCGGGAGGCTGAGGCTGGAGAATCGCTTGAACCCGGGAGGCGGAGGTTGCAGTGAGCTGAGGTCGTGCCAGTGCACTCCAGCCTGGGTGACAGAAGCAAGACTCCATCTCAAAAATAAAAATAAAACAAAAAATAAAAATAAATAAAAAATAAAAGAACTAATAAAACTGAATTCATTCTACATTTTAATTCAGTTATCCTATAGGAGCAGTATCTACCTACTTTTGATTTTGGCTATACCAGGTTGGTAGCTGCAGGGGAAAATAAATTCTTCTAGATAATCATAGAAATTCCCTGGTTCTCTGACCTAGGGGATTTAAAACACTGAATGTCATTTGCTTTCTTTGAGCTGTCTAGTGAACTTGGAAACAGCCAACTTACCTCACAGTTGTTATATTCCCTCATAATCTCCTATCACTCAATACACAAAGCCATGCATTAGGTAGGTGTCTTAGTTCCGTTACCACACATGATAACTTAAGTAATTCTTTCATCACAGGATATCATGGACTACCAGTGTTTCACCCCCTCATGATCACTGCAGCCTCTCTGTCTCCAAACCCAACCAGATCAGATACCAATCACATATTTCCATTTGCCCTAGGAGTACATTGCCTGAAATGATTCCTATACCCAGTTACTATAATGGTCATTGTTTAATTACAGACCACTACAGTACACTGTAACTGGCTAAAGCACAAAGAAATTTATTAGGTGAATTGGCTTCCAGAATTTCTAGGGTGATGTGGGTATCATACCGTCAATACCAGGCTGTCAAGAGATATGCCTTCAATCACGTGGTAAGATGATTTCAGCAAAAATTCTGCTGCGGCTACAGTCTGTGGTTGAATATGTCTCTTTATGGGTGACTAGAGTTACAGTTAGATACTTTAATAGCTATTGTATTATGTTTGAAGAGAGGAATTACATGGATTATATTCTAAAACTTTATGTTTGTTTTGCCTATTTGGGACTTAGCATTATTTTTTCTTAGAAACTGTTTTATAAATTCCAGTTTCACTTTTAGATTAGGTCTAAAAGCATACATAACCTGTACTATATCAGAAATGCAGAGGAGCCAACATCCAAAGACACTTTTAGAAGCGCAGTCTTCTTTTAAAAGATTTCACAAAAATTAGACTGCTTAAGGAGTAAAGATATGCCCATCTAAAGAAAATCAAACGTACAGACTTTTGGATTGCCAACTGATGTATGTTAGGGGCTTTAAAGTCTCATTTTAGCTACTAAAGGATGGCTTTCCTAGATATGTACATCCATTTTGGCAATGGCTATCTTAGCATCCTTGGCAGCACCACTGCTGTTTACGTGAAGGTGTGTGTATGAGGATGCAAAGTAGACCTGCTGCTGTGCTTCTCGCTCTATGTTGAAATTTATCAGCAGTGGGGTGGTGGACATGGCGGTGGGAGGGAGTTGAGGAGTGGTGGCAACAGGTACACAGTTAGCCTGAGTGATGAGGTAGCTCCAAACTGTGGACATACGAGAATAATGCCGAAGTCTGTGCAATGTATTGAGGATGACTTTTAATTTCTAAAGTGAATGGGCTGTCTGGAATCAGATAGGTCTTGTATGAGCAAGTTTTATCTGTGAGGTAGGATGTAGTTTGATTAAGAGGTACGTTTTAAGCAGTGCCTACTAAGTTATATGTAAATTTATATACAATTTAATAGACATTGCTAAAAATCCCTCCTTTATAAATACCTCAGTGACCCCAGGCTCCCCAACCATACCATTTTGAAAAAGGAGAAACATGCTTTTCATTGCCTTTGGGTAGAGGTGAATGAAAAGACTGCTGTAAAATATGGTCACAGTGGCGACACCTGGCGCAGGTAATGGGTCCACCTGATACCATGAAGTAAACCTCTCTTCGGTGCTTTTCCTTGAGGACCCCAGAGGGCCAGTGAAGCAGTGTTCCCCTTTTATTCCTCATTCCTTTCTTTTACTTGGACCTTAGAGGCATACCTCTTTTTGTTGCATTTCACTTTATTGCACCTCAGATACTGCGCCTTTTACAAATGGAAGGTTTGTGACAACCCTGTGTCAAACAAGTCTGTCAGCACCATTTTTCCAACCACGTGTGCTTACTTCATATCTCTGTGTCAGCATTTTTTAGCAATTAAGCTGTGCACATTGTTTTTCTTTAGACATAATGCTGTTGCATACTTAATAGACTACAGTATAATATAAAAACAACTTTTTTTTTTTTTTTTTGGAGTCAGAGTTTCACTCTTGTTGTCCAGGCTGGAGTGCAATGGCACGGTCTTAGCTCTCTGCAACCTCCGCCTCCTGGGTTCAAGTGATTCTCCTGCCTCAGCTTCCCACCCAATAAACTGGGATTACAGGCAGGCAACCGCCACCATGCCCGGCTAATTTTTGTATTTTTAGTAGAGACAGGGTTTCACCATGTTGGCCAGGCTGGTCTTGAACTCCTGACCTCAGGTGATCCACCCGCCTCAGCTTCCCAAAATTCTGGGATTCCAGGCATGAGCCACCATGTCCGGCCAAAAACAAATTTTATATATCCTGGAAACCAAAAACTTTGTGACTTGCTTTATTGCAATATTCACTTTATTGCGGTGGTCTGGAACCAAACCTGAAATATCTCTGAGGTATGCCTGTATTTATTTTGTATTGGTCCTCTTACTCAACCTGTGTCCTTGATGTGTGAAATAAGAAATCTCAAACGTTGAAAATAAAAATTTGGATTGTGTGAGATTAAAGATGTATATGTGCTAAAAAAAAAAAAAAAAAAAAAAAAGCTGTTAGTCACTCTTAAGCAATTTCATTATTTCTATTGTTTCTAGGCAGAAGAGATCCTGAGACAAGAGTTGGAGAAAAAAGAAACACCAAGTTTATACTGCTTGCTTGGAGATGTCCTTGGAGACCATTCTTGCTATGACAAAGCCTGGGAGTTGTCCCGGTACCGCAGTGCTCGTGCGCAGCGCTCCAAAGCCCTCCTTCATCTTCGGAACAAGGAGTTTCAAGAGTGTGTAGAGTGCTTCGAACGCTCAGTTAAGATTAATCCCATGCAGGTTAGACAACTCATAACCCCCTGCTGCTCTCAGTGCTTGTGCTGTTCTTTGGATTTGATCTTACAGAATGAGTATCCGTTTTCTAACCTGATAACTGGTGAGTTTGTTTTTGACAGCTAAGAACTTAGTCTCTAATAGACTTCTTGCTTGTTGTAAACTTGCTTGTTGCAAAAAGTGGATAGGTATGTTTTTTTTTTTAATTCACTTTCTATGACTTTAACTTTCTGTTTCATTTTGTTATTTTTTCCCCTTCATTGTCCTTAACTATTGACATACAACTATTAAAATTAGGTACAATTTTGAGCAGATACGTTAGGAAGAAAATGAACAAGAGTCAAAATTGCAGACAGCATAGGGCTTTGCAAGTATTTGCTGAAATCAGTAATGAAAGAAAAACCTTTATATAAATAGGATAGCGTATAGAATGGATTCTTGATCATTTTAAGAAAAACGTATATTTATATACATATAAATAACTTTAAATGTTAAAAAGTTTTTAAAGGTTTGAAAAAACAATACAAAAGGGTCTGGATCTTTAAACTAAGTGACATGATAAATCCACAGGAGTGGACCTAATTTTGAGGGAAGAGAGATTAACCTTATTTTGTGCTTAATGATATTCAGTTATCAGAATGTCTTATTATTAGAAATGGCCATTTTTTCTACCAAACTTTATTTATAACTGCCTTCCCATTTCACCAATCAAAGGCATGTATAACTGTCAACCATGGCTCTTGAAAAACATGCACACTGATTTGCCGTAATCACCAGTTAAAATACTAACTTATAATTAGTGGCTAATGTTCACCAAGCACTTACTAGGAGCCAGGTAACTCATTAAGCATTTTGCTAGTATTCGAATCCAGATGGTCTGATTCCAGAGCCTACACTATCTTTTTTTCTTTAATTGTGGTAAAAAACATAGAAAAATTACCATCTTAACCATTTCTAAAAGTACAGTTCAGGGTCAGGCGTGGTGGCTCACGTCTATAATCCCAGCACTATGGGAAGCCGAGGGATCACCTGAGCTCAGGAGTTTGAGACCAGCCTGGGCAACATAGTGAGACCTCATCTCTGAAAAAAATAAATAAATAAAATTAAATGAAAGTGCAGTTCAGTAGTGTTAAGTACATTCCCATTGTTGGGCAACCAATCTCCAGAACTTTTTCATCCTGTAAAACCAAAACTCTATTCTCATTAAACAACTCCCTATTTCCCCTTTGGTCCCCATCCTGGCACCTGCAACCACCATTTACTTTCTCTCTTATGATTTTAGCTGGGTAACTATCTTATGATTTTTACTAGGTAACTCGTAAAAGTGGAATCATACAATGTTTGTCCTTTTGAGACCGACTTATTTCACTTAGCATGGTGTCCTGAAGGTTCCTTCATGTTGTAGCATGTGTCAGAACCTCCTGCCTTTTTAAGGCTGAATAATATTCCATTCTATGTACATACTTCTTTTTGTTTACCCATTCATCTGTTGATGGATACTCAGCTTGCTTCTACCTCTTGACTATTGTGAGTAGTGCTGCTGTGAACATGGGCGTGCAGAAATTGTCATTTTTGAACTGGATAACTGAGGGAATGCCTTTTACATTGAAGAAAATCAGACGTGTGTTTTTTAAAATGACAGATTGAGCTAATTGCTTACTTTCTGTATTCTGGATGGTGAATATAATTAGAACTTTCCAAATCAAGTAAAAAGCCTGGAGAAGAGAGTAGGACAGCTGTAAGTACAGAATATCAGCAGAAACTAATGGGTGTATTTGACAGCAAGGATGCTTAGAGTGTACTAAGGAATTGTTTTTTGTTGACAGTTGGCTCTAACTCAGTGGTTGTCAACTCAGGATGATTTTGTCCCCCGGAGGACATCTGGCAACTTATGTAGTCATTTTTGGTTTTGGCAATGGGGAAGTGTGGGGATATGCTACTGACATCTAGTGGGTAGAGACCAGGGATGCTGCTAAACATCCCATAATACATAGCACAGCCCCCTACAATAAAAATTATTTGGCCTATCATGTCAGTAGTGCCATGGTTGAGAAACCCTCCTCTAACTTGATTATCACTCTATTTTTTTTGGTGGGGAGTGAGGGGTTGGTTTTTGGTTTTTGGTAGAAGGGAGAACTCACTCAATATTGTTTTTAAAATTTTACTTTTCTGAAAAACTGTATCATATCCTTGCATATCTTGGAAGCTTCTGCCTAAAGTTTACCCTAACTGCGATTGCCTTATGACTGGATTAAGTGAGTTCCCTCCCTTAGCCTGCCACAATCTCAGTTAAATCAGTGCCAGGCACCTCACAGACATGAATTGTTCTCTGCAGCCCACAGTCTGTTGTCAACATGTTAGCATTATCCTTTTCCTTCTGCCTCACTGGCAGCTCCTTCTCAGGCTCCCTTGCTGGTTCCTAAAGGCTTAGTCCTTGGACCTTGTCTTTGTCTGCACTTACTTCCTTGATTTCATCTAGTGCTGGAGCTTTAAGTTCCAACTATACACTGACAGCTTCCCAGATTTTATCTCCACTCCTGTCTTCTCCCCTGAACTCGACGCCAGTGCTTAACTGCTTACCCGATCTTTGATTTCATCTAGTGCTGGAGCTTTAAGTTCCAACTGTACGCTGACAACCTCCCAGATTTTATCTCCACTCCTGTCTTCTCCCCTGAACTCGACTCCAGTACTTAACTGCTTACCCAATCTCCCCATTCCTCACTCCAACCTAGCATTTCCAGTATCTGAAGTGTTCTCCCCATTCCATAATCCCTCTTCCTCCCAAGCTTATCCTCATCCCTATAAATAGCAACCCCATCCAACCTTGGAGTCATGCTTAATTCCTCTTTCCCTTATACCCCACATCTAATCAATCAGCAAGTCCTAGCA
This sequence comes from Chlorocebus sabaeus, assembly GCF_047675955.1. Taxonomy (NCBI): domain Eukaryota; kingdom Metazoa; phylum Chordata; class Mammalia; order Primates; family Cercopithecidae; genus Chlorocebus; species Chlorocebus sabaeus. The sequence goes on from NC_132917.1 coordinate 32,477,454, forward strand.
GATCTGCCTTCAAAATATGTCCAGAATGAGACTGCTTCTTACCACCTCCTGTCATCCTAGTCCAAATCCCCATTGTCTTGCACCTGATTAATTGTGTTACCTCCTGCCTTTCTTCTTGCCCATCTGCCTGTTCTCAAAGGGCATCCACATTTATCTTTCAAACTCAGGTCAGATATGGTAATACCCAGTCTCTTCTTAATGGCTCTCAAGACTTTCCCCAGTATCTAGCTCCCGGCACCACTTCTCCCTCGTTCCTCCAATTCTCCCCTTTTCTCACCCCACATTGCCCTCTTTGTTCTCTGAATATGCCAGGCACATTCCTGCCTCAGGGTCTTCCTCTTGCTCTTCCTCTGCCTGGAATGTCCTTCTTCCAGATATCTCATTCAAGTCTGCTAGAAGGTCACTTTCTAGGAGGGGCCTTCCATGATCATTCTATTTAAAATCATACTCCCACCTTATATTCCTAATTTTCCTTCCCTGCTTTATTTTTTTCCATAGCACTTATGTATAGCTTACTTCTTTAAAAAAGTTCTGTTTTGTCTTCACTAGAATGCAAGTCCCATGAAGATGGTAATTTTCATCTGTATGGTTCGTTTACATTTTCCTAGTGCCTGTAAAAGTGCCTTGTACATATTAAATATTCAATAAATATTTGTTAAATGGGTGAATAAATAGTATCTTCAACTACTTTTTTTCAGTCAAATATATACTAATTGTCTACCCTGCACATAGCACTGAGCCAAAGAATGAAGACATAGCAGCAAGTCAGCAGATAGTCCCATTTGTACCCTGGCAATCTAGTGAAGCAAACACAGACAGAATTAGCTAACAATAATGATGGGTCAAAGAAATACCTAGCAATTTATGTGTAAAGCACTAGTTATATAGAGGCCAAAGAGAACATTTCTACCTTTGGTAGACAATGAAGAGAGGTTGTTGGAGTTAGCTTTGAAAGACAGGTAGGAGGGAGGCCGAGACGGGCGGATCACGAGGTCAGGAGATCGAGACCATCCTGGGTAACCCGGTGAAACCCCGTCTCTACTAAAAAATACAAAAAAAAAAAAAAAAAAAAATCTAGCCGGGCGAGGTGGCGGGCGCCTGCAGTCCCAGCTACTCAGGAGGCTGAGGCAGGAGAATAGCGTAAACCCGGGAGGCGGAGCTTGCAGTGAGCTGAGATCTGGCCATTGCACTCCAGCCTGGGTGACAGAGCGAGACTCCATCTCAAAAAAAAAAAAAAAAAAAAAAAAAAAAAGAAAGACAGGTAGGACTTGAATAGGCAAAGGAAGGGCAGAGGTTGGGGCATTCTAGGCAGGTGAAGAGTATGAGCAAAGCTCTAGAAACACAGAGAGAAGTGTGTGTGTGTGTGTGTGTGTGTGTGTGTGTGTGTGTGTGTGTGTGTTTGCAGGGGGAACAGAGGTTTGGTGAAGAGGTTAGTTTTTTTAGGGTGGAAGGAAGTAGGGCAGTTATAGTGGGAACCTTAGACTGGAGCCAGGTTGTGAAACATCTTCAATGTGAGTCTAAACTGTTGGGTTTTTTATTTGACAGATAGAGAGCCATTAAAGGGTTGATTTCTTTGGAGATTTGTTTTAAATGAAGGAATGTGGTGTGTAAAGAGGTAATTCAGGAATATTGTTTTGGCAACACTGGCTGTGGGAGATTCTAGATGGAGGCTGAGTTAAGAGACTATAGCAATAGTTTAGTTTTTTGGTTTTTTGTTTGTTTGTTTGTTTTTTGAGACAGAGTCTCGCTCTGTCACCCAGGCTGGAGTGCAGTGGTGCAATCTCAGCTCACTGCAACCTTCGCCTCCCAGGTTCAAGCGATTCTTCTGCCTCATCCTCCCAAGTAGCTGGGAATACAGGCATGTGCCACCATGCCCAGCTTATTTTTGTATTTTACTAGAGACGGGGTTTCACCAGATTGGTCAGGATGGTCTTGAACTCCTGACCTTGTGATCTGCCCGCCTCGGCCTCACTAAGTGCTGGGATTACAGGTGTGAGCCACTTCCCCCAGCCCAATAGCCTAGTTTTTAGCCATGGCAATTCTCAGTGTGGGAGGGGCAATAGGAAGGAAGGGATGAAGAGAGGGAAGTCACACGGGAGAACTTGACAGGGCTTGCTGGTCTCATTATATAATTTAGAATTAATTATTTACATAGACAAAGAAATGACAATTGCTCAAAGCAGAGTCACAGTATAAACAGATGTTATGTGAGAATATTTTAGAGCTTCTCATATGGATCCAATTCAGGCAGGCAGTAAACCATGCCAAAATATGCAGGCATTGGATGCTGTAATTGTACAGAACTACTACAAGATGCAAACTTGAACACTATAGACTCATTTTAACTTGTGAACCAAGTTTGAACTGTCTGGAGGGAGAAAGCATATATGCTATGTTGTCTCCTTTAAGACTGGTAATAAAGGGAAAATAGAAAAATGGAATTAAAAAAATTCTATCCTCTTTTTTAGACATATCCAAAGATTTAGGTTAAATAACAAAATTTAGACAAACCAAAAGTGGTATTTGAATGGCTTTTGCACATCTTAATAACTTTCTGAAATCAAATTGGTATAAGAATAGTTGTATCTGGAAAGGGTTAGGAGGAAAAAAGGCTATTGTTCATCTTTTAGATTTAAGCACATTTTAAAGTGAGAGCTTAAATAAAAACAAAGAACTATAAAGTGAGTGAGAGCTCAAGTTTAAAAAATGAGAGCTCCTATACAAAATAGAGGGGTTTGCTCTTATATCAGGGATGGGATGCAAAACTAAATACATTGTCTATGGTGCATTCATTAGAGAACTAAAAGACATGTACCACTTATATTTATGCTTTGGAGATTGCTAGCTGTTGTTCACTTATACCCACTTGTTTCATTTTTGCAAGTGACTTCTGAAACTACTTAAATTCAGCCTTAGGCTTCTGAGGTCTGTGGGATAGTGAAAGCTGAAGAAAGTGAGAGGGAAATCTGACCAAATCTCCCAGGCACAATTTCCCAGGCAGAAGCTAGAATTAAAATATACGTTCTTATTCTTATACCTATTCTTAGGTAGTTATTCTTCCTGTTATACTCTACTTTTATGCAAAAAAGTAAAAACAAAAGAAATTGCTCAGCTATCAAACCAGTGCGTGTAGCACTGAAAAAGAGAAATATTATGTCCTATCAATTTTTCCATCTCCCACTTAACACGCATACATTTTTCCTTTACTTTTGTCAGTCTCTTCTACCTCTTTAAAAATTTATTTTCCTTAACCTCCTCCTCAATCAACCAGTCATTCGCCTTTGTGAGATTATATGATATTGTGGACAGTATATGTACAAGCATACCACAGAGATACTGTAGATTCAGTTCCAGGCCACTGCAGTAAAGTGAATATTGTAATAAAGCAAGTCATGCGAAGTTTTTGGTTTCCCAGTGCACATAAAAGTTGAGTTTATGCTGTAGTCTGTTAAGTGTGCAATACCATTATGTCTTAAAAAGAACCCAAAAAACCCTACATACCTTAATTTAAAACTACTTTATTGCCAAAAAAAAAAAAAAAAAAAAAAAAGATGCTAATGACTATCTGAGCCTTCAGTGAGTTATCATCCTTTTGCTGGTAGAAGGTCTTGTCTCGGTGTTGATGGCTGCTGACTGATCAGCGTGGTGGTTACTAAAGGCTGGAGTAGCTGTGGCAATTCCTTAAAATAAGACAACAGTGAAGTTTACCGCATAGATTGACTCCTCCTCTCATACCAGATTTCTCTGTAGCGCGCAATGGTGTTTCATAGCTCTTTAGCCACAGTAGAACTCCTTTCAAAATTGGAGTCAGTCTTCTCTAACCCTGCTGCTACTTTATCAGTCAAGTTTATGTAATATTCTAAATCCTTGTCATTTCAACAATGTTTACAACATCTTCACGAGGAATAAATTCCATCTCAAGAAACCACTTTCTTTATTCACACATAAGAGGCAACTTCTCATATCTTCAAGTTTTATCATGAGATTGTGGCAATTCAGCCACATCTTCAGGCTCCCTTCCAATTATAGTTCTCTATTTCTGCCGCATGTGCAGTGACTGTCTCCGCTGAAATCTCAAACCCCTTAAAGTCATCCATGAAAGTTGGAATCAGCTTCTTCCAAACTCCTATTAACGTTGATGTTCTGACCTCCTCCCATGAATCAGGAATGTTCTCAATGGTGAACATTAGAATGGTGAATCCTTTCCAGAAGATTTTCAATTTGCTTTGCCCAGATCCATCAGAGGAATCACTATGTATGGCAGCTATATACCCTTATGAAATGTATTTCTCAAATAATAAAACTTGAAAGTCTAAAGTACTCGTTGTTCCATGGGCTGCAGAGTGGTTGTTGTGTTAGCAAGCATGAAAGCATTAGTCTCCTTGTACATCTTCATCAGAGCTCTTGTGTGACCAGGTGCTATGTCAATGATCAGTAATATGATCAGTAATATTTTGAAAGGAATCTTTTTTTTTTTTTTTTTTTTTTTTTTAGCAGTAAGTCTACACAATGGGCTTAAAATATTCAGTAAACCATTCTGTAAACAGAAGTACTGTCATCCGGGCTCCATTGTTCCACTTATAGTCCTCAGGCCGAGTAGGTTTGGCCTGATTCTTTAGAGCTATGGGATTTTCAGATGGTGAATGAGCATTGGCTTCAGCCTAAAGTCACCAGGTGTATTAGCCCCTAATAGGAAAGTCAGCCCATCCTTTGAAGTCAGGAATTGACTTCTCTCTAGCTATGAAAGTTCTGGATGACATCTTCTTCCAAAAGAAGGTTGTTTTGTCTTCCTAGAAAATCTGTTTAGTGTAGCCACCTTCATCAGTGGTCTTAGCCAGATCTCCTGGATAACTTGCTGCAGTTTCTCCATCAGTACTTGCTGTTTCATTGTGTGCTTTTATGTTATGGGGATGGCTTCTTTCCTTAAACCTCATGAACCATCCCTACTAGATTCAGACTTTCTTCTGCAGCTTCTCCACCTTTCTCAGCCTTCATAGAATTGAAGAGAGTTAGGGCCTAGCTCTGAAATAGGTTTTGACTGAAGAAAATGTTATGGCTGGTTTGATCTATCTAGAGCACTCAGACTTTCTCCATATCAGCAGTAAGGTCATTTTGCTTTCTTATCACTTGTGTATTCCCTGGAGTAGCACTTCTGATTTCCTCCAATAACTTTTCCTTTGCATTCATAACTTGGTTAACAGTTTGGTGCAGGAGGCCTAGCTTTCGGCCTATCTCAGCTTTCGACATGCCTTTCTCACTAAACTTAATCATTTCTAGCTTTCTTTTCATTTTAATTGATACATTGTAGTTATACATATTTATGGAGTACAATTTTCTGTTACAGGACAGGTATATGTTGTATTATGATCAAATCAGGGTATTTAGCATGTGATCACCTTATACATTTATCATTTCTTTTGGTGAGGACATTCAAAAGCCTCTCTTCTAGTTCTTTTGTGATCCGCAGTCCCTAATCATTTCTAGCTTTCGATTTAAAGTGGGGGATGTGTGACTCTTCTTTTACTTGAACACTGAGGGGCACTGTAGGGTTATTAATTGTCTAATTTCAATATTGTTCTGTCTCAGGGAGGCAGGAGGCCTGAGATGAGGGAGAAGATAGGAGAGCACCTGCTCAGTGGAGCAGTCAGAACACACACAGCATTTATCAGTTGAGTTCACTGTCCTATATGTGTGCAGTTTGTGGTGCCCCCAAACAATTGCAATAGTAGCATCAAAGATCACTGCTTGCAGATCACCATAACAAACGTAATAATAATGAAAAAGTTTGAAATATTGTGAGAGTTACCAAAATGTGACAGAGACACGAAGTAAACATACAGTGTTGGGAAAATGGCTGATCTTGTTTTACTTGTATTTCCCTACGCCACCTCATATTGCTCTATTATTTATTTATTTGTATATTTATTTTTGCAACAGGGTCTCACTCTGTCACTCAGGCTGGAGTGCAGTGGTGCGCTTTCTGCTCACTACAGCCTTCATCTCCCGGGTTCAAGCAATCCTGCTGCCTCAGCCACCTGAGAAGCTGGGACTATAGGCATGCACCACCACACCCAGCTAATTTTTGTATTTTTTGCAGAGACAAAGTTTCATTATGTTACTCAGGCTGGTGTCTAACTCCTGGGCTCAAAAGATCTGCCCCCCTTGAACTTACGAAGTGTTGGGATTATAAGCGTGAGCCACCATGCCTGGCCTCATATCATTTTAAAGAAAATCCCATACATCAAATAATTTCATTTAAAAAATTTTGAGTATATTTTTCTAAGAAATAGGCAATTTTTAAAAACTGTAATACCATTGCACTTAAAACATCAGTAATAATTTGTAAGAAACTTTTAATTGAGTTTCTGATTTTAATTAAATAAATTTATATCCTTTACTAGAACAGAATGTAATAGAGGCCCATAATTTAGCAGCATCTAAATCTAGTGAAACATTACAAAGAGTCATAAATAGAGACAACATGTTTGATACATTTTGTCTTGTTAAAAATATTTGTTGAAGAACAGTACCCTAAATGGAAGCCAAAAGATACTAAGTAAATATTTTTAAGTTTTAATATTAACAAGGCTAGAATTAAGAATATGTTCTATTTAGCAGAAGTTGCTCTGAGCTTACCAGCTACATCAGTATACTTAGAAATAATATTTTCAGTTAAAATGATTGTGTCCCCTAGAAAAGAGTCAATAAAACTTTCAACAATTTAAAATGTATAAACAATGAATCTGACAATTAACAATAAAAAACAACTTTGAAGTAGCAGGTAATCTTAGGAAAAAGTAAAAAACAAACACTAAGATCATATTGAAAAAAATATATTCATTAGTAAAATTTCAGTGACATGGTATTAGCATAAAATATGACTAAAATACTGATTAAAACACATGAATGTCTACTCAGAATAATTAATTTTAATTCTGTAATAGATTATGGAAATATACAAAATTATAATTGTACAGCTTGATTAATGATCCTTTATTATTTTTTAATGTTCACATAATCAGGATTAAAGTTTTTTACTTTAATATAGTTTTATTTTTCAATAAATTTTATTTTTGAAAATAATTTTTGAATAGAATCATTTTATAAGTCTCCTGATGGAGTAAAACCAATTTATTGATCAACAGTTTGTTGGTTGATAAATATTTTTTTAAACCATATAATTTAAATTATTTTCTTTAGTTCTCTGGTTCACTTTCAGAAGTGATGCAGTTTGGACGTTATATTATGTGGTTGCCTAACTAAGTATTATCAAGTACTTGTATATCAGATATGGATGTGGTCATGAATTGTGCTATGTCAATCTATCAACAGAGAACAGAGAGTTTCTGCCAGGAAACGATAATGGACAGAAGTAGTTTCCAAAGGGCCTTAAATGCCTGGTATCAGGATTATCTAACCCTGTGGATGTGGGAGCCTTTGTGGTTTTGAATTAAAAAGTGATATGACAAAACTGGTATTATGGGAAGTTTAAATAAGGAATGAATATCATGGGTGAGTTATCAGTGGCTTGAGTGGTGAGCATGGAAAAGATAGAACGACTGAAGCCTCATTACAGAGGAAATTTTCTGGGACTTGCACATTGGGCTGGCAGTATTGAGGGAGATGTTAGAATCAGAGAGGAGGCCAGTTTTCTCAATTGTCTGATTAAAAAGGAAAAATGTCTCTATTGATAGTTATAGGGAATTTAGGAGGAAGGGAAAATATCTTTTGCCAGCAAGGTGATGTGGTTTTGGATGTTGAATATGAGGAGATGGTGCTGTATTGTAGCAGAAATGGTTGCTAGTCCATTGGAGATGAAAGCCCTAGTGAAGCCCAACAGTGAGGCCTGACCGTGCAGATGGGGCTTTTCTGTGGAAGTTAGTTGAAGCCATGAAAGTGAGTTCTTCACGGAAAACTGTGATGGAAGAGAATAACAGGCAATGTCCTGAGCTTTGGGCATCTCCTGCAGTTGGAAGAAGATAGGAGAAATGGCACCGGTGAAATAGGACTCAGAGTACATCAGAGTCTTGATCAGAGGGATAGAAGGAAACCCCAGCAAGGGGTTCATGGCACCTAAAACAAGAGCAAATGTCAGTGAGTTATGTCACATGTAATGATGAAGTCCACAGGGCTATGAAGAGGTCATTGGATTTTGAGCTCACTAATGATATTCAAAAACAGATTCAGGAGATTAAAGGATGAGTGATAGATGAAGAAACGGAGATATAATCTATAGACTGTTCATTTTAGGAGCACATCAGAGAGATGAGAGACAAATGTAGAGTTTTGTACTCAAAGGGGCAGAAAAGTCAGGTAAAACATTTCAAGATACTGGAGTCTTGGCCGGGCGCGGTGGCTCACGCCTGTAATCCCAGCACTTTGGGAGGCCAAGGCGGGCGGATCACAAGGTCAGGAGATCGAGACCATGGTGAAACCCTGTCTCTATTAAAAAATACAAAAAAATTAGCCGGGTGCGGTGGTGGGCGCCTGTAGTCCCAGCTACTCGGGAGGCTGAGGCAGGAGAATGGCGTGAACCCGGGAGGCGGAGCTTGCAGTGAGCTGAGATCGCGCCGCTGCACTCCAGCCTGGGTCACAGAGCGAGACTCCATCTCAAAAAAAAAAAAAAAAAAAAAAAAGATACTGGAGTCCTTTACATGGAGGAAGGCAGAAATGAAAGATTCCAATGGATAAAGGAGAAATGGAATGTTGTAAGGAGAGAGGGGAGATAAATAGGGAATATCATTCTAGGGGAGAGTGGAATGAGGAGAAGAGATGAAGGTATTAGCTTTGGAAATAAGGAATAGTATTAAAAATGACTGGAAAATGAGAACATTAACATAATAGCTATTTCTATTCATTAAGCATCTATATTCTAAGCTCTTAGGTAAGTATGAACTCTTTGTAAACCATTGAGGTATTGAGGGGGATACAGGAGAGTTGTGTTAAGACACAGACTCCTGCCCTCCAGGGGTTTATATGGGTTAAATGGAGAGAGGAGACATGAATAGCATTGCGTGTAACGAAGGAGTTGGGTGAATAGGCAACATGCTTTGGGTGCCTGGCGATTCTTTTGGGTGGCCTTGTCAATAAGGATGTGAATGGTCAGAAAAAGCCTGATGGAAGTGAATGTTGGCATGAACTACCAGAATGGTTGGGATTTGGATAGGTGGAAAAAATTGGGAAAATGTGTTTCAAGGAAGGAAACTAGCAGATATAAAAACCAACGCTGCAGAGAGCAGTTTCTTGGTAACAGTTTTGATGGTTTATATTTTATTCAGTTATAATAGTGAAAATAAGCAACTAATGCTGAGTATTTACTCAGTGCCAGGTACTGTTCTAGAAGCATTTTCCATTTATTTTTAATTCTCTGCAGTCACTGAGGTACTTACTGTTTTTACCCACTTTCATAAAAGAAGAAATAGAGGGTTAAGTAATTTGTACTAGATTTTACAATTTATGAGGGATGGGGCTGGGATTTCAACCTGAGCTTTCTGATTCCAGAGCTCTTGCTCTTAACCTCTTCACAGTTTTGCCCTGGAGGATATCATAGCATGCTAGGAAGTAATGGCATATTTGGTCGAGGTCAAGTTATAAAAAGCCCTGAATACCAGGCTGTCAGGTTTGAACTTTTTTCATCCTTTAATGAAGAACCATCGGGTCTTTCATCAGAAACAAAGTGAGGTTATAAGATTGATGTTTTGGAACCATCCAGCACGTGTTAGTGAGTGACTCTCTTGGAGACCACGGATTTAACGGAGCTGACCTTTCCAAGTGCCATTGTTATACTTAACAAGACCAGACTTCTACGATACAGTACTCTGGCATTTTAATCATCTTGGTGGTTTGTACATGCTGCTCTTCCTTGATTTCACTTTTTCTTTCATTTTAGCTTTGGAAAGGATAAAATATTTTTATCTGAAATGGCTTTATATAGTTTCTGTTTTGAACTTACGTTATTTGTGGTGGGAAGACTCAAGGAGGTTGGAGCTCACATTCCAAGAGAGAGGACAGGATGAACATGTGTGAATAATATGTACAGAAAACAGACATTCTTTCCTTTTTATTCCTCCCTTCTCGTATTGGTAAGCAGTACAGAATGAAAGTCTTAAGGTGTAACTTGCATAACTGCCAAGAAATGTGAGTGCTGTGATAACATCTGGGCTGTAGCTGTGACTGATGCATAGTGGGGAGGCCGAAAGCTTTGCTACCATAGACCTGATTCTGAATTCTGGTAATCCCGAGGAAGATAACAAAGGCAAATTTCTTCATCTTTCTGAGCTTTTAAATAATGGAGTTTACAATCTCTACCTGGATTTGCTGCTGAGAAAATTAGAGCCAATATTTGTTAGGTGTCTAACGTATTTCCTGGCCCGTAGTAAGTTCACAATTATAGATGTTACATAGTGGTTCTTTACTTTTCTGCCTGTTGCACTGTAGAAAAACCATTGCTGCCCCATTATCTGTAGGCTAAAATTAGGGAGATATATCTAACAGGAGACTCTCACATGCATATGACATATAAACACCTATGTTACCTTGCATTGTGAATTATTTGAAAAGACTGGGCAAATATAAAGACCAGTGGTAACCAAATCTAGGTCAAGAATTAAGAGAAGGGCATTCAATAATTAATAGCCTAGAGTAAAAGAAAAATTATGTATAAAATTTAGTTGATCCTTTAGTTTAAGGGAAGACAATAAAATAGAAGAAATTATTCCTTTGGAGAGACCAGTAAGCTGACAGGTTAAGGTTTGTATTTCCTCGTGGAAGGAGAACTTAGAATTTAGTAAATGAGAAACTTGGTTATGAAAGAGTTGGCGGTGCACATTAGGAAAAATATGAGCATTAAGCATCACTTTAGGAAAAGCTACTACCAGACACCGTTGATGTCACTCTTGGATTTTGACTGTGGCCATTTCCTGTTTAATGATACTACATTCAACAACTCATCTGCGTTTGGGGTCATAGAAATGAGGCGGGGGTACAGAAAGAGTGGAGAGTGTGGTGTGGCTTTAGGATTAGATTATTCTACATTAACCTTTATTATATGTGACAGGAAAATTTAAAACAGTGGATCCTATGAGGGAAATCAGCCAAAAGTGTGAATACTGATGATTGATTATGTAGAAACTTTCAGGAGTAAGGGAGCTTGAGTAGTAGGCTCATAAGTAGTACCTATTTAAGATGCCTTAAATAACCCTTGTAAAAATTAACTTTTTAATTATAAAAGTTATCTATGCCAATTATCTAGTGGTGCTTAGTCTTTGCTAACCCTCAGGGCAGCAAACTTTAATTTTTATTTTAATTATTAAGGTTTAATAAGTATTACAGTCCCTGTCTTCAGCACACATATTTCACACTTGGATTAAGGAACTATTGTGTGGCTTTAAGCCAGTTATTTCCTTTGTAAGCATCATTTTCCTCTAGATCTCTTTTGAATTGATTTCTAAGGTCTCTTAATTGAACTGATTCCCTTCTAGTTCTTCAAACCTGCTGATTCTAAATACCAGACGATCCCTAACTTATGATAGTTCCACTTAATAACTTTTTTACTTTATGATGGTATAAAAATGATACACTTTCAGTGGAAACTATGCTTAGAGTTCCCATACACCTATTCTGTTGATAATTTTCCGTATAGTAGTCAATAAATTCCATGAGATATTCTACACTTTTTAAAAAATAAAATAGGCTTTGTGCTAGATGGTTTTCTCCATCTGTAGTCTAATGTAAGTGTTCTGAGCATGTTTAAGGTGTGCTAGGTGAAGCTATTAGGTTCAGCAAATCAAGTGAATTTAATGCATTTTTGACTTAATAATATTTTCATTTTACAATGGATTTATCAGGACATAACCCTCTCATAAGTTGAAGTGCTTCTGTATTCCATTCTATTGTCAGTGTCCTTATTGTGCCACTAGATGGCAATAGTGTACCTTCAAACCCAGTCCCCTCTGGGTTTTCAGAATCTAGGGCATCTGAAGAACTCAGGAATTTTAGACGAGTCCACCCCTGCTTATTTCACACTCGGGGAACTGAGACACGCAGGTTAAGTGACATAGCCAGGGTCGTTTAACAGTTACCCAGAGCCGCTTGAATCCCAGTCATCTTTCTCCTCTGTCACACTCTAGGGGGCTTTGTGAGGGAAATTCAGAGAAACCATGCTCTCAAGCTTTTGAATTCTTTGTGAATTATTTTTAAAATAATTTAAAGCCGTTGGTTAAGTACAAGTATTATCACGTTCAAAATAAAAAGTTGGCCTGCTTTTGTGTTTCTATATTGGCTCCCTGAGAGATAAACGCTAGACAGTCAGCTTTTAAAGATTATTGCCTGCCTACGGCCAACTGGCCTTCACGATTTGCCCTGGAAATAAGGTCTGCAGAAAGCTCAACCAGGGCCTCTCTGTCAGGTGATTATCTCCCTCCATTCTTGCCCCGTCCTGTGGCCACCCATTTTTCTATGTCTTCTTTTGTCCACCTGACTAGCCCAATCAAGAGAGCCTTTGTGAGGGAAGAGATATGCTCCTGGTTCTTAAAGAATTATCTTCTGGGTTTCTCCAGCACATGTTAACTGCCATATTTCCCCCCTCTCTCTTTATTGGTGACAAGAATGGTATTGCCTTAAATCATGGCTTGTGTATGGGCAGAATGGTGTTGTCAGAGACAGAGAGGATGTGGTCTTTGGAGTCACACTGACTGTGTCGAACCTCTCCTCTGTCCATGACTGACTCTGACTCTTTGTCGCCTCTCTTAGGAGAGTAAGATTGACCACCTTGCAGGGTGGGTGTGAGGAACGCATGAGTAATGTGTGGAAAGCTCATGGTGTCAGTGCTTGGCACACATAGCAGATGCTCATTAAGAGCTAATTATTTTGGTCGTTATTGTAAAGAGAGGAACAGGAGTAACTATAGTATATGAAAGAAGCTCAAGGGAGGGTCTCAGCCAAAGGAGCTAGTTTTTTATTGGAGAAAGAAGGGAAGGATGCAAGGTATTGGGCCCATGTCAGTGTTTTAGAGAAACAGTATAACTGTGTTAATATGGTAGCCACTAGTCATGTGTGACAATGGACACTTGAAATGTGACTAGTTGAAATTGATCCATACTGTGTTGAATTCACATCAGATTTCAAAGACTTGGTGTGAAAAAGTGGTTATAAAATATCTCAATAACTTTGTATAGTAATAATATATTGAAGTAATCGCATACTGGATATGTAGAGTTAAATAAAATGTTATGAAAATAAATTTCACCCTTTCTTTTACCCTTTTTTTTTTCTTTTTTGAGACGGAGTCTCACTTTGTAGCCCAGGCCAGAGTGCAGTGGCGTGATTATGGCTCACTGCAACCTCCGCCTCCTGGTTCAAGTGATTCTCCCGCCTCAGTCTCCTGAGTAGCTGGGATTACAGATGCATGCCTGCTAATTTTTTTGTATCTTTAGTAGAGACAGGGTTTTACCATTTTGGCCAGGCTGGTCTTGAACTCCTGACCTCAAGTGATCTGCCCACCTCAGCCTCCCAAAGTGCAGGGATTACAGGCGTGGACCACCTTCCTTTGACTTTTTGAAATGTAGAAAATATAATGAGGCTACTAGCATGTTATTTTTATCTGATAGCGCTGGACTAGAAGGTAGGTATTTTTGTACCCAAACATATACAACTCTGTTCTAAGGAATCGTGAGAGGTTTTTTTGAAGCTTCTTTTGATTTTGTTTTTCTTTTTTTGAAAAGCAAAAAAAAAGCTTTTTTTTGAAGCTTCTTTTGATTTTGTTTTTCTTTTGTGTTCTTAAGAGTATGACTATTCTGAACTGAGATGCCTATCACTATTGGTAATAGCAGTTTAAGTAATAGTTTAAAAAGAAAAAAGTAAAAGAGGCACCAAATATTATCTGTAGTCCCCCACATTCTGAAGACCTCAAAAAAGAAAAGCCACTGGATGATTTCAAAGAACACCACCATGTGCAAAACTCATCTCCCTTCATGTTATCAGTAGATAAAACCTAGCAGTTAATGATCCTAGGATTTTTCCTTCAAATGCAGAGTATTAAAACACTGCAAAAATACCCAAGAGTAAAACGAAAAGAGAACCATAATACTTTATGTTAAATTAAGTCATCCGTCTGATTTTCATTAAATTTGTTTTGGTTTTAAAGACACTGGTTACAAAACATTCAGTAGTTTTAAAAATTAAAAATAAAAGATAACCTCATCACCAATCTGTTTTAGAGCTAGAAGAATAATTGCTAATTTTGGACATTTGCAACCTTTGTAAATCTTCTTAGATGGATTGAGAAATGAAGTTTTTATTTAGATTTTGAATTTACATGTGTTTTTGTTTGTTTGTTTGTTTTTGAGACGAAACAGTAACCCAGGCTGGAGTGCAGTGGCGCCATCTCAGCTCACTGCAAGCTCCGCCTCTCAGGTTCACGCCATTCTCCTGCCTTATCCTCCCGATTTGCCGGGACTACAGGCTCCTGCCACCATGCCTGGCTAATTTTTTTGTATTTTTAGTAGAGATGAGGTTTCACCGTGTTAGCCAGGATGGTCTCGATCTCCTGACCTCATGGTCCGCCCACCTCGGCCTCCCAAAGTGCTGGGATTACAGGTGTGAACCACTGCGCCCGGCCACACGTGTGGTTTTTATAACAACACATAGGAAATAGTGTTTGTTCTTTGCTGGTGCAGAACACAAACAGAGCACATGCGTTTTGAGGACCTTGAAGTCAGTTCTCATTATTCTTGATTTCGTCTCAAAATAAGAATCCCTTATTCCAAGTATACTTGGTACCATTCTTTGTATCTAAGATGCCATCAGTTGTAAGAAGTACCTTTAAGTACCACTTTATATAGAAAAAAAAATGTTGCCAATAAAACTGACAAGCTATTGGTTTTTCAGATGCATCCCTATTTCAGAAATGCTAAATGGTGGGGAAAGAGTGTACTTTAACATTGATGAAGTATAATACACAGATTTTTTTTTTCATTTTTTGAGATGGAGTCTTGCTTTGTCACCCAGACTGGAGTGCAGTGGCACGATCTCAGCTCACTGCAACTTCCGCCTCCTGGGTTCAAGAAATTCTCCTGCCTCAGCCTCCTGAGTAGCTGGGACTACAGGCGTGTACTACCACGCCTGGCTAATTTTTTTTTGTATTTTTAGTAGAGACAGGGTTTCACCATGTTGGCCAGGATGGTCTCGATCTCCTGACCTCGTGATCTGCCTGCCTCGGCTTTCCAAAGTGCCGGGATTATAGGCGTGAGCCACTGCGCCCAGCCAATACACAGATTTTGAAACTTTTTACTTGGTTGGAGTTTAGAGAGCTTGTTTTATATGTTAGCATCAGACTTTAGTTTCTCTCAGAATGTATCATGTTCAGCAAGTGTGGTTGGATGCATTGAAGCTCTTTTCATTTAATTCTATAAAAAAAAAACAGATGAAAGCAAAGTGACGAGCTCATTTTTAGGTTGTTGAAAGTCCCATGATTCAGAAAAGTGAACTTCTAACTTTTAGTTTCAACCTAGTACCTCTGCTTCTCCCCGCTCCCACTAGACATATATCCATCCTCTTTTCAGTGATTACCTGTCCCTGTCCCTCTAACAAAATCTGTTCTCCATAAAGTCTCCTGATAACAGTTATTTATAGCCTCTTGTGAATTCATGGCAAAGTGTTAAATGGCCCAAGTATGCTTGCTTTCTAAGCTTTATCTCTAATTACTGGCTAAATATCTTTATCTGCTTAAAGAACTTTCAGGCCTCTGCTAGCCATATGGTACAAGTTTTGTGGGAATGGCTGAAGGAGGAGTGATGTAGAGGCAGCCTCCTGCTCTGCCTCTGTGGAAGGCTGTGGATAGATAACAGAGCACCTTGTTTTCTTTCCTACCCTAAACTGTTCAGGCAAATCTGACAGCTGGCTCAGTGACTTTCTGGAAGTCAGTAAGAAAGGAGACTTCAATCTGCTTATAAAGTTGGCTTTGCTGACTGTCTGGAAGGAAAACAACTCATAATGGCTGCATTTCTGACTAATTCCATTTAATTTTTGTTAATTTTTTGTTTTTTGCTTTTTGTTTTTGTTTTTGTTTTGTTTTGTTTGAGATGGAGTCTCACTCTGTCACCCAGCCTGGCATGCAGTAGCGCAATCTCAGCTCACTACAGCCTCCACCTCCTAGGTTCAAGTGATTTTCCTACCTCAGCCTCCCCAGTAACTGGGATTACAGGTGCACACCGCCACGTCCGGCTAATTTTTGTATTTTTAGTTGAGACGGGGGCTTCACCATGTTGGTCAGGCTGGTTTTCTTTTTTTTTTTTTTTTTTAATTTATTTATTATTATTAAACTTCAAGTTGTAGGGTACATGTGCACAACGTGCAGGTTTGCTACATATGTATACTTGTGCCATGTTGGTGTGCTGCACCCATCAACTCGTCATTTACATCAGGTATAACTCCCAATGCAATCCCTCCCCCCTCCCCCCTCCCCATGATAGGCCCCGGTGTGTGATGTTCCCCTTCCCGAGTCCAAGTGATCTCATTGTTCAGTTCCCACCTACGAGTGAGAACATGCGGTGTTTGGTTTTCTGTTCTTGTGATAGTTTGCTAAGAATGATGGTTTCCAGCTGCATCCATGTCCCTACAAAGGACACAAACTCATCCTTTTTTATGGCTGCATAGTATTCCATGGTGTATATGTGCCACATTTTCTTAACCCAAATGTCCATCAGTGACAGATTGGATTCAGGCTGGTTTTCAACTCCTGACCTCAAGTGATCCACCCACTTTGGCCTCCGAAAGTGCTGGGATTACAGGCGTGAGCCACCACACCCAGCCGAATTTTTGTTAGTTTTATCTCCCTTTTGACAGAGGCTATCAAATTTTAAGGAAACCTTATGATGTACAGATTTTTTTTTTTTTGTAATCTGTATAGCTACCTCCTATTTTATCTGTTTTCTAAATCTCAATGTTTACAAATCTAATTGGCTTAGGTCATACTTTACATTTTGAGTAACTATTTGATAATCCAGATTCTGAATCTCCTTTTTCTAAATTATTTTCAGGCTTGCCTAAAGCAGATATATGCGAGGGCAGTTTGGCTCCTGGTTAAGCTGCAGAAGCTCTTGCGGTCTAGTTTGAAAATGAAAAAATAAATTTCTTTTTTTTGAGTTTGTAGTACATTCATCAGTTGTGAATCTGCTGATACTTTGTGTATGGTGGTCCCTCAGAATGCATGGGGGATTGCTTCCAGGCCCCACCGCCAACACTGATACCAAAATCCATGATGTTCAAGTCCATTGTATAAAATACTGTAGTATTTGCGTATGACTTACATACATCCTCCTGTAAACTTTCAGTCATCTCTTGATTATTTATGGTACCTAACACAGTGCAAACACTGTGTAATTTGTATTGTTAGGGAATAATGACAAGAAAAAAAAAATGTTTGTACATATTCAGTAGAGATGCAACCATCGAGTTTTTTTTTTCTCCAATATTTTCGTTCTGCAACTGGTTGAACCCACAGTTGTGGAACCCACGGATAAAGAGGGCCAACATGCCCAGTAAGGAGTTCGGTTAGCACAAAGTATGGACTTTTTCCGCGAAACACATGCAGTAATATTGCATGTTTTCAGTGTTAGTGTTGAAAATTATACGGAAAAATTTATCTCCATTGCTAAATATTCTACCTTTAAACTAAATATAAGGCAAATATTTATTATATAGCTCTGCATTCTTTCTAGGAGTGTGTTTGTTGATAGTATCTTAATTTTCAGATTATATTCTGTAAATGTTTCTGTGTGTTTGAATGACTTTGACTTTTTGGTCTTTGCAGCTCGGGGTGTGGTTTTCTCTCGGCTGTGCTTATTTGGCCTTGGAAGACTATCAAGGTTCAGCAAAGGCATTTCAGCGCTGTGTGACTCTAGAACCCGACGTAAGTTTGTTTGATCTTCTGTCCTTACATGGCTTTTTACTTTTTATTGTTCAGAACAGCAATTCCTTTTGTGTTGGAGGAAAGTATACATTTGAGGGAAGGTCATACCTCAAGGTATAGGATTTATAAATCTGGAAATAAGTTAATAGCTAAATTCTTCATGTATATAGAAACACAATTGTTTTTTATATATTAATTATATCCTGCAACCTTGCTGAGCTCATTTATTACTTCTAGTAGGGTTTTGGCTTTTTTTTTTTTTTTTTGGACTCCTTAAAAAAGATCTAAATTTAATATTTTATTTGAGAAGAAAGAATTGCAATTTGGAGCATATATGCATGCCAGGTTGTCTTTGATAAGTCTGAAGAACAAAGAGAAGGTTAGAAGTTTTATAAAAAGGAGAAGTGTTACATATTTCTCTTAGAGGAATTCATTGGCACTTACAGTAAGGGTTTGGGGAGCTGCCAAGCTTCCATTGATGAGGGATGAGAGAGGGCAAAATTAGTCCCAGAGTTTCAGCAAATTATCTCAGAAGGTGCAGATAAAACTGGTTTCAGGTTACAACAAGCAGTTCCAGCAGTCAGGCTGCTTTCATTTGGATATTTTAACAGCTTTAATGTCTTACTAACATTCCCCCAAACATTCCCTCATTATGTTCATGTTTTCCTTTACATCTTTGAACATGTTTATAATAACTGCTTTCAAATCCTATGCTTATTTCAACGTCTCTTTCATGTCTAGTACTGTTTCTATTAACTGATTTTTTTCCTTGGTTATGAAGGAAATTTTCCTGCTTTTTCCCATGTCCACCGTTTTTTTTTTTAAATTGTATTCTATGCATTGTGGATGCTATGTTGTGCTTCTTGGTTTTATTCTGTTCTCTTAAGAAGGATTGAGTTTTATTGTGGCATTCAGTTAAATTACTCATAAATCATCTTGTTTTTAAGCTCGTTAAAGTGGGTCTGGAGTTCTCCTTATTTTCTCATAACCCTTTAAAAAAAAAAAGTAGAGATGGAGCCTTGCTCTCTTGACGAGGCTAGTCTCGAACTCCTGGCCTCAAGTGATCCTCCCATCTTGGCCTCCCAAAGTGCTGGGATTACAGATGTGAACCACTGCACCCAGACCTCTAATAACCTTTTCTTAAGGTATAACCTCTCTGGGATTGAATTTAATGCCATGGGCAATCAATAAGAACTCTCCACTTTGGCTCATTTGGAACTTGAATAACTTCTAGCACAGTGTGACCTCCAAAATCTCCATTCAGCTCACAGCTTTCTGGTAATTGTTCTTTGCTAGACTTCAAAAAGTTATTAATTTTGCCATGTCTGGAAGTGGAGGTCCACTGCCACTTAATTTTTGAATCATATGTATGGGACTTGAGCGATATATACTATATTAGATGAAAAGTGGAACAAAGCGAAATATATAATTTGTGTCATTCTTATTTGAATCAACATTTATATAAATTCAACCTGATTAAGCTGATTTAAAAAAATTCATTTTTGCTTTATTTTTGTCATTGGGTAGAGGAATAGGTAGAGAAATATGTTTGATGGATGAAATACTTAGTAGTAATACTGGAGAACAGATTCTTTTTAACCCCCCTATCCAGTGAAGAAGGATGATGGTATAATGGCAAAAACTTTTAAGATAGGAAAAAACAGTATACTGCATTGTCTTTTTTGTAATAAATCTACGTACTATATAGAGCATATTGTAAATTAGCTATTTTGTAAGTCTAAATTTGAAAATAAAATCTTAACTGAATTGCTGATTGGTACAATCATAGTTATATTTCTTGGTTGATTGTTTAAACCTTTTTCTAAATTATAAAAGTTCAGCTTGATTTAATTTTGCTGTTTACCTTTAAACACACCTTATTGAAAATTGTGATTTTAAAGAGCATATATTGGACTAGGAAAGTGTGCTGTACTTTTGGTTTCAGCAATAATTTTACCTAAATGAGAATAGTTAATTAACTGAGTCCTCTATCATTTCAGAATGCTGAAGCTTGGAACAATTTATCAACTTCCTATATCCGATTAAAACAAAAGTAAGTACATCAGACAAATATGAAGAACTTCGCTTCCCAAATAAATGAGTGAGATTTTCTACAACTGAACATGGTTTCAATGTTTCTCCTTGTTTTATCTTTCTCACCCATGTATATGAAATAGAATAACTTAAGTAGAATAGCTTAATTCAAACTAAATTAACTTGAATTCTAAATATACAGTATATTTCTTGAAAACATTTCATATGTAATAAAATAAGAAATGTTACTTGAAATCTTTATGTAGTACTGAAGTTTTACATTCTACATTTTATTACATGATAAAAGCAAACATATGTTTAATTGGTCAACTCAGTTGACAGTTATTTTTATTCATTGCTTGCTTTGTACTAGACATTATTGAGAAATGTAAATAAATATGAACCAATGCCTTCAGGGAATGTAGGTTTAAAAAATAAAATACTATGCCATCTTATTTAAAAAATTGATTAGCGTATAAGCTATTTGTGGCAAATATCAAGTGAGAATACAAAGAAGGCTAAAATAATCATACATGATATTTGTAGCACACTTATTATGTGCCAGCCACTCATTTAGTCCCATGAGGATCAAAGAAGAGAGAAACTCTGTCATTCTGGATCAGAAATGCTTCTGAGAAGATGTTGGACTCAAGCAGAAATTTGAAGGATGTATAGAAGGGGCAGAGGGATGCCTCTTAGGCAAGGGAAATGATGTGACCAAATGCAGAATGACAGGAATGAATGTAGTATTTTAGGAGATAAGAAGCAAAATAGTCCAGCTATAGAGTAATGTGAAATATACGGTGAGAGATAAGGTTAGAAAGGTAGGTTGAAGTAAAATTGCAGCATCTTCTGATTATTTGACCAATGAGTTGAGACTGTCCTGTTGAGTATAGGAAGCCAGAGATTTCAGTGCAGTAATTTCATGAAGAAAGAAGCTTTTGGGGAAGATTTATCTGGTGGCAGTATGTGAGGCAGACTAGAGGAAACTGGAGGCTGAGAAACCAGTTAGGACACAGCTGTTGTAACAATTCAGGCATGAGATAACTAGAGTGGAAAAAGAAGGGGCAGATGCCAAACTCTTTATAAAGGAAGCAACCCACTAACTGGGCTTATTGACTGGCTACGAAAAGCAAAGGAAAGGGAAGAGACAAGGACCGCTGTTGCCAAAACTCTAATAAATTAATTAAAAGATGGATATATTTTCATTTTTATTTGGCCTTACTTTCAAACTTAATTTAATTTTTCTTGGTGGGATCACAAGATAATTTCTGAAGACATCATTAAATCCATATTACGTAGAGCTCATGAAATGCTGCCTCTGCTCTTGGATGACGTAAATAAAGTACTATCTGTTCTACCATTCTCTTCAGAAGATAATATTATGTTCTTGATTGCAACTGAGTGCTAAAACTCTCTGGAGACCTTTTTGGTTTAAAGCAACAGGCTCGGAAGTCCCTGTCATAGTTGTAGAGTGATCTCAGTGAGTTTTTCTGGCAACTCGGATAAGTTTGTACGTAGTGAAGCTCTTGATGCCTTGTCTTCCAGCCCAATCATGTTAGGAATTCTGCTTTCTCTCTTAGGGGTTCTTGCATATTGTTGCTCAACTTTCTTACCTCTTGCAGCTCCACAAATAGGTTTTTGTGCAAAGGTGGAGTTGTAAGGTCTGAGATAAATCTTTTTTTTATTCTTTCCTGTTTACTCTTTTCTTTCTTTGCTAAGGCTCCAGACAAAGCTAATGGGATTGTTACTTCTGAGGCAATTATTAACGCTTCTCTCAGAAGATCCTATTCATGCCTTAAAACAGCCCATTAAACTATTTCTTTTATCCTTTTGTGGTCACAAGATTCTTCACTAAAGTGCTCTCTTTGCTGTTTCATCTGATTCCCATCGATATCCTGTTCCTACCAGTCCCATGGAAAAATGTCTCATCTTCGGATGTAATTTTAATGGTGTAATATCTCTACTATAGAGGGGTTTTGATAAGTGAATCCTGAAATCTGAAATGAAGCACCTTACAAAGAAGCTACATTTACCAAAAAGGAAAAAAAGAATTCACAGAACAATTTTGAGGCTAGGAAATTATGATTAGGGGGATCATAAGGGAGGACATATAGGAAAAAGGATAATCCTCATGGTGTGGATTTTTACTTGTTGAGTTATTTTCCAATAGGATAAATCCTTCACCCCCAACCCCTGTGGATGGGAAAGCTGGGGAGTCTTGTTCTAACACTATTGGAGGCAGTTGTTATTAGATAGAGGTGGTGATATGGTAGAGTAGAGAAAGGAAAAAAAAATATTCCGTGGAAACAATTTATGACTGAAATTGAAGACATGTTTCCTTTCTTTTTGAGTTCCCTTGTATTTTTGCAAAAAGGAATCCCTTAGATAGTTCTCTTAGAGTCAATAGATGGTAAATGCTCTTAACTTTGTATATCTAAAAATGTTTCATTTTGCATTTACTCCTGAGTAGTAAGTTTAGCTGATTATAGAATTTTGGCTGACAGTTATTTTCACTCAGCACTTTAAAAGTAATATTCTGTTGTCTTCTGTCATCTTACTGCTAATGCAATAAGTATCTGTCGTCACTTCTTTGTGGATTTTAGGAATATCTTTCCTAAATTTCACACAATATTTCTAGATGTTCGTTTATCTTTACTTATAATGCTCAGTGTGTGAAATATACTTTTGATCATAGAATTTATGATCAAAAAATTTTTTGAAATTTGTTCATTTCTAGAAAATTATCAGCTTTTATCTTTTGATATAAAGAATCCTACCAGGCTCTGCATTTGTTTACTGTAGAATCTCTATCAGATGTATGTTTTGAGTCTTACCTCTCATTCTTTCCTCTGTCTCTTTCCAGCTTTTATTTTATAATTCAAATTCTGTGTGAACGCCTTACTATTATCTTCCAGTTCATCAGTTTCTCCTTGACTATGTGCATTCTAGTTTTTGTTGGCTATTAAGGGTTTTGTTTATGTTTTTTGAGACAGAGTCTCGCTCTGTTGCCCAGGCTGGAGTGCAGTGGTGCGATCTCAGCTCACGGCAACCTCTGCCTCCCAGGTTCAAGGGACTCTCCTGCCTCAGCCTCCCAAGTAGCTGGGACTACAGGCATGCGCCACCATGTCCAGCTAATTTTTGTATTTTTAGTAGAGACAGGGTTTCATCATGTTGGTCAGGATGGTTTCGATCTCCTGACCTCGTGATCCACCCTTCTTGGCCTCCCAAAGTGCTTGGATTACAGTTGTGAGTCACTGTGCCCGGCCTGTTGTTGTTTTAATGCCTCTTTCAATACTAAAATTTCCAGTTAGTTTTTATTCACATCTCCTTGTTCATATTTCATTTCTCCCTGTTTTTGTTTCACAATTTTCTGCTCCTTTTCAATGTAAATATTTCTTTGTCTCAGTATTCTAAACAAATTTATTTAAAGACTTGATAGATTATTCCTTAAACAATTCAGAAAAACTTTTTTTCACTCCTCCCTCTCCCCCTTAAAATTAGTTTTTTGTTTTTTGTTTTTTAAACATGGAGTCTTGCTCTGTTGCCCAGGCTGCAATGCAGGGGCATGATCTTGGCTTACTGCAACCTTGGCCTCCCAGGTTCAAGTGATTCTCATGCCTCAGCCTCCTGACTAGCTGGGATTACAGGCATGTGCCACCACACCCAGCTAATTTTTGTTTGTTTGTTTGTTTAGTAGAGATGGGGTTACCCTGTATTGGCCAGGCTGGTCTCGAACTCCTGACCTCAGGTGATCCACCCACCTCGGCCACTCAAAAAGTCCTGGGATTATATATGTGAGCCACCATGCCTGGCCCTCTTAAAATTTTATCTTTAGTAAATGTATGTCCTGTTGGTTAGTTTTGTTGACTGAGGGTTTTTTTTCTCACAGGGTGTAGAATTTTGGTTAGCAGCATTTTGGTTGCAGATTCATGAGGAGTGTGTTGTTTTGTTTTGACCTCCTTGCCTCTGGTCCCTCCACTATGGTCTGCACCTTTTGTCTTACAGTTTTGCAGTTGTACTTGCTTGGCCACTCTGACTCCAGATTTGGAACCTGAGTGTGCCTTCTCCTGAGGTGATACTGGGATTGATACCCAGTTTTAAAATAATGTCCTTGTTACCAGTAAATAGATTAGGAAAAGAGTATCTCTGTATGTATGCTACATATACCATAGGGTCCGTCACTGAATTTTGTAGGGAAGTTTGAGGTGGTTTTGTGTTGTTTGGGTCTCTAATTTTGTTTGTTAATATGAACGAATAAGGACTGACGGTCCACATTAGCATTTTATACATTTAGCTATGCTTTATTCTAATAAAAAAAGAGTTCATTATTGCTCTCTTTAAAATTTGACCTTCAATAGAGTAAAAGCTTTTAGAACTTTACAAGAAGCTCTAAAGTGTAACTATGAACACTGGCAAATTTGGGAAAACTACATCCTCACCAGCACTGACGTTGGGGAATTTTCAGAAGCCATTAAAGCTTATCACCGACTCTTGGACTTACGTGACAAATACAAAGATGTTCAGGTAGGATATTCATATTTTGTTATTTCAGTTTATGTTTGATAGGAATCCTTGATCCGGTATAAATTATTTCCTTGAATATGCACAGGAAAATTTTGTTAAACACATGTAACATATGAAAAAGGTATTTTTTTTTCTAGTCAAATATTCTTCATGATATATGGAATTCTGGTATTCTGATGTCAGATTTGTTTGTACAGTCATAAACTGAATATTGCTGTGACTCAGTTACGAAAATCTGATGTGTGGGTTACATAGTCACTTTGCCGAAACTAAATAAAACACTGTATTACTTAGTACTTTGGGTATCTCAGTGTATTCTCTGACTTGTGGTAGCTGGAATAAGTCCTATACTCATTTGTTCATTCATTTAACAAGCATTTACTGTATACCTTCAGATGGTATGAACAATATAGAGAGGATGGCTAACATTTTCTTTGCAGTGTTTCATGAGATGGTGCTCTGTTTGGTGGAATAAAGTTATCCCTCCAGAATGTATGGGAGACTCAAAGCCGTTGTATCATCCAAAAGATTAAATAGAAAAGACCTTTTTGGTTTAATTGTAGTTGAAGACAATATGCTGTCTTCAGTGTAAAGTGATACTCTGAGATCATGCCACTGCACTCCAGCCTGGGTGACAGAGTGAAACTCTGTCTCAAAATAAACAAACAAACAAACAAACAAAACTGAATAGAATGATAGCCAAGTGAATGGAGGGATAGCAGAGTTTTACATCCCTAGAAAGGGTAGGGGCTCTTGTGAATCTGTTTGTGCAGTCCCCTGACAGTCAATAGTTGTCCTGTTCACACTGCTGAAATTTTCCATTGAGATAGTTCTTCTTCTTCTACACTTAGCGCCTTGGCAAAGGGCACTGATGAGACTCTGAACAGATCTCAGTATTGTGACCACTGAAGATACTGTATATCTCTTGTTTACTGCAATTGTGATTTTTAAGATCTTTCTTTACTAGGAAAGATTTCTGAAACCTGTTCCTAAAATCTCAAGGAGAATGTAAATCATTTATATTGGTAATATATTCCATCTTACACTTGAAGGAAATTCTATTGTTTTCTTTCATATTAAAAAAAAATGTACATGAAACATTCACATCCAACACTCCTCATTTAGACATTGCTGCTGAATTGAATTCTTTAGAATTCTTTAGAATCTCACACCGTCAGAGCAAAAAGGGACCTTAGAAGTCCTCTAGGGCTATGCTGAATAAGTTTACACACCAAGTCAGAAAGGAGTGTGAAGCTCCCCTCCTTCCTGATAAGCCAGACAGGGGTCTTCTTCAAGCTGTCAGTCTGCTTTTCTATCCTCTGGGTATTGCTGCTGGTAACTTGGCTGTGTCATCTCTTTCTTAACTGTCTTAGAATCGGCTTCCTTGGTCAGTCTGATCCTGTTAATCTTCTGTCCTGTGCCTCCATTTTCTAACTGATCTGCTTGTCTTTCTGTTGTGAGTGGGATTTCCCCTTTAAATCTATACTTTAACCCCAGTAATCTCCTTCATATCTGCTAAGGATTAGTAACAACTGGCTCACCAGGTTGGCTTTTTGGATCTTGAGAATATCCTGATCATCCTTTCATGCTTGGCACCAGTAGGAATTGTTTTATATAAGGTACCCAAATGGGTCTAGGCCTCTCCTCCAATAAGAGACAGACTTATTGTATGTGCACATGAAAGGAAGTGACTTTTCTGTTTGCTCTTTTATTCTCCTTCACTTCCCACGGCACGTAGAGCAGGTCAAAGTGGTGTGTGGTAAAATAACAATAATTAATATTTACTGAGGGCTTGCTGTGTGTCTGAAACTATCCTAAGCACTTCACATGTATTAGCTCATTTAATTCTCAACACGGCTGTAGGGGATAGGATTATACTATCATAAGTTATGTCTAACTCTGGATGGATGGATGGATGGATAGATGGATCTCCCCACCCACTTGTTTTAAGGAAACTGATGTTAGACAAAATAACTGTTCAAAGATTGTTTGGAAGAGCTATTATTTGTACATCGTAAAGAGTTATAAAGTCATCAAAATAATGCTGATTTTAGTTGACTTAGATGAATTAAGTATGGCAAATCTTGCTAACTCATGTATTCTAAAAGAAAGGCAAGAAAAAGCAAAGCAGAAGCAGTTATAATAGCTGAAAAGATATTGAAGAATTTTACTTCAATTTATTTATTCTTACCACCCCCACTACCCCCAGATTAGGAGTCTCATTCTCTCTCAGGATGAAAAACATTTTTGCTAATGTTTAGATAATACTTCTGTATTTGAGTATCTGTAAATGTATAGGGAAAGAAGTGATATTTAGAATAATCTATTGGTAGTAACAGTGGTATTATAGATACCAAAGAATATAATTTTGGTAAAAATAACCTGAGTATGTAGATAGTTGATTCTGATAAAACTTTCAGTTGTGATTTGCCCTGTTGGATGCCAAATCAAAATCATTGGAATTTTAAGAACATTAGCTTAGAAATCTTTCAGCCGGCTGGGCGCAGTGGCTCCTACCTGTAATCCCAGCATTTTGGGAGGCCAAGGCAGGAAAATTACTGGAGCCCAGGGGTTTGAGACCAGCCTGCGCAACATTGCGAAACGCTTTTTCTACAAAAAAATACAAAAAAATTTAGCTGGGCTTGGTAATATGTGCCTGTAGCTCCTCAGGAGGCTGAGGTGGGAGGATCCCTTGAGCCTGGAGAGGTTGAAGCTGCAGTGAGCCATGATCACACCACTGTACTCTAGCCTGGGTGACAGAGCAAGACCCTGTCTCTTAAAAAAAAAAAAAAAAGAGAAGTCTTTCAGGGGCCTTCCTTAAGAAAGAATAAAAGGACCCAAAATGCATAGAGATGCATTTGAGCATTTTTCAGAAAAGGAAAAAAAGTCTAAATATATATATATTTATTTTTTCCTAGTATGAATTCAGATACTATGATTTAACTTTTATCTTAAAAAGATTTTTTCAAACATGTTTTAGTGGTCATAGTCTTAGCTTCTTACTTTTCTAATCATGGGGAATTTTCAATATAGCAAAATCGTGTTCTGATTCCAATTTAACATGTTCTAATCCTGTACCTGTTTCTTTCTACTTTATGGATGTGGATTATTGTCATTAAAATTTTTGTGAGGAGGGTAAATTCATGCTTATTTTAATACAGACATAGGGTCAATTAGCCTCAAATTTTTCTGTTTTTTCCTCACTATTTGTAATTGAAGAATGAGTGGATATACTACCTTTATCATTTTCTTTTTTGTCCATCTTATAATTTTATTAATAATATTTTAATTGACAAACTCTAATTGTATACATTTATGGAGTAACACATGATGTTTTCATATGTGTATACAATGTGGAATGATTAGATCAGGCTAATTAACATACCCATCACCTTGTTTACCTATCTTTTTATGGTGAGATATTTGACATTTTACTCAGGTATTTTGAAATATACATTATCATTGACTGTAGTCACTGTGCTGTGCAGAAGATCTCAAACTTAATCCTCTGTCTGAAACTTTGTATCCTTTCCCCAAAAATTCCCCATTTCCTCCCCACCCCACCTCCACCCTACCCTGACTCTAGTGACCATCATTCCTTTCTGTATAGTTTGTTATTAGTATTATAGATATGCTACTGATTTTTGTATGTTGATTTTGTATCTGAATTTATTTCATCTAATTGTTTTTACATGGACTCTTTAGGGTTTTTGCTAAGATCATATTGTCAGCAAATAGAGACAATTTTGCTTAGTCCTTACCTATTAGAATATCTGTTATTTCTTTTTTTCTTGCCTAATTGCTCTGTCTAGGACTTCCAGTACTATGTTGAAAAAACCTTTGTCCTAATTTTGACTAATGTGTGGTTTGGTAAGACCCAGGAATGCTTTTCTATAATAACACTTATTTGTATTTATTTCTAGATTATACATATTTTTATTCATCTATGATAAAACTGATTTTCATGTTTCTACATAATTAGTTCCTGTTCAGTTTTCCAGTTTTTGACTATTATAAATAATGTCATGAATATCCTTGCAGACAAATCCTCATATGTAGCCATACCTCTTTCCTCAAGGTAAATTCTAATGTTGATTTGTTGGGATATTTTTCCTTTTCTTCCTTCTTTCTTTTTCTGGATACCTTGGGCAACATTTTGGGAAAATAATTTAAGTATTGCAGTATTGACATTCATTTGTTGTTTATATGTGGAAGAGGAAGGAAAGGGGATTAACATATATTGAGTGCTTCCTATATTTCTGCCACTTAACACAGATTATCTTTTATTGGGCATACAGTGTGTGAGGTGGATACTAAATATTCCTCATTTTGTAGTTGATTAATATGAGACCCAGAGAGCTTATATAACTTGAGCAGTAATTTGGCTAGTAGGAACCGAAGACAGAAATCATAGGTAGGCATGTCTTATTTTTTTCTTTATGTCATGCCTTGAAGTCTGTAGAGAAGATTTATGTCAGAAGCACATTTTCCCATCATATTAACGTGCTTGTGAACTGTATGTAACAAAGGTTTTTAAAAATTCAGGCATAATTTGCAGATAATAAGCCAGGCATGGTGGCATATGCTTACAGCCCCAGCTACTTGCGAGGCTACAGCAGGAGGATTACTTAAGCCCCAGAGTTTGAGGTTTCAGTGAGCTGTGATTGTGCCACCTCACTCCAGCCTGGGCAACAGAGCAAAACCACATCTCAAAAAAATATGAAATAAAATAACAAAAAAAATGCAGATAATTTTAACTAGTATATATTCTTAGGTAATCACCACCCCAAATAGTTATGGAACATTTTCATTATTACAGGAAGTTATCTTACGTGCGTTTCCAGTCAGTCGAAATATCACCTCCTTTCCCCATGAGGCAACTACTTTCTGATTTCTGTCTCCACAGTTCAGTTTTGCTTTTTCTTGAATACCATATAGATAGAATCATACAATATGTATTCTTGCATATTGAGGTTGTCCTTTGTGTGTATTTTTATTTGATGCTTTCTTTGGGGACAGGAGAAGATGGTGTTGATGTACAGTGAGGCAAGTTGCCAGTGAAACTGAAGTCCTGGGACACTTGCTGGCTGTGCATTACCTGAAAGTAAAAGGAGGAGGGAATGGATGTATGTTATACAAAGTGTAGCTTTAGAAAATAGGTATTCTCCCCATTTAACTGTTGAGGTACCTGAGGCTCAGCAAAGTGAATTAATAGGTCGATTTCTTATAGCTAGCGAGCAGTAAAGCTAGGTCTTGACATCTGGCCTATTTAACCTGAAGCCCTTTCCACGGTCTAAGAACTGTTTTTTGTTTTGTTTTGTTTTGTTTTTTGTTTTTTTTTCCTGAAGCACTAAAAAAGACAATGCTAAACTGCCTATCTCTCTCTGATAACTGAGGTTTGGGGAAGCCAAGGGCCAGGGTTATCAGACCAGGAAATAGAACAAGTACTTAGAGAGCTCCAAGTGGAGCAGGGAGCTAGCCAAGCAGGGGAGTTGGGAAATTGCTTCATTCCTGGCCTGGAGCCCTCCTGGAAGTTTTTGTAATGGGTCCTAAGGCAGTCCTATTTCTTCCTGCTATAAGGACCTCCAGGATTCAACGGGTCAGTGCCTTGCGCTGCAGGCCAAGACTTTGATGAGACTAGCCCAGAGAAGTCAAGGTTAGTGTTGGGAAACAATAGTTAAAGTTTCTCTTTGTGGAGATTCTTCTACATTTATGTTGGAATTGCCGCTCCTCTATGTGAGAGGCCTTCAACTCTCTTCACAGGCCAGTGTTAGTTTCCCAGTCATTCTCTGCTTGCTGCATTCCCTAAGTGTGGCTCCTGATGGAGGTGAGAAATAGGGTTGAGATAGAGAATGAAACATAAGTTCTACTATTGCCTAAATGAAATCGAGATGTGGGTAAGGGATTTAAAGGCCATTACATGAACTCAGTGGCATGGTATTGGTTTGGGTGGGATATGAGGGGTATAGAGCTGTTTATACTGATTAAAATGAAATCTGTCACATACAAAGAATCCTCAATAAGATTATCAGCAGATTTCTCATCATAAACTTTGGGGGCCAGAAGGCAGTGGGCTGATATTTTCAAAGTGCTAAAAGAAAAAACTGTCAATCAAGAATCCTTTATCTGGCAAAACTGCCTTTCAAAAGTGAGGGAGAAATTAAGGCATTCCCAGATAAACAAAAGTTAAGGAAGTTCATTACCACTAGAACTGCCCTACAAGAAATGCTCAAGGGGGTCCTACAGGGTGAAAAGAAAGGACACTAGACAATAACTCAAAGCTGGATAGAGAAATAAACATCTCAATAAAGATAAATATAAGAACAATTATAAAAACTAATATTATTGCAACAATGTTTGTTGTTGTTGTTGTTTGAGATGGAGTCTTGCTCTGTTGCCCAGGCTGAAGTGCAATGGCGTGATCTCGGCTCACTGCAACCTCTGCCTCCGGGTTCAAGTGATTCTCCTGCCTCAGCCTCCTCAGTAGCTGGGATTATAGGGGCCTGCCACCACGCCCAGCTAATTTTTGTATTTTTAGTAGAGACAGTGTTTCACCATGTTGGTCAGGCTGGTCTTGAACTCCTGACCTCAGCTGGTGCATCCACCTCGGCCTCCCAGAGTGCTGGGATTACAGGCATGAGCCACCATTCCCGGCCTGTTATGATATTTTTTAAAACTGTACTCTTTGTTTTCCACATGATTTAAGAGACTATACACTAAAGAAAACAGTTATTAGTCTAAAAGCTAATAGTATTGTAACTTTGCTTTGTAGCTCCATATTTTGCTTTCTATGTAATTTAAGAGCCTAATGCATTAAACATATTAGTGTATGTTTTGGGGCACACCATTTATAAAGATGTAATTTTGTGACATCAACAACCAAAAGGGGTGAGTATGGCTCTGTTAGAGAAGCAGGGATTTTGTATGTTAATGAATTTTATAATAGACATATATAAAACATTCTACCGAACAACAGTGTACGTATTCTTCCCAAGCGCACATGGGACATTATCTAGGAGAGACAATATGATAGATCGCAAATTAAGTCTCAGTAGATTCAAAAAGATAAATGTCATAAAAGTATCTTCTCTGACTACCCCAGGATGAAATTACAAATCAATAACAGAAGTAAAACTAGAAAATTCACCAAATTATGGAAAATAAACAACACACTCTTAATCAATGGATCAAAAAAGAAATCACAAGAGAAATTAGAAAATACTTAGAAATGAATGAAAATGAAAATACAACATACCAAAACTTGTAGGACACAGCGAACGCATTGCTAAGGAAGAAATTCGTAACTCTAAATGCTTACTTTAAAACACAAGAAATATTTCAAACAATAACTTAACTTTACAATGTAAAGAGCAAACTAAACCCAAGGCTAGCAGAAGGAAGAAAATAAGAATAAAGATTAGAATAGCGAGAAATGAAATATACAGTAGAAAAATAATAGAGAAAAATCAATGAAACTAAAAATTAGGTCTTTGAAAAGATTAATAAAATGGACAAACCTTTAGATAGAGGGACTAAGAAAAAAAAAGGAGACTCAGATTACTGAAATCAGAAATGAAAATGGGGACATTACTACTGATTCTACAGAAACGAAAAGATTATAAGAGAATATTGTGAACAAGTATATGTCAACAAAGTGGATAACCTAGATGAAATAGACAAATTCCTAGAAACACAAAACCTACCAAGACTAAATCATAAAGAAATCAGAAATCCAAATAGATGTATAACTAGTAAGGAGATAGAATCAGGAATCAAAAATCTCTCAACAAAGAAAAGCCCTGGACCTGATGGATTCACTGGTAAATTGTATCAAACATTTAAAGAAGTCACAACAATCTTTCTCAAACTTCTCCAAAAAATTGAAAAGGAAGGAACACCTCTTGGCTCATGCTATGAGACCAGCATTATCCTGATACCAAAGCCAGGCAAAGACACTACAAAAAAAAAAAACCAAAAAACCACAGACCAAAATCTCTTATGAACATTGATGCAAAAACCCTTAACAAAACACTAGCAAATTGATTCACTAGCATATAAAAAGGATTATACACCATGACCAAGTAGGATCTATTCCTGGAATTTGAGGATGGTTCAACATATGAAATAGATCAATGTAATAGACTGCATTAACAGAATGAGGGGGGAAAAAATGTCACAGGATTGTCTCAATTAATGTTGAAAAAGCATTTGAAAAAATTCAGCACACATTCCTGAATTAGAAAACACTCAACAAGCTAGGAATAGAAGGCAGCAGCCTCAACATAATAAAAGCCAGATATGAAAAACCCACAGCAAACATCATACTTAATGGTGAAGGCTGAAAGCTTCTTTTCTTATTTATTTATTTAGAGACAAAGTCTTGCTTTGCTGCCTAGGCTGGAGTGCAGTGCCACAATCTCAGCTCACTGCAGCCTCCACCTCCCAGGCTCAAGCGATTCTCCTGTGTCACCCTCCCAAGTAGCTGCAACTACAGGCACATGCCACCATGCCCAGCTAATTTTTGTATTATTATTATTATTATTATTATTATTATTTTTAGTAGAGATGGAGTTTCACCATGTTGGCCAGGCTGGTCTCGAACTCCTTACCTTAGGTGATCCGCCCACCTTGGTCTTCCAAAGTGCTGGGATTATAGGCGTGAGCCACCGCTCCCAGCCTGAAAGCTTCTTTTCTAAGATCAGAAACAATGCAAGGATACTTGCTTTCACTTCCGTTCATCACAGCACTGGAAGTTTAAGGCAGAGCAATTATACAAGAAAAAGAAGTAAAAGACATCCAAATTGGTAAGAAATAAAATTATCTGTTTGCAGATGATGTGATCTTGTATGTAGAAAATGCTAAAGATTCCACAAAAAAGCTCTTAGAACTAATAAATGAATTCAGGACAGTAGCAGGATACAAAGTCAGCACGCAAAAATCAGCTGCATTTCTGTACACTAACAGTGAACAATCCCAAAAGGAAATTATGAAAACAATTCCATTTACAATAGCATAAAAATACTTTGGAATTAAGTTAACTAAGGAAGTAAAAATCTTAGACCACAAAAACTAGAAAGAGATTAAAGAAGATATAAATAAATGGAAACACATCTTGTGTTCATGGATTGAAAGACTTAACATTGTTGTCAATACTACCCAAAGTGATGTCTGGATTTCAGTGCAGAGACTGCACTGAAAAAATAAAGAGGAGACTCAAATTACTGAAATCAGAAATGAAAATGGGGACATTACTACTGATTCTACAGAAATAAAAAGATTATAAGAGAATATTGTGAATAAGTGTATGCCAACAAAGTGGATAACCTAGATGAAATAGACAAATTCCTAGAAACTTACCTACCAAGACTAAATCATGAAGAAATAGGAAATCTGAATGGATTGGTTTTTCACAGAAATAGAAAAACCTATCCTAAAATTCAAATGGAATCTCAGGAGACCCTGGGTAGTCCAAACAACTTTTAAAAAGAACAACAAAGCTAGAGGACTCACGCTTCCTGATTTCAAAACTTACCACAAAACTGTAGTAGTCAAAACAGTGTGGTACTGGCATAAAGACAGACATATAGACCAATGGAATTGAACTAAGAGCCCAGAAATCTTTGCATATATGGTCAAATGATTTTTTTTTCTTTTTTTTTAAGAGATAGTGTCTCAGCTGGGCACAGTGGCTCATGCCTGTAATCCCAGCACTTTGGGAGGATGAGGCGGGCAGATCACCTGAGGTCAGGACTTCGAGACCAGCCTGGCCAACATGGTGAAACCCCATCTCTATAAAAAATACAAAAATTAGCTGGGCATGGTGGTGCGGCCTGTAGTCCCAGCTACTGGGGAGGCTGAGACAGGAGAATCACTTGAACCTGGGAGGCAGAGGTTGCAGTGAGCCGAGATTGTGCCACTGCACTCCATCCTGGGGGACAGAGTGAGAATCTGTCTCAAAAAAAAAAAAAAAAGAGACATTGTCTCACTCTGTCAAACAGGCTGGAGTGCAGTGGCATGATCATAGCTTACTGCCACTGCAGTTTTGAACTCCTGGGCTCAAGCAGCCCTCCTGCCTCAGCTTCCTAAGTAACTAGGACCACAGGATATGCCTCCACATCTAACTAATTGTGTGTGTGTGTGTGTTTTTTTCCTGTGGAGACAGCATCTTGCTGTGTTGCCAACGTTGGTCTCCATCCCCTCAGCTCAAGCAGGTTACCCACCTCTGCCTCCCAAAGTGCTGGAATTGCAGGCATGAGCTTCTGCGCC
This sequence comes from Chlorocebus sabaeus, assembly GCF_047675955.1. NCBI lineage: Eukaryota > Metazoa > Chordata > Mammalia > Primates > Cercopithecidae > Chlorocebus > Chlorocebus sabaeus. The sequence goes on from NC_132917.1 coordinate 32,512,189, forward strand.
TGACTCAAATGGTTTTTGACAAGGGTGCTAAGACCATTCAATGGGGAAATTTCAACAAATTGTCGTGGGAAAACTGCATATCCACATGCAAAAGAATAAAGTTGGACCATTACCAAACACTGTATACACATGCTAACTCAAAATGAATCAAAGACTTAAATTTAAGAGCTACAACTGTAAAACTTTTAAAAGTAAACATAGGGCAAGAACTTTATAACAGTAGATTTGGCAATAATTTCTTGGATGACACCAAAAGCACATGCAATAAAAAGAAAAAACAGACAAATTGGACTTTGTGAAAATTTAAAAATTTTGTGCACCAAAAACAGTATCAATGGAGTAAAAAGAAAACTTACAGAATGAAAGAAAATATTTGCAAGTAATATATCTGATAAGGGAATAATATCCAGAATATATAGAGGACTCCTAAAATTCAACGACAACAAAACCCTGTTTACAGCCCAATTAAAAAATGTGCAAAGGAGTTGAATAGACATTTATTCACAGAAGATAAACAAATGAACAATAAGCATATTAAAAGATGCTCAGCATCACTAATCATTAAGGAAATGCAAATCAAATTAGGTACTACCTTACACCCACTAGGATGGCTACTAGCAAAAAATTAAAAAGAAAAAAAACAGAAAATAGGCTTGGTGCAGTGGCTCACGACTGTAATCCCAGCACTTTGGGAGGCCGAGGAGGGCAGATCATGAGGTCGGGAGATTGAGGCCATCCTGGCTAACATGGTGAAACCCCATCTCTACTAAAAATACAAAAATAGCCAGGTGTGGTGGTGGGTGCCTGTAGTCCCAGCTATTTGGGAGGCTGAGGCAGGAGAATGGAGTGAACCCAGGAGGTGGAGCTTGTAGTGAGCCAACATGGCGCCACTGTACTCCAGCCTGGGCGAGAGAGCAAGACTCTGTCTCAAAAAAAAAAGAAAAGAAAAGAAAAGAATAAGTGTTGACAAGGACATGGAGAAATTGGAATCCTTGTGTGCTGTTGGTGGGAATGTAAAACAGTACAGCTGCTGTGGAAAACAGTATGGTAGTTCCTTTAAAAATCGAAAATGGAATTACCATATGGTCCAGCACTTTTACTTCTGGGTGTATACCCCGAAGAATTTAAAGCAGAATCTCTAAGAGAAATGTGTATACTTACATTCATAGCAGCGTTATTCACAATAGCTAAAACATGGAAGCAACCCAAATTTCCATCTGTGGATGAATGGATACACAAAATGTGGTATGTACATACAATGGAATATTAGTCTTTAAAAGGAAGGAAATTGTGACATATGCTACGAAATGGATGAACCTGGAGGAGATTTATGTTAGTGAAGTAAACCAGTCACAAAAAGACAAATACTCTATGATTCCACTTATATGAAGTACTTAGAGTAGTCAAAATCATAGATACAGAAAGTAGAATGGTCATTGGGACTGAAGAGAGAAGGAATGAGGAGTTATGGCTTAATGGGGTAGGGTTTCAGTTTTACAAGGTGAAAATAGTTATGGAGATGGATGCTGGTGATGGTTGTACAACATTATGAATGTATTTAATACTGATGAATTGTACATTTAAAAATGGTTAAGATTCTAAATTGCATGTTATGTATATTTTACTAAAATGAGAAAGAGTAGAAGAAAAAAATCTCTCTAAATATCCGAGTCTAAAAAGTTTATCAGATTAGTTTATGATACACCAAACAAACTCCAGATAGACTAAATCTATGCTAAATGTTTTTTAATCTCATAGAAAAATTAGGAATAGGCAATAGAAGTAGATAGTGATAAAAGTTCTTGAACTCTGAAGCAGTAAAAGAAAGCTGGAAGGAATTTTTATGATCACATTTAAAAAATATGTGACAAGATATTTGTAACAAATAAGAAAGATAAAAAGCTAATAATATCCTTATTATATAAAGAGTTAACATCTGCTGCAGGAATGAAATGGAACAGAATAGAGAATTCGGAAACAGATTCAAGTAGGAATGAGAATTTAGTACGTAATAATGATGGCATTTTAAATCTGTGGGATAAAAATAGGATATTTAATACGTATTGAAATAGCTGCCCAAACGTTTAGGACCAAAAGCTTGAAACCAAAATAAATTCAGTTAAATAAAATATTTAAATTGGAATTTCTTGAGAAGCAGGATGTGTTGTAGGGAAGAGCACATACTCTGGAGTTAGGCAGCCCATTTCTGCCAGTCACTGGCTGCGTCGACTTGGGCAATTTGCTTAACCACTTTGCCTCAGTTCCAAGCGATACCTGTCTAGTAGGATTCTTGTGAGGATTAAATGAGTTAATAGACTATTAAGAGGAGTAAATTAGTTAATATATGTAAAGGGCTGGGAACAGTACCTGGCAGATACATACAAGTGCTGTTTTTTGTTTTTTGGTTTTTTTTTTTTGAGACAGAGTCTCGTCCTGTCACCCAGGCCGGAGTGCAATGTCATGATCTCAGCTCACTGCAACCTCCGCCTCCAGGTTCAAGTGATTCTCCTGCCTCAGCCTCTTGAGTAACTGGGATTACAGGCACCTGCCACCATGCATGGCTAATTTTTTGTATTTTTAGTAGAGATGGGGTTTCACCATGTTGGCCAGGCTGGTCTCAAACTCCTGACCCCATGATCTGCCTGCTTTGGCCCCCAAAGTGCTGGGATTACAGGTGTGAGCAACTGTGCCTGATCCTTTATTTTAATTTTATTTTTATTATTATTTTTTTGAGATGGAGTCTCGCTCTGTTGCCCAGGCTGGAGCGCAGTGGCACAATCTCCGCTCACTGCAACCTTCACCACCTGGGTTCAAGCAGTTCTCCTGCCTCAGCCTCCCAAGTAGCTAGGATTACAGGCATGCACCACTATGCCCAGCTAATTTTTGTATTTTTTTAGTAGAGACGGGGTTTCACCATGTTGGCCAGGATAATCTCAAACTCCTGACCTCAAGTGATCCACCTGCCTCGGCCTCCCAAAGTGCTGGGATTACAGGCATGGGCTACCGCGCCTGGTCACAGTGCTGTTTAAATGTAGCTGCTGTCATCCTCATTGTCATCACTGAAAATATGACACCATAAAAACACTAAAAGAAAGCATGGCAAATATTTTTATTGGCTTGGTGATGAAGACGACATTTTTTATCATGACAAAAAGCCATACTTCATTATGGAAAAGATCAAGAGATTTGATATTTAAAACTTATGCACATGCAAAAATAAGGACTTCTGGCCGGTGAGTGGGGTACTGTAGGTCACCAGCCATAGTAAGGGTAGGCTGTGACAGTGATATTCATATGTTTATTGCTTTCTGAACTAAAACCAGAAAATGATTTCCAGAAGCCAGGAGAGTGCCCTAGGAAGAGTTTTTCTCAGTGTTTTAACTGTCTTAGTCTTTCTGCTTAAAAATGCAATGTTAGTTTTCTAGGGCTACAATAACACATTACCACAAACTTGCTGCCTTGAAACAACAGAAGTTTGTTCTCCCCACTGAGTTCTAGAGACCAGAAGTCAAGTTCGAAATCAAGGTGTTGACATGGCCATGTTCCTCTGCAGACGCTAGGGAAGAGTCTTTCTGCACCTCTTCCAGCTTCTTGTGGCTCCTGGTGTTTCTCAGCTATGGCAGCCTAACTGCCATCACTGCCTCCATTTTCACCTCCTCTCCTCTGTGTGTTCCCTTCTTCTGAGGAAGAAGTCATTGGAATTAGGCCAACTCTAGTCCAGAATGACACCTCATCTTAACTAGTTAACATTGCAAAGACCCTATTTCAGGTCAGATTCTGAGGTTCTGGGTACACATGAATTTTGGGGGAATGTTATTCAGCCCACCACACCACAGCTTTTGTGCTCTGTTTCAGGAAGAAAACAGTTGTAGCAGTAGCATTGAGAATAGTGGTGTTCATGAAGAGGGGAGTAGATCTAGTACCTCACTGGGAGCTGTTAGTGGTAGCAGAGGTGACAGGCACAGAGGTACAGCAAGGGAAGACCAGAAAGACCTCAACCACTCCTATGAAAGTCTTGCCTTTAGTGAACACCACCAGAGATTCGAACATCTGGAAGTGACAAAATAGCTGATGAGACTAGGAAGGGAGTTGATGGAAAACTAATAAAACTTTTTAAAAGAGATGCAAACTTAGTCATATACAATATTGGGAGATAAGACTGGAATCCCAGGTCATGTGGGACAAATTAGGATTTCTGAGAAGTTTCTGTTATTAGTCTTCAGCAGATTATGACATTCCCTGACATACCCTGAAAGAATTTGTGTATATGGATATGTGCATATTCTAGGAAGAGGATGAAAAACTCTCATTAGATCCACAAGGGTGTCCAGAACCCCAAGGAAAAAAACCCAGAGATTAAAGCTTATCTTTGGAGTAGACTGTTAGATTTAGTTTTCAGATGAAAAGGCAAGTGGGCCTTTCCTTATAAACATCATGAATTAAAATTTACCTTTATAACTTGTTACAGTACAAAGAGGAAAATATGAAATGCATTTATTTAGTGCCCTAGTTTTTAAGTTACCAATGTTTTAAACTGTGTATAAATAATTTTTAAAACTTACTTTTCCCTATTATCAGCCCATTTCTCTGGTGCTCTTTTTGTAGTCAATCCCTCAAGACAGGCATCTCTCCACATTATTTCTGCTTCCTCTCCTCATCCTTTTTGGAACTTAACGCCATTGCAGTTTTATCTCCCCTAGTCCACTTAGAGTACTGTTGTCAAGTTCCGATTGCCACATCCAGTGGACAGTTGCTGGTCCTCAGGTTTCCAGCAATATTAAACACCATTGCTTTCTCCTTTCTTCTCCGTTGGCTTCCAGAATTCCACACTTCTTATCACACCAGCTGCTGCATCCTAATCTTCTTTGCAGACTCATCCTCATCTTCCCTTCTCTGTGAAAACAACCCCAAGTTCAGTCCTCACATTATTTTCCTTCCCCATATATATTGCTACCCAAGGGGGCTCATCTCTTCCCTTGGTTTTCTTCTCACTTCCTGAGAATACATATTATAAAAACAAGTTACAAGAGTTTCTGCACATGACCCTTTAACTCTTTTTCACATAGGCTGTTGAATTTGTTTATTTTATCATGGTTGTACTTTTGGATGTCTTAATTTTTTTCCCGTTGGCTCATATTTCCCTGGGGTATTGTCTGTTCAACTGGTAATATGTACTTGATGGGAGGGGCTAAAGCCCAGGACCTAACTTGTGACCTTCCTGGTGAGGCTGGGCCATAGGGGGAGCTCACCCATTGGATACACTTTGCCACTGCCACCTCCCACCACCACCAAGTGGCCTGGTTCCTCAGGAAACCTCCCTTACCTTCACTAGACATTGCTCTTTTGCAGTACCCATCTTCCTGAGTAGTTATCTAACCTCAATGAGTAGAGGGCAAAATAGAAGGGCACCCTTAGGGGCCAGCCAGGCTGCCCAAGCCCTTGCTGTCTGCTGTCCACCCTAGCCAGGCCTTCTGCCTTGATGTGCACACATGGTCCCTGCTTTGTACTGGATTGGCACTGCTGTTTCAGTCTCTCCATGCTGATGGTAAATGTCATGGATAGTAGGAAGTGGAAGTAAAAGGGACAGATAAACACTTTTCTCAGCCCATCTGTGAACCTTGGCACCTAGCCCTTTTCCACCTGAGCTATATTCTCCACCATATTAGGATCCAACCCGCTTCTGTCTCCCCAGGGTTTCTCACATGTTTACTGTAACTTTTTCAGATCATTAACTTTCCTTTTTTCAAGCAAGGTTGATGTTGTGCGAGGTTAGGATTCAGAAGGAGTTGGCAACTTGTGTTAGTTTATAATGAAGATTAACAATAAAACTTCACATTGGGGAAAAATGAGTTCAGTACAAAATAAGAAAAAAATGTAAGCCAGGCATGGTGGCTCATGCCTGTAATCCCAGCACTTTGGGAGTCTGAGATTGGTGGATCACCTGAGGTCAGGAGTGACCAGCCTGGGCAACATGGCGAAACCCCATCTCTACTAAAAATATGAAGAATTAGCCATGCGTGGTGGCGTGCATCTGTAGTCCCAGCTACTTGGGAGGCTGAGGCACTAGGGAAACTCGAACTCTGGCAGTGGATGTTGCAGTGAGCCAAGATTGTACCACTGCACTCCAGCCTGGGTTACAGAGCGAGACTCCATCTGAAAGAAAGAAGAAGAAAGAAAAAAGAGAGAGGGAAGGAAGAAAGAAAGAAAGAGAGAGAGGGAGAGAAAGAAAGAAAGAAAATATGTAAATTTCTTAGAAAGGAAATATATTTAGTCCACAAACATTTGGAAATATTTAAGGAAATGGAAAAGTTTAACTTCACTAATAATGAAAGAAACATAGTTCAGAATAATAGCTGTGCATACCTTTTGTAGAATAAAATATCAAAGATTAAAAAATATTTATATACCCAGTGCTGGTAATATGCAATTAAATGACATTTTCATACACAGTACTGTTCATTGGCACCTAATTTGATTTAGCCCTTTTAGAGAATACCTCATTTATCTCTTAAAATATTTATTCTCTTAAAATATTTATTCTCTTAACTCCATAATTCCGTTTCTGGAATTCTAACCTAAGGAAAGGTTCAGTATGAAAAAAGTCTTTAGGCACAAAGATATGCACTGAAGTGTTTTATTTATACTACTACTGATAACAGTGGCAGCACATGGAAACAGCCTAGTGATCTAAGTGCGGGGGAATTGCTAAATAGATTATGGTCTATCAACCCAGTGTAATATCTTTAATCTATCAAAATACTATACTTAAAGGGTATGTGGAAAACATGAAAAAAATTCTATAGCATAATGTTACAGTGAAAAAGGAAGATAAAACAGTTTATGTAATATTATATTATAAAACTTACACATAATAAAAAGATTAGAAAGAAATTTACTCTGTTAGTAATGTTTGTGATTGGCCGATAAACCCAATAAAAATTTTCTTTTTTAAATGTTGTATTAGCTCTGACGTGGGGGAAATTCTAATTTAAAAAAAAATACAAAAACAAAACCCATTCTGGTTCTGGTTGATTCGAGATTTAGCAAAGAAATGATAAAAATTACTAGCATACGTATTTCTTAAAAGAGAAACATTTCCAATGTAAAAGAACTTAATAGAAAGGAAGAAAGAGGAGTTGGGAGCTGTGCTTTGTAAATTAATGTAGCAAATGCTTGATAACAGGATCCAGGACTCAGACTGAATTCAGATTCAAGCCTGAAGCCTGCTTTCCCTAGGTGTGACCTGGAAGAGGTTCTTCAGCTCCTCTGTGCTCCAGTTTGTTCATCTGCACAATGCACATAACAACAGCATTGTCCTCATAGGGTTGTTGGGTGGGTTACATGGGCTCATAAAGCATGTGGCACATGAGCCATAAAGGAAGGACTATATATGTAAGAGGTGTTATCTACCTCATTGTTTTCATCTCCTCATCCTTATCTAAGCTCAGGAGTCACAGGTCTCTGGTGATCAGAATCCAGCTTCATGACCTACTTGCTGTATAACCATGAGAAAGTTGGTTTTACCTCTTTAAGCCTCAATTTTTTTATTTGTAAAGTAGGGGTAATAAAGTACCCGCTTCCTAGGGTTATTGTGAGAACTTAATGAGATCAGGTAGGTCACATGCTTAGCACAGGGCTTGACACATAGTGAGTGCTCACAGCAGAAATAGTAGGGAGGTATCAAGGGCTGACACCATGGTGGTGAATTCTGTTTTTCTTGAGTTCCATTTTGAACCATAAGGAAACATGGAAGTGAGCTGATGGGCAGGGCAGTACAGTGAGTGAGCCAGCAATGTGGGCGTTACTGTCCACTTCCAACAGAGTAAGGTAGTTGAGGATCAATGATAATCGTAATAGTTTATATGTTTATATTGCTTCATACTTTTCAAACCTCTACCTGTATATTGGCCCCTTTAATAGAACAGTTCTGTAATGTAGTGGACAGAGAGCCTGTGCTCATTACTGCTATTTACCAGTCTCCTAGTCCCTTCCCCATGTTCATGGCCTACTTCAGCCACTATGTAGCCTCCTGTCCATTCTAGATCTAGCTGGTCTTGATACTTGGTGTTTAGGTAGATAATATCTCCAGTACTTTGGACATAATGGAGGCCTTAGTCTTTATTTCGGCGACAACCCATCCCTGTGGCCATATCTTGGATCCTGTTTCCCCGAGAGTTTTTCCACCTCTAAAATCTTAAACTTCAATTTTCTACTCTTGAGCCACTTTTTATATATGTAGTAATTTATAGTTTTGACTTGTTGCTGATAGGTTAATTACTCATAACAACTTACTTGTAACCGTGGATAAAAACATTTACCTAGTTAATTTTTTTTTCACTTTTGATGAGGCAAGGGGTGTAGTACTGGTAAACTTGTAGACTGCCCAAGAGGTAATTGTACTCATGGGTGATTCGTTTAATCAAAGAAATACTATCATAACACTCTTTACTCGTTTTAATCTCAAATATCTATTTTCTAAAGAAAAGTTATGTATATGTTATATTAAAATTTATTGCTTTTGCAGTCAGTCTGGATAACTGGAATTTGAATTTTCTGACTTAGTGGGAATAGGAATGATAATATTAGCCAGTAAGTTATACAATTACTGTAATGGTTTTTTAAAATAGTTGTTATCAGAGGCCAAGGCAGGCAGATCATGAGGTCAGGAGATCGAGACCATCTGGCCAACATGGTGAAACCCTGTCTCTACTAAAAATACAAAAACAACTAGCCAGGCATGGTGGCATGCACCTGTAGTCCCAGCTACTCAGGAGCCTGAGGCAGGAGAATCGCCTGAACCGAGAGGCAGAGGTTGCAGTGAGTCAAGATCATGCCACTGCACTCCAGCCTGGTCAACAGCGAGACTTTGTCTCAAAAAAAAAAAAAAAAAAAAAAATTGTTATCACTCTAGAACCACTTTTTGAGATTGAATATTAACTTCATTTGTTAATGTATTTAAATAACACTACATATTTTTCCTTCACTTTATGAGGTTTTCTTAAGTACAGGGAATAATTTTAAAGTAAATTTTTATTGAAATGTAGTGTACGTACAGAAAAGTATACAAATCATAAGTAAACATAAGAATTTTTTTTCATGAAGAGAAAACACCTGTGTAAGCAGGTGAGTCAGAGCATTACCAGCACTCCCCAAATTCCCCAAACCCTCCTTTCCTTCTTTTAGTCACTACCACCCCCAAATATCCCCAGGTAATCACCACTATGGGACATTAAAGGCAAGTCTAATAAATGAATATTCATGTGCGTCATCATTTTTTTCTTCTTCTTTGCCAATCTTTGAATGTATTTATGTCTGCTTTTTCTGTTTTTAAATGTATATTACAATAACAGGTATATAGTTTTACAAGTCAAATAATAGTAAAGGCTCATTACAAAGTATACCAATTTCCTTCTTTACCCCTCCTTACTCTTCAAAATCCTTCTCCCAAAAAAAGAAACCCTTTAGCATCTCTTCTGCTATTTGCACATTTCCATATTTCATATTAATAGGTATTATATTACTGCTATTTTTTAATTAAACAAAATGAGGCATTATCTGTTGACTTCCTCTTATAGTAAATGAGAACTGTCATACCGGCACTTCCACTACTTCTCTTTCTTATCCTAATATGTTTATATTAACGATTTTGGTTAAACAAATACACTAAATGCCTATGCAAATGATATTCAAAATTAGTATTATAGGATACTGTGATTATGGGGGGCTTCTCTTCATTTTTTTCTGATGTTAATAATCATCTTGGTTTTTATGTTTTTCTCTTTCTTTTTAAGCCTCTTGTCTGAAGTCATGATCTCTCCTGCCTTTCTTGTTCTGGCTTTGGTTCTGGATTATGGTCACTCACCCTTATGATTGCCAAATCCAGTGGAATCTTCCATTCCTGATCCTTCGTGGATGTACTTTCCTTGTAACTTTCTCCTTCCTTGGTTTGCATGACATCACTTTGTTACCTTTCTGACCACTCCTTTAGTTTGATGAGTGAGTTCTCTACTTGCCCTCTTTTTTTTTTTTTTTTGGAGACAGAGTTTCACTGTTGTTATCCAGGCTGGAGTGCAGTGGCGCAATCTCAGCTCACTGCAACCTCCGCCTCCTGGGTTCAAGTGATTCTCCTGCCTCAGCCTCCCGAGTAGCTGGGATTATAGGCACCCACCACCATGCACGGCTAATTTTTTTGTATTTTTAGTAGAGATGGGGTTTCACCATGTTGGCCAGACTGGTCTTGAACTCCTGACCTCAGGTGATCCGCCTGCCTCTGCCTCCCAAAGTGCTGGGATTACAGGTGTGAGCCACAACACCCAGCCTACTTGCCCTCTTCTTAAGTGTTGTGTTCTTTAAGATTCTATCCTCAGCCTTATTCTTGCCCAACACAGTCTCTTTAGGCAATATCTGCCATGACCCTCAATGACTCTCATTATCTATTCCTCCAGTGTGGAACTCTTCTAAGCTCCAGGCCCAGCTATGTCACTGGCCATTGAACATGCAGATGGGGAGCATGAAACAAATTGGTCATTGCCCCCGCTCCTCTCTCTTCGGGGGACATCTGCATATGAACTGGGCAGGGGCATTCAGTATCTGCCCTACCTACAGTTTCATCCCCTGTCTACCCCCTACAACAGACAGATGCTTCACCTCCCTGCCCTTCTGCAGTTCCCTTCATGCCCCTGCAAACACACACACATACACAGAGGAGGCACACACCCACTTGACCAACTTTTTCCATCTTTAACGCCAGTACTACAGCTCTTCATTTTTATTGGCAAGAACACCAAAAGCTTTCTCTCCCCACATCGTCTCCCCAGTAGGCTAAAGTGAAGGGACAGGATGTTGAACCAACTGTGGGATTCCAGAAGAAGCAAAGTATCACTCATTATTGTGTTTCATTTTTACATATTAGTAACTATTTTAATAGACCATCTTTTTCAAAACATGTTAATACCTGACATGCTTATAGAATGACCACTTGAAACAAGTAGTACACATTCAGACTGTTTCTTCTGCATTGTCACTTTCAGATTTAAAACACCAATGGGATTGTAATATGATTTTCATTACTTTCAGATTTAAAAGTACACATGTGGGATTGTAATGTGAATTTACAGACAGAGATAATGTACCTTGTCCAAACAGGAAAAAAAAAGCACAACTGAATTTTCTGTCTTCTTTTATCACTATAGATAATTAGGACCATGAGTCTGAGTTCACATTCCTAAAAGTATCCACGTTCCAGAGGAGCCCCTATTCCTCAGCCACATCTCATACACAGATCAGAATGTTCTAGGAGGAGACAGCAAGATCTCACACTGGTTGCATTTCTCTTAGCTACACTTTCCGGCACAAGCATTTATTGAGTCAGGGCAATTGCCATATGCCAGGCAGTATATTAAACACTGGTGATACAAAATGATAAAATGCCATCCTCTCCCCACAGTTCACAGTAAAAATAAAGATGCGGGCAGCTGTCTCTTGGAGTCTTGCTTCTCGAAGTGTGCTGTACAGACCGTCAACATCAGCATCACCTGGGAGCTTACTGGAAATGCAGAATCTTGGTCCAAGATGGATCAGCATTTTTATCCAGGATTTTGCATTTCTAACAAGCTCTGATGCCGGTGCTGTCAGTCCATGGACTGCGCTGACTAGCATGGTGTTACAGTACTTTCCTCAAGCTGGTTCTTTTGCTGTCCCACCATCAAAGGAGTGGAAGATTGAGGTTGTGTTTTCTGTGCCTTCAGATACACAGCCTAATGTAGATATCATAGATGTGCCTTTTTATAATATAACCTGCTGTGGGCTGCAGTTTAATCCATCTGTCAGCATTCAAAGCATCTGGGATAGAATGTGTACAGACTAACTGATGATAATAAGATAGCCAAGAAGTTAGGCTGGGCGCAGTGGCTCACGCCTGTAATCCCAGCACTTTGAGAGGCCAAGGCAGGCAGGTCACGAGGTCAGGAGTTCAAGACCAGCCTGGCCAACATAGTGAAACCCCGTCTCTACTGAAAATACAAAAATTAGCCAGGCATGGTGGTGCACACCTGTAGTCCCAGCTGCTTGGGAGATTGAGGCAGGAGAATCACTTGAGCCCGGGAAGCGGAGGTTGTGGTAAGCCGAGATCGCACCACTGCACTTCAGCCTGGGCAATAGAGCAAGACTCCATCTCAAAAAAAAAAAAAAAATGGTGAGCCAACTTGAGGTGGTTGGAAAAAGAGACACTTACTAGATACTTCGCATGCACATATATTAGCAGTTTGTCTTTTAGTAATTAGGAGGGGCTGAGGACTTCTTTAAGCAGAGTTAGAAAGGTTGTTATAGCAGCCCAGATTGAAGTTAATGAGGCCTAAACTAAGGTAGGAGAAGCTGTATTTAGGATTGTTTTCAACGTTGTTTTCAATGTTGTTCTATTTAGGACAACAGCTATTTCACTGGCCATTGAACATGCACATGGGGAGCATGAAAGAAAATGTTGAAAACCAAAACAAATCAACATTAGGAATGTTGAAAATCAAATTAGTAGTTGTGGCAGAAGTGCAAGAGAATCTAGGTTGATGCTCAGGTTATTGGCTCTGGGAACTGTGTGGATAGGCTCACCTAGAGATTCCAGGAAGAAGAGCGATTTGAGATCTATGTTTCACCTTGGATAGATGGAGAGGGATGTCGGTATGACCTGTCTGGTAGGTACTGAGGTGCACAGTCCTGGAGCTCCAGAGGGGAATCTGGCTGGAGTTGCATAGACACTAGTGAAGCCTCCAGTCATCAGAGAGAATGTTCCAGGTGAGAAGAGCCAAGCACCGAACATGGGGCCCTTTGAGTGAAAGAACCCTCTGCAGAAGCTTTTGAAGGGACATCCAGAGAGGTAGTCAGCATGAGATCCTAGAGAATGCTTCAGGATTGAATTTTATTTTGTTTTTCAAAAGCTTAAAGGTGATACTCTTAACAAATTTCACAAGGTTTTTCATTGTCATTGTCTTTGATGATGGTGAGGTAGCTCTTTGTTTTTGTTATTGTTTGTTGGTTTCTAGCTTACCAGTTTCTCCTGTGCATTTTTAAGGTTCTTAAAATTCTAGTCAGGGCAGTGATTAATGGGATGACTGATCGAAGTGGAGATGTCACAACTGGCCTCAAAGGAAAGCTGCAGGAGTTATTTGGCAGAGTGACTTCAAGAGTGACAAATGATGGAGAAATCTGGAGGCTGTATGCTCAAGTATATGGAAATGGGCAGAGTGAAAAGCCTGATGAAAATGAAAAGGCAAGTCCTTCGTTCCTCCTGAGTCCTTACCTTTCATTTGAACATGTCTGTAGTAGATCTACTTTTTTGATGGGTGGAGGAAGAGTTTAAGAATCTGAAAGATAAGATTAGTATGCCTGAGTTCAGTTCTGATTCAGAGTCTTTAACCTACATAATTTGAATTGTGGGCTGTAACATTCATCTTTTTATTTTCCACGAAGTTTTCTTACATGGTTCTCTGTTTCCTCCTAAAGGGCCTCCTGAAATGGCCACCCCTACTAAATCTGCAGCAAAGAGTTGGCTTTTGTTATTTACTCTACACCCCTTTCTGCAGGCACGTTGCTAAAGACTACAGTAGATGGGTACAAGGACAGAAGGAGTGTTTAGATCTGAGGTGGGAACTAGGAAAGGAAAAGAGAAAAAGGAACAAGATAAGGATATTGAAAGAGAACTTTTAAGTCAAAACATATACTTTTACAAAGGTTACCCTGCCCTTTCTCACAAGTGTGATAGAACACAAGTTCCACTCAAGTTATGCCTTTAGCTTCTTATCTTAGAACTTAAAGGAGCCTGCAGAGTTTCCAAGGTTGGAATAATTGTTTTATGTTTCTTTTCAAAACACCCACAACAAATCAAGTATACTCCTTACGTGGGTTTGGAATTAGCCACGGCACAGCTAATCTGTGGGATTCTTAGCCATTCTCTCCTCCCTCAGTCCACACAGCTGGCTTCCACTGTGGCCTTGTCAGCCCAGAGAACACGTATCACCTGCACACATGCATACTCCTACTTTCATGTCCTTCCATTTCTCCTTGAATTATGGACTTTCTTGCATATATGGAATTAAGAGTACCCAGAATTCTCTGATCTGTGACTTCTCCCTCAAGGATTTGAAAGAGGGTGTTTTAAACATCTGTGAGATTACCTATATCTACCAGCAAGTTCATTGTTTTAACCAAGTTCATGCCTCATTCTCCAAACAGGGTTTTTAAACTGATGGCTACAAATGCTGAGAAAATCTGTACATTTACAGATTTCCAAACCTGGCCTTTATATTTTTCTGGTTACAGGGAAGTGTCTCAATCCAGGTACATCCATTTGATTTCTTGCCATGGTTTCTTGCCGCTGGGTGTGCATTTCTACCCCTTCTTTGATGAGAGTATTAGACGCTGTGCTGTACAACGCAGATGCTGCTTTTTCACATTGGAATTAGTTCCATATGACTTCCAGGAAACAGAGTTTGAAATGTGAATTCTACTTGTTATACTGAATGTTGTTCTTTCTCTTTCCTCAGGCCTTCCAGTGCCTCTCAAAGGCATACAAGTGTGACACCCAGTCCAATTGTTGGGAGAAAGATATTACATCATTTAAGGAAGTTGTTCAAAGAGCCTTAGGACTTGCACATGGTATTTGATGTAACATTTGATATCCATGGAATGTTTTGACTTATTTTCTACTAAAAAAAAAAGAGTGTTGGTCAAAAGTTAAGTTCCATTATAAATAATATCAAATTATTTCATTATATTGACATTGTTTTTTTAATTCAGCAAACATTCATAGACCACCTACTATGTAATAGGCATTTTGGAATAATAAGAAGAAACAGGATGGAGGCTTATATTCTGCTGGAACAAGTAACAGAAATTAGAAACTTTTTTACAGATGTGAAACACCTTTACAACTTTGTATAACCTTCATTCCACACTGAGTCTCTTTGTGTTGATTACGTAGCATTAAGGAAATCTGTTAACTTTAACTTGACTCACACATAGATCTCTGGAGTACATAGCAATATGCAAAGAGCTATAGCATATACAAAAGAAATATAAAATATAAGCCTTACCTTTGGGGAATGGTAGAGGATATTGTTTGAAGAGAGGTTTAACCTTACATACAAAATTATATGCCTGTTGGGTAAATATAGTCCAAATAAGTATTGCTTTCAATTATTAATTTTTAAAAATGTCAGTTAAATTTGGTAATGCATTTTTATATTTATATTTGAAGATGGGTACGTGATGCAGTCCCAATAAAATAATGATGCCCCCAATGTTAAGAACTGAATTACAAGGACCTTAAACCAATCCTAAAGTTCTCCTCCTACTTCCCTGCCCAACTAACCTCCTTGCTGCCACTAATGATTACAACAAATAGGGAGCAAACAGGGAAGAATGCAAAGGGCAGAGCTTTAGAATCAGGGAGACCTAGGCTCCAGGACCGGCTCTACCACATGCTTGCTAGTTGACCTTGGGTAAATAATTTAACTTCTCTGAGCCTTACTTTGCTCATCAGTAAAATGGGATAATACCTACCCATGAAGAATAAATGAAAACATTCAAACACTTAGCAGTATTTCACACGTGGTGTAGATGTTGATACTCTACCCTCTCACCACCACCCTGTTCCTTCCAAAATAGAGGACTTGAGCTGTAGATGATAAGGGACTCAAAACTAAAAAGAGAAAAATTAAGAACAAGGATAAAGTTTGGCTTGCTTATAAAGAAGTCACAGAACTTTCAAACAATTTAGAAATAAGCTTGGTAGTTGAAAATTCTGCTTTTGACCTTTGATGTGTTTGACCTAAAGGATATAAATATCTAATTTCATGGGTCACCTAGCTTTTGGCAGAGAAGGTAGAAGTACTGAGCTCTATATAGCTGAAAGGCAATGTAGAAAAGTTTGGGATAACTGCTAATAGAGCATAGAAGGATGTTTTGGGGGTGGTTAGAATTCATGTGCATGGGCTTAGATGGGATCCAGTCCTTATGCTTTTGGTCGTTGTGGATATAGTATGATATTTGGGGAAACCCACACTGATGTATTAGGTACATAATTAGCAGGGTGGGATTTACTTTGAAAAATTTATCTTATCTACTTCAACTTGCCAACTCTAAGCATTTATATGAACTGCTGGTCTGTAACAGTCAAAGCCACGATATTTTCTGTACTCACCAAGTAATGGTATTAAATCTGTCAAAGAGAAATATGCAGGTTAAAGAGATACTCTAGGAAAAAATCTTTATTTTGCATCTTAAAGTTGGGTTTAAACTATTATTGGCATCATTTTCTTCATCAGGGCAATACTTGGAGAAAAACAAGTGTCCATTCTTTTAAGTTCTCCTTTGACATCATTGAATTATGTGTTCATGCTCCTACAGCATTTTAAGCATATTTGAGTGGATGCCCAGCTTTAGTTTCTAATGATATTTTAGATTTACAAAGATAAATCTTAACCATTTCCTTGTTAAATTTTGTACATCAGTGCTCAAAGAATAAGCTGGGTTTCTCTGTGTGTGAGACTCTTCAAAACATTGTTCTCCCACCCCACCCAATTATAAAAAGGAAATACAGTCAAGCATCCCATAGCAACATTTTGGTCACCAGTGGACCCACATATATGACAGTGGCCCCATAATATTATAAAACCATATTTTTGCTGCACCTTCCCAATGTTTAGATAGACAGATACTTACCATTGTGTTCTGATTGCCTGCAGTGTTCAGTACAGTCACGTACTGTACAGGATTGTAGCCTAGGAGTAGTAGGCTGTATACCATGTAGCCTAAGTGCATAGGAGGCTATACCACCTAGGTTTGTGTAAGTGTACCCTATGATGTTCTCACAACAACAAAATTGCCTAACCACATATTTCCTACACTGTATCCCCATCATTAAGTGATGCATGACTGCATAACATTTTTAAAAATCTCCACATGGTTTACTCCTTGGGTTGCTATCATTAAGGTAGCCATGCGCTTCAGAAAGTTTGATAAGATATTGCAATCTTGATATAGTATTTGAGGCCTCCCTATAACAGTGTCATCATTGTGTGCTCATTTGTATTGTCTGGAAGGTATACATTTATAGTTTCTGCTATTTTATTTTCTGGGAAAGGGTGGGCTAAAGTGTTTTAGCTCTTTGCCATCCGAGAGTTTTTAAAATAAGAGTTAATGCATTTTAACTGCAGTCTACAGAGGAGGCGCTGCTGCTTCAGATTTTCTGATGATTTGAAACAGCAAGTTATTTCTCTCCCTCTGGCAGTCTCTCTCTGTCTCAACCTATAATGCCTTTTGGAAATGGGATTAGTAGGAAAACTAATAGAGTATATCTGTCTTTTTGCTTTACTTTTTTTGTGTCAGAATAAAAATAAGGGATTAAAAAAAGAAATACAGCAGTTTCTGATCTGAACTGCTAGGTACTAAACAGCTCAAATACCGCTGGCATGGTGGTTACAACTTTCCTCTACTAAGAAAAACAGACTAATAATCCTCACTATCTCTGGGCTAACTCTGCTTTTTGAAAATGGGCTTAACATTGCTAATTACTATGCATCCTTTCGCCTTTTAATGAGAAATGTCAAAGTCTAATTATTATTCCTCATTATTACTCTAAAATAGGAATGTCAAACCTAGTTCTTGCTGGCCTTGGAAGATATTATTAATTAATGACAGAACTCTGTTTTGCCTGGCATAGTCAGCCTCTACCAATTCATTAGTGTTTGCATGCAAAAATAAATCTTTTGGGCTGGGTATGGTGTCTCATACCTGTAATTGGGAGGCCGAGATGGGTGGATCACTTGAGCCCAGGAGTTCAAGATCAGCCAGAGCAACATAGTGAGACCCCATCTCTACCAAAAAATTTTAAAAAATAAAACATTAGCTTGTTGTGGTGGCATGCACCTGTGGTCCAGCTACTTGAGAGACTGAGGTAGGAGAATCACTTGAATCCTGGAGGTTGAGGCTGCAACGAGCCATGGTTGTGTCGCTGCACTCCAGCCTGGGTGACAGAGTGAGACCTTGTCTCAAAAAAAAAAAAAAAAAAAAAAGATTTTCTATCCTTGGTCTACAATCTGGAGTATGAAGTAGACTTTAATCCTTGTGCTGTTTAGTGTCGTGTTAAAATACTATCTGATTATTGGTCTGTTTAAATTTGGTGAGCATAATTTAGGGAACAAAACCAAGAACAAGTCAGTGGGGAAATATTGGGCATTATGTTTGTACAAAGCTCTTCACTTGTTCTCATAAAGCATTAATAGCCAGGCCTTCTACCAGGAAGGAGGATGGCTTCTTCGTAATTTCAGGTTTTGGCCAAATGGGTTCCACAGAATGCTGCGAGCAGAGTTGTGAGTCACTCTTCCCCATTCCCTGCTGATGCCAAGCCTTGCTCAGGAACTCAAGAACCTGGTTGTGGTCACGTTCTCTAAATGAAGACACATAGGTTGTTGTCAGTGCTTCCTGAATGGTACTTCAAACCCTGATTATGAAAATGCAGTAAGAATTGAGCCATACAGATCTGGCACGTCACTTCCTTGGGCTTGTGTCATCAGCAGTTGTGAGGTCCCCATTGGGGACTTGGTAGCATGGAAAGCCACACAAAGATGTGCTGCATCTGTTTTTGTCTGTGTGGGTACTTTGTTTTCAATAATATTTTGTCTCCTCGCCTAATTTTATTTGTCTATGCACATGTGTGCGTGTGTGTGCTCAAATGCCTGCATGTATAGGTGTTTAGGGTCTCTTCTCAGTGATCCATAACTCACCAAAAATCACCTGTTTTTCTCAAAATTCCCTGGAGCTGTAAATGATCATTCTTAAAGGAGGATAAAGAAAGGCTGCGTTCTGTGGCTCACACCTGTAATCTCAGTGCTTTGGGAGGCTGCAGCAGGAGGCTCGCCTGAGGCCAGTAGTTCAAGGCTGTGTGCCACACCTCCAGCCTGAGCAACAGGGTGAGATGCTGTATCTTTAAAAAAAAAAAGAAGAAGAAGAAGAAGAAGGATAAAGGGAAAAGCTATGTACACAATTTTTCTTTTTCAAAAATAAAAACTTTCCAGGTAGAAGTGTTTCTAAAGTCTGTTACTATAAAATTCTAATTAAATAATTGGCTTTTGTCCCTGTGAATTATTATTAACACTTTTTAATGGATATTTCTCTCCATATTTATCTTCCAGTGGCCATAAAATGCAGTAAAAACAAATCCAGTCCCCAAGAAGCTGTACAAATGCTTTCCTCTGTTCGACTCAATTTACGGGGCTTGTTATCTAAAGCAAAGGTGAGAGTGACATGTGAATTAATTGGAATTGTCATATAGAAAAAGGTCATTAGGGCCGGGCGCGGTGGCTCAAGCCTGTAATCCCAGCACTTTGGGAGGCCGAGACGGGCGGATCACGAGGTCAGGAGATCGAGACCATCCTGGCTAACATGGTGAAACCCCGTCTCTACTAAAAATACAAAAAAATAAGCCGGGCGAGGTGGCGGGCGCCTGTAGTCCCAGCTGCTCGGGAGGCTGAGGCAGGAGAATGGCGGGAACCCGGGAGGCGGAGCTTGCAGTGAGCCGAGATTGCGCCACTGCACTCCAGCCTGGGCGACAGAGCGAGACTCCGTCTCAAAAAAAAAAAAAAAAAAAAAAAAAAAGAAAAAGGTCATTAATATCAGCTTATTGCTGTTAAATCTTCTTTTACATCAGTGATAATTTTAGGCCTATGTTATATTTTACATAGCAGCCTCCTCATGGTTGATTGTGTTAGTGAGGATACTATTGGCCCAATGGCTACACCACTCTAAATGTATGTGACTTGAGTCTTTGAAATTGGCCAGGTGCAGTGACTCATGCCTGTAACCCCAGCACTTTGGGAGGCCATTGTGGGCAGATCATTTGAGGTCGGGAGTTTGAGACCAGCCTGGCCAACGTGGTGAAACCCCATCTCTACTAAAAAATACAGAAATCAGCTGGGTGTGGTGGTGGGTGCCTGTAATCTCAGCCACTCGGGAGGCTGAGGCAGGAGAATCGCTCAAACCCGGGAGGCAGAGGTTGCAGTGAGCCGAAATTGCACCATTGCACTTCCGCCTGGGTGACAAAGTGATACCGTCTCCAAAAAAAAAAAAAGTCTTTGAAATTAATGTTCACAATTCAGCCCTTAATGCTTTCCTTAAATTAAATTAAAACAATGATCTTGTATTTATTGTCATTTTCCCCCAAAGTGTGGCATATATGCCACTGGTAAACTTCTGGTTCAAATATATATTCGTTTCAGTACATGTTAGAAAAAAGTAGACTAGCTCATCAAGCCTATAATTTCATGAATATTATTGCTTATTTTGTATTTCACGTCGAAATGTAATGTTTCCTTTTAAAAAGACTCTTAAGTAAAAAAAAAAAATTGACTTAGATAAAAATGTTAAATAGGTGGTGTATGGATTTGAGCAAAATTGTTAAGGTAGATGGCGATTGAGGTTTGACAACTGAAATATGTCATTAGTTCACAACAACTAACTTATGGACTAGTGCTGGGTCGGAGATGCCTAAGAATCACTCAGGGAGTTTTATTGAAAACTGGATTGATTCTTGGGCTCTATCTGTGATTGATGTAGATTCAGGTCTGGGATGGACCTAGGAGATCTGTTGAATTTCCTGTGTGATTTTACTGTGCAGCCAGATTTGGATTATACCTCTGGAAGCAAAATTTGGACAAATATAACTTCTAGCACAATTTACCACTTACTTTTCTAGCCTTTACTTGCTTTCACTATTGCATATTGGATTGCAAAGTAATTTTGACTTACTTCTGAGAGTAAGTCTCTGGTACACAGAGGCCATTTCTGAATACTTTTTTACTCTGTAACTGCCTTACCAGAGTTTTTTTTTTTCTTATTAATAGTTCGATCTTTTCAGATCAAGGCATCATTTTTGCCTCTTTAATTAACTTACTCACTTTTCCTATTTATCTGCATGACCCAGGAGAGCTGTATTTCCTCCTAGCTTGGCAGCACTTCAGAATTGTGTCTCTCAGAAATCTTTAAGAGCTCCCTCAAAGTCAGAAAGGCAGGGTTTTTTCCTGTGACTTCCCTTCCCAAAGTGGGAGCTTTGTTTCCTACTTTTTGATTGTATCACCAACCCATCCACACTAGTTTACTTCTTCAGGGTGTGCTGTGGCTTCCTTTTGTCTGTGCAGAGCTTTGTCTTATGAATTACTACTTTATATAAATCTATACTTACATGACTTGAATAGTATCGTCTGTGCAGGTACTGCACACCTTTCCATATTATGGTAGATTCCCAAATAATGAAAATGTGACCCCAGAACATCATCTGTGTTTAGATTTTTGTTCTCATTAGGTGCCAACTGGATTATCCAAAAATGGGAAAAATTACCTCCCAGTGCCTCCTCTGAAGCATGTTTTACATATATTTGGTAGTCTCTGGTTTCATAGATCTTATACCTTTTCTGTTTAATGAATTAGGTTTGTCATACTGAAATGCATTCCAAAAAAGTCACTTTTTTAGAATACTTTAAAAAGTGAAAATGAATTAAGATTGAAAATGAATGAGGATAACTATGTTAAATTGCTTGCAGCCTACGTTAAATAGGCTTACTTGAATGAATCTCGGGTCTTTTCTTGCCAGGCCAGGGACTTCATGGAAATAAGCTCCTAGTACCTAGAGACTCACCTAACAAATCATCCAGCCCATGCTCTCCCAGGACAGAGTGACTCCCCTGCCCATTTGCACCCTGTCCTTATACAGGTTTGCTGCCAAGAGTGGCATGAAGGGGCTGTTCATGAGAATGCTGGAGAGCCTGGACACAGAACAGAGTCTCAGCAAATTACTCATTTTTTTTCTAAGCCTCAGTTTCTCTGTGCTTCCTCCTTACCCCACAGGGAAGTGATGCAGATTGATTATGATTTGCAAGTACTGTAATTCTTAGTTTAAAAACACACACACACAAAACTAAAAAAAGCCAAAAAAAACTATATGAGGCTAGATTATTTTCCTAAAAGGTGTCTTCTCTACTGATGACATTGGAGCAGTTCCTACTACATTTTGTTATGAAATGCTGTACAAATCATATAATCAAATCCAATGAAACAGATATTTGGCAAGCTACGTAAATGATATTTCTGAATAAAACATATATACAGTTGCATGTACACATGTACTCACGTGTGCACACACACGCATACAATGGGTCATAAAATCCTGAAGCTGATTTTCTTGGGGGCCTGTGTTGGCTCAGCAGGCAGTTCCTGGAGAGGCATTTCCAAATGTTTTCAGCTATGGTAGCATTATTGAAATATGTTGCATTAAACCTCCCAAGGCAATTCCTTTTTCAGGGAGAGGACACAGTTATTTTGATTTTGCTGGACTTTTTTGCTAGGATAATCTTTGTGGTCTCTGAGGCCTAAGCCAAATCAATTTTCAAATAAGCAGCATAGAGGGTATGATTTATATGAATTTGAATATAGAACATATTTGTTTTGCTGCATACGCAATAAATAAACTCGTTTTGTTTGGTTGAATTATGCCTGTTCATCCAAAAACCATCCTATAACATTGAAGTGAATAACCAGAATTTAGGCAAATGCTTTGAAGAGCAGAGCTTATTTGAATTTATAAGTTCACGCATGTTGTTTTGATTCACCCTTTAATTGCAGCTTGTACGTTTCTAGGCTAGTGAACAGAAAAAAACACTACCATTGCTATTTTAATTGTATAGTATTATTATGCAAAAGGTTTTTCAACTCCATACTCTGTATCTATTTTATTTTAAAGAAATTTTTATTATTTTAATACTTCTGCTTTGTTTTTTATATTACAGCAACTTTTTACAGATGTGGCCACTGGAGAAATGTCCAGGGAATTAGCTGATGACATAACAGCTATGGACACCTTAGTGCTAGAGCTCCAAGACCTAAGCAACCAGTTTCGAAATCAGTATTGATGCTGCTGAAAGCAGATTCTGGAAAAGGTGTTTTCACCTTCTGGTAAAAGATACATCTGTATATCTGAAATGCAAGATATTGATTTTTAAAATAAATTTGTTTTACGACTTAACATTCTTGGTTTTGTGATGTTCTCAATTTTATATGCTTTCTGAAGTACATTGAATTTTTTAAATTCTCTATTTCTTTAGGTCTAATTACAGTTGAGTTCAGTATTTTTATAATTCTTGAGGTATTTTGGCACAAAGGGCAAATAAATTCATTTTGTTTTAAATATAGGGTTTATTCTCTTTCAGCCTAACATTAATTAGATCATACTTTGGAAAACCTTAGTCTAAACGGGTGAAAATCACATACTACAAGTTTGTGAAATCATTAGATTAACTGCTTTATTGTTCAAAAGTGATAAAAGAGTGGATTTGGAGGTAGAAACACTTATGGTTCTTGAGATTTTGTGCTTGTTTCAGAAAGATACAGACTTGGTGAAACTGGAAATGTGACCATGGTTTAACTTCTAAATCAAGAAAATGCAAGAAAAAAATGGCATAACCTAAATTTTTACTTAGTTACTAGGAACTAGGCTGTTGCTCCTTCATTATGTATACTACCAGCCCCAAAGATGGTTGTTTAATTAGGGTATTATGGGTGAAGACAGCTATTAATGGTGCCATATTACAGAAATGCCAAAGTAAAATGCTTTCAATGTCTATAGAACCAAATATTGAAGGCAGCAGCTGAGCTTAATAATCTTAGTACAAAAGTCATAGTGAGGAATTCTAAGTCCTGCCTTGCGTTGCTAAATTTTGGATCCCATGTATAAATCACTTGGCCCTTTTTTCTTTTTCCATGTTGCTATATATAAGATGTAAATAATTTCTACTCGTAGCTTCCTTGTGAGTTTCAACTGCCTTTGGAAACTTAATTCATAATCCATTAAGTATTCTGACCATTTAAAAACAGTCTTTAAAAAACTCTTTCATTAATGAATTTTGGTTTTGAATGCTTACCAGTGCTCAATGCTCTCATTCCTTAACCACCTGCTTCTTTTCTATTAGCATATTAACCTTAAAAAAAAAAGTGGGCCTATACCCCAAAGCAGTTTCTCTTATAGCAGAGATAATACCTGTGAGAAAGACCAATACAATGAGTTAACATTAAGGGTCTACTTAAACCTTTTCTAGAAGTCATTGAGGAACAGATGGGTGAATGGATGGGTGGATGCTTGAATGGGTGGATGGAACAAGGTTTTAAGATTAATTTTTATTAGTATCAAGCTATGAACCCTAATAGAAAATGGACAGAAAATAAATACTGAAAAGGACAATCATTCCAGCAATCAAGTAGAAGACTGAAGTAGAACATCAAAGTTGTAGAAGTGTTTGGTCTTCAGTTTGCTTTCCTTGGGTTCAAGGTAGAAAGGCATCAGTGATTGTGAGAAGTCACAAACCAAGTCACAGAAGAGCTATCTCCTCGCAGTCGCGTTCTCCAATGCTGTGCTGGACAAAGTCTGTGCCCTCTTTTATCTTGGAGTGATCTCACAAAAGCAAGAGCTATTAGATGTTTTCCTTTCTTTAAAGGCATAGATCTATTAGGTTTTTTTTTTTTTTTAAATCTTACTTATGTGAGTGTTTAAGATAATTGAAGAAAATGTGTGGGGAGGTAAAGTAGGGAAAGCTTGGGGTTTTCTAATTAAAGCCTCATCTCTCCTACCTAACATTTAATATTTAATTTAGCTACTTGGTTTTTTCATCTGACAGATGAGTGTGGTGATAATAGCACTTTCCATCAAGTTGTTCCTCTCTCTTAAAACGTTTTCACCTAGCCTCAGAGTTAGTGATACAGAATCTGTATGTACTCTAGCCTGGGTGACAGAGCAAGACCCTGTTTCAAAAAACAAAAAGGAAAAAACCTTAAAACAATGCTGTATTATTTATTATACGATCTTTGGTGCTTGGTGTTGATATATTATGGTTAAATACTTGTGTTTCCAAATGCCTTATGTTCTATAAGTTTCACTTTGGTTTCCTAATATTAACACGTTTGCTTTCAGAATTATTCTTTTGCTTTTTCAACTAGAAAAATAGAGAAGATATGATCCTCTAATCTTACTGCCTTCCCAGATTGTGAATAATAAATATAATAGCTACAAGTTACTGAGTTCTCATTATGTACCAGGCACTTCACATAGCATCATCTTTGACCATCAAAAGAGCCCTGCTAGGTCTGTTCGTGATATCACTAGAAAACTAAGGGTCACAAACTCTAGAAAGAGAAAGAGCCAGGATTTGAACTGCTAAAGCCTGCATTGTTTCTGCTTGTGCTGAAGCTTCCAGTTGACCACTGATTTCAATCTTCTCTTTCTAACAATGGGATCTGGAAAGTTTGCCCGGCATCATTTATAAAGTTCTCCAAGAGAAATCCTGTGATGTCTCTGTTAATAATAGCTTGTGGTTTGTTAAGGTGATTTACTCTTGGCCGGGTGTGGTGGCTCATGCCTGTAATCCCAGCACTTTGGGAGGCCGAGGAGGGTGAATCACCTGAGGTCAGGAGTTCGAGGCCAGCTGACCAACATGGTGAAACCCTGTCTCTACTAAAAATACAAAATAATTAGCCGGGCGTGGTGAAGGGTGCCTGTAATCCCAGCTACTCAGGAGGCTGAGGCAGGAGAATCGCTTGAACCCGGGAGGCGGCGGTTGCAGTGAGCCAAGAATGTGCCACTGCACTCCAGTCTGGGCAACAAGAGCAAAACTCCGTTTCAAAAAATATATATATTATTTACTCTTTTTAAATAAAATTTTAATAAATTCCTTACTAGCTTTTCCCCAGAGGTAGCATAATAAGCACTGTAAATGGGGCCCCTAACTGCAAAAGAGAGAAGATAGACTTCAGTGGAATACCATAATGCAAATTCAAGAAGCTTGCAGAGCTGGTACTGAGACTGGAAGGCAGAGCAGTGGCCGTGTGTTGAGAGGTGGGAGCAGGTGGAACTCAGAGCTCAGATTCCCAGAGTGCACGCTGAGGTCCCCATTTACGGGTGGAAGGCTTGGACCCACCTTGGATGGAGCCTTAGCACGGATGAGGACCGCAGCCATTGAAAGCATCAACTTGTTTGACTGTGTATCAAGACTATTCTTATGCTGTACTTGTTTCTCTTGGGCATGCCATTAGTGTGGTATTCATAAGCAGAAATGTAAAAAAGAAATGACAAGAAGTATGTGTAGTAAATCCACCTACTTTCTAGATTTAGTTCAAAGAGTATGACCTAAGCAGAGGTCTGGTTCGTTTAGGCTTTGTGAACATTTGTCCAAATTATAGTAGGTTTACTAGCTAAAATCCCTGAGTGAGTCTGATGAAAAGTATTTCTTTTTTTCCATTGCTGTTTTTGTAACATCCACATCAATCTAAATTGCTGTTTAGATAAGGTAACTCTACTTTACTGGCCAAGAGTGAGGAATAAAATCTGTTAAGTGGATGCAACACATTTCCTTTATGCCTGTTCATTCAACAGGCCCTATAGTGAAATGGCAAAGAGCCTTTATTCAAATGGTGGGTGCCATGCTGTGGTAATACAGATGGATTTTTCACAACATGCAGAAGTGCTTATAAATAGATACGTTTCAATCAACAAGTAGCTTATTCAGGCATGTGCTCAAATATAGTAGCTGCATTCATTAGACAGACATTTCCACTAATCCCAAGACTATACTAATAAAAGAGTAATCCCTTATGGGCTAAAGGTGGTGCTGGTTTGCTTTTAACTCTTAGAGTCCTTCACACACCAAGGCCTAATAATAATTGTAGCTGTATTTGGTTTTCATCAAGTGAACTTAACCCATTTATGCTGGAGGTTGCAATTTTTAAAATGTTTGCAATCAGAGCTTGGTGATGATCTTGAGCAGTAGAATATAAATAACTCTCACACGCTTAGCGTTCCGATAATGGAACACTAAGCATGAATGGGTTAAAAGCTGAGCTTATCTTGGAATTTTTCTATTCTTATTTTTTAAATTGCTGGAGCTTAGTGAAGAAAGAGGTGCTTTTTACTCTAGATATGTAGCTTGCAGCAAAGCCAATTCAAAAATCAATTTGTGTGTGTGTGTGTGTCTGTGTATGTTTTCTCAATACTTTATCATAAAGCATTTCTCTCTTTCACCTTGGTTAACAGAAGTGTTCGCTTGAGCACATTGTTTTGTTCTTTGATGTTAGGATAAATAACAAGTTAATGATCAATTTTGAGAGCATTTGCAAGCTCTCACTATAGTGGTTTGCCTTTTTACATGGACTTTTTCCCCTTCAATAGCTCTTTACTTCTCCTGTGTTACTCAGAGCTAGCTGTAATCCGTTTGCTTAGCACAATACCAAAATTTTTCCCTTGCCAGTGATGTCACATCTGCCTTCCTTTTTATTATTCTGACTTATAAACTGCAGTGACCTCTGAGTCAACTTCACCATCTCCTGGCCCTGTGCCAACATTGTGATCTGTGAAAAGAGAGTCCTGCCAAGGGCTACGAGGCAGAAAACTGATATTATTAAAGTGGTCTTCTGAACGGTAAGTATCAGCCATTTTCTAATCTTTTGTGATGTTATTGCCAGTAAGGGGGAGGGGGAGGTAAATCATGTTAATGTTAAGGATCTAACCCATGCATTGCTAACCTTTTCCAGATTGGGGGCTCAGATGCACATCAGTGTCTATAGGCACACAGAAATTATTGCACAGCGCTATTCACAGACAGACATGCTTCTTGAAGACTCTATTACTGTGAGTCTCGAAGAAGTTTCTTAATTTCTGAGCCTCAGTTCCCTTATCTGTAGCCTGTTAGTGATCCATATTGTACAGGGGTGCTATATACAAGACAAATTGAGAAGATGCATATAAAGTGCTTTAAAAATAAATGATATAGAAACATGATGCAAGCAAGAGTGTCTTAAAAACTGTTTGATTATTAACACTGACAACCTTTTCTGTGCCCCACTCAGGAGCCTGATGACATTCAGTGCTGCTGGGCCGCAATACCGAAATGTTTATTAGCATTTTCATTCTGTAGCAACCTTTTCCCCATTTCTGGGCGGCACGTGATAATAAGGGAAGGGATAAAGAAGAGAACATGATGGATTTTTATGAAGTAAATGAGAAAGAACCAAGTTCCCATCATTAGGATTTCTCAGATTGGTGCTAAGAAAAGGAAAGAAAAAGAATGATGGGGAGGAACAGGCAAAAGCAAAACAAAAAACTGATGAAACGGGGAAGTGGCTGACTAGGATGAAGTCAGAAGATTAGAAGACCTGGATGAAGTCTCAGCTTTACCACCTCCTAGCTGTGACCACACCTGATCTCCTGAACCTCTCAGCCCCAATTTCCTCAGCTATAAAAATGCAAATACCCACCCTACAGACCAGACTGAATTTATCAGATGATGTATGTGAAGTACTTTGTGAGCAACTGTGTACAATTAGTTATTGTTATGATCAAGAGAAAGGGGCATTGTGGATGGTCTATCAGTTCCCAGGGCCTGGTGGAGTCCCTGGATAGGAGTATGCAGCAACTTGGCTCCAGTTTCTGTAATCCCATGGGGGTCATAACCCTGGGGTTTGAGAAACAATGCTGCAGAATATCTTTCAGTCTTGCCCTTCATCACTCTATTTACTGAATCAATTTGGCCTAGAGGATATCTGGTGCCAGGGTTGATAAAAGCTGTCTTGGTATTTTTACAGCTGTCTGGTTAGAAGACGTGCTTATGCCATAACAGCTCCAGCTCCTTCTCTCTCTCTCTCTGTCTGTCTCTCACACACACATACAGACACACACACACACACACACACACACACATGCAAACAGCACTAGAATGTGCTTTACATATGAAGTTGATTCCCCTGATCATTATCAGTAGGACATAGGGTGATTTCTTCAGATAGGTATGCCCTGATTAATGTTCACCCTCCTCCTTTAATAAATTACAGAAGTGTTCCATGTTTATCTACAAAAAATTAGAAAATACAAATAAGCAAGAAGAAAAAAAAAAATCATCCAAAATCCCACTCTTGTAGAAGATATAACCCTGTTCACTTTTTTGTATTTCCTTCCAGACTATTTATTATATAAATAAATACACATATATCTGAGAGATACTGGCTTTTTGTTTGTTTTTACTTAATTAAGCTTTTCAGTAAAACACATGGAAGCAGGCCCTTTATGAACATTTGTGGAGTTCCAGGCCAGAGTAAATATAGAGGCCTGCTTACTATATATCTAAATATTTCAAAGTTAAAAATCAAGCAAATAAATGGTTAAATAAAATTGGTTTTATGCTTTGATTGTGACAAATATTCCTTTATAATGACTTGGAAGGCCATATTTTAATTTGGAGTTCTTAAACATCTCAGAACTCAACCAGAAAGGGGAACAGAGAGAGTCAGCTCCCTTCCCCTATCCTGCTTTGCAGGGTCCCAGGTACACATGTGCACACGCCGGCTACAGGTCTCAGGCATGTCTTCAGCACCCACAAATAGCTCTGCATGGCTACCACTCAGACCTGGGGGTTCACAGACCAGAGGGCACTCCATCCTCAGGAATATGGGCACAGAAGAGAGGCACATGCAGCCTCCGGATGCAGGCTTTGGGCCTGTGGGCAGGGAACTCTTGGGGTCCCAGTTACCTGAGCACGGTCTAGAAGATGGGGCTAATACAGGCTCTAGGCATGAGCAAAAAGTGTCTGGAGGAGGGAGAAACAGAAAATCCCAAAACATAGGCATTCCTTGCCTTGGTTTAAGGGTGGTACTGGTGGGAAAATGGTGTCAGATACAGGAGTTGTTGGGAAAAACACCTATTCCTCTCTCCTTAATATTCCTTGAAAGAGAGAAAATTTCTGTTCCACAAGGTAGGAAGGAAAAGAATAGGAGCCTCTCTTTACTCCATATTTATTCCAAGGGAGGAGGAGTGACTTAAGGAACTAGACAAATCCAACTCTCTCTCTCTTTGTGTGTGTGTGTGTGTGTGTGTGTGTGTGTGTGTGTGTGTGTGTGTGTCTCTTTCTGTCTCTCTCTCAAGATAGGTAAAACCAAGGTCTGTCAACCTTGACACTGTTGGCATTTGGGCTGGATAATTCTTTGTTGTTGGGGGCTGTCCTGTGAATTTTTATTTTTATTTCTTTGTTTGTTTATTTATTTATTTATTTATTTATTTTTTAGACAGAGTCTCGTTCTGTTACCTAGGCTAGAGTGCAGTGGCACGATCTCTGCTCACTGTAAGCTCCGCCTCCTGGGTTCAAGCGATTCTCCTGCCTCAGCCTCCCAAGTAGCTGGGACTACAGGTGCCCACCACCACGCCCAGCTTATTTTTGTATTTTTAGTAGAGAGGGGTTTCACCATGTTAGCCAAGATGGCCTCAATCTCCTGAACTTGTGATCCATCTTGGCGGATCACGACACGCCAAGTGTCTCCGGGGGACAAAATTACCCTCTTTTGAGAACCAGTAGGTTAAACAACAGATTAGGCAGATAAGGAAAGAATTAGTGAAAGGAAGGATAGCTCTAGAGATAATTCAGAACATTCTGCATCAGACAGGGAGAGAAATAAAAGTAGTTAAGAGACACATAGGACAGATTTCCAGAAGAATATATCTAATCAGAATTTCAGGATATGAAAGAGAATTGGGAAGAAGTATTTGAAGAGTTAACGGCTGACAATTCTTCAGAATTGATGAAAATTATTCTCAAATTCAGAATATCCACATAGACTTAAAATCACCTCTCAATTTACACATACACATAGCCTAAAGGATTTTTAAAAGGAAAAAATTTTAAATTATACCATTTATAATAGCATGAAAAATTCAGATACTTTGCAATAAATCTTTTTAAAGATTGATAAAGGCACATATATCAGCAGGAAAAAACATTCTCTGGCAGACTATACATTATATGTGTCGAAATATCACTATAGCACATAAATATCTGCATGTTATTATATATCAATTAAAAAATAAAATAACTTTTAAAAAGTCCTAAATTTAAAAATGGTGAGAAATACTATGCGGATGAATTGGTAAACTCAATATAGTAAAGATGTTGTTTCTCCTCAAACTGATCTATATATTCAGTAGCGTCTTAATAAAAATTCTAGTCTACTTTTTTTTTTTTTTAATTCTTTTTTTTGAGACGGAGTCTCATTCTGTCACCCAGGCTGGAGTGCAGTGGCCGGATCTCGGCTCACAGCAAGCTCCGCCTCCCGGGTTCACGCCATTCTCCTGCCTTCGCCTCCCGAGTAGCTGGGACTACAGACGCCTGCCACCTCGCCCGGCTAGTTTTTTTTTTTGTATTTTTTAGTAGAGACGGGGTTTCACCGTGTTAGCCAGGATGGTCTCAATCTCCTGACCTCGTGATGCGCCCGTCTCGGCCTCCCAAAGTGCTGGGATTACAGGCTTGAGCCACCGCACCCGGCCTCTAGTCTACTTTTTTGTGGAAATTAAAAAATATGATTCTAAAACATACAGGTTGAGCATCCCAAATTCTGTATCTAGAAAACCCTATAGTCCTTCCTTCAGCTGATAAACAACTTCAGCAAAGTTTCAGGATACAAAATTAATGTACAAAAATCAGTAACATTCCTATATATCAACAACCAGCCAAGCTGAGAACCAAATCAGAAACAGAATCCCATTCACAATTGCCACAAAAAGAATAAAATACCAAGGAATACAGCTAACCAGCAAGGTGAAAGATCTCTGCAATGAGAATACAAAACACTGCTCAGAGAAACCAAAGATGACATGAACAAATGGAAAAACATCCCATGTTCATGGATAGGAAGTATCAATATCATTAAAAATGGAAATACTGCCCAAAACAATTTACAGATTCAATGCTATTTGTATCAAACTACCAATTACATTCTTCAAAAACTAGAAAAAAACTGTTTTAAAATTTCATATGGAACCAAAAAAGAGCCCAAATAGCCAAGGCAATCCTAAGCAAAAAGAACAAAGTTGGAGACATCACGTTACCCAACTTCAAACTGCACTACAGGGCTACAGGAGCGAAAACAGCATGGTGGTTGTATAAAAATGAC
The DNA here is from genome assembly GCF_047675955.1 of Chlorocebus sabaeus. NCBI lineage: Eukaryota > Metazoa > Chordata > Mammalia > Primates > Cercopithecidae > Chlorocebus > Chlorocebus sabaeus. Next base: position 32,544,205 of record NC_132917.1, read on the forward strand.
ACATAGACCAATGGAACAGAACAGAGAGCCCAGAAATAAGGCCACACACCCACGACCATCTGATCTTCAACAAAGCTGACAAAAGCAATGGGGAAAGGAATCCCTATTCTGTAAATGGTGCTGGGATAACTGGTTAGCCATATGCAGAAGATTGAAACTGGACCCCTTCCTTATACCATATTAAAAAAAAATCAACTCAAGTTGGATTAAAGATTTAAGTGTAAACCCCAAAACTATAAAAACCCTGGAAGACAACCTAGGCTATACCATCCTGGACATAAGAACGGGAAAAGATTTCATGACAAAGACACCAACATCGATCACAAGAAAAGCAAAAATGGACAGATGGGACCTAATTAAGAGCATCTGCACAGCAAAAGAAACTATCAACAGAGTAAAGAGAAAATCTACAAATTGGGAGAAAATTTTTGCAAACTATGCATCTGACAAAGGTCTAATATCCAGCAGCTATAAGGAACTTAAACAGATTTACAAGAAAAAAAAAATTAAAAAGTGAACAAAGGACATGAACAGACCCTTTTCTAAAGAAGACATGCATGCAGCCAACAAGCATATGAAAAGAAGCTCAATATAACTGATATTAGAGAAATGCAAATCAACACAATGAGATGCCATCTCAAACCCAGAATGGCTGTTATTACAAAGTCAAAAAATCAGATGCTGGTGAGATTGCAGAGTAAAGGGAACACTTATACACTGCTGGTGGCAGTATAAATTCATTCAATCATTGTGGAAAGCAGTATGGTGATTTTCCTAAAAACAGAAAATCCATTCAACCCAGCAATCTCATTACTAGGTATATACCTAGAGGAATATAAATCGTTCTACCATAAAGACACATGCACGTGAATGTTCATTGCAGCACTATTCAAATATCAAAGACGTGGAATCAATGTAAATGCCCATCAATGACAGATTGGATAAAGAGAATGTGGTACATATATAGCGTGGAATACTGTACAGCCACAAGAAAGAATGAGATCATATCTTTTGTGGGAACCTGGATGGAGCCGAAGGTCACTATCCTTAGCAAACTAATACAGGAACAGAAAACCAAATACCATGTGTTCTCACTTATAAGTGGGAGCTAAGTGTGAGAACTCATAGACACAAAGAAGGGAACAACACACACTGGGGCCTACTTGAGGATAGAGACTGGGAGGAGGGAGAGGAGCAGAAAAAATAACTATTGGGAACTAGGCTTAGGACCTGGGTGATGAAATAATCTGAACAACCACCTCCCCCTCCATGACACAAGTTTACCTATATAACAAACCTGCAAATATCCCCCTGAACCTAAAATAAAAGTTTAAAAATATAAAAACTATAAATCAATGAGAAAAAAAGTTCAGTGGGAAAAAACAAGTATTTTGCAAAAGAGGATAATATCCAAATAAAAATACAAAAGTAGACTCAGTCATCAGAGAAATGCAAATTAAAATAAAGAGATATGACTACATACTGAAAATAATGGCTAACGTTAAAATGACTGCATACCAAGTGTTAGGATGTGGAGTAGGAGTAACTCTTAACAATGCTAATGAGAGCACCACCTGATAGAAACACTCTGGAAAACAGCTGGGTGATATCTGCTAACTTCGAAGATATGCATACCCTATGGCTGAACAGTTTTACTCCTGGGGTGCACACACACCCAAGCACAAATGCAGGCACCAAAACTGTCATACAAGAATGTTTATAGCAGCATTATCTATAATAGTCCCCAAATTGAAACAATCTAAATATCTACCAACAGTAAAATAGATGCATAAATGGTGGGATATTCATGCAATGGTGTGGTCTGCATCAGTGAAAGTGAACGTTCTAGCCACACCACAGCAACAACATGAGTGAATCTCTCAAACACTATGTTCAGCAAAGGAAGCCAGATATTAAAAACCTTAAAAATTTAAAAAGTGCATGCTGCATATTTCCACATGTATAATAAGTTCAAAAAGCAGATTAAATTAAACTGTGTTATTTAGTGATGCATGCTTGGTATAAAAACTATAAAGGAAAGCAAGGAAGTGATCACCACCAAAGACAGACTAATGGCTACTCTTGTGGGTACAAACGGGTGATGGATGGATGGTACTAAAGGACTTCCGGAGAACTGGCAGTATCATAGTTATTATCCTGGCCCATGGCTAACATGGTTCTTCTGCCAAATCATCAAGTTATACATTTTTGTTTTGTGCATTCTTCCCAAATGTGTGTTGTATTTCACAGTAAAAAACTTTAAAATATTAGGAAGAGTGCAGTCAACTCTTAATGTGAACCTGAATGTCTGCTTTCTCCTCTCCAAGTTTTTGTACTTTTCTACCTCTTTGTCTTTTCCTTCTTTTTGAGGAAACCTGACCTCTTTCCTCAAGTAATTTTTCTCGCAACTCATATAATTGACTTTTGAAAAATCATACTGCATTTTGAGGTGAAACTTGGCAACACAAACCCAAACTTAACTCCATGTAACTTTAACTCCCCACCCACCTCCACTACCAAACACCTCCTTAAACAAAATATAACAGCATTTTACAACTACAAGGTGGTTTTACCCTAAGGCCAAAATGTGGATAATTTGATATTACTCTCTAAATTCTTTATTTCTTTTGTCTAATACAGTTAAGATCCTAGGCTGTCTGGATAAACAGGGGGGTACTAACCTAAGGCAACCCAGGCCAGCATTTAGGCAGTGATTGAGTGTGGTCATCTTGGTGACCAAAGCCAGCTTCTCACATTTCTTCTTGAAAAGCATGGTGCTGACATGTTTAATATCCTATGGCATTTCTTTTGGGCTCTGTAGACTGATGGAAAAGGTCCCTGTTAATGTCTGATGGCCAAGTTGAATAGCACAGCCTTGAGACCCTCCACTTCATAGCTCCAGTTAGGGTGGTGATTTCTCACCAAGTTGTTGTAGAAATACCGCTAGTCATATCCTGGCAGGATCCACACACCACCGGTTATAGGGAGACCACTTATGTGTGCCTGGATGGTTTTGGACAAATAAAGGGGAAATGTCACCCACAACTTCATAGGGAATGATAAATCAAAATCCAGCACACTACAGAAAAGAAAAAGATAAAGCTAAGGTTTGAAGTTTTTCTGGAAGAATTCCAAAAATGCATATTTCAAGGGAATGTCTCAGGGCAACCTTAAATAGACTGGTGACCTATAGATCAAAGACACTGTATTTTATTAGCCGTCTCCTGACCCAGCCAATCTGACTGTCCTTCCCTAACTGTTACATGCATCCAGATAAACCCTCCCCTGTCTGTCTTTACTTTCTGCCTCTGAGAATCACAAATCAACCCTGACAACATTTGGTTTCTCATCTTAAGGAATGTTGCTGGTACATTCTTTATGTGAAAGAGGCAATCCCAGGAAGGGGTATGAACCAGACTGAACAGTATCTTATTTCATCTGCACAGAACAAAAGAGTGTCTTTCGTTTTCCAATGCCTGCATGAGTCTAAGGACTTGAATGAAAGCAGACTGGCTGAGCTTAGTCCTAAGGATGGATACACGGTTGGCAGGGAAGAGGGGTTCTCTGGGGTCTGGGGGATAACTTTCCTTCCTCCATGATTGTTCTTATAATGGAGTCCTGTCTTGCTAAGGGGAGCAGTGACTGACAGGGTTATTTATCCTTGACTGCTTCCCCACACTGATCCCACGTTCTTTTTTTTTCTTTCTTTCTTTTTTTTTTTTTTGAGACAGAGTTTCACTCTTGTTGCCCAGGCTGGAGTGCAATGGCGCGATCTTGCTGACTGCAAACGCCACCTCCCAGGTTCGAGCAATTCTCCTGCCTCGGCCTCCCAAGGACCTGGGATTACAGGCATGCACCACCATGCCCAGCTAATTTTGTATTTTTAGTAGAGACGGCATTTCACCATGTTGATCCCGAGTTCTATGGGTACAGTTGGGACATAATTATTTTAAAATATTATGAGTGTTTTTCATAAGTTTACTTTGACCTGGGAATGTTGTGAAGTATCAAAGTGGCAGGCAGCCTGAAAGATGGCCCCCAGTGATCTCTGGCTCCTGGTGTTCTCAGCCTTGTGGAATCCCCATCCCTGGAGTGCCTTGGGTCTATATAAAATATTGACAACATTGAAAGGATGTCATTTCTATGAGTAGGTTACATAAGATAGTGACTTCTATCTTGTGAACAGAAACACTTTCTGGCTGCCTTTGATAAAGCAAGCCACCATTCTGTAGAGGACCATGTGGTCAGGAACTAGGGGTGGCCTTGGGCCACCTGTCCCCATACCCCTGAAGGAAGCAAGGAACTGAGGAAGTCAGATGGCCCAGCAACCCTCAAGGAACCAAATCCTGCCAACAAACACTTGAGCTTGGAGGCAAACCCAGATGGGCCTTTGGATGAGACCCTAGCCCAGGCTGACATCTTGACTGCAGCTCTGTGATAGACCCTGAAGTTAGTCCTGGCCCGTCTGTGCCTGGATTCCTGTCCCTCAGAAACCATAAGATAATAAATGTGTGTGGTTTTTAAGTTGCCAGCTGCATCTTAGCACTGCATTATAAAGCAGTAGGTAATTAATACAGTATATTTCACTTAATAGTCACTAATTATTACAAAATGTATTTCTGGATATATATTATCATTTCAAAGATAATAGACTAACAAAATAATTAAAACGGATATGCTTTCACTGTATGTCACATTGTGTCAAAGTAAGTCATCTCCTTAGGGAATTATTTGTAAACTAACAGATCATATAAGGGCAGGCATTAAGAACACTGTGGTCTAAAGTGTCACTCGTCTGAGACCTTCTGGAGTTCTGCATGAAGTACAAACTCTTTGCTGTGACATTCATAATGTGACTCCAAACCACCTTCCCGAGATTCCTTCCCATCACAACACTCCTGACCACCCTTTCACACTGCAGCCTGCCCTCCCCATCTGTCTTTTCTCCTGCTGTCCTTCTGGTGCTCTCCCTGCTTTTCTCTACCTCATGTCTGCTGTGGAAAGCCTGCCTCCTCAAGACCACCCCTTCATGGGATTTCTTACAGGTCCCACATCCACCTCTAAGCCAGGTACTCTGTCTCTTCCCCCTTATACTCCAATAGCACTTTTGGCCTTGCTTAGGATATTTGCATGCTCTGCCCTTCATCCTGGTTTGCTCTCTGTCTGTTCTCTGATTCGGCCTCTTCTGACTTCCCATGTGAGACCAAAAGCTACATAAGGGCAGAAACTGTCCCTCATTCTTGGTGGCCCTTCCTACAACCTAGAACATCTCCTTCGGCATAATGAAGAGATGGTCACACAGTGTTTGCAGAGTTGAATTTCATGAAGGGCAGGTCATGATGTGGTGCAGCATTACCCAGATGGTGTTCACAGAAGTTCTACTAACAAGAGATTCTATGGCGAAAGTAGTGTGAGAAACCAAGTGCGCTCTGTCCCTTTGCTCTGGTTTGGATAATTGTCCCCTCCAAATTTCATGTTGAAATTTGATCCAAATGTTGGAGGTGGAACCTAATGGAAGATGTTTGGGTCATGGCAGTGGATCCCTCATAAATAGATTAATGGCCTCCCTCAGGGGTGAGTGAGTTCTCACTCTGTTGGTTCCCAAGAGAGCTGGTGTTTAGAAAGAGCCTGGCACCTCCCCCTCTCTCTTCTGCTTCCTCTCTCACCACGTGTTCTCTTCACACACAGGCTCCTCTTCACTTTCTTTTTTTCTTTTCTTTTTTTCTTTTTCTTTTTCTTTTTTTTTTAAACAGACGGGGTTTCCCTTTGTTGCCCAGGCTGATCTCAAATTCCTGGGCTCAAGTAATTCACCCACCTTGGCCTCCCAAAGTGCTGGGGTTACTGGAGTGAGCCACCGTGCCTGTCCCCCTTGCTTTCCATCATGAGTAGAAGCAGCCTGAAGTCCTCACCAGATGCATATGCCAGTGCCATGCTTCCTGTACAGCCTGCAGAACTGCAGAGGCAAATAAACTCCTTTTCGTTATAAATCACGCAGCCTCAGGTATTTCTTTATAGCAACACTAAATGGACTAAGACACCCTCCATGAAGAGAAGAGCCGCCCTGGGCATTAGATGATGAAAGTCTCTAAGAAGCCCTGCAGTAAAGAAACAGGCAGAGCCCAACATTCAGCTCTGGCTTTCTGTAATGCTGTGATGTGGGCAGAAGGTGTGGAAGCTGCCTGCTTACCTCTCTACAGCATCTCTGCCCATGTAGAGCTCATCTCAGAGTGGATGCTGTGTGTTTTGTTTTGTTCTTTTCTCTCAGTAAGACTGTGAGTTTATCACACTTTATACTCATTTCCCTTGTTTAGTCGCAGGTGATTCCAGGGCGATTTCAATTGATGATGCTTTGAGCAGATTCTCCTAAAAATACAGAAATCCCGCTGTTAGGAGCTAAGCCACTTCTATTGCATTTAGAACCATATTTGATAACTAGTTTGACATGGTGACTCCTGTCCTCAAGGGACTTTTTGCTCAAGAGTGCAGTGACTAAAGAGTTCAGATATTAGATGCCCACTTTTTCACCAGTCTTTACCAGGTTTAATTCTATTTAATGGATGTTGAATTAGCCTTTCCCATGTGTCAGGCACTGTGCTAGATGCTTAGGGTACAAAATGTAATAATAAACTGTTCCTGCCCTAAACAATGTCTATTCTGACTCAGAGCATAACATATTATTTTAACGTAATTCTGCGAGTGCTGAAACTCTGTTATCACCTGCACATAAGCAGGAGATGGGGAGGCACCAGTTGAAGGCGCTTAGCGGAGAGGAAAGGGAGAACCTGGGATGAGAGTTAGTTGAAAGATGCAGAAAAGTTACGCTGAGAATAAAGATAGCAGAAAGAAAATCTAATTTAACTTTTTTTTTTTTTTTTTTTTAAATACACTCTTTGCCAGCAACTCTTTCTGCAAGGTCCTAAGGGTTCTATGATGAATAAGGCCCACTCCCTCCCTTCCAGGACTTTAGCTGAGGTTGGTTGGAGCTGAAGTCGGGCAAGACTCATAGGAACGGATTAAGGGAAAGAGAATCCAGAGGCAACGTGAATTCCAAGAATAGGTAATATATCTAATTTTAATTTAAATAATCATGTCTTGTCTCTAAGCTTTATTGTCTTTTTTTTTTTTTTTTTTTTTTTTAAGAGCTAGCATCATTCCTCTGGGTGTCTTGAGCCTGTAGACTTGATAACTGTGAATTGAAGAATTTCTGTCGGGTCCCTGGTCACCTTTTCCCTGCTGGAAACACTGTCCCTCCCTTCTCTCTCTTCTTGTGCTTCACCTCCATGAAGGAGGGCATTAGAAGAAAGGAAAAGGAAAAGTGCTTGCCTCCCTGTGTGCTCATGGCAACTCTAATCCTAGGATCTGTTTTGGAGGACTTGCTGTAAAGCGATGGCAGTAGCCATGTCTGGAACCTATGTCCATGGCTGAAAAAGCCACAGGCTCTGCTGTCAGGAGACCCGTGTTAGTTTTGTCTCTGCTATTCATTGATTGTGTGCACCTGGCGTGTTAACTGAGGCTCTGTGTGTTTACCTAATCTTCAAGATGGGGTAAAAAGATATTCACAGGGCTGTGTGTGAATTAGTGCTTATGCACTGAGCACACTGTCCAAAAGACTATTTTAGGTGTAATTCCCTTCCTCTTTTTCTTTAAATCAAAAAGACACACTTGGTCTGAGGGTATATTTCAGCTCAGTCATGCTGCCACCAGGACTATGTAAAGCTGGATTTGTCTGTGCTAGTCCGTTTGCACGTAAGCTCTTCCCTTCTCCTCCAAAGTCTAATTGTTATACCTAGTAGTTAGGAAAATTGTGTCATTGTGTTTGTACCTAACACAGATGACTTAGGAATTTTTTTCCACTCCTTGGATTTATCTTCTCATTTTCTCTGGTTTGCCTTAAGACAAGGAGCTGGTGTTTATATTGGCGTGAAGGATTGAGAGAGAACATAAAAATGGGTGGGACATATATATGCAGTGATGGATGGAGACGTGAACACTTTTGGCTTAAAAATCAAATTTCCTTTGCTATTATACTCAGGCCAAGGAAGCACCAATTACTTCAGGTCTTTCCTGGAGTAATTAATTCACCTATAATGCCTTCCTCTCCTCCCTTCCTGTTGTCCCTTCGCAGTAGCTTGTTTTTCTTTATTCAAAGAACATATACTGAGGGCTCTTAGGGACACACACTGTACTAGGGGCAGAGCTCCCAGGAAAAGGCATCAGGGGCAGGAGGAAATTGCGGGGAGAGGTGCACATGCACTCACAGCCCCCATCCTTGTCTGAGTCTGACACATCTGTCCTGGGTGGCTCTTGAGGAGCTCCACAGATGCAGTAATAAGAGAAAGGGGGCAGGAAAGGGCCCTGGGCTCCAAGGATCAAAAGGGGTAACTCAGAGAGGTGGAGTGAGTGGGCACAGGTCCCACAGGATGAACTGTGCAGAGAGGACTGGGGGACAGCAGCAGAACAAGCCTGGCTGGTGGTGATGGGGACAGCCCAGGCCAATGGGGGTGACTCGTGGAAGAGTGGAGAGAAGCCAGCAGGTGCATGGCCATCAGTGGGGCCTGCTCTCCTGACTCTTCTCCGCAGGTCTCACCCCTTTCATTTTAGCTCCAGATAATGAGTTTCCATCACTTCATTTAGGAAGGCACCAAATGGGTCAGGCCCTGTTTTGGGACTGGGGATGCAAACACAAGCAGGACCCCGTCACTGCTCCCAGGGAGCCCGCCACGTGGTGCTGCAGTTCCTGTTCAGGGCTGCGTAGCAGAATCACCCCGGGGAGCTTTTAAAACACACACCGTCCGGAGATTCAGATTCAGCAGGACAGGGTGGGACTGCCATTTCCCTATCTGGTGGTGAACCTCGAGCTAATGAAAATAGAAAGAGAAGGACGAGGAGGTCAACACTCCTGTTTTCCAGGCACTGTGCTAAGTGCTTTATATAAGAGGAAGTGAAATATAGGAACAGCGGTGTGCTTCTGCTGGCTCACACCAGCCCAGAGGGGTCAACTCTGTACCTTTCTTCTCAACTTGACATTCAGTGACATCACACTAGCACTTTGAAATGAGCCCTGGTGGGAGTATTACAGCATGGAAACTGACAAATGCTAAACACCGGGGCATTTTCCCCTCTAGAAAGCCAGTTGTTAAACATTTACCAGAACACCACTGTGTGTGTATATATGTTTCTTATTTAGTGTAATCTTCAGAATAAACCCAGATATGATGCATGGACTAACACTTGACAGCTTTGAAATCACTTTTAAATGCGTTGCCCTACTCTCTCAATACCCCGTGAGGTATCCTTGTCCCTATTTTAAAGAAACATTGGCTCCAAGAGGTCACACGGCCAGGAAGGGACAGACCTGACATGAAAGGCCAAGCTTGCCTCCTATCAGCCCTCTTCCTGCTATGGCAGGCCCAGCAGGCAGATTTCTGGTTCTGAGCCAGGGTCCTGGTCACAAGGGCTGGAGGGACTAGGCCTGACCCCGTACTCAGATGTCTGATAACAGGAAGTTCTCCCCAACATTGGGAGGTTTAGCTTAATAAATGAGTTTCCTGTTCTGCTTATTTGCGTACATTGAGTATTCTCATGCTATGTTTGGGCCTACATAGGCAGGCTTCCAGAGGCCTCCAATCCAGGGGCTTGCTTTTTCCAGGGGGATGTGCTGTGCCAGGGAAATATGCCCTTGGCTGCCATGGAAAGAAGGGAATCTAGAACTTTTTAAAACCCGCCCCTTCAAGGTCTTGGCCAAGGCCATGGGAATTTCCAAATATTTCACTTGTCCCAACTGAGGTAGCAATGAGGACGCTTTGCTAGAACGAGGCTTAGAGATTTATGTCCCCATGGAAAATCCCCAGAAGTGAGGGAAACTCATTCTAAAATGTCGAAAATAGCAGCAAACCGAACCAGCCCTCGCAGATATCGCCTGCTATGGAAACAGAGTGTCCTGAGGAAGAAGGCAAGAAAAAGTTTCTAATTTCCAGGGTCTCTCTCCCCATATTTTAGGTTTTGTCAGGACCTACTGGTATCTGTTGGGATAGATAACTGAATGAAAAGCTAGTCACGTCATGGAAAAATCACAGTGAAAGACCTTTTTAAGACAGAATTTTCCTTCATGGTTAAGGGTTTGGGCAGCTGGGGCTATTCCACTCACATGAATGCCCACTCTGATTACCGCACTCAGAATTCTTAGTTTGTCTCTTATACTCGGTTGCCACTACCTGGAATTTCCACAGAGGGCGTCAAAGGTGACCTCCCTTTCCTGTCTGAGGGATGGGCTCCCAGAGGGCACTAGATGGGAATAGTGGTTTGTATTGCTGAGGACCCCAGAGGTTTTAGAACGGAAGGACTCGACGCCCTGGACTTGCTGATGGGAGGTGGATGATCCCTTACCAAGCTGTGGCCTCACACCCTCCTATGCTCCCGACCACCCCTAGCGCTTGCTTGACTCCAGTGTGAATCTTTCTTTTCTTTTGAGTCCTAAACACATGTCCCCTGAAGTGTTTCAGACAGGCGGGATCAGCAGCAACCCTACCAGTGTTTGTGCAGAACCCCCAGAGCTGACACTGGTGACTGTGACACGTGACCTGGCACCCCCAGGTGGGTGGGCCCCAGGTGAGTCCACCTGGGCTCCAGCCAAGGAACCTGCCTCCAGAGGTCAGAGGTTGTGATGCACAGTGCCGATGGACTCAGAATTCCAGACTCGGGACACAAGGGAAGATGGAAGGCAACTGTGTAAACCAAAGAGGCAGCAGCAGGAAGGTCCCAGCGAAAGCAGATTCACTGGCCAGAATTCCCAAAAGCCTCTCTGCAGTGTGGTTCCCAGACCAGCAGCATCAGCTCACTTGGGGACTTGTTAGAAATGAATCTGCCTGTCAGTGAGAGACCCAGGGGTTCCTGTGCTTGACGGCACTGCACTAAACAAAGCTGAGCCTTTGCCAACTCCTCTAGGTCTCTACCCACTGGCTAAGACTCGGTCAAGGGCACATTTAGGGCTGGAGTATTATACAGTGAGCAGAAGATATTTGCAACTTAAAGAATAGCGTTAAGGAGCGGGGGAACACTGATTTTTTTCTCTGTCTCTCTTGTATATTATATCATAAGAGATCTGAACTCAGAAGAGGTTTAAGTTTCAAACCTGGCTTTGTCAGTTAATGCTTGTGGGATCTCAACCAAGTCACTGACTTCTCTGAACATGCTTCCATATTTCTACAAAGGAAACAATAGGTGACTGCTGAGTTGAGCACTTGCGAGTACCAAGCAGTAAGTGTTTTACACCTATTTACTCATTTAATCCTCCTGACAACCCGTGCGACACCTGTGATGTTATTACCCCCATTTGATAGGTGAGGACCTGAGGCATGGATGCTAATCAGCTTGCTGGAGATCACATTCATGAGTGGCAGAGTGGGTCTCGAAACCAGGCAGCCTGGCTCTGGAGCCCACACTCCATCCACACACCATGCTGGGACCCCGTGGAGTGACCAGCAGACTGGTTGTGTGGGTTAGGTGGAACGGTGCATATAAACCACACAGCCCAGCTCCTGACCCGTGCTGGGCCCTCAGTAAGTTACTACTTTCATTATTATACATGTGTAGATGAAAGTTGGGGGGGTAATAGTGATTTTCCCTAAGATGGTGGAATTTTAGGTGCCTTTGCCTTTTCTTACCTGTATATTCCTGAAATCAATGTGTTCTGCTTTTGTCACAAGAAGAGAGGAAATAATTGTCCTTTTTTTTTGAAGCGGAGTTTCGCTCTGTCACCCAGGCTGGGGTGCAGTGGTGCAATCTCGGCTCACTGCAACCTCCACCTCCCAGGTTCATGCCATTCTCCTGCCTCAGTGTCCTGAGTAGCTGGGACTACAGGTGCCCGCCACCATGCCCAGCTAATTTTTTGTATTTTTGTTAGTAGAGACGGGGTTTCACGGTGTTAGCCCCTTGATATGGTTAGGCCTTATGTCCCCACCCAAATCTCGTCTTGAATTATAATCCCTGTAATTCTCATAATCCCCACATGTCAAAGGAGAGACCAGGTGGAGGTGACTGAATCGTGGGGGTAGCTCCCCCGTGCTGTTCTTGTGATAGTGAGTTCTCGCGAGATCTGATGGTTTTATACGTGTTTGTTAGTTCCTCCTGAATTCCTTCTCATTCCTGCCGCCTTCTGAAGAAGGTGCCTTGCTTCCCCTTCGCCTTCTGCCATGACTGTAATTTTCCTGAGGCCTCCCCAGCCATGCTGAACTGTGAGTCAATTAAACCTCTTCCCTTGATAAATTACCCAGTCTTTACAGCAGTGTGAAAAGGGACTAATACACCCTTCCTGACTTGCTTATGTGACTTGCTCATGTGACTGGTTCATGTCCAGCACGAGGGAGGAAAGGATAGAAGCCTTTCAGAGCCTGAGCCAAGCTCCTCCTCATGGAAGCGCAGCGGACACTTACTCCATCTCTGAAAAAGCTGCCCACACCCCACCTCCACCCAGCCTTCCAGAAGCCACCGCGAATGACCCGTAGGAGGGGCGGAGTGTGCCACTTGCTAGGGAGCAGAACCTCTGGGGAGCGGGATCATCTCTGTGTCTCTGCTTCAACTGCATTTAAGATGAATATTCTTAACGATAAACCTCTCCATGTGTAAAGAAGGGCGTGGAAAAATGGATGTACTGGAGACTCGGGTAATGACTTTCTAAGTGTGGAAAATTTTCCCCCAAAGTGTTTCCAAATATAGAAAACTCACATAATAAATGATGAGGGCTCATAAACCTTTCTGGCAGCAGTTGCGGGGGTCAGAACGAGGAAGAAGGAATTCCCAGCTCCCAGGGCCCCGCATCTCACACTGTCTTCTGGGCTACTGTGCAACCAATGGTTCCATATCTATCCCCACCCAGGGGCTCCTTAGATGAATAATTGAAGTGAAATATCAAACGTATTACTGTTTTTTTTTAATGTCACTGATAAAACCCCTAAAATAGACTGCATTTCTCCCAGCTCTTCTAAACCAGGAGTGTTTGGGAAGTTGAGAATTCCTTTCTCTTATGTTTCTAAAGGGTTTTGTTGTTTTAGATTTGTTAATGGTGGTCAAACATATGCCTCAGACATTTTTAACCTCCTGGTAGCCCACTGGACTCAACACACTGAAACCAGACCTGCAGTCTCTGCTGACTCCATTTACCAAGATTGAGGTCCTGTGATTGTCAGGTTGCTGCCAAAGCCAAAGCCTCCCCGCCCTACCTGCCCCCCCCACCCCGCTCCACCTGCCCCGCTCGGCCCCGTCGCCTTACCTGCCCCCGCCCCGCCGCGCCCCCTGCCCCGCCCCGCCGCCCACCTGCCCCGCCCTGCCCCGCCGCCCCACCTGCCCCACCCCGCCCCGCCGCCCCACCTGCCCCACCCGGCCCCACTGCCACAGCCTTGCCTGCGAACCATCTTTAACTTCTTGGCAGCTGTGATTCTCCTCATCCCTATGGGTGGAGGAAGCCATAGGGGTGCAGAAGATCAGAGGGTTGTGGAAACCTACATCATCTTCACGCTCCCCAAACCTTTCTTCCTTGAAGCAAGGAAGGGCCTAGCTCTGTCACAGAAAGGATACTCAAAGACATAACAGAAATGCCCAACCAAATGGAGACAATGAGTGAATGTGGTCACTGGGATCACAGCTGGCCCTAACAAGTCTATTCTAACTATTCTAACTCTGGTGAGCCCCCAAAGAATGAGGGACCCCCTCAGAAGCTCCCAATATATCATTTCAAAAATCTTCAGAGTTCCCAGAGAAACCCTGGACCTTACACAGGTCTCCAGAACAAGGCAGGAGTTCTGGTCCTGTTCAGATAACCTTGTCAGAGCATCAGAGACACAGGCACCGTGTTGGATATGAGCAAGTCCCTCTTGACTGCCCTCTCCCCTCATTTTATGAACAGAGAAAGTAGCTCTCATGTCCAGAGAGGCTACCAAGAAGCCCTGGGCACATGTTTTGACTCAGAAAGTCCTAGAAGAGTAGAGAGAAAGGTCACCATGTTATTTTAAACCCAAACTTGATACTTGGATGTATTCATGGCCTGGCATACAAGAGTTGAGAAATAACTCCCCACTCCACTTGTCACGGCTCAAGGCCTCACCCATGTATCAGTCTGAGGTTTGGGCTCTACGTTTTGAGATAGACTGAAGAGATCCCAAAGAGATACCAAAGAGATCCCGAGAAGACGGAAAACTATGATATAAAAAGAAAGGATGAAGATTAAGCCTACGCATTCAAAGTTCTTGTGACCCGTGGACAAAAATAAAAATAAAACCCATGCAGAAGGCTTAAATGTGTTGTGATTCCTAAGCTTGGGAAGAAAAAGCCACAGGATGATAAAATCTCTGCGTTTAAGTAAAAGAAGGAGACTGGTTATCTGAAGAGTGCTGATCTGTTTTCTATTGTCAGCTAATTCAGTGATTTTATTGCCGCTCTCCCCTGAGTTTCTATCATAGGCAGGGAAGGCATTGAATCAGAGAATCTTCTAAGGAAAGACTCGGAGAGTTCAGTTCAGGGGAGTGACGCTGAGGGACAGAGTTATCTCCATGGCTCATGCAAACCAGGCTTCTCAGGTATTAGTGGTACTTTTTAAGCCTACCCAGTGACAGCACATGGTGGAGAATCAGGGTTCCGTTCTAGAGAGGAAGCTTGAAAGACATGTTGGCTGAGAGAAAAGTAAGGAAATACATCATCTCCAGGTTACTTAATGATATAGTTTGGCTGTGTCCCCACTCTAATCTTATCTTGAATTCCCATGGGTTGTGGGAGGGACCCGGTGGAGGTAATTGAATCGTGGGGGCAAATCTTTCCCATGCTGTTCTTGTGATAGTGAATAGGTCTCATGAGATCTGATGGCTTCATAAAGAGGAGTTTCTCTGTAAAAGCTTTCTCTCTTTATCTGCTGCCATCCATGTAAGAAATGACATGCTCCTCCTGGCCTTCTTCCATGATTGTGAGTCCTCTCCAGCCATGTGACACTATAAGTCCCTTAAACCTCTTTCTTTTGTAAATTGTCCATTCTTGGGTATGTCTTTATCAGCAGCATGAAAACAGACTAATACAGTAAATTTTTGGTACCAGTAGAGTGCGGCACTGCTGAAAAGATACCCCAAAATGTGGAAAGGACTTTGGAACTGGGCAATGGGGAGAGAGGCTGGAACAGTTTGCGGGGCTCAGAAGAAGACAGGAAAATGTGGGAAAGTTTGGAACCTCCGAGAGACTTGTTGAATGGCTTTGACCAAAATGTTGATAACGATATGACAATGAAATCCAGGCTGAGGTGGTCTCAGATGGAGAGGAAGAACTTGTTGCGAACTGGAGCAAAGGTGACTCTTGTTATGTTTTAGCAAAGCAACTGGTGGCATTTTGCCCCTGCCCTAAAGACTTGTGAAACTTTGAACTTGAGAGTATCTGGTGAAATAAATTTCTTTTTTCTTTCTTTCTTTCTTCTTCTTTTTCTTTTTCTTTTCTTTTTTTTTTTTTTTTTTTTTTTTTTGAGACCAAGTCTTGCTCTGTCGCCAGGCTGGAGTGCCATGGCATGATCTTGGCTCACTGCAACCTCTGGCAGAAGAAATTTCTAAGCAGCAAAGCATTCAAGAGGTGACTTGGGTGCTGTTAAAGGCATTGAGCTTTAAAAGGGAATCAGAGCATAAGTTCAGAAAATTTGCAGCCTGACAATGCGATAGAAAAGAAAATCCCATTTTCTGAGAAGAGATTCATGCTGGCTGCAGAAATTTGCATAAGTAATGAGGAACCGAATGTTAATCCCCAAGACAATGGGGAATGTCTCCAGGGCATGTCAGAGGTCTTCACAGCAGCATCTTCTATCACAGACCCGGAGGCCTAGGAGGAAAAAGTGGGTTTGTAGACTGGGCCCAGTGTCCCCGTGCTGTGTGCAGCCTAAGGACTTGGTGCCCTGCGTCCCAGCTGCTCCAGCTATGGCTGAAAGGGACCAACATAGAGCTTGGCCCATGGCTTCAGAGACTGCAAGCCCCAGCCCTTGGCAGCTTCCATGTGGTGCTGAGCCTGCGAGTGCACAGAAATCAAGAACTGGGGTTTGGGAACCTCCACCTAGATTTCAGAAGATGTATGGAAGTGCCTGGATGCTCAGGCAGAAATTTGCTGCAGGGGTGGGACCCCATGGAGAATCTCTGGTAGGGCAGTGCGGAAGGGAAATGTGGGGTCAGAGTCCCTACAAAGAGTCCCTCCTGGGGTTGTAAGAGGGCCACTGTCCTCCAGCCCCCAGAATGGTAGATCCACCAATAACTTGCACCATTTGCCAGGAAAAGCTGCAGTCACTTGATGCCAGCCCGTGAAAGCAGTCAAGAGGGAGGCTGTACCCTGCAAAGTCACAGGGGTGGAGTTGCCCAAGACCATGGGAACCCACCTCTTGCATTGGCATGACCTGGATTTGAAACATGGAGTCAAAAGAGATCATTTTGAGGCTTTAAGATTTGACTGACCTGCTGGATTTCAGACCTGCACGGGTACTGTAGCCTCTTTGTTTTGGCCAATTTCTGCCATTTGGAATGGGTGTATTTACCCAATGCCTGTATCCCCATTGTATCTAGGAAGTAACTCACTCATTTTTTATTTTACAGACTAATAGGCAGAAGGGACTTGCCTTCCCTCAGATGAGACTTTGTGGACTTTTGAGTTAATGCTGAAATGAGTTAAGGCTTTGGGGGACTGTTGGGAAGGCATGACTGGTTTTGAAATGTGAGGACATGAGATTTGGGATGGGCCAGGGGCAGAATGATATGGTTTGTCTGTGTCCCCACCCAAATATCATCTTGAATTCCCATGGGTTATGGGAGGGACCGAGGGGAGGTAATTGAATCATGGGGGGAAGTATTTACCAGGTTGTTCTCGTGATAGTGAACAAGTCTCATGACATCTGATGGTTTTATAAAGAGGAGTTCCCCTACACAAGCTCTCTGTCTTTGCCTGCTACCATCCATGTAAGATGTGACTTGCTCTTCCTTGCCTTCCACCATGACTGTGAGTCCTCCCCAGCCATGAGGAATTGTAAGTCCATTAAACCTCTTTCTTTTGTAAATTGCCCAGTCTTGGCTATGTCTTTATCAGCAGCGTGAAGATGGACTAATACACTTAAATATTGAATAAAGGCTATGAAAGAAAGAGTAGCATTTTCTTGGGGGATCTTAAGGATGATACCTATCTTCCTTGTTTAAGAATCCTCTTGCCTGGGGACAAAGGGCTCCACTTATTTTTAGGTGTTTACAGTGTAATAGAATTCTGAGGACAGAAATCCAACTCTGACTAGCTTTGGCAAAGGGGCAGATGTTTGAGGCTCACGTAACCACTCTCCAAGGGGGTAGGAGTGTGGTTGATCTGGGGACATCTAGAAGCGGGGAGTGGCATGCCACCAGCACTCTGTCTCACCTCTCCCTTTCTCTATGTGTTGGCTTCAGATTTTTGTTTTTATTTTTCACACACTGCTTTTATGTCTCAATCTTGACTATCAAAGAGGAGCTGCATCTCTTTCCTTAGTTGCACGCCAAAATATTCTAGAGAAGTGCTGTGTATTAGTCAGGATTCTCTTAGAGGGACAGAACTAATAGGAAATATATATTTGAGTTTAAGCAAGCAAATTAAAAGGGGGGTTTATTAAGTATTAACTTACCCAATCACAAGGTCCCACAATAGGCTCTCTGCAAGCTGAGGAGTGAGGAGAGCCATTCCGAGTCTCAAAACTGAAGAAATTGGAGTCCGATGTTCAAGGGCAGGAAGTAGCCAGGACAGGAGAAAGATGTAGGCTGGGAGGCTCAGCCCATCTCTCCTTTTCATGTTTTTTTGCCTGCTTTATATTCTCTGGAAGCTGGTTAGATTGTGCCCACCAGATTAAGTGTGGATCTGCCTTCCCCAGCCCACTGACTCACATGTTAATCTCCTTTGGCAACACCCACACAGACACACCCAGGATTAATATTTTGTATCCCTCAATCCAATCAAGTTGACACTCAGTATTAACCAGCACAGGCTGGGTCAAGTGTGCACCTCTGAGGGCAGGTGGCCAGGGCCCTCACTGGAACCATTGGCTGGAGTGGACAGAGAAGCAGACCCCAGCAAGAAGGACTGAGCAGACACAGCCACAATGTCCAGCATGGCACTGCACAAGATGCCAAATTCTGTGTATGAGGTGGGTCATGGAGCTGGAGGAGAAGAAAAGAAGAGAAATCGATCTTGAGGGTAGGGGTGGAGTAGGGTCACGAGAGGGGCCATCCTGTGGCATAAGCAAATGAATCGAAAGGACATTCAGTTCTGCTCTTGAACAAGGATGCCTCAGGCCATATACATTTCTTGCCAGTTTCCTCTCAAGCTTAACTAATAACTTTTCCTCCTTAAAATCTGTCTGAGCTAGTTGGCAAAGTGAAATAACATTTTCTGTTTATTTGTGCTTGGTATAGCTGGAAAGATTCCTATGAGGTTGCGTGTGTTTGTTTCCCCCCCGCCCCGCCCCCGTCATTTTGTTTGTAAATCTCTAGTCAACATAAGCCATTTCTTAATAGACTACCTGGGAACCATGAGATGTAATAGTATTTGTCAGTAGTAGCTACATCTCTCTACGTGGTGGAATCTGCCTTCCAGCTATGAACTCTAGCTGTGAGTGTGATGGAAGCTGATATGGTTTGGCTGTGTCCCCACCCAAATCTCATCTTGAATTGTAGCTCCTGTAATTCCCACGTGTCATGGAAAGGACTTGGTGGGAGGTAACTGAATCATGGGGTGAGTGAGAATACCAGGTGTTCACTGGGGGTCATCGTTGGGGAGCAGCTCCCAAAGTCTACCTGGGCAAAATCTACGTACGGACAAAAAGCAAACAGTTTTGGGCATGTAGCTGGCTGCTCCCTGAAACTCCTCCGGTTTTCCATGTTCAGGCTTTGGATCTTGGTAAATACAAAAGTCCTTTGGAGGACTAACACACCAAACTTGTATCAGTCACTTACATCTTTGTAAAACCAAAGATCTTCAATGATGTGATAAAGGAAGGAGATACATCAAAGCCCTGGGACTCAAGATGGGAATAAAGGAGCTTTACTGAAAGATGTGTGGGGCAGGCTGGATGGCAAAATCAGATTCGGAAATTGACCTCACTCACTTTTATAGTTTCCAGAGTGCCCGGCCTGCTTAGGTCCTTCATAGGTAGCAATAGCCAAGTGTCTCTCCTCCAGGGCGTCTTTCATGGGAATCTGAGCCCAAGTCCAAAGCCACGCAGCTACAATAGCACAATTTTGGACAGGTACCAAAATTGGGAAGGAATGGGTTTGGGGGCATTACAGCTTTCCTAGAGCCACCAAAATCACAAACTAACTGCAGTCTGTTGATAGCCTTTTGACGGACATCAAGATATACTTACTAGAACAAAGGTTCTGTCCTTTTCCTTAAGATCATGCCTCTCTTAGGGATTGGAGAACAATCCTAATTTACAAATCAGTTTTTGGAAACTGCTTTGTAAATATTGACATCATAGTTAGTTTGACCTCAGTAACCCAAAGCTACCAACAATGGCAGAAGAGCCAAAGGGTTCAGCGTGACTGGCCAGTCTGATCGTTTTTCTTTTTGATTTCAGAAGGCAATGATTCCTCAAGTGTGCTTGGAATGGCAATTATAAACAAGTCATTGCTTTCTTCTCATGTGGAGGTCTGCCATCTGAGCCGCATATTTCAAGTCTTACCTGCACCTAGCCTTTGGCATGAAATGTGTCATTTAATCAATTAATGATTTTAAGTGGCTTGCTTTCCTCCATTTTTCTGCATACATTCAGTTACCTAATTCTATTAGCAAAGGCTGTTGATGGGTCTAAGAAAAACGGAAGGCCTTCATCTCTGGCAAAGATTTGTAATTTGTGATGTTGGTGGTTACTGCACCCAAGGTTTCCAACTTAATTGGGAACAGTGGGAAGTAATTTAGTTGTGACTGTTTCTCTAGCTGTTAAGTTAGCTGATTTTCATTCCATTAAGGCTTTAAGGGAAACAATTTCAAACTAATTAGCCAGAACTTCCATTTGGTAGTACGGTAGTTGGTTACAGGTAGGACACGCTGGGTGTTTCACTTGTCCAGGCTTCTTATGGTACACTCTGCAAGGGTGCCCACCCCCAGCTCTGGATATATTTGGCATCTAGGGACAGATCTTTGAAACTGCTGGTGTTTATAATTAAAACCAGAGTCTATTCGGTGACCAAACACTGAAACTGCTCGAGTTTTGTTTTTCTAGCTGAATTTCCAATGACAAAATATCACAGGCGTTTTGTTTATTGGCTCTTCCCAGGAGAACTGCTGCTAAGATAATATCTAAAGCTTACAACATTGTTTAAAAAGAGAAGTTAGCATTGTAACTTCTCTTTAAAAAAGATAAAGCAAATACTTTCCACTTCATTATTTTATTAAGACTTTAGTGATTTTGAAAATCTGATATTTTTGTCTGCTAACTCTTGTGAACTAACTGTGGTTTTTCTAAGTTTTCCACAGGACTGTTCAAGCAGATGAGGCACCCCCACGTTCTGAGATCTTTACAAGGCACAGAGAATGATCCAGCTCATTTAGTCATCTTCCAAGGCCAGGAATGAGGCTTAGCCCAGTTCTGCAGGAACTACCTGAGCACCAATGATCCCTGCGTCAGGTAGTCAGGTGGTTCTAGCAGCTGTCTTTCCTTCTTGCACAGGTAACTCTAGGCTACGTAGCCCCAAAACAAAACCTACCTCAGTGGGGTCATGGTGAAAAGAAAAAAGAGTCTTGCTCTGTGTCCCAGGCTGGAGTGCAGTGGCACAATCTTGGCTCACTGCAACCTCCACCTCCTGGATTCAAGCAATTCTCCTGCCTCAGCCTCCTGAGTAGCTGGGATTAGAGGCGCCCACCACTGCACTTGGCTAATTTTTGTATTTTTAGTTGAGATGGGGGTTTCACCATGTTGGCCAGGTTGGTCTCAAACTCCTGACCTCAAGTGATCTGCCCACCTTGGCCTCCCGAAGTGCTGGGATTACAGCCACTGCGCCCGGCACCAGACTGTCCATTTTAAGCTGCAAATTAGGTTTGCCACATTTGGCCAAAATGAGAGAAATCTGATTGCATTTCTTACACCTGCACCATCCGCCACTCCCTTTGCAGCTGAGTCTAGTAGGTGCTCCTCTTTCCCTGCCACGGACACACTCCACTGCTTCTAAATTGCCTGAGTTTTCAGTGGCAGCTTAGATGTTGGCCAGGCTTTAGTGAGTCTGGGAAACAGTCTTCCGTCAGCATGTTTGCCACTGAGGCCTGATGGGAATGTGTGTGACTACACAGCAACAAAACGGATTCCACCAGCCACATGGGGAAAGCAGCCTCATTACTTCACAGTCACGTCACGTGGTCTCCTTGGGCCAGCAACCTCTCTTCTTAATTCCTGCTTTCATCAGGCCATTCGTCTTAAACTACATGCTTGTCTCATCTCAAAATTCAGTGTTTAGCTTACATACAGTGGAGACCTGAGGATTAACACATCATGGCACTGAGGGAAATGACTTATTCTCATTCACTCATTATTCAGCAACCATTTATGAATGTCTGTTCAGCCGTTAGATAGTCTAGATTTTCCAAGATAGCTTTGTTTAAGGAAATTTTGAGGCCGGGTGTGGTGACTCACGCCTGTAATCCTAGCACTTTGGGAGGCCAAGGTGGGCATATTGCCAGGAGTTCCAGACCAGCCTGGGCAACACGGTGAAACCCTGTCTCTACTAAAATACAAAAAATTAGCCAGGCATGGTGGCGCGTGCCTGTAATCCCAGCTACTTAGGAGGCTGAGGCACGAGAATCGCTTGGACCCGGGAGGCAGAGGTTGCAGCGATAATCAACCTCAGCTATCAGAGCTGAGATTGCGCCACTACACCCTAGCCTGGGCGACAGAGTGAGACTCTGTCTCCAAAAAATAAAATAAAGAAATTTTGATATTTTACACGAAAGCAATTTATTAACTATGTATTAAATATCGTCTTAATACTTGAGGTGTAGCATCACGATTCTGGGAAAATTCTTATCACAACTGAATGACAGAATCCATAAATAGAGCCAAACTGAGTCTTAAGACAACAAATGCCCTTCCAAAAATATTAATCTTATACCTTCTCTAGGGCAGAAGAGCTCCTGGTGAATAAAAACACAGGTTCCATTTTGTGATATGAAACAGGACTTTGCAAAGCGTTTTCACAGATAGCTCATTTCTAGTTTTTAAAGCTGCCCCTTGTTTGGAAACAACAGCCACTTCTTGCAGAAAGAAGACACATGTGACTATGTTTATATCTCTGAAGTCAGAGGCAGGATGAAGGTAGTCTGTAAAATCTGACTTTTTATAGGAAGAATAACTCTTATAAATACATAAAATAGGAAAACAAGGGGAGAGGTTGGATGATGTGCCCCAAGTTTGCGATTTGACTTGCTGTATGTTAGTATCTTTGTTAGGAGCAAAGATGGATAAGCCATGATTCCTGCTTTAAATGTGTTCACTGTAGCAGGGGACAGGAGGTGTATATACCAATAGTTCTAATAGGAGTTGGAAAGGGACAAATGTTATGAGGAAGGAAACATGGGCACTGCCAAGAAGGACATTACCTTCTGCCGGAAAGGCCCCTGAGAGGAAGCATTTTAGCGAGTGTTGAAGGACCCAAAAGCTTTGCAACAGCAGAGGTGTGTGGTTAGGTGTTGAAGGCAGACAAAACGTGTGAGCAAAAATCTGCCAAGAATGGTAATGGAGTCCAGGTTGTGGGAGGACAGTACAGTGAGATGAAGAGGGAGTGACAAATTGATCAATACATCTCAGGCTAGCGAGCCTGGACATCAGTTAGCAAGCAGTGGGGGAGGGGTAGATCTGAAAGTTATTAAGGTTGGGAGTCGGGGGCGGGGCAGGATCGGAGATGCTAATACGCAGGTCTCGAGTAGAAGAGGGGGAGACGGGAGATACAGGAAGGACAAGAGGAATGCAGGGGACTGGGAAGGCAGATGGGACCTTCCACAGTGGGCAGGAAATGGTCAGGCCCCCTGTGCAGGAGGAAGAGGACTGTTGATGGAAGCCTGTGGCCACAGAGGCTTCTGGCATCTCACAGAGCGTTTGGTGTCGGTCTGGCAAAACACCTGACCAGGAACAAGGGATGCTGGGTGAGTGAGAGCAGTGCCTCTCAAACTTTAACGTATGCACAAACCACTTGGGGATTTTGTAAAAATGTGGATTCTGCATGTGTAGGTCTGGGTGGGGCCTGAGAGAGTATATACAGTTTCAACAAGCTCCCAGGTGAAGCTCATGCTGCTGGTCCAGGGACGACCCTTTGAGTAGCAAGTAGTCAGGACTACTCACATTTGCTAATTTTAGGCAGTGATTTATAACAGCTGGAAGATCCACGCGAAAGTGACCCAATTGCGTCTAAGTGTTACTATTTCTTTAAATCTCACTCTAAATGTGGCAGGAAGCTGGCACATGATTAAACTTGCATTTGTTTCTTAGATTCTAATTTGACCCATGGAAACGGTGGTCCTCTCCCCAGGAGAGTGTGTGTGGACAGCCTTTCTGGGTATAGAAGTTGTAAGCAACCCCTCAGGACAATCTGCTTCCCTGTGTATGAGGGAGTGGGGGGATGCCGAAAAGGGGAAAGAGACCCCTCCACCATCCCAGAAGCCTCCCTTCTGTGTTAGGGGGAGCTATAGGAGCAGCTTCAGGACCCTGCAGAAGTCAAGCAAGGAAGAATACTTGTCCAGAAGTGATGGATCCTCGAGCCCATCCTGACCCAGTGTTTGGAGTCAGTTTGCAGCCTGGAAGAGGCTGGGGATTACCTCGAGGTCATAGTTTATGGTGGGAGGCTGATGACCAAACTGGCAGCAGGAAAGCAGGAATGCCACGTTTTGGGTGGGCACTCACGGGCTGATGGCCTCTCGAGCTGCTCTTCCCGGCTCCAAAAAGTCCTGCTGGCTTGTTCCCTGTTACTCTACGGGGCCCTTTATTTCTGGGAGACCAGCTGTATCTTCACATCGGCCCTCCTGGAGCAGAGGCCCTTGGCCTTTGTGTGAGTCAAGAGGGCTGGCTTTGAACTTCTCCTGGAGCTGGATAAGGGGTGTGTATGCCCATGAATGTATGTTGAGTTGTCTACTTATAAATATAGGATAACCGTTTGTCCCTCTTCTTCATCTTAAACCGTATTTCTCTTAGTGATCTATTTGGACCATTTCGGGGTCATCTTGTTTTCCTCTCCTGGGATGGCCATGCCAGGCTGCTTATTTGCATAATTAGGCCCTGGCCCCTTCTAACCTCACCTCTGAAGTCAGATTTCCAGCTGGACCCAGTAAGCCTGGAGGACTGAGCACTGCCCTGGACAGTGAGGCTCAAGGCTCCCGTGCAGAACCCATGCCCAAGCAATCATCAATTGTTCTAATAATTAGAGGTGTGGTGTAACATGTGGGGGTTCTGGACTTGACCAGCAAGGGTTCAAATCCTGGCTCTGCCAAATAGTTACATAGCCTGCTTCTCAAGGACCTGCACTTTGGGGCCAGCCTAACTGGGATCTCTATTCTGAATCCTCGCCTTCTCCTTGTGAGACCTTGGGCAGGTCACACAATCACTCTTGAGTGTAGGTTTCCTCGGCCATAAAGCAGAAATGATGACACTCTGTCCTTCACAGGGTTTTGGTAAGAATTGAGTTATGGAATGGGTGGGAAGCATCTCACACTGTGTGTGGCACAGGGGAGGCATCCAATAAATAGTAGCTATTACCATGAAATGATACTTAGTTAATAAGTAAGGAGTCGCAGTTGTGGGTTTTATTAGAAACAAAGTAGGTAAGTCTGCTTCTTAGTTCCCCATCCCTCGGGGAAGCCAGACCACAAGCTCGTAAATGCTTAGCATGGCGTCCACCTGGTGGCCGCATCCCCAAATCTCTCATCAAAAACCTGGAGGAAATGAAAAGGCTTGTAATTTATAAACCAAGGCTTCTCATGGGGGCCAGGGGAGGGGAGGGGAAGGCAAGCACACACTCAGGGGGTTGGCGGGGGCCTCGCCGGCAGCTCGAAAACAAAGCGGCACTTTGTCCCGGGGCCTGGCTTTGCTTTTTGTCACAATATTTAATTAATTTTGCAATTTCAAATAACATTCAAGAAAAGTGTGAGATATTTACAGCTGCTAAAGAAGGGAACATAGGTTTAAAAGGTTGAGAAATCCTCTATAACCTACGAAACACAGCAAAACCCCCAGGAATGTGACAGGTACAGGGAGGTATCAGGCTCAGCACCGTCTGTCCCCTCTGCCCAGCGCCCACTTATCCCCAGGGTGGCAGGGGGTGGTGGAGCCCGTGCAGTCCAGCAAGCTGCCTCATTGGAAAAAGCTGGCACTTCTGTGTTCCAGCCATTTCCTTTTGATTTATAATGCAAATCAGTGAAACTTGAAAAAATGTTCTTTAAAAACCGTTTGAAACATGACGCTTGTTCATCCTTGGGTTTTCATTATTCTTCCCCTTATACCTTAGGATGTGGGGCATACATCCTTTATTCACCCTGAGAAGCCCATTTGTCACCCTGGCTAAATACAACCCCTTCGTGACTCTTGTATTCACACTTTTAATTTTTTTATACCACAGGCTTAATACAACTTAAAAAGTCAGTAAAAGTGAAAAAAATATACTTGCAAGAAAGTGCACACGTATATGGCTTTCTGAATTGTTGCAGCGTGAATTTGACCAATCACAAAGCAGAGCATTACCACTGCCACCCCCGGAGGGTGAGCACAGTCCTGGCTTAGAATGGCACAGAATTGCTTTGCTTGGTTTTGAGCTTTATGGTGTAAATGGAATCTCACAGGATGTACTGTTCTGTACAGGAGGTATGATGTTAGGGACACATATCATCCATGTTGCTGAGTGTTGTTATAGACCCTTCATTCTTGTTGTATAGTGTCCATGGTGTGGTCCTCCCTTGTTGGAGACGTACCCAGTGAGGTGGGCATGTGTCCCCTGACAGGATCGGTCCCAGGGATTGGCATGTGACCTAGGTTGGCCCATTGGGATTTCCCAAATTGGAAGGGAAATTGGATAGGTATCTCTCTTCCTCATGAGAAAGGGTATATCATAGCAGATTGGAGTCATGCCATCTGTGCCCAATCCTGGCTGCATCACTTACTAGGTGTGGGATCTGGTATAAGTTATTATACCTCTCTGTTTCCTGTGTTAATTTCCTCTTCTGTAAAAGGAGATAATAACAACATCTACTCCATAGGGTGATTTCAAAGATTAAATGAGTGCGTAGAACTGCGCCAGGCACAAATTAAATGCTGATAAGTGGACTTTTATTCCTGGATGGTGAACTGTGAAGGTGTGAGGCTGGGCTGTGGTGGCCACTGAGCTGTTTGCAGTAAGAACATTGATTTCCTTGAGGTTCCCCATGCACACTGTGTCTGTCATGCCTCTAAGCCTTTGCACATGCTCTTCCCTCTGCCCAGCTTATCAGCTTCCCTTTTATTCCCACAGAAAATTTCCATTCCTCTTTCCTGTCTCAGCTCAAAGGGATGGACCAGTCCTGCGGGTATCCTTCCCACATTCTCCCAAGCAAATACTATCCCCATCCCTGCTTTCATTGTTGTGCCACAGAAGTTCTCAAAGTATGGTCTACAAACTCCTTTTAAAATAAAATTTTAAATAAAAATTTAGAAGTTAATAAAAGTAAAAAATATACTGCAGAAAAGTGCACAAGGGTATGGCTTTTTGAATTGTTGCAAAGTGAATTCAACGGATCATGAAGCAGAACATTACCACTACCACCCCTGGCAGGGTGAGCACAACCCTAAGAGGTGATTTGCCTTGTTCACGGTGTTGACATTTGCATTGATGATGCAAAAGCATTGCTGAATGAATGTAACTGCATTCGCATAAATCTGGGCACGGTGGCTCATGCCTGTAATCCCAGCACCTTGGGAGGCCAAGGCGGGTGGATCACCTGAGGTTAGCGTGTCCAGAATTTATTCCTTCCGGTGGGTTCTTGGGCTCACTGACTTTAAGAATGAAGCCATGGACCTTCACGGTGAGTGTTACAGCTCTTAAAGATGGTGTGTCCAGAGTTTGTTCCTTCAGATGTTCAGATGTGTCCAGAGTTTCTTCCTTCTGGTGGGTTCATGGTCTTGCTGACTTCAAGAATGAAGCTGCAGACCTTCATGGCGAGTATTACAGCTCTTAAAGGTGGTGCGGAGCCAAAGAGTGAGCAGAAGCAAGATTTACTGTGAAGAGGGAAAAAAACAAAGCTTCCACAGCATGGAAGGGGACCCTAGTGGGTTTCCACTGAAACCCTTATTTGGCCCCACCTATGTCCTGCTGATTGGTCCATTTTACAGAGTACTGATTGGTGTGTTTACAGTCCTTTAGCTAGACACAGAGTGCTGATTGGTGGGTTTTTACATAGTGCTCATTAGTGCGTTTACAATCCTTTAGCTAGACACAGAGCGCTGATTGGTGTGTTTTTACAGAGTGCTGATTGGTGCATTTTTACAGAATGCTGATTGGTGCATTTACAATCCTTCAGCTACACAAAAAAGTTCTCCAAGTCTCCACTCGACCCAGGAATTCCAGCTGGCTTCACCTCTCATTAGGACTTTGAGACCAGCCTGGCCAACATGGCAAAAACCCATCTCTACTGAAAATACAAAACTTAGCCAGGTGCAGTGGCAGGCATCCATAATCCCAGCTACTTAGGAGGCTGAGGCAGGACAATCACATGAACCCGGGAGGCAGAGGTTGCAGTGAGCTGAGATTGTGCCATTGCACTCCTGCCTGGCCTGGGTGACAGTGTTAAGACACCGTCTCAAAAAAAAAAAAAAAAAAAAATCAAGTGTCACCAAACTGTACTACTAGTCATTGGACTTTCATCATTATATACTCACCATAAAGAAAGGAAAAAGAAAAGCCAATTTCATTTAAGAATGATGAGGCAGTAAAAATTGTTAAATTTTGACCCTTGAGTGCGTGTGCATGTATTTTTAAATATTCTGTATAATGAAATAGGAAGTATGCGTGAAGCACTTCTGCATACTTATGTAGGATGGCTGTCTCAGGTAAAAACACCCGTGCGAATGAGTTACAAGCTGAATTAGCTGCCTTTTCTGTGAGACACCATTTTTACTTGAAGGAAGAAGTGACAGACTATAGTTAGTCAGACTTGGAAATCTGGCAGAGATTTCCTCAAAAATGAATAAAGAGAGCCTGTCACATCAAGAAAAATAATTGTCAGTACTTGGTGCCAAAGTTAAAAGTTGAACTTTCAAATACAAATTGAAATTTTGGAAAATATATAAATGCCACCATGAGTTTAAAAGTGTCCCATACTTAAAAACTTTTCTGGTGAGATACATGGAGATATTCAGGAATGGGACTTAGCCAGAATCTTATGTTACACTCTTTAAGATAATTAATTAATGAGACAAATAATAATTGTATATATTTATGGGATACAATGTGGTTTTGATATGTACATTTCTACATTGTAGAAAGATTAAATTAACCTAATTAACATAGCCATCACCTCACCTACTTATTCTTTTGTGGTGAGAATGTTTAAAATCTATTCTTTTAGCAATTTTGAAATATGCAATATATCGTTATGGATTATGGTCACCGCGCTGTGCAAGAACAGAACTTATTGTCCCAACTGAAACTTTGTATCCTTTGGCTAACATCTCCCCTTTCCTTAACTCTGCCTGGCCTCACTGCCTCTGGTAACTGCCATTCTACTTTCTGTTTCTAACAACTTGTTTAGACTCCACAGATAAGTGAGATCATTCAACATTTATCTTTTTGTGCTTGGCTCATTTCGCTTAGCATAATGGTCTCCAGGTTTATCTATGTTACCATGAACGACAGAATTTCCTCCTTTTTAAGGCCAGATAGTATTTTATCATGTGTATATATCAATTTTCTTTATCCATTTATCCGTTGATAGACAGGTTGCTTTCATATCTTTACTATTGTAAATGATACTGAAATGAACTTGAGGATGTATATATCTCTTTGACAAACTGATTTCAATTCCTTTGGGTATGTACCCAGAGTGAGTTTGCTGGATCATATGGTAGTTCTATTTTTAGCTTTTTAAGGAAACTCCATACTGTTTTCCAAAATGGCTACACCAGCTGGAAGAGGTAGCTCATGCCTGTAACCCCAGCTACTTGTGAGGCTGAGGTGAGAGGATTGCTTGAGGCCAGGAATTTGAATCTAGCCTGTGTAACATAGTGAGACCCCATCTCTAGAAATAGATGGATAGATGGATAAGTAACCAAAATGGCCATACTAATTTATATTCCTACCAACAGTATACCAGGGTTCCCTTTTCTGTACATCCTGGCCAACACTTACTTTTTTCTTCTTGATAACAGCCATTTAAGCAGGTGTAAGGTAATATTGTGATTTAAATTTGCATTTCCCTGATGATTAGAGATGTTGAGCATTTTTGTTGTTGTTGATCTGTTAGCTATTTGTATATCTTGTATTGAGAAATATCATTCTGATCCTTTGCCCATTTTTAAGTTGGTTTTTAATTTTTCTTACTATTTACTTGTTTGAGTTCCATATACATTTTGTGGGGGTTTGGTTTTGTTTTGTTTTTCTTAGCGCCATGGTCTGTGTCACCCAGGCTGGAGTGCAGTGGTGTGATCATAGCTCACTGCAGCCTTGACCTCCTGGGCTCAAGCAATCATCTCATCTCAGCCTTTGTAATAGCTGGGACCACAGGCACATGCCACCACATGCAGCTGATTTTTAAAAAAACTTTTTGTATAGACAGAGTCTTGCTATGTTGCCCAGGCTGGTCTTGCACTCTTGACTTCAAGCAATCCTCCTGCCTCAGCCTCCCAAAGTTCTAGGATTACAGGTGTGAGCCACTGTGCCTAACCCCTGAGTTCCTTTTTGGATATTAGCCTCTTATGAGATATATGATTGCAAATATTTTCTCCAAATCCATGGATTGTCTCTTCAGTCTTAATTGTTTCCTTCACTGTGCAGAAGATTTTTTAGTTTGATGCAATCCTGTTTGTCTATTTTTGCTTTTGTTGCCCGTGCTTCTATTGTCATATCCAAGAAATCATTACCCAGTTTTGTCCCACTCTTTGTATATATCTTCCCCTCTCTAGGTTTTGGCAGTCCTCCTCCTAATACCAGTGCCATCCAGTATCTTCCTCCCCTCCAGTTACTGTTCTGCACTTCACCCCTCAGACATACTGTGCCACTATGATTGACAGAAGAATTAACCCAGGGAGGAGCTGGGCTGACTTCCGACTTCCAGGATAGCAGCCCCTGGACCTTAGCCTTGGGAGGATGACACCTGCTGTTTGGTCAGCCCCTTTGCCTGGGGGTCCAGGAGGGATTGTAATTCCAGTAGTGGGAGGCTAAAGCCAGCCCAGTGGGGAGAGGCTAGTGCCCTGGAGGCTGACAGGAGAAAATGGTAGGGACAGGCTCCCGTTAACAAGCCCTTGTGCTCACATCCCTACTTCTGCCTAGAAGTCCATGCTGGGGCTGGGTGCAGTGGCTCCCCCAGGCGTGGTGGCTCACGCCTGTAATCCCAGCACTTTGGGAGGCCGAGGCGAGCAGATCATGAGGTCAGGAGATCAAGACCATCCTGGCCAACGTGGTGAAACCTTGTCTCTACTAAAAATACAAAAATTATCCGGGTGTGGTGGCACGTGCCTGTAGTCCCAGCTACTTGGGAGGCTGAGACAGGAGAATTGCTTGAACCCAGGAGCTGGAGGTTGCAGTGAGCCAAGATCGCGCTACTGCACTCCAGCCTGGGCAACAGAGCGAGACTCCATCTCAAAACAAAGAAGTCCATATTGAGAAGCAGTTGAAGTGGGGAGGGTAACTGGTGCATATTCTCTTCCACTTTTTTAGGAGATGGGTCGGGTTATTGTCCAGCATGTCTTTATTTGAAACTGCAAGTAGGAAGGAAACTTCAGAGTCACCAAAATCTCACATATTTAGTCTATAGGGAAAAAGACTCTCTTAACCTTCAGTAACTATAGAAAAACATTGATATTAAGTATTTATTGATAACTAACTAATATTACTCCTTGGCAATTATTGTGAAACACCTTTTAAATTCCCTTTTGAAGATTATTCTTCTTAAGACATCAGGATCTCTGATATATTATTCCTTTTTTGTTTTAGACTTTTTGACATGTTATTTTGAAATATAATTTGACACTCAAAAGAAGGTGCGAAAATAGTACAGTGAGTAATTTCCTTTATATTTGTCACCCAACTTTCCCCAGTGATAATGTCTTACATGATCATAGCACATTATCCAAACCAGTAGTCATTTTTTTTTTTTTTTTTTTTTTTGGTGACAGATTCTCGCTCTGTCATCCAGGCTGCAGTGCATGGCAAAATCTCAGCTCACTGCAACCTTCATCTCCCAGGTTCAAGCGATTCTCCTGTCTCAGCCTCCCAAGTAGCTGGGACTACAGGCGTGCACCACTACACCAGGCTAATTTTTGTATTTTTAGTAGAGACGAGATTTCACCATGTTGACCAGGTTGGTCTAGAACTCCTGGCCTCAAGTGATCCGTCTCCCTCCCAAAGTGCTGGGATTACAGGTGTGAGCTACCACGCCCGGCCCATTAGTCTTTAAAATACTGTTTTTCCTTATTTTAGTGAAAGTTATACTTTATATAAAGTATATATGATTAGAATCAATGGAGCCTAGTGTAGTGCCATGTATGTAGCAAATTGTGTGGAATTTAAGGCTGAAGAACTAGAGAGGTCTTCTACAAATATTGGCTTGACAGCCCGGGGGCTGTGTGATTTTAGGCGAGGAACGCAACCTCTCTGAGCTTCAGTTTTATCTGTAAAACACAGTTAGTGACACCCACTTTGTTGAGATGCTGAGCAGGTTAGATATGAAGCATATGAAGATCCTGGGATGTCCCAGGTTTCCTGTTCCTTATAGCTGCTAATGGAAATTTCCTAAATTGCTCTTTGCCAGCTCTATAAAAGAACCCCATCGTGTGCAATCCTGCCCTATATAAGGATTGCCTAGAAATGAGTTTTGGAGTCAGACTTTTAATGGCTTTTCAAGAAATCCCTTCTCAGACTGCCAAGGACGAGTTGGTATCAGAAATATGCAGTAATTGTGTTTATTTAGTAATAGTTGGACGTCTACCAGAAGGCTCTGAGCTAAGGCCACTGGGGGCTACCAAAGAAGAGAGGCTAATCCTCCAACCAGAAGGTTCCATTTTGTGCCTTCTCTCAATACCTGGCCAATTTGTGATAGAGTAAATAAGGGAATTTTGAAAGCACCAAATTGAGTACTTAGTAGATGTGTCATACCTATGGACTGATTATGATCCTTATGGTTCATATTTAAATTTGATTTGTTGTAATCTATAAGCATCATGATGTCATGATCCCTTTTATAAGGGAAGATCATACAT
Organism: Chlorocebus sabaeus; assembly: GCF_047675955.1. Taxonomy (NCBI): domain Eukaryota; kingdom Metazoa; phylum Chordata; class Mammalia; order Primates; family Cercopithecidae; genus Chlorocebus; species Chlorocebus sabaeus. Next base: position 32,576,636 of record NC_132917.1, read on the forward strand.
GCTAGAGTACAGCACATCTCTTCTGTACAATATCATGAGTTTTGGAATGGAATAAGTTTTCATGAGTTTTCCTGATTTGTTAGTCTCTCTGGAGCAAATTCTTTAGCCAGTTATCCAAGCAACTATGTGCCTTTATTTGTTTATAAGATATAGTCCACAGCACATACTAATAGTGAAATGATAACATCCAAGAACTTTCAGCCGGCCACAGTGGCTCATGCCTGTAATTCCAGCACTTTGGGAGGTTGCAACGGAAGAATCATTTGACCAGGAGTTTGAAACCAGCCTGGGCAACATAGCAAAACCTCATCTCTACAAAAAATTAAAAAATTAGCTGGGCATCGGAGCACACACCTACAGTCCCAGCTACTTGGGAGACTGAAGCAGGAGGATCACTTGAGCCCAGGAGTTTGAGGCTGTGTCGGCTATGATCGTACCGCTGCACACTAGTCTAGGTGACAGAGCAAGACCCTGTCTCTAAGAAAAGGGCAGGGGGTGGATTTTTCTGCCAGAAGGGTTGATAAACACTTTTTGTCTTTCTCTAACATTCATGCTGGGTATTATAGGGTTGGTGTCTTCTTTAGCACCTAGTGTCACATATGTGACAAGGGTATAAGACCTCATGCTGCAGGTCACTGTCCACGTCTCTCCCTCTGCCTCTCTCTCTGTTTCTCAGCCAGAGGAGAGCCCCTGCAAGATGGAGGAAGGTGACATTACCCCGGGGGGACTTAAGTGGCACATGTCACCACTTCCTCACTCAAGGAAAAGTCTGGGGAGCAGGAGCAAGATCTGTTGTCCCTTTTGTAACCCCACAGGGACTTGCACAAGTAGAGTTGGTGATTAATTACTGTTGGAGACTGAACAGTCTTTTCTGTGACCCCTTATTAGCAGTGCCAGGATGCGAAGATAGCTCATCAGCTGTGGTGAGCACCACAAATTAGTCATGTTTGGAGGCAGCAGGTTTCTGATGGTTACATCAGAGATCTGGGCTCATTCCTAGAAACATCACTGGGCAATTTTCCTTTTTAAATCAGAATCTACGGTGAACTCATCTAATGGATCAGTTAAAATGTCCTGGTCTGAGAGTCAGACAAGGCCTGGGTTTAGAGGCTTGTGAAGCCACGTGACCTTAGATAAGCGGCCAAAACACCTAAAGGTACATTTTTCTCATCAGTTAAGTTGGTTGATACCAACGTTACTGCCCTCATAGGCTTGTTTTATGAGTCAGATGAGCTAATACCTGCAAAGTGTTGGGTTCACAACAAATGCTTAATAAATGGTGGCTATTATTAGGGTAACCATATGTTATCCAAACCAAGATACTTTGACAGTTGAGGAGGGCATAAAAATTAGAATGTTAACTTTTCTGAAAGATTTATTTCTTGACCAATACATTGGTTTATATTAGTGCACTTATAAAATAGTTCTTTTCAAAAACTATTTTCAAAGATAAAATACTTTCAAAGAAATAAAATAGCAGGAAGTCCTAGCCAGAGTAGTCAGGCAAGAGAAAGGAGTAAAAGGCATCCAAATAGGAAAAGAAGAAGATAAATTATCTTTCTTCACTGACAATATGATTCTATATCTAGAAAACCCTAAAGACTCCACCAAAAGGCTCCTAGACCTGATAAATGACTTCAATAATGTTTCAGGATACAACAGTTACAAAAATCAGCAGCACTTTCTATACACAAATAATGTTCAAGCTGAGAGCTAAATCAAGAACACAATCCCACAAAAAAGATAAAATACCTAGGGATACATCTAACCAAGGAAATGAAAGATCTCTACAAGGAGAACTACAAAACACTGCTGAAAGAAATCAGAGATGACACAAACAAATGGCTAAATATTCCATGCTCGTGGATAGGAAGAATCAATATTGTTAAAATGGCTATACTGCCCAAAGCAATCTACACATTCAATGCTATTCCTATCAAACTACCAACATCACTTTTCGCAGAATTAGAAAAAACTATTATAGAATTAATATGGAACCAAAAAAGAACCTAAATAGCCAAGATAATCCTAAACAAAAAGAACAAAGCCAGAGGTATCACATTACCTGACTTCAAACTATGCTATCAGACTACAAGAACCAAAACAGCATGGTAGTTGTACAAAAACAGACACATAGACCAATGGAACAGATTAGAGAGTCCAGAAATAAAGCTGCACACCTATAACCATCTGATCTTTGACAAAGTTGACAAAAATAAGCGATGGGGAAAGGACTTCCTATGTAATAAATGGTACTGGGATAACTAGCTAGCCATATGCAGAAGAATGAAACTGAACCCCAACCTTTCACCATACATAAAAATTAACTTAAAATGGATTGAAAATGTAAATGTAAGACCTCAAACTATAAAAACTTTAGAAGAAAACCCAGGAAATGCCATTCTGGACATTGGCCTTGGCAAAGAATTTATGATTAAGTCCTCAACAACAATTGCAACAAAAACAAAAATTGATAAGAGGAACCTAATTAAATGAAAGAGGTTTTGTGCAGCGAAAGAAACCATCAACAGAGTAAACAGACAACCCACAGAATTGGAGAAAATATTTGCCAACTATACATCCAGCAAAGGTCTAATATCCAGAATTTATAATGAACTTAAAGCAAAAAACAACCCCACTAAAAAGTGGGCAAAGGACATGAACAGACACTTCTCAAAAGAAGACAGACAAGTGAGCAACAAACATAAAAAAGTTCATCACTAATCATTAGAGAAATGCAAATCAAAACCACAATGAGATACCATCTCACACCATCAGAATGGCTATTATTAAAAAGACAAAAAATAGGGCCAGTGTGGTGGCTCATGCCCATAATCCCAGCACTTTGGGAGGCCAAGGTGGGTGGATCACCTGAGGTCAGGAGTTCAAGACCAGTCTGGTCAACATGGTGAAACCCTGTCTCTACTAAATATAAAAATTAACCTGGCATGGTGGTGCACACTTGTAATTCCAGTTACTAAGGAGACTGAGGCAGGAGAATCACTTGAACCCAGGAGGCAGAGGTTGTAGTGAGCTGAGATTGTGTCATTGTACTCTAGACTGGGTGACAAGAGTGAAACTCTATCTCAAAAAATAAAAATTTAAAATTTAAAAAATAGACAAAAAATAATAGATACTGACAAGGCTGCTAGGGAAAGAAAATGCTTATACACTGTTGGTGGGAATGTAAGTTAGTTCAGGCACCGTGGAAAGCAGTTTGGAGATTTCTCAAAGAACTAAAAACAGAACTGCCATTCAACCCAGCAATCCCATTACTGGGCATATATCCAAAGGAAAATAAATCATTCCACAAAAAAGACACATACACTCATATGTTAATCACAGCACTATTCACAGTAGCAAAGACATGAATCCATCTATGTGCCCATCAACAGTGGGTGGATAAAGAAAATGTGGTACCTGTATACCATGGAATACTACATAATCACAAAAAAAGAATGAAATCACGTCCTTTGTAGCAACGTAGATGAAGCTGGACACCATCATCCTGAGTGAATTAATGCAGGAACAGAAAATCAAATTCTGCATGTTCCCACTTATAAGTTGGAGCTAAATATTGGGTACATTTGGACATAAAGATGGGAAAAATAGACACTGCAGACTTTTAGATGGGAGAGATGGGGAGGGGGCAAGGGCTAAAAACTACCTATTGGGTACTACACTCACTACATGGGTGACAGGATAATTTGTGTCCCAGACCTCAGTGGCACACAGAATATCCATGTAACAAACGTTCACATGTAACCCTTAATCTACAATAAAAAGTTGAAATTATTATTGTTATTATTATTTTTTGAGACGGAGTCTTGCTCTATTGCCCAGGCTGGAGTGCAGTGGCGTCATCTTGACTCACTGCAACCTCCACCTCCCAGGTTCAAGTGATTCTCCTTCCTCAGCCTCCCAAGTAGCTGGGACTACAGGCGCTCACCACCATGCCCAGCTAATTTTTGTGTTTTTAGTGGAGACAGTGTTTCACTATGTTGGCCAGGCTGGTCTTGAACTCCTGAGCTCAGGTGATCTTCCCGCCTCTGCCTCCCAGAGTGCTAGGATTACAGGCATGAGCCACCTTGCCCGGCCAAAATTATTTTTTAAAAAGAAAATGGCATATATTTGTGTTCATTAAAGCAAATTTAAATTTTTTTTGTTATCTGAAAATTTAAAAATTTAAAATCATAACTCGATCCATGTTACATATTTTAATTTCTTGGTCTATCTGTCATAGTATTTTTCTGCAGAGTGTACTTTTTAGTAGTTTTACTATTTCTGACTTTTTTCATAAAATTGTCTGCATTTGGGGCTTAAAAAGTTTGAAATGAATACTTGCATTTGATGCTTATATGTAAACCACAGTATATTTAATTGAAAAAATTACTCTCTCTATAGGAGTGATGTTACCTTGTAAGATGAAAACTATTCTGCTAAATAAAGGCCATTCTCAATTCTAATTTTTAAAAATATTAAATGTGTGACTAATCTAGCTCAAATATTCTCTTAGATACTTTTGGCCTCTATTCAGAGAGCCTTTCATTGATACAACTTGTCAAATAGGTTGTCGCTATTTGTGATTCTTTTGAATGGCTCACCAAATTTAGGTGGTTCAAAATTGTAAACCTTCTCAATTACATTCTATTCTGGGACAGAATCTAAATCCAAGTAAAAATAGAGGCTCCATCAAAATATTCTTCTCACAGGTTGAGATAGTCCAGTGTACAATTATAGCATTTCCAAATTTGTACTTTTTTAGAGCTCACCCCCTCCCCTGCTAGCTTTGAGGGATACATTTCAGCGTCTTCCTTTGCAGAGCTGGCTTGATGGGTTTATAACCACGCAGTCGCACAGAAACCAGTGCCTAGAAGGACCCCACAATGGGTTTCATGTTCTGCTGCCACCATCTTAATTCTTAATTTTATTTATTTATTTAGGAGACAGAGTCTCTCTCTGTTGCCCAGGCTGGAGTACAGAGGCGTGATCTCAGCTCACTGCAACCTCTGCCTCCCAAGTACAAGTGATTCTCCTGCCTCAGCCTCCCAAGTAGCTGGGACTACAGGTGCCTACCACAACACCCAGCTAATTTTTGTATTTTTAGTAGAGACGGGGTTTCACCATGTTGGCCAGGCTGGTCTCGAACTCCTAACCTCAAGTGATCCACCCGCCTCAGCCTCCCAAAGTGCTGGGATTACAGATGTGAGCCACCACACCAGCCAATTCTTAATTTTTGACCAAGTGATGCTTCAATTTCAGTTTTATTCTAGGTCCTGCCGATTATGTAGCTGATTCTGCCTATTTGTCAATTTGGTTTTCAGTAATTGTAATTCTAATTTTCAAGCTCAAAAGCTGAAGGTTTAAAAAGAACCCATTTGCTCAATACATTAGTTCCCATTTAGAAAAAAACAAAAAGTGCATCTTACTGCCAGTGCTCACTGAATTTTATATAAACACACTCTTTGAGGCTAAAGCAAATCTGACTGATTTTCAATGTGAAAATAAAATATAAAAACTGGTTCTCGGAGTTACTTCTAAACAGAACTAACATCAGAATTGCGTATCTCGGAAAAATCAGATTCATCAAATGACTCTTTGGCCAGTAACTGTTTGAGAACGATGTTAACATCAGGCATAGGAGTGCTACATTTTCTAAGATTTGACATTTTCAGTGATCGAGAATTACTGCATTTTGTAAATGAAAATACCACTACTAAAATTGGAATGCTGTAAATAAAATGATACCTTTTGTTTAAGGCAAGATATTTCGTGGCAAAGTTATCTCAGGGTAAACGCTGCAGCTGCAAAAGCGCTGCCGGTAAGTTTTCTCGGGGCAAACAGGGAAAGGGTTAAAAACTTCCAAATTATTTTGAACAAAATGCAACAAAATTTGGAGCACTGTAGAACATGTAGGGTGATTTGAATAAAGTAGTTTATTATAAAGGCTTTGCTATTTCTAAGTCAATTGGTAGGCAGCAGGGAGAATTTTCTGATCCGTGTGTGTGTGTGTGTGTGTGTGTGTAAATTTGACAATTCAGCTTTCATTTCCATTGGCAGGCCACCACAGCTGGTTTGTACAATGTGCTAATTACACACATTACACACATTCTACTCCAGTCCAAGTACATTTCTGTTCCACAGGCTCTTGATTTAGTAAGAATATTGTTTCCCCCAGGATTCTGGCCACTAAAACTTATTACCTCAACAGCAAACTTTCTCTTCAATGATGAAACTTTGAAACTGGATTTATAACAGCAGTCAGAATGATGACAGATTTTTTACCTTTGACAGAATGAACTTTCCAGAATTTTAATTTTATTTCATAAATTCCTTTTTTAAAAGAACTATTATTACAATGGACTGATTTCTCATTGGAAGCAGCTGACGACCCTGATATAAAACTGGTGTCATACCTGTGAGGATGGCTATAAGAAAAAATTTGAGATAGTGTGTGTTGGTGAGGGTGTGGAGGAAAGGGAACCCTTGTACACCGTTGGTGGGAATATAAATTAGCACAGTCGTTACTGAAAACAGCATGGAGGTTCTGCAAAAAATTAAAAATAGGGCTATCATATGGCCCAGCAATCCCTCTGCCAGGTATTTATCCAACGAGATGAAGTCAGGCCGGGTGCAATGGCTCACGCCTGTAATCCCAGCACTTTGGGAGGCCAAGGCAGGCAGATCACTGGAAGTAAGAAGTTCAAGACCAGCCTGGCCAACATGGTGAAACCTCCGTCTACTAAAAATACAAAAATTAGCCAGGCATGGTGGTGCACGCCTGTAATTCCAGCTACTCAGGAGGCTGAGGCAGGAGAATTGCTTGAACCGAGGAGACGGAGGTTGCAATGAGCTGAGATTGTGCTGCTGGACTTCAGCCTGGGTGAGAGTGAGATTCCGTCAAAAAAAAAAAAAAAAAAAAAAAGAAAAGAAAAAAAAAACCAACAAAACACACAAATAACCAAAGAAATGAAGTCAACACCCCATCGAGATATCTGTTCTCCCTTGTTTGTTGCAGCATTACTCACAATAGCCAAGATATGGAATCAACCTAAATGTCTATCCAATGGAGGAATGGATAAAGAAACTGTGGTATCTATATCTCTCTAAATAGACCAAGACAATGCAATATTATTCGGCTTCTAAAAAGAAGATCTTTCCATTGATGACAACATGGATGAGCCGAGAGTGATGGATGCTGAGTGAAATAAAGCAGACACAGAAAGAAAAATGTGCATGATCTCTTTTATACATGGAATATTTTTAAAAGTTCAATACATAGAAACAGAGCATAGATTGACAGTTACTAGAGGTGAAGTGGGCACATGGGGTGCAGAATGGAGAGCTGTAGATCAAAGGGCACAAAGCTGCAGTTATGTGTTAAAAGGATGAATAAATTTAGAGATTGGAAGTACATCATCATGATTGTAGCTAATAATATTATACTACATGCTGGAAATTTTCTATGAGTAGATTTTACATGCTCTTACCACACACACAAAGAAGGATAACTATGAGATGATAGACTTATTAATTGGCTTGACTGTAGTAATCACTTCACCATATGTCACTTCAAAGCATTACGTTACATATTTATAACATAAATATATTCAATCAAATTGAAATAAAACTGGTGTCATGTCACTGTTTACACAGTTCTCATTCTGCTAAAGGAGACTCATTTTCAGCTAATACTTACTTTTTCAGGCATGCACCAGAAAATTGGGAGTGGAAACTGAGTGAAATTATTTTAGAATAGTTATTGCATCTATGCGAAAAATTAAGCTTCGCAGAATAATATAAAAACACACCTCATGCAGCTGTGTGTGTTATAATAATCTTTGGGCATGATCTACTTAAGATAACTACTGACTTTTGAAGTAAATTCTGACGCTTCTTCAGAAAATTCGTGTTTTCTGGTTTTCAGGTGGCCAGTGTTATCATTATGACATCCCAGCAGTGGATGCTACATATCAACAAATATTTTATGCAAATTACACATTCATCTACAACCCAATATTTTAATTTTTCACTAAAAAATGTACTTTGACCTTTTCAAGCTGATTGATTGCTGCCAGGGGGTTTATTGTAAAAGAAATGTATGTTACCAAACAATACCAAACAATGCAATAAATAATAGATGTAGACAAATTGTAAAGTAAGTGACAAAACCACCATACACAAGAACATTCAAACAGTGTCTGTGCTCTGTGATGAGCTGCTCAGCCTCCATTTCCTGCACATATTTCATTTCACCTAAACTATACTTTCTCACATTTCCCACTGACCTTCCTGACATGGTGGCCAGGCAGCTTCATGGACCTCCCAGGCTACAGCAGGCGCTAGTGAGAGGTGGCTGGAAGCAGGGTCAGTACATCTCCCAACGCCACTGAGTCCCTGGAAAGTTGTAACTGGACATACTATAATTTATAGCTGTCTTTCAGAGACTGTGCTAATTGCCACTTATCAGGGAATGGTTGAGAAAAGAGAGAAGGGTATTGCCGGTCATGCTTAGATTTTACCAGGAGTTAAAGTGAGGACTCAGTTTACTGCACAGGTCTCATCACTGTTGTTCAAGACTGGTGGCAACTGAGAATGCCAAGGAGACGGCTGCTAAACCCATTGCAGCTTATCGAATTCCACTGTTATGAATGTTTTTCTAAAAATGAAGCGCCTGATAGACGTCAACTGTCTGGACTGTCTTGAGAAAACCTGGATGTACAGTCACCCCAATTGTGATCCGTTGCTCTGCTTATCCTACAACTTCCTGATGAAACATCATCTTGCACTAATTTTACAAACAACTTCTACGTAATAAAAATGACCTTTCATTTAAATGTAAAGGAAAGGGTGAGGCTGGAGTGAAAAATGAGACAATGTGAAGCTAAAAGACGAATGTCAACTCAATGGGCGCCTTCCGATATCACAGCTAACCTCTCCTGGAAGCCATATCCCAGGGACAGTTTCTGGTCATTTTCTTACTGGAGCTATTTTCAGTTACAGCAGGCTGAATTCTCCAGGGGAAGAGGAAAACGGAGTAATTTATCTTACTTTTGCTTCCTAAGTCCAGGGCCTACGTAAGTTTGGGCCTACAGCACTGAAATCCCCTTTGAACTGTGCCCCAAGTGAAGCGTCAGCAAACCGCTGCTTTTTGCTGGTGGGGGAAAGGGGTATGGTAGGTCCAAAGTTATACTGGAGACCAGCTGTATACAAGTTGTGTAAACTTTATTGTCTGAGGACTTCATCACCTGTAAAAAGGCCCTCACAGCATGGGCTGCCAACACATCTGGGTCCGAACAGCTGGGAACAATTTCTAGTTGGAAAAATAACTTATGTGGAAAAGGAGCATAAACTTTCATCATATACTGGCTGGTTGTAAACTAAGGCCATGGCAAGGAGAAATGCGGATGGCTTGTTTTTCTATTTGGTTAGAGTCAGCTATTTCCGGGGTACCTAAGGCACACAGTTCTTAGGTGACAGGACCCTGTCATAAAATGAGCTGGTCACCTTGTTAGATTTTCTGAGTCCTTCACTAGTGGATTTTAGAAAACAGATGCTAAATGTTTAACAAAATCCACATACAGTTTATTAAGGCTTTTCCACAGTTACCCAATCTACAGAATATGCCAGTAGGAAAAAGCATTTCAAAGTAAACAAGGATGAATGAACACAGATTAAAATTGTATTTCTTAATATCAAATAATGCCATGTGGACTTAGGTGACCAGATGACTGACTGGAGATGGCCAGACAGGAGAAGATAGCAGAGAGGGTCCTGTCCAGAGGCAGAGGAAAACCAGATTGTAATTTTGGAATCACCGACTGTTTTAATCATCAGAGAGCTTGCTCTTTTCCTGGTGGAGAAAGTAAAAAGCACGAGGCAGCCTCAATCCAGAGTGTCTGAGAAATAGAACTACCTGTGGTACTTGGAAACTTGACCTTGTCAACTCCGAAAGTGCTGCTTGCCCAAAAACCATGATAAATGATTAGTTTTTAAAAAATTTTCACTTGACCTATTATTCAACTATTCTTTATATATTTTATGATTTCTAAAGCATTTGTTATTGTGGTAAAATATACATTTACCATTTTCACCACTTTTAATTGTACAACTCACTGGCATTAAGCACTTTCATGACATTGTTTAACCATCACCGTTATCTATTTCCAGAACTTGATTTCTGATTTTTCGAGCTTCTCCAAGATGCAGTATGTATTCCCAAACAGAGAATGCATGATTTTGCTGGGATCAATACTCAATTGTTGGTTTGCTTTCTTCTGGCTGGGCATGCAGACTATTCGGAGACCAGCTCTTGTTAGGAATGCCTGTATCTGTCAACATATTGTACTTCACCATTTTTTGAACTTGGCTTTTATTCTAGGATGATGGTAAACCAGGGAAAAGCAACAAAAATCTATAAATGCTCTAAAAGATTTTCAACAGGACCATATGGCTGGCATGGGAGCTGTGGGTACTTTATTATGTTCGTATTTGGAAAAAGTCATTTAAGCCCTGCAATGATTAGATGTGACTGTGTGGGTTAATTATGTAGGAGAAGAGAGAGTTTCGTTTGAAACTTCTGTAATTCAAATTGTGTATAAATATCATTTAAAATGAAGATCCAAATCATCCTGGAGAAAAACTCACTGGCCATCAGAGAAATGCAAATCAAAACCACAATGAGATGCCATCTCACACATGTTAGAATGGCAATCATTAAAAAGTCAGGAAACAACAAGTGCTGGAGAGGATGTGGAGAAATAGGAACAACTTTTACACTGTTGGTGGCACTGTAAACTAGTTCAAACATTGTAGAAGACTGTGTGACGATTCCTCAAGGATCTAGAAAAAGAAATACCATTTGACCCAGTGATCCCATTACTGGCTATATACCCAAAGGATTATAAATCATGCTGCTATAAAGACACATGCACATGTATGTTTATTGCAGCACTATCCACAATAGCAAAGACTTGAAACCAACCCACACATCCATCAATGATAGACTGGATTAAGAAAATGTGGCACATATGCACCATGGAATACTATGCAGCCATAAAAAAGGATGAGCTCATGTTCTTTGTAGGTACATGGATGAAACTGGAAACCATCATTCTGAGCAAACTATCGCAAGAACAGAAAACCAAACACTGCATGTTCTCACTCATAGGTGGGAATTGAACAAAGAACACTTGGACACAGGGTGGGGAACATCACACACTGGGGCCTGTCGTGGGGTGGGGGGAGGGGGAGGGATAGCATTAGGAGAAATGCCTAATGTAAATGACAAGTTAACGGGTACAGCACACCAACATGGCACATGTATACATATGTAACAAACCTGCACATTGTGCACATGTACCCTAGAACTTAAAGTATTAAAAAAAAATGTGGTAAAGCTTTAGACTGTTCCAGTTACCATTGCAAACATGAAAGAACTCATAGTGGAGAAAAACTATAAATGTAAGAAATATGGGAAAATATTTAATTTTCCCAGTTTTCTTCAAAGATATGAAAGCAATCAAACTGGAGAAAGAAAGCCTATAACTGTAAGAAACATGATTTGAAAAAGTAAAAGGACTCACACTGAAGAAAAGCCTTATGAGTATAAGAAATGTGATCAGGCATTAAATTCTTTTGTTTGTTTATTTCTGTTTTTTTGAGATGGAGTCTTTGTTTGTTTTTGTTTTTTGAGATGGAGTCTCGCTCTGTCACCCAGGCTAGAGTGCAGTGGCGCAATCTCAGCTCACTGCAACCCCTTCTTCCTCGGTTCAAGCAATTATCCTGTCTCAGCCTCCCGAGTAGCCGGGACTACAGGCACCCACCACCACGCCCGGATAATTTTTATATTTTTCATAAAGATGGAGTTTCACCATATTGGTCAGTCTGGTCTCAAACTTCTGACCTCAGGTGATCCACCCACCTCGGCCTCCTGAAGTGCTGGGATTACAGGCGTGAGCCACCGTGCCCGGCCCATTTAGTTCTTTTAGTTGCATTTGCTGACTTAAAATATCTCATTCTGGAGAGAAGCTCTATGAATGTATGAGATGTGGGAATGCCTTTGTTTTTCCCATATCCTTTCATAGACGCATGATCATGCACAGAGATGGACCCTATAAACAGGAAAATCACACCTGACTGGATCCCGAGTAGTGTGGAAAATACAGAAAAGTTGTCAATTTTAACAATTACTTTCAAAGTCATGTGAAAACTCCTACTGGAATGAAATCTTGTAAATGTAAGTAATATGAAAAGCCTGTTGCAAATTCATTATTGTATAATGCTTGAAAAAAATTACAATGTGAAATAAATGTTATATGAATTATATATATATTGTGTTTATCAGTGGCTCATTATTAAAGAAGGTCTCTGGACTATAGATTTCCACTGTTTTTGCAATAAAAGATTGAGGTGAAAATTCTGTAGCTAACTTTTAAGTGATAATTGTTTAATTAATCTATTATTAATAGACCCTTAAAAATGAGTCTGTTAATTGTTGAAATTTTTCTTACTTTATGGGGCAGGTTTTGGATCGCCTCACCCATTGTGTATGTTCCAATTTTTTTTTTCTTCTTTTTTGAAATGGAGTCTTGCTCTGTCACCCAAGCTGGAGGGCGGTGGTGCAATCTCAGCTCACTGCAACCTCCGCCTCCCAGGTTCAAGTGATCCTCCTGCCTCAGCCTCCTAAGTTGCTGAGACTACAGGCATGTGCCACCATGCTCGGCTAATTTTTTTTTTTTTTTTTTTTTAGTAGAGACAAGGTTTCGCCATGATGGCCAGGCTGGTCTCAGACTTCTGACCTCAGAATCCCTCTGCCTCAGCCTCCCAAAGTGCTGGGATTACAGGTATGAGTCACTGTGCCTGGCCTATATTCCAACTTTCTATTATTATGGAAAAAATGTATCTTTTTTATTATAAAAAGGGTATTTTTAATAAAGAGTTGATGTCAATTTGTAAAATAGTAAAAAAATCAAAATAAAATGAAGATCATGTAAAATGACATGTCAGAAAATGTGTGCATTGAACGAAATCAACAAAACACAGACCTTAGTAACGTTAGAATTTTAATCTTCATGAAGCTCAAGATGTTCAGCTCTAACAACTTTGGTGCTTACAGAACATTTATATCTTCTAATTGTCCCATGTGAATATCCCACATAGACTCCCATGAGCCATGACCCAACTCCAGGTGGCAACGAAGGTTTGTTGAAGTCCCATTTGGAGCATTTATGGTCTATTCCTGGCCCCTACTCTTCTATTCTGAAAGCATGTGTGCAAAAGGCTCAGAATTTAAAGGTTTAATTATAAATGTCCGTTAAAGAGAAAAATGGAAAGGGGACTACTGGTTTAATGTAACAATTTATTTTATGAGTCAATAGTGCTATCTATCATTAATTATATGCGATGCAAATATGGCCAAACATTAGCATTTGTTAAATCATTATGGCTACCATATGGGTATTGTTTTTATTATTCTCTGTACTTTCTGGACCTACCATTACAAAAATGAATAAATGTAATTTGTAGAATTGACAAAGCAGAGGACATTTTCCTCCTGGGGTAAGCAAGGAAAATTTCAACATTATATTATTTTTGGAATAATAATAACTGGACTTCCTACTCCTAAGCAATCTTACCTGCACATCTTTTGAAATAGACTTAATTGCTGCCTAGAGCTCATAGAATGATCTCACAGCACTGCTCCAGGGCACTGAAGCTTACAGTGAAAGCATATTTTCAGCAAGTACTGAAGATTGTCTCCATGTTGGCTGGTTTGAAACTGTGGTGAGTGAATTCAGAAAATAAATTGTGTTGATTCTTTAGAGTTTTGAGGCTTTGAACAAAATAATGAATAACCCTTAGTAATTAACATGCTTGTTTGTTTTTAGATCTTTTGAATGTAATCAAGGAAAGGAATGGAAAGGAAAGAAGTGCCCAGAAGCATTTTGGCACTCACCAAAGCCAGGGGACAATGAATAACACAGTGGGCATAGATGGCTAAGTGGGTCCTATTTATGTGTTATTCCTCGACACTAGAAACCATGCTTTAATTCAAAGCATTGTTTTCTCTTCAGGTGTTTCCAGTCAGCATCACATAGCTTTACTAAATGTTTTTGATAATGCTAGAGTTATTTCAGCATACCAAGTGTCTTTGAGTAGTGCCTTAAGGAAATAAAGCTAAGAAAAAGAAGAGGGCAGACAGAGGGCATTTGACCACAAAGACTGAGAATTTCATTGGCTTGTAGAAGAATCCTTCTGGGAAATGGAATAGTTTATAGCAGAGATTCCGAGGCACATGTGTTCTTAAGAACAAAGGGGCCTTTGGGATGCTACATCAGTGAGGATGCTTTTAGCTGCAAGTAACCGCAGATCCAACTCAAGATTGGTTAAGCCAAGAGGAGATTTATTATCTTGTGTAACAAATGCTTAAGTAGCCGTGCTCTACCCAAGGCACACCAGGCTGCTGGTTCTGCTTCTCTGTGGCTTCTGGATTTGTCCTCTTCTCTTTGTGGGCTTCATCCTGCAGCAGCTCTGAGCATCACATCCATTCACAACAGTCTTGTGGTCTGTTTGGCCCCAGCCTTGCCTGGACATGTGTATGTTCATTAGGGAGTTCTGACTCTTCTCAATGAGTAGGTGCTGGAACCAGCTGCCAGTGAGGAGAGCAGAGGCTGAAAAGACTGAGAGGTACTACAAAAGTAAGAAAGGAATGTATAATTGTGAACAGGTCAACCCCAGCTCTTGAGGAGGACGTGCCTACCTTCAGTCACCTTTTTCTGATATCTGGGATAAAACAACCAGCAAATCAAGTGAGAGCAATACTACACTCCATATATTACTGCTGGCATAACCCCTTAAGAGAAAACAAATCTTAAGTGATCTTAAATGAAAGAGGTTACTGTAAGCAGAGATGCATGTTTTCAAAGTTAAGGCAAGAGTGATAACATTATTGCCTTATATTTGTTTTTGTTTAGTTGGTTGGTTTTATTTTTTCCTTGAGACAAGGTCTCGCTCTGTTGCCCAGGCTAGAGTGCAGTGGAACCATCTTGGCTCACTGCAGCCTTGACTTTCTGGGCTAAAGTAATCCCCCTGCCTCAGCGCCCCAAGTAGCTGGGACCACAGTGGGGTCTTGCCATGTTGCCCAGGCTGGTCTTGAACTCCTGGCCTCAAGCAATCCAAGTGCTGGGATTATAGATGTGGGCCACTGTGCCCAGCCTTTTTATTTTTATTTCTTAAGAGATGGGGTCTCTCACTCTGTTGCCCAGACTGGAGTGCAGTAGCACAATTATAGATCACTGCAGTCTCCAACTTCTGGAGACTGCAGTCCTCATGGGATCCTCATGGGATTCCCCCACTTCAACCTCCTCAGTAGCTGGTATTACAGGCGCATGCCATCATGCCTTACCTTTATATTTGTTAATATAAGCATCATGACAGCAGGATTTCTTTTTCTTATTCACTACTGGATCTGCAGTGATTAGACCAATGAATAACACACAGTACTTTCTCAACAAATCTCTGTCAAATGAATGAGTAATGGTGGGGGCAGTTAAAAATAGTTTTAAAAGACCCGGAAAGAGAGAGAGAGAAAGAGAGAGAGTGTTAGAGAGACCTGGGTTCCAATACCAACTATATCATTTACTAGCTGTAGAATCCCTTTTTTTTTTTTGAGACAGGGCCTCATCTGTTACCCAGGCTGGAGTGCAGTGGTGTGATCTCAGCTCATTGCAACCTCGACCTCCCAGGCTCAGGTGAGTCTCCCACCTCAGCCTCCCAAGAAGCTGGGACTACAGTCAGGCACCACTATGCTTGGCTAATTTTCTGTATTTTTTTTTTTTTTTTTTTTTTGTAGAGATGGGGTTTTGCCATGTTGCCCAAGCTGATCCTGAACTCCTTGGCTAAAGTGATCGACCTGCCTCAGCCTCCCAAATTGTTGGGATTACAGGCATGAGCCACCATGCCCAGCCTGTAGAATCCTTTTTGTGCCTCAATTTCCCCTTCTATAAAATGTGCATAATAGAAACCTGCTTCATCAAGTTGTTGTGAGAATTAAATGAATCAATACATGTAAAGTGCTTAGAACAGTGCCAGGCCCATAGTAAGCCCTCAGGAATTGTTAACTATTCATTATCATTATCATTACTACCACTTACCAAGTTTTTGACTTCTATAAGCCTCAGTTTCCTCACTTGTAAAATGGGAATAATAAAATGTACCTCATTTTGAGGATGAAATGAGACATTGTTTATTCTTTCTTCACAACCTCAGGTACAGGATTAGGAACAACTTGGACAAAGGTCACTATAATTCCTTATCTATTCTCAGTGCTTTTTATTTACAAAGTTATTTTTATTCCCATAATATATTTGATTCCCACAAAAACTTAATAAGAGAACAGTTCAACTATATGCCCCTTTTACAGGTGGAGAAACTGATGCACGGAGCAGCTGAATGCCTGTTAAGACTCACTTTATAGACCGCTAGTAGAGCCAGAAGTCAACACAGCAGCCATTCGATGCTTCTCATTGCAGATCTTCCACATTCTAACACAATTTTTAAGCAGAGATTTCACAGCTGGAGAGTGACTTTATTGAGCAAATGTACAATATTGGCTCAGAAATGGAGGACTTATAAAGACTATTTCTAGGTGGGATGATGTAGGGGAAAGAGGAAGGAAGTGACCAGGACAGGAAATAACATTTCACAAGAAGTGCTCTTAAGGGAAGAAGGTTAGAATGATCCATGTGGTACTGGATTAGAGTTAGAGACATCAGAATGAACTCATGAATTTAGTTTAATATAGCTACAGATGGTTGCAAATAGATAGTTGCAGATATATATCGATTCACAGATTAGTATGTATAGATACATACATTTTATTGCTCTGTCAGCTAAAAGGGCCTAGAAACCACAACACCCCAGTAGTAATGAGCACCTCCAGCACCCAGATCTTGGTTTCTAATACCATTCTCCAGTAAAAGAAACCAGGAATCACTGGAGAAATGGCTGATTCTAGGGCTGCACTAATAACACACAAAAGGAGACTATAGTGCCAGAAAGTAAGGAAATGCTGGGGAAAAAAAAGATAGGGGTATGTCAAAGGGATGCAACAGCCAACTGAAAAGGTTCCGAATGGCCAAAGCTTGAACAATTTGAGCTATAAGTAAATAATGTAGCACTGGCTGATTACCCAAAGTATAAAATAAATGTTAGTCCACCTAACAGAAATACATGATTGTATAAATAAATAAATGGGGGAGAAGAGATAAATCTCCCTTGCAGAAGAATTCCAAATAATTTATGTAGATACTCCCCCATCAAGGAGGTGAAAGATATTTTTACCCCTTAAGTGGAGGCTACATATAATGACTTCTTTCCAAAGAGTCCAGGATGGAAAGAAGGGAGAAAAGAGTAATTTTACAGTGGAGAAGTCTGATAAACACTACCTCAATCAGAAGATAAAGTTAATATCAATAGTGATAAGTCAACTTGATAGTAGGTACCCTTCAGGTGATGCCATGAGAATGGTACTTTATCTCAGTGATCTTCCTTCCAAAAACGCATAATCCCTACCTCTCCATGAGAAAAACATCAGACAAACTCAAAGTGAAGAATATTCTATAAAATACCTGACACCTGACCAGTATTTCTCAAAACTATTAAGGTCATCAAAAATAAGGAAATTCTGAGAAATTGTCACAGTCAAGAGGAGCTTAAGTAGACATGACAACTAAATGTAACATTGTATCCTGGATGAGATCCTGGGGCAGAACAGAGATGCTTGGTTAAAACTAAAGAAATTTGAATTAACTAAGGATATAATTAAGAACGCATCAGTATTTTTTAGTTTTGATAAATATGCCATATGAATGTGAGATGTTAATACGAGAAACCAAGAATGGAATATTCAGCAACTTTCTGTACTGTATTTTCTTTTCTGTAAATCTAAAACTATTCTAAAATTTAAAGTTTGTCAACAATTAATCAGGCTACTAGGACAGCAACAACAACAAAAAAGACATGGAAAACAAAACGCAGATGAGATAATAGAAAACAAACAGCAAGATGATGAATGTATACTCAACCATATAAATATATTCATTGTAAGTGGTTTAAACACTGCAATTAAAAGCCAGACATTGTCAGAAAATTTTAAAAATACAATATCCAGGCTGGGTGTGGTGGCTCATGCCTGTAATCCCAGCACTTTGGGAGGCCAAGGAGGGCAGAATACTTGAGGTCAGGAGTTTGAGACCAGCCTGGCGAACATGGTGAAACCCCGTCTCTACTAAAAATACAAAAATTAGCTGGGCATGGTAGGACATGCACCTGTAATCTTAGCTACCCAGGAGGCTGAAGCAGGAGAATCTCTTGAACCCGGGAGGTGGAGGCTGCGGTGAGCCAAGATCGCACTATTGTACTCTAGCCTGGGCAACAGAGCAAGACTCCATCTAAAAAAAAAAAAAAAAAAAAAAAAGCAGTATCCAATATTCAGTGTATGCTGTCTAACAAGAAACCACTTTAAATATAAAGATATAGATAGATTAAAATAAAAGATGGAGACACATATACCAATGAAACAATAATCAAGAGAAAGCTGGAGTAGATACAAAGCAGAGTTCATAACAAGGAATATGATCACAGATAAAGGGGGCATTTCATAATAATAAAGGTAGTATTTCATTAAGAAGACATAACAATCCTAATGTGTAGGTACTTAATAACAGCTTTGAAATATACAAAACAAAAACTGATAGAACAGAAAGGAGAATAGAGTAAGAGTTTTCGTTGATTTCAATACTCTTCTATCAGTAATGATAGAACAAGTAGAAAAGAGAAAATAATACAAAATAAGTGAAGATAAAGACTCAAACAAATTCCTCCCCAAAACATCAGAATAAATTACATGTCTTTTACATAGCATATAGATGGCTGTCACTTTTTAATCCAGTCTAAAAATCTATACTTTTTAATTTCAGTGTTTAATCTCTTACATGTGATTGATGTAATTTCTGATGGTGTGAGTTTATGAATCAGGTTGCTTTGTTTTCCATGTGTTCTTTAATTCTTTGTTCCTTCTTGATTGCCTTCTCTTAGATTATTTTCATATTCTTTTTATCTTCTTTATTGCTTCTTACCTATGTCTCTTTTTTTCTTTAAAATAATGATGGCTTTAGTGATTTCAATATGCAACCTTAATTTATCATTGTCTACATTGAATAAATATTACAGCACTTCATGGACAAAATAATGACTTAAAACACTATGATTCCATTTACAGCCTTTATCCCTTTGTGCTATTTTGTTATGTGTTTGACTTCTACATATGTTATAAACCCCACGACACTTGCTATTATTTTTATCTAAACACTCAAACATCTTTTCCAAATTAAAAAAATAAAAACTAGTTTTTTATATTTACCCACATATTTACCTTTTTTAGTGCTTTTCATTCCTTCCTGTAGATTCCATCTGAAATCTGGCTTCCATCTGTGATAACTTCCCTTTAGCTGAAAAAACCTCTAGAGATTTTAGTGATATAAACATATAAACAAAATGGCCTATTTCTTGTACTTTGGGTCTGTTGGTAACACATTCTCTGAGCTTTTTTTTTTTTTTCCCCATTAAAAGTGTCTTTATTTTCCCCTCATTCTGAAGTTTATTTTCACAGGATGTAGAATTCTAGGTTGACAATTGTTTTATATATATATATTTTTTTTTTTTTCTTTTTTTTTTTTTTGAGATGGAGTCTCGCTCTGTTGCCCAGGCTGGAGTGCAGTGGCGCAATCTTGGCTAACTGCAAGCTCCACCTCCCAGGTTCACGCCATTCTCCTGCCTCAGCCTCCCATGTAGCTGGGAGTACAGGCGCCTGCCACCGCGCCCGGCTAATTTTTTTTTTGTATTTTTAGTAGAGACAGGGTTTCACAGTGTTAGCCGGCATGGTCTTGATCTCCTGACCTCGTGATCCGCCCGTTTCGGCCTCCCAAAGTGCTGGGATTACAGGCGTGAGCCACCGTGCCTGGTAACAATTGTTATATATTTTTAAAACACTTGGCCAGGCACGGTGGCTCACGCCTGTAATCCTAGCATTTTGGGAGGCTGAGGCAGATGGATTGCCTGAGCTCAAGAGATGGAGACCAGCCTGGGCAACATGATGACAACCCATCTCTACTAAAATACAAAAAAAAAAAAAAAAAATTAACTGGCATGGTGGTGTGTGCCTGTAGTCTCAGCTACACGGGAGGCTGAGGCAGGAGAATTGCTTGAACCCAGGAGTCAGAGGTTGCAGTGTCCGGGACTGTGCCACTGTACTCCAGCCTGGCAACAGAGTGAGACTCTATCTCAAAAAATAAAATAAAAACAAAAAAAAAAAACACTTCAATGATATGATTCCACTATCTTCTGGATTCTACTATTTCTGATGAAAAGTCAGTTGTCATCCATGTCTCTCCTCCCACATTCCAAACCCCCTCTTCCTCCCAAATATAAAGTGTATTTTTTTCTTTGACTTTTTTTTTTTTTTTTTTGGAGACAGGGCCTTAGTTCTGTCCCAGGTTAGAATGCAGTGGGTTTTGTTTTTGCCACAACTCACTGCAGCCTTGACCTCCCAGGCTCAAGTAATCCTCTTACCTCAGTCTCCTGAGTAGCTAAGACCACACACCACCATGCCTGGCTAATTTTTTATTTTTTGTAGAGACAAGGTATCACTATGTTGCCCAGGCTGGTCTCAAACTCCTGGACACAAGCCATCTGCTCACCTTACCCTCCCAAAATGCTGGGATTATATACCTTTCAATATTTATTTTATCCAATTTTCTTTGTCCTTGCTTTCTGGGACTCCAGTTCTATGTATATTAGACTATTTGATATTGTCCCCCTAAATTAATATTTTTATTTTTAATCTTTTTCTTCTCTGTGCCTCTGTTAATTTCTATTCACTTGTCTTTAAATTTTCCAATCACTTTTCCCTGTGTCCTGTATTCTTAGGAATTTAGTTCATATATCCTCCTCTTCATTGTTCACTGGCTTTAAAAAGTAGACAGACAGATATTTTTCCCTTGGCATGAGTAACAGTCTTTCACAACTGTCTACATTTTAATTGGAAATAGAACCTTGAGTGGTTCTTAAGCTGTCTTATACAAAGAACATGCTAAAAATGTAGTATTTCTGAGAAATACTATCAGACATCAGACAATATCTAGGATATTTTAAAAAATTCCTTAAGTAATTCTGATGCGGGAGTCCCCACACACCCTGAGAGAAACACTAATTTGTTGCTAAAAGCTGAAGTCAAAATAAGTAGTTAGCAGTCAAAAAATGCAAATCAGTTTCAGTTGAGGCCTCAGGAAGACCATCAATGAGGCTATCAGATTGCTTTACTAAATTCAACTTTCAAAAACTCATAGCCATTATGAAAACCAGTGTGGAGGTTCCTCAAAAAATTAAAAATGTAACTACCATATGATCCAGATTAGTACCTTCACCTATGAGCGGACTTCTGGGTATATGTCCAAAGGAACTGAAATCAGCATCTTGAAGAGATATCTAACCTCTCATGTTCATTGCCACATTATTCACAATAGCCAAGATATGGAATCATCCCAAGTGTCCACTGATGGATGAATAAATAAAGAAAACGTAGTATTGGCACACAGTGGAATACTATTCAGCCTTTGAAGAGAAGGAAATCCTGTCATCTGTGACAACATGGATTAACCTGGAAGACATTACGCTAAGTAAAATAGGCCAAGCACAGAAAGATAAATACTACACGATCTCATTTATATGTGGAATCTACAAAAGTCAAACTCAGAGGCAGAGAGTAGAATGGTGGTTGCTAGGGGCTGGGGAGTGGTGAGGTGGTAGAGTGGGGGTGGGGAGATGTTAGCCAAAGGGTACAAAGTTTCAATTAGACAGAATAAATAAGTTTTGGAGATTTATTGTATACCAGTGTGACTATAGTTAATGATAATGTTTTATATACTTGAAAATTGCTAAGAGAATAGATATTGAATGTTCCCACCACAAAAAAAAAGATAAGTATATGAGGTGATAGATACGTTATTAGCTTGATATAATCAGTTCACAATGTATATGTAAGAACATCAGGTTGTACACCATAAACATACACAATATTTATTTGTCAATTATACCTTAATAAAGCTGGTGGAGGGACAACTTAATTTAAATAAACTGGTAAATATGGAAACAGGCATGGCCTGTAATTTCCAAAAGCCAGGTCATTACTCCATTTCATTTGTTCTTGTTTTTATCCTGGGCTGTGGCTCCTCAGTGAGCCAACTAAAGTCATAATTAGACAGTTTTAGGAGACAAGAATGTGTACAGGCAGGCTTGTATAACTCTTTGAAAGATCTCCAAAGAAGAATATGAATGATTGAGGACACCTAGATCTGCTATTTACCAATTAATCCTAAGGTTCCATGGCCTGGAACAATTACCAAGAGCTAAAGATGTTAACTTGGATATTATGTGGCTATGAAGAAAGGACTCTAATTTTTTAACAAATATACCAGAAATTACACACTCAAATGAGTGCTGTTCTCTTCAGCAGGCAAAAGGAAATTGAGTATCAACACTGCCTCATTGGTTTCACTCCCTAGAGAGTTGCATTGGGGATTCTAAGGTAGAATCTAGCTCAGCAGGAAAGAGTCATCTGTGAGCATGGTCTGCCATGAGCATGGCTAGGGTCCATGGCAACACAAGTGGTACATAATTGCCCTTCCTGGGTTAATGGTAAGAGCCTTGGGTTTGAAGATTTGAGCATAAATTTGGCTCTGCCATCTACTAACCATGAGGTCTTGTGAAAACACGTTCTCTGAGTCTCAATTTATTTTACTTAATGGCAATTGGTCACAAAAAATTTCTACTTTCTATTTCATAGGTATACATGTGATATCCCCTTTGAAACTTAACAGTGCATTAATAGCAAGTTATTCTTCAAAGAAGTCACTTTGGTAGGCTATGATCTTATTCACAACAATTCAGTCATTGCACATTTTTTGGGAGTGCATTTATAAACAGTTTGAGCAATTTGGTAGAAGCACTTTTACATGTCCCTGTGATGGCTAATTTTATGTGTCAATTTGGCTATGTTAAGGGATACCCAGAAAATGAAAAAAACATTATTTCTGGGTGTGTCTAGAAGGGTATTTTCAGAAGATATTAGCATTTGAATCAGTAGACTGAGTAAAGAAGATTACCTCTCACCAGTGTGGGCGGGCATCATCTAATCCATCAAGGTCTCTAACAGGGCAAAAAGGCAGAGGAGGGGTGAATTTTCTCTCTTCTTCTTGAGCTGGATGTCCGTCTTCTCCTGCCCTTGGACATCAGAGCTCCTGGTTCTTGGACTTATATCGGTAGCCCTCTTGGCTCAAACTGGGAGTTACAGCCTGTGGTTCTCAGGCCTTTGGATTTGGACCAAACCGTGGGAACTGGCTCACGATATTATGGAGGCCAGGAAGTCCCATGATATGCCATTTGCAAACTGGAGAACCAGCATCGTAGGAATTCTTGGCTTCCACAATCTTGTGTGAGCCAATTACCATAGTACATCTCCTCTTAGGTATCCTTAATTATTCTATTTGTTCTGTTTCTCCACAGAATCCTGACTAATACACGGTGGTTTGATAATTCAGCTAGATCACCTACAAATCGATCAGGAACTTTGGATTCAAATGATATCCTTGTTCCCCAAAATCGAATTCACTATTAGTGGATGAAGATTTGTTACCACTGGGTTATTAAAAAGCATAGGCCACAGGCTTTTGAAGATTCTTCCCAAAGACGAATTCCAGAAATGATTTATGCAATTGCAGCCTCATTAGTGTAAGAGTATGGTCTCCTAAGGGAGCTAATGTTGAAGGCCGAAACTCACTTGAATGTGTAACCTTCTGTTAGCTTGTTTAATTAATCCGTCATTTTGCATTAGAATCTCATGGATGTATAGCAGAGTTACTGTGCTTTGAATCAGAATGATGGTCACAGACTGATCCTGCAGTAATCTCTATGGATATAAACAAGGTAGCCGAGATGAATTCTCAGCCTCTGATAGAGAGGGAATTGGAGCTTTCTGGTGCTTACTAATAACATAACAAGAATGTCTTCAGTGATGTATATCTTGTGTAACTCTTTGGAAGATCTCCAATTAATCTCCAAGCAAACAACTATTTGTAACCCCAGAATTATAAAATATAGATTTAATACAGTTGTGAAAATCCTTTCTGTTTGGGCCAGGCAGAGTGGCTCACACCTGTGAATCACTTTGGGAGGCCAAGGTGGGAGGACTGCTTGAGCCCAGGAGTTCAAGACCAGCCTGGGCAACAGAGTGAGACCCTGTCTCTACAAAAAATTTAAAAATTAGCCAGTTGTGGTAGCACATGCCTGTGGTCCCAGCTGCTTGGGAGGCTGAGATGGAGGATTGCTTGAGCACAGGAGGTTGAAACTGCAGTGAGCCATATTTGCACCACTGCACTCCAGCCACTCCAGCTTTGGGGACAGAGCGAGACCCTGTCTCAAGAAATAAAAAAAAAATAGGAATGAAAAAAGAAAATCCTGTTTGTTCAAAAGTAACTACTATGGTTAGGCAAAGGCAAGAAATGTTAGAAGAAATGCAGCAAGCAGTCATTGGAAGGAAAATATTTCAGCACTGGAGTCTGGGCTACGTGAAGGAGATGTTGACACAGTTCCAATCCTAAACTGTTAGGAAGGGTGCAGTATCTCTCTGAGACTGTGTCAAGAGGGATCTCTGCCCTTTGCTGAGCTTTAGAGGGTCATACTCTAGCCTTTTTCTCTCTATGAGAAGAGGAGTCCGCAGGTTAAAGGGATGTGCCCCCCTTAAGCCCACTGTGGTAGAAGGAATTCTAAGATGGCACCCAAGATTCACGCACTCTCTATTTTCCCCCTCCCTGAGTGTGGGTGTAACCTATACATCACACCACATGATTAGGTTACATTATATGGCAAAGGTGGAGGGATTTGCAGATATAATTATCGTTTCTCATCAGTTAACTATAAGTTAACAAAAAAAGATTGTCCTGGATGGACCTTACTTAGTAAGGTGAAATCCTTTAAAAGAGGGCTGAACCCTTCATGAAAAGAGAGGCTCTACTGCTGGGCTGGTTTTGAAGAATCAAGTTGCCATTAGTTCTGCCAATGACCACATGAGCTTGAAAGAGGACTCTGAACCTCAGATGAAATTGCAGCCCTGGCTGACACCTTGACTGCAGTCCAGTGAGACCCTGAGTAGAGGACCTAGTTAAGCCACACTCAGACTCTTGACCCAGGGAAATCATGAGATAATGGACATGTGTTGTTGTAAGCCATTAAGTTGGCAATAATTTGAGATGCAGCATAGAACACGAATTCACCCATGCTTCATCTTCTAGTCCAATGGCACACAAAGTGTGATCTGTTTACTACTGGTCCAGGATGAGCTAAGTATAGAAAGTGAGAGTAAGTAGTACTTTCTATGGCAATTTAACACTGCTAAAACATTTAAATTATATTTTATAAAAATGTGGATCCACAGTAGAGTGAACATTTTTTTAAAAAATCATTTTTCACCGGATAAGTACTGTTCTAGTTCATGATCTGCCTTCTTAGAATTCTGAATTCTCTGCCCAACTGACCCTGAAAGAGGAATGAATCAGCTCTTCAAGGGCCTACTCAGTCCTCTTTCTTTGGTCTGCCTGTCTAAGGGCAGACAGTGCTGCTGCTGAACTAACCCCTGGCCCTGACAGTTGGCCAAGAAACAGCTCTTTATGGGGGTTGAAGATGGAGCTTCACATGTGTGGGTTGGCATGTTCATACATGAATATGAGCTCCTGGAAGTGCTAGATAGAAAGATGGGAAGAGGAGAGAGGACTAGCCAGGGGCCAGAGGCTATGGATGGTTGTTGACACGTAACCTCAACATTCCCTGCTAAAACGTGGGAAATCCCAAAATTTTAAGTTCAAATACAGCTTTCATGTCATTGTGAAGGTCTATTGGCCAAAGTAGTAGGAGAAAACTTATTTTATTTAATATTATGCTAGCTTGGCTTATGCTTTTAAACATTCTAGACATATCTATGCTTGCCTTCATTTGTTCTCTTGCACTGGCCTTGCAAATGTTAAGAGTGGGCCAGGAGAGTGGCCTTTGCTCCTGGAACACTTCTCTCTACTTCTCCCAAATATTTCAAACCTAGAATCTGGAGCTGCTTAAGTGGAAGGGTTTCGTTCTTTTTTTGTTGTTTTTAGTGATGCCTCACCATAATTAACACAAAAAGGTTTTCTGCACTAATGATACTTAGATTTTTGAAACCCATTTTTTCCTAACTGCATGATAGTAGGTGCTATGGCTTGAATGCATCCCAAAAACCACATGTTGGAAACTTAATCCTCATGCAGCAGTGTTGGGAGTTGGGGCCTAATGAGAGGTGATTAGGCCATGAGGGGGAAGTAAATGGATTAAAACCCATTTATGCCTAGGGTTCCATTATTGGAACCCTAGGCATTTGGGAGCTATTTATATCTACTGCTCAAGTTCTGATTGCAAAAATTCAAAAAATTGCAACCTCAGGCATAAATGGGTTTAGTACTGTTATCATGGAAATGCGTTTGTTATAAAAGGATGTATTTGGCCCCCTTTTGTCTCTCTCTCTTTTGCCCTTCCACCTTCCACCTTGGGATGGCACAGCAAGAAGCCCCTCTCCAAATGCTGGCCTCTCTGGTACTTCCCAGCTTCCAGAATTGTGAGCCAGTCAGTTTCTGTTCATTATAAATTACCCAGTCTCAGTCTCAGGTATTCTGTTATAGCAGCACAAAACAGAAGACAGTGGGTTATCCTAAATCCATACGATGCCAGCGAGAACAAAGGGGTGTAGCATATTTCCTGAGCAGTGTTTCAGATCCCTAGCAGAAGGTAAATGCTGTAAATTACTGTGCATTTGCCACAGTGTAGTAGACTGAATAGTGGCCACCAAAGATACCCAGGTTCTAATCCCTAACACCTGTGGATACTAACTTAAGTGTCAAAAGAGGCTTTGTAGATGTGATTAAGTTAAGGAATTTTTTATGAAGAGATTATCCTAGATTAACTTGATGGGACCTAAATGCAATCACAAATGACCTTATAAGAGAGAAGCAGAGGGAGACTTGACACCAAATAAGGAAATAGGACATTAAGGCAAGAGGCTGAGCTATTGGCTTTGAAGATGGAGGAAGGGGCCACAAGCCAAGGAATGCAAGGAGTATGGCTCTAGAAGCTCAAAAGATAAGAAAAAGGAGTCTCCCCAAAAGCCTTCAAAAGGAGTACAGCCCTACCAACACCATGATCTTGGACCAATGAAACTGATTTTACATTCTGACCCCTAGGACTATTGGAGAATAAAAGTGTGTTATTTGAAGCCACCAAGTTTGTGGTGATTTGTCACAGCAGGCAAAGGAAACTAATACACACAGCAAAAATTGAGACTATTTTTAAAATCTTTTTTTTTTTGAGACGGAGTCTCGCTCTGTCACCCAGGCTGGAGTGCGGTGGCGCGATCTCAGCTCACTGCAACCTCCACCTCCTGGGTTCACGCCATTCTCCTGCCTCAGCCTCCTGTGTAGCTGGGACTACAGGCACCCGCCACTACGCCCAGCTAGTTTTTTTGTATTTTTAGTAGAGACAGGGTTTCACCGTGTTAGCCAGGATGGTCTCGATCTCCTGACCTTGTGATCTGCCCGCCTCGGCCTCCCAAAGTGCTGGGATTACAGGCGTGAGCCACCGCGCCCGGCCTATTTTTAAAATCTTAATTAAAAGTCTGGGATTTTGGTGTGTGTCGCAACCACTATCAGTTTTCTAGATACTCTTCTAGAGACAAGGTATTGTGAAACAGACAATATAAGTAAGAATGGAAGAGAGTCACACAGACCAAAAGGGCGT
Source organism: Chlorocebus sabaeus (assembly GCF_047675955.1). Lineage (NCBI taxonomy): Eukaryota > Metazoa > Chordata > Mammalia > Primates > Cercopithecidae > Chlorocebus > Chlorocebus sabaeus. Next base: position 32,604,563 of record NC_132917.1, read on the forward strand.
GCTTCAGAAACCACGTGGGAGGCCAGATCCCAGCTGACACACCACTTTAGAATAAGAGTGTTTCCTCAAAATAACTGCGAAGGAATGTCGAAAAGGGCTATAGATGTGTTCAGCTTTATTCCCACAGTTGACATTTATAATGTATCAGTCCGTTAATAGCTCGACTGACAGACAATCAAAGGATGGATAGGATCCATAAATAGTCCCAAGCACACCCGAGAGGGAGCATTTGTAATGCAGCCTTCAGAGACTAGGTAGAAAGGAAAGGAAGGGAGCAAAGGAAAACTCAGGGAGGAATTGAAGGGACAAATGTTCCTGACCAAAATGTCAGAGCCTGGACTAAGCTCTTGATCACAAAGAAATGGTGAGAAGCCCCGTAGCTGAAATTACTGTGAGAGCCCTTTGGAGTCACAGGAAGTATTTGTGGTGAGATTATCAGGAAACTTTCCCACTTCTTGTCTCCACATAAGCCCCAGGTTAGTCCCAAAGGACTGTGGATGCTGTTGAGGCTTAGTGAACATCCAGTAATGGGAGAAGAAGAGACTCGCTTTCAGTACCATTTTCCCCTGGGTGCAGAGAAAAAGCTCAGGCCATTTTGAAAACAGCTGCTGCACTTTTCCCAAATGGCCTCTCTTAGTTCCCTTCAGCTCCAAGCCCTTGGACTCATTCTCCATTTTTCTCTTTATGCAGGTGTATGTTTAAGCTCAGGCTAGAAAAGGATCGCTGAAAGTCACTTGGATGGTGTCTGGTGTGTCTGTGATGAGCTTGCTGTTGCTTGCTTTCTTCTTGACAAGTGGGTTTATTTCGTATGGAATCAGACCTTTTGGCTGCAGTGTTCTCTAAACATCTGCAACACCATCTCACTCAATTAATCTAACTTTGGATCTGATGTACATCAGAATAAAACCTATAGAGACTAGAGCTGACTACCCCAAATCCATGGGCCTCCACTAACCCCCCAGGAGTTTAGTGTGGCTGGTTGTGAATGACAGTGATCTCTGTGATGAGAAGTAATCCCTCCTCTAGAAATACTTTACCTGTTTTCTTTGGTGCTTAACACCCTCTGCATGAGAGTTATTGCTCTATGTGCTTTCATCTCTCCTGTGACAAAGGACACATCTTTCTCATTTCCACATTCCCTCCTCTTGCTTCTTTCCCACGCCACCTTCCCTTTGTCCCTCTGCCAACACATAGGTACCCCCTCAGTTAGGCACTTGCTGTACAGCCCATGGAACAAATAAAACTTTCAAACATTAGTTAATCAATGGGTTAAACAAACCAGTATCTTGAATATGCACAGCACCTAACCATTTTGATGGACTTTTGAATCTAGTGCCTCATTTTGTCTCTTCAACATCCCTCTGAAGTCAATGTAACAAGTAGTAATAGCTCCATTGAACATATTAAAAAACTGATACCTGGGAAAGTTTTAACTTAAAAAAGGTCACATTGCAGATTATTGGCAGAGTTCGCATCAGAATCTGTTTCTTACTCTGTGGTCCTCGCCACTATACCATGGCGCTTTCGTTTATTGAGTTGACCTATAGTAAAGTTATAAGCCTTGTTATTTTTGCAAGTGGGGAGACTGGGACTTGGGCATCTGAGTTTTGACCTGGAGGTTAATGGTGTCAGTAGGAATGTAACTGCATGCAGTCTCTTAGATGGATGGGTGGTAAGAAAACCTTTACTTTCTATATAACTCCAGAAGACAGTTCTGTCCTTCTGAACTACAAATATCAACTATGGTTTTTTTTTTTCCAGGGAGATATGTATTATTTAATTAAAAAAATATTTTTGATACAAAGTCTCGTGCTATTGCCCAGGCTGGAGTGCGGTGGTGCCACCTTGGCTTATGCAGTCTCCTCCTGCCTTAGCCTCCTGAGTAGCTGGGACTACAGGTGTGCACCACCACACCCGACTCATTTTTCTATTTTTTGTAGAGGTGGGTTTCACCATGTTGCTCAGGCTGGTCTCAAACTCTTGGGCTCAAGCAATCCTCCCACCTCTGCCTCCCAAAGTGTTGGGATTTCAGGCATGAGCCACTGCACCCAGTCAAACATTGTTTCTTTTGTTAATTTTTGTGGGTACCCTGTAGGTGTACATATTTGTGGAGTACATGAGATGTTTTGATACAGGCCTGCAGTGTGTAATAATCTCATCATGGACACTGGGGTATCCCTTCTCTCAAACACCTACCCTTTGTGTTACTATTTATTTATTTTTAAATGAACTCTCTCATTTATGTGAGATGACTCTGTTGAGGGTGAGGACAGGGCCAGATACTTGCTTCCTTTTCTGCCACATCACTGCCAGTCCATATGAAAACCCACTCTGGAAGCTAATGAATTTTTCTTCTCTCTGTGTGTCCTGTCAACCCCAGTCACCTCTTCCCATTGGACCCGCTCTTCCCAGGACCCTGCGTTCTCAGCTAATGGCTTTCAGTCAGAGGCAGCAGTAGATTCTTTAGGTTCTTCCCAGAGAAATTCCCCACAGCCCAAACCACATTTATCCTGCAAATATTAACCACTTTTCATAGCACTGCATCCATGAATTATCATGCTAACAGCTGCCTCTGCTTCATTGTGCAAAAGATATTTTCCCAGCAAAGGGTGGGGATGCAGGGCAGAGGAGGGTGAGAGGGGAGGAAAATCCCATCCCACCCTGTCATGCTCATTTAAAGTTATCATGTGCCGCCCACCCCGATTCATTCAACACACATTTACCTTCTGGCAGCAACTGTGTTATGAGACATAAATATGAATAGAATGCAATGCTCTACCTAAGGGAATTCACGGCTAAGAAAAAGAAATAGACACACACAGGTTGGTTGTAAAGCGAAGTGGAATTAGAGCAGGTTCAGCAAAGAAAGGCAGCAGGGACAAGGGACGGGCATTCCAGGCAGCAGGACAGGGTGAGCTGACGCGTGGAGGTGGGAAACAGCTCGCTGTGTGTGTTGTATCTCTCCAGGCAAAGCTCCCTGCAAGAGGAAAGAGCCAAGGAAGTGACAAGCAGAGCCCAGAGGGGCTTGAAAGCCGTGTGAAGGAGCTCAGGGATGGGGTGGGAACTGACGGGTTTCAAGCAGGGGAACGATGGCAGATGTGCAGTTGTGTGGATGGTAGATGGGAGGATGGATCAGCTCAGGGCAAAACTGAAAGCAGGGACCAGCCACAAGAGGAACTTTATTCAGGGGAGAGATGTTGAGGGTCTGGACTGAGGCAGTGCAGCGGGAAGAGAAGGATGAATTAGAAAACAGTTGCAGAGGAACTTGGGAGGTCATGGGAGCTAGATGGGGATGAGGGCTGAAGGAGAAGTAGCAGTCTGGAAGCGTCTTTGAGTAGGGCTGGAACCCCTCTCTGGGGCTCTCTGCCCGGTGCCCAGAGAACTTCACAGGGGATAAGAAGATGGACACATGGAGTTGATGACTGCTCCAGACATTATCCCCTCCCCTACAATCCCTCGTTCAAAGCTGGTGAGGAGTATGGCCAAGCAGCCCTGACCCCAGGATGTTGGTCCTCAGCAGGGCGAGGGTGCAAAGGATTTGGAAAGTGGGAGACCAGAGTGTAGCAAGAGGCTGTCAGTGGAAGGAGTGGAAGGGCCAGGCCCATGTGGTCACGTGTTTGCAGCTTTAGCTAATTCATCCTCCCAGTGTCTCTATGAGGGTGACACAGTTATTGCCCCATTTTACAGGGGAGAAAACTGAGGCTCAGCAGGTAATCTGTGGCCAAGTTATAGACCACAGTGCTGACGCATGGAGGGCATTTCCTCCAGCTCAGCATGGCTGGCATGGGAGAAAGACTGGCTTCATCACAGCAAGCCCCACAGGGCCATCAGAGTGGACCAGGGAATTGTGCAGCCAGGGAGACCTAAGCAGAGCTTCCAGAGATGAGGAGAGGATTCTCAGGAGGTAGCGGGGATGGACCCATGAGACGCCTTTGGGCATTCACAAAAGGACTGAGGGCTTTGGGGCCCCAGCAGATTTCCTCAGGGTAGGGTAGAGGTAGGGAAAGAGGCTGAAAAAGATCATGATTTTGTTGCAATTTTACTAACCATCTTTCTTAGTTTTTACCAGAGCTAGCAGCCCCTGAAAGAGTTCATAAGCTCACCCTTGAATCTGTCTCATCCTCCCCACAACCATCCTGGGAAAGAGAGTCTTTTCATTTTCTCTGTCTCTCTCTGTCTCTCAGCAGATGAGAAAACAGTGGCTTCAAAGGTTAAACAACTTGTTTTCGATTGCACAGCTAACAGGAGGGAAAACTGGAATTTGAATCATGGTACTGCGACTTCAGAGGCCAGGTTTATAGCTGCTACACTAACACAGAGACCAGAAGAACCCTTGACATTAGCATAAAACCACAGATGTGTGATACCAGGCCAGGAAGAAGGAGGCTTGGGAGCGTGTTAGCTGAAATATATTGATCACCTTTTCACAGCTTTTGCTTACTGTCCTCCCAATGTCTCTATCAGGACAGTACAGTTACCGCCCCATTCTAGAGATGAGGAAATTGAAGCTCGGACGTGTTAAGAAACTTGCTCCAGGTCATACAGCAAGTAATGCTTGGGATCAGGATTTGAATTTAGACTCGTCATATTCCAAAGTGGTAAACTATAGGTGTATAGTCCCAGCGACTAGGGAGGCTGAGGCAGGAGAATTGCTTGAGCCCAGGAGTTTGATTTCAGATTGAGCAACATAGTAAGAACCCATCTCAAAAAAGAAAAACAGGTGAAATTAATTTTAATAATATACTTTACCTAACCCAATATATGCAAAATATTATATTTCAACATGTAATCAATATTTCCAAAGTTAATAATGAATATCAGAAATAACACATGTGCTAACAACATGTACACTGCAACACTAATATCTTACCTGATACAACAGTTAAAATCAAGTCCCACCACAGCAATAAAGTTGTGTCTACTAGAAAAATATTTTACACTGCTTCCATTTTTAAATTTACATTTAAATTAATTGATATTAAGTAACATTTAAAACTCAGTTCCTCAGTCACACTGGCTACATTTCAAGTGTGCAACAACCACAAATGGCTAGTGGCTACGGTGCTGGTTAATGAGCACAGCTCTAAGACTTCCTTGTGTTTTTTAAAAAATTCCATTCAATTAAAATTCCCCTTCCATTGTTTGCTTGTTTAACCTTAAAATCCATGTGTTTTAACAGACCCGTGTTTAAACCTTATAAGTCCCATCACAAAGTGTCAGTGGTTTGGAGAGAAGTTCTAGAACCTTCTCTTTGTAACATTATCACAAATCTGTGGTTGTTAGGCTGGTCTTAGTTGATGTTTGAGTTAAACCCTTCATGTGGTGTTGAGACCTTTTCAGGCTTATGTTTCCCCTGGAGAGAGGAATAATCTGCTATTTTGGACCCCGTCATGATCCCTGCCCAGAGTCAAAAGTCATTCCCAAGCAGACCAATTTTTATGGGATCGTGTTCCTCTGATCTTTTCTCCAGGAGTATGATTTTCAATGGGATAGAGAAAGGCAAATTCCTGAAGAAACATTTCTCTGGGAAAGCTCAGGCTGAAGTTGAGGAGAGAAGAGGACTAAAGGCTGAAGGGGCTGCCATCTCTGAGGGAGACCTACTCCCAACACCTCAGAAGGCATTGTGGGATGGTCAAAGAGCGGGGAAGAAAGGGGATCTTTGAGAGAAACTTAGGGCTGGGTGCAGTGGCTCATGCCTGTAATCTCAGCACTTTGGGAGGTCGGGGTGGATGGATCACGAGGTCAGGATTTTGAGACCAGCCTGGCCAACATGGTAAAACACCGTCTCTACTAAAAATACAAAAAATTAGCTGGGCATGATGATGTGCATCTGTAATCCCAGCTACTCAAAAGGCTGAGGCGGGAGAATTGCTTGAACCCGGGAGGCAGAGGTTGCAGCAAGCGTAGATAGCACCACTGCATCCCAGCCTGGGTGACAGAATGAGACTCTGTCTCAGAAAACAAAGAAAGAAAGAAACTTAGGCAGAAAATTTGAATGGACACAGAACAGCAAACTCAGGGACTTCCACAGCTACTGGGAACCAACACATGGCTGGTATTGACCTCTCTTTGCTATTCTAGAATAGCACCTCCTTTGACCTCTCTTTGCTATTCTAGAATATTTTAATAATGAGACACACCCAAAACTTGTTTAGCATCACACCACCTGCTGCTTCTCATGGCCAGCATTATTTGTCATCAAATCTGATCCCAATGTTTGCCATATTATTGGATATCCTGTGAAACAGAATCTAAAAATATACATTTTTTTCCCTCTAAATCAGTCCTAACCTTACAGCCAGGGTTGCAACGGTAACATTGTTGTCTATTTCATTTTACTTTCCGGGATTAGGTAATAATATTAAATTCCCCATCTCATGTTAGTCTCTGTTTGAACTTGGTCTGGTATTTGAAGAATATATTTAGAAGTTAAAGCGTGCTACTTTTTATCCCATGCAAGTCAGTTATGGGTTCATAGATTTGTGGTTCTCTTAACACTTTCTGTCCTAAACTAAACACATCCAGTCTCTCCAAATCGAAGTTCCTCAGCTGAGGTTATTTTCATCTCGGAGAATTTCTTGAGAGCTGTTTCTGTTATAGAGGATAAAGGGATAGAGGAGTCACAGCTGCCTAAAGTCAGTGCCTCTTTAAATACAGGCCTTCCTTGCCTCCGGGACTTGATGTCTTCCTTTAGTGGAGGGCAGCTCCTCAATTGAAGAGGGCGGGATTGAGGGAGCAGTTGAAGCAGCAGGTTTGCCTGGGCTCATGCTTTTCTCTTGTGTGGCTGCTGTTACAGGGACCTTCAGGCATGTTCTAGGAAAGCCAATTAAAGCAGAAAAGGCCCTTAGAACCAAATCGATTGCCCCCAGTATAGCTGTTAAACTTTGAGAGAGCAGCTGGGTGCTTCTTGTGGCCCTGATAGTGCCAGATTGTTCATGCTGCCTTAGGCTTTCCTGTGACATTTTTGAAAACCCTTGTTATATCTAGTTTAGTGAAATGTATTGATCAGAACAAAAAGGGCTGAAGTACTGACTCCAGGACCAACTCACAGAGTGAACCATACATTTCTATTTTTTAGATTCTGCAAAACACCCAAGTCAAACATAGGATTATTCCCAGGGTCATGACCATACAGCATTTTATCTGTGAAGAACAGATAGTTTAAGTCCTTTATTTCCATTTGATTTCAAATGTGGATAATGAAACAACTAATTTATTTTCAGAAATGTACATCACCTCTGACTCTTAAATTATCACCTGATGTTCTTCTTATTTTCACTTTGTAACTGCTGTGTGCTATTTTGATTCTCCAGAAAGAGTTAAACTTCTCATAGATGTTAAACCCAAGTGGAAATAGTTGGCCCAAGGCCTACACTTGTTCTTTATGAGAAATATAAGACTCGAAGGGATTCTAGCCTTTTTAGAATTATCACAGAATGAGTACAGGAAGCATGACATTGGCAGAAAGGGAACATAGGTGCCTTTTACCATGTTTATATGGACATGGATTCTGGGTTTTACAGATAGGGAAATATTGTATGAGTCCATGGGGATATGTAGTGAAATGCAGAGGGAGAGGGAGAGGGAGAGAGGGAAAGAGAGAGAGAGAGAGAGAGAGAGATTCTTTTGTACTTTCAGACTGAGTAGTATACCCAAGTCAGAGAAGCAACGGTATACAGGTAAAGTACAGAATAATCTGGAATAATGTCATTATTGTTGGTTCTCTTTACTTCTTTATAGTGCATCTCAGAGAGAGAACACAGTTTCTCAAAGTGGATAGAAGGTGTATTAAAAGTTTTTAACCCAGAATAACCAAAACAATTTTGAAAAAGAACAAAATTGAAGATTCATACTTCCTGATTTCAAAACTTACTACAAAGCTTAAGTAATCAAGACAGTGTAGTGCTGGCATAGACTAGGCATAGAGACCAATGGATCAGAATTGAGATTCCAAAAATAAATCCATACATCTATGGTAATTGATTTTCAACTAGAATATCAAGCCCATTCAATAGGATAAGAATGTTTCTTTTCAACAATTGGTGCTGGTACAACTGCTTATCCACAGGCAAAAAAATGAATCTGGAACTCTACCTCACACCATATACAAGAATTAAAATGGATCAAAAGACCCAAGTGTAAAAGCTAAAAGTATAAAACCCTTAGAAGCAAACATAGGAGCAAACATAGGTCTATACCTTTGTGACCCCTGGATTTGACAATTTTTTTTTTTTTTTTTTTTTGGAACAGAGTCTTGCTCTGTCACCCAGGCTGGAGTGCAGTGGTGTGATCTTGGCTCACTGCAACCTCTGCCTCCCAGGTTCAAGTGATTCTTCTGCCTCAGTCTCCTGAGTGGCTGGGACCACAGGTGCAGGTCACCACACCCAGCCAATTTTTTTATTTTTAGTCGAGATGGGATTTCACCATGTTGGTCATGCTGGTCTTGAACTCCTGACCTCAGGTAATCTTCCTGCCTTGGCCTCCCAAAGTGCTGGGATTACAGGCATGAGCCACTGTGCCCAGCTGGCAATGGTTTTTTAGTTATGACATTGAAAGCACAAACAACGAAAAAAAGAGAGAAAAATCAGACTTCATCAAAATTAAACATTTTTATGTGTCGAAGGAGACAAGAAAGTAAAAAAACAACTTACAGAATGGGAGAAAATATATGCAAATCTTATGTTTGGTAAAGGTCTAGCAACTAAAATATATGAAGGACTCTTACAATTCAATAATAAAGAGACAAATAGCTCAACTTAAAAGTGGTCAAAACATGTGAATAGACACTTCTCTAATACACGAATGGCCAATACACACATGAAAAGATGCTCTACATAATTAGCCATCAGGTAAGTAAAAATCAAAACCACACTAGATACCACTTCACACTCACTAGGATGCTATAATAAATTCCTTTTAAATGGAACATAAACGTTGGCATGGCTGTGGAGATTGGAATCTTCATATATTGTTAGTGGGAATATAAAATTGTGCAGCCACTTTGAAAAACAGTTTCACAGTACGTCAGAAAGTTAAACATCAAGTTGTCATATGACCCAGCTCCCCTCCTAGGTATATACTCAAGAGAATTGAAGGGATGTTTATACAAAAACTTGTACATGAATGGTCATAGCAGCATTATTAATAATAATTCAAAAGCAAAAACAACCTAATTGTCCATCAACTGAAGATTGATAAACACAATGTGACATATCTATACTAGATAATTAAATGAAAGAAAACTTTTTTTTTTTTTTTGAGACAGGATCAGGATCTCTTTCTCTGTCACCCAGGCTGGAGTGCAGTGGCGTGGTCTTGGCTTGTTGCAGTCTTGGCCTTCCAGACTGAAGCTATCCTTCCACCTCCCTCCCAGCCCCTGCTTCCCCTACCAATAGCTGGGATTATCAGTGTACACCACCACACCCAGTTAATTTTAGTATTTTTCATAGAGATAGGGTTTCCCCGTGTTGCCCAGGCCCACCTGTCTCATCCTCCCAAAGTGCTGGGATTACAGACGTGCACCTCTGCACCCAGCCCAGAAAACTTCTTACACATTAGCACCCACTCCCTTACACATTACACTCTTACACGTTACACCCACACACCACTCCCCACAGCCCTTGGCAACCACGAATCTACTTTCTGTCTCTATGGATTTGCCAATTCTGGACATTTCATATCAGTAGAATCATACAGTATGTGGCCGTGTGTGTGTGTGTGTGTGTGTGTGCGCGCGCGAGTGTGTGTGTGTACGTCTGGCTTCTTTCATTAGCATACTGTTTTCAAGGTTCATACATGTTGTAGTATGTACCAGTCCTTCATTCCCTTTTATTGCCAAATAATACTACATTGTCTAAAGCAAGTCTCACTTAAAGGAAAACATATATATATATTTCATTGTATGATTATACCATATTTTTTTTCACCCATTCATCAATTGATGGACATTTCTGGGTTATTTCCATGTTTTGGGCTCTTATGAAGAACGCCGCTATAAGCATTCATGAACAAATTGTTGTGTGTTCTGTGGTCATGTTTTCACTTCTCTTGGGTTTTTGTATATATTTTAAAGGCTGTAAAAGCTTTTGTGATTTAGAATAATAACAATTCTTTTATTGACAAATATAAAGCTTTCTCATCAAAAGATAGAAAACTGACTCCATTTTTTATCACAGCATCATATCCTTAGAACACTGACAGCTCAAAAGGAACTCAGACACCTGCTGGGTGAGACCCTGATTCTATTGACAAGGCCTAGAGAGGTGGGGTGACCACTACAGGTAAGACAGCCAGTGAATGACAGAGACAGACACAGAGCCATGGTCTCCCAACCTACATCCCCTTCCCATCTAGATGGACATCATCTTTAACCCCATGACTCTTATCTAGAGTAAACCATCGATCTTTCCAGAGTCTGGGAGGGGAATGTTTCCATGGTGAAGATGACTTCCCAGAGTGGGACCTTAGGGGGTAGTAGACCTCCCCTACCTCCCACAAACCATTTCCCTTCTCCATAACTTGCTACCGTACTTGCAGTTTCACCGGCAGCCAATCCACTGGTTGAATGGAGGGCTCACAAATGAATGGCCTATGGGGGCCAGAGAGTAATGAAACAGTGGATTGGGCAGGCTGGCAAGCTGGAAAGCACATGCCCCCCACAGAGTAGCTCAGGACAAAAGCCGCAGGAGCTGTGCTCATGAAACATCTTGGAGGCTTGGGGTTGAGCAAGTGGCTTCTGAGCCCAGGGTGCAAGATTTGGCATGTGGGCCATGCTAGCCTCCCTGATCCACGGAATAGCGCGGGCATTCCAAAATCTCAGAGATGCCGCTACAGGAGAAAGCCAGGCATTGTAGGGCAAGGCTTTCATAGTGGCCACCAGCACCTCACAGTGGCATGAAACTTGAGCAGGAGAGGAAGGGTGGGCTTGTTCCTGAGCACCAGGAGATGCAACTACCCTGGCACCCTTTTATTAACTGGGGAGAACCTTTGAGGAGATGCTGGTGAACATTCCACGTAGGGGCTGAGAACCGTCCTAATTTGGCCCATAATACTGCAAACAAGGGCCAGCAAGCCTAGGAAATTTAGGATTCGTCTCTAAAACGGTATTCTCTGTCTAGCAGCATATAGAATATTTTATAATCCAAATGAGTTGATTGCCTCTTGGCTTGCATTGGTGAGATGCTATCATTGCCATAAGCAGAAATCTCAACTCTGTTAGCTTAGGCAAACCATACAACTCACTGGGGATTCAGATTGCTGTTCCTTGGTCTTGCTCTTTGCCTTGCTATGTGCATATGAATGTGCAGATGACAAGTACAGATGCCAGGGCCCCTGGAAGATCAAAGTGCTGGCGCTGCCTTAGAAAATCTGCCCGTGCCACATCCCTAAATCTGCAGGAAAGCCATAGAAAATATGCAATACATATTTGTTCCATTGAATGAACTCTAAAGCAAACCTACTCTTTTTTTTTTTTTTTTTTTTTGAGAAAGAGTCTCGTTCTGTCGCCCAGGCTGGAGTGCAGTGGCCGGATCTCAGCTCACTGCAAGCTCCGCCTCCCGGGAAGCAAACCTATTCTTAACCATTCCTATGGAAGACCAAAGCACATGTGCAGGCGGCTGGGACCAAAAGCAAGGAGTAGTACTTTTGGGGACACAACTGTCATTGCTGGTTCCCCACCACCTTAGCATTTGGCCATTTCCCCAATATCTGGATTAATTCGCTGCAATGAGCATTTCCTGTCTTCTGTATTAAAACTACCCTAACATTATTTTCATGGTGATTTTTCCAAAACTGGAAATAAGAACACATTGTTTCTAGATTGTGGACAGTGGTTCCAGAGAAGGGAAAACCAGAAGGGTTTTATGACTCAGGAAGAAAGAGCTCCCAGAGGGGCCCAGGTGGTTTTTCTTCCATCCTCCGCTTTACCATACTCTGAATATTTATTTATCTATTTATTTAGAGACACAGTCTTGCTCTGTTGCCCAGACGAGCGCAGTGGCACGATCTCTGCTCACTGCAGCCTCTGCCTCCTGGGTTTAAGTGATTCTCCTACCTCAGACTCCCAAGTAACTGGGATTAAAGGTGCCCGGCACCACTCACGGCTAATTTTTGTATTTTTAGTGGAGACAGGATTTTACCATGTTAGCCAGGCTGGTCTCAAACTCCTGACTTCAAGTGATCTGCCCACCTCGGCCTCCCAAAGTGATGGGGTTACAGGTGTGAGCCACTGCGCCTGGCCTGAATATCTTTTTTAAACATTATTTTGGAAGGTTTTCTGACTTACCCTTCCACATTTCTAGCCTTCCCTTTCTGGACCCAATACTAATCTCCCACAAATCTCTTCTCCATTGCTTCTCCCTGTTGGCAGGCCCATATTTTTTCGTGGCTTCTCTCTCCTGTTTACTCAAAAGCTCATAATTACTTTTCTCTTGTGGATAAAAATAAGCAGAATGCCAGTAGTATGATTTTTAAAGAGAGAAGCTCCCCAGATGCCTACTCCTGACTGCATGGAATCATTCTGATGAGAGCATGCTTAATCAATCGACCCTGCATTGTCTGCAAGGCTCGGTTCAACTGGCTGCCTCCATTATCCTGTAAACTGTGCAATTTTCTCTAAAGACATTTCACCAGCACAGCTGCATAAAACAAACGTTGAATGGGAAAAAAATCAAAAGTAGATCTTTTTAAAACATCGTAACATCATTAAAGTTTTTTTTTCCGCCGAAACCTGCATCTGGTAGTAAAATCTTTCTTTTCCAGACATTGTTTTCTCCAAAGAATCATTCAAAAACTTGCTACCGTGTGAAAGCTCTTTAGCCATTTACATTTTGTGGGTTTTAACAAGCGTGTCTTCCAGGCTGACTCTGGCTGGTAGAGGTTATCACCCATTCCTCAGTGGGCACTGAAATTCCGATGAGGTCATGACATTGAGTTTAAGAAATTACCTGTGGCCAAAGATCTTGATTGGCAAGGTTAGCACATTTTGCCGTATGGTATGTGCTATCTCTGTCCCCAAATATGCAACTTTTATGGTGTGACAAATTGTTTGTGGGACAACACACGTTGCAGCCCAGACAGTTAGACAAAACAGCCCATCGGAGCTGAAACCACAGGCGAGGTCTCTGAATAAGAAATATGCAAAACCACACCTGCTGGCCAACATTGCTGTTTGTGTCTTGCTCCTCCTTTTTTCTTTACCACAAAGAAAATTAAATGTAAAATCAATTTAATATTGAGAAAAGGACCCAGGGTGAGGTTCCCACATAAACTCAATTGAGTCAGTGATATTTTGTGTGGTCTGGCTATAGCTTGAGTGGTGCAGCTGAGTGTAAGCTGGTTGTGATTTGGAGTTTAAATCCTATGTTTAATTATTGCCAATCTCCTATAGGATACAATGGCTGACAACACAACAGAGTTAGCCTTAACAGTTGTCTGTGGTTTGGGGCTGGTTATCTGTTTAAGATCAATATATTCTAACAAAAATTCTTGCCATGGTTAAATCCTCATGTGTTCTGCTGTTAGGACTCAATATTTATGATACTTGAGAGCAGGAATTTTTTCATAATGGAAAGTGATATTATTGGGAGTGGTAGAGATTCATTTTTGAAATACATTCTGACATGAAAACGTCTTAAGGCCATTGAATTTCAAAAACTTGTCTTTTAAGGGATAGTTTTCTTCTGATGATATAACGAGATGAGAATGTTGTACTATCTTGAGTAAAATGTGTGGTATTTGTGTCTGTTGGGTATAAATGTGTATTATGTGCATTGGAATAATGGGTGCCTTCTATATTTTAAGTAATGAGAAAAGGTCCACAATTTTATAAGCTGTGTGTATGTGTGTGTTCTATCTATCTATCTATCTATCTATCTATCTATCTATCTATCTATCAATCATCTATCTTTCTTTATATATAGTAAAGTATATATACACTTTGCCACTGGGAGCACTGTAAGTTTCTATAACCACTTACAGTTTAAGAATTGCGCCAAATTGGCTAGGCATGGTGGCTCATGCCAGTAATCCCCGCACTTTTGGAGGCCGAGACAGGTGGCTCACCTGAGGTCAGGAGTTCAAGACCAGGCTGGCCAACATATTATGGTTAGACCCCCGTCTCTACTACAAATACAAAAATCAGCTGGGCATGGTGGCACGTGCCTGTAATCCCAGCTACTTGGGAGGCTGAGGCAGAATTTTTTTTCTTTTTTTTTTTTTTTAAACGGAGTCTCGCTCTGTCGCCCAGGCTGGAATGCAGTGGCGCAATCTTGGCTCACTGCAAGCTCCACCTCCCAGGTTCATGCCATTCTCCTGCCTCAGCCTCCCGAGTAGCTGCGACTACAGGCATCTGCCACCACGCCCAGCTGATTTTTTGTATTTTTAGTAGAAATGGAGTTTCATTGTGTTAGCCAGGATGGTCTCGATCTCCTGACCTCATGATCCGCCCGCCTCAGGCTGCCAAAGTGCTGGGATCACAGACGTTAGCCACCGCACCCAGCCAGGAGAATTGTTTGAACCTGGGAGGCAGAGGAGGTTGCAGTGAGCCAAGATCATGCCACTGCACTCCAGCCTGGGCAACAAAGTGAGACTCCATCTCTCAAAAAAAAAAAAAAAAAAAAAAAAAAAAGTGCCAAATAAAAAGCCTGTTCTTTGGAAGTTTTGTAGATATGCAGCACCAAGTAGGTGATTGACACATATTTTCAGGAGTTCTGTTGTCATCACTGAATCAAACGTAACCTTAGTCTTTCCAGTCCATTCTGTGAGCCTAGTGCCAGGTTTCTTTTTGCAGTGTCCTCTCAGGTGGCCATTCAGTGCCTGTCATTCAAGTCCATTTTTGGATCCTTGAGTCATTTTTCTTCTTATCCCTCAAACTCCATATTCAACTCATCAGTAAATTATTTCTCGGGTATCTCAAAAGCATTTTCAATTAACACTCTAACTCTATGCCCTTAATTTTCGCTACAGATGCTCCTCGATTTATGATGGTGTTATCTCCTGATAAACCCATCACAAATTGAAAATACCTTAAGTTGAAAATGCGTTCAATACCTCTAACTTACTACACATCATAGGTTAGCTTAGCCCACCTTACATTAGTCTATAGTTGGGCAAAGTCATCTAATACAAAGCCTATTTTATAATAAGGTGTCAAATACCTCATGTAATTTATTGAATACTGTACTGAAAGTGAAAAACAGAATGGTTGTATGGGTACTTGAAGTGCGGTTTCTGCTGAATGTGTATTTGCTTTTGTACCAAAATAGAGGTGAAAAATTGCAAGTCAACCTAATGTAAGTTGGAGATTGCCTGTACTGCCATCTCTCATCTGGAAACTACAGTAGCCTCCTAAATACGCTCCCTGCTTCCCCTCTGGCCCCTCACTGATCCTTGATCACAGAGCAGCTGGAGTGATCATCAAAACACATACATCAGATCTTATGACTTTTCTTCTCAAAACTTTGGATGGCTTCCCACATCTCTTACAATACATCCTAAATTCCTTAGGATGGCAACATCTTATTCCCTGGTTCCTGTATCTCTCTTCAACCTTATCTCATAATCTCACTTTCCCCCTTTCTTGCTCACCACATCTCTGTTCCTGGTTCCTTTTGGTTCTGGGAACAAATCAAGCTCTTTCCAGTCTCAGGGCCTTTGCCTCTGTTGATCTCTCTGACCCAAAGTGTTCATACAATCCCACCCTTGTTGTCATGTAGGTTTTGGCACAAATGTCACCTCCTCAAAGAGGTTTTTCCTCACCATTTTATTTTATGTTATTTTATTTTATGTATATTTTTTGAGACGGAGTTTCACTCTTGTTGCCCAGGCTAGAGTGCAATGGTGCCATCTTGGCTCACTGCAATCTCTGCCACCTGGGTTCAAATGGTTCTCCCACCTCAGCCTCCTGAGTAGCTGGGATTGCAGGCATGCACCACCACACCCAGCTAATGTTTGTATTTTTAGTAGAGAGAGGGTTTCACCATTTTGGCCAGGCTGGTCTTGAACTCCTGACCTCAGGTGATCCACCTACCTCGGCCTCCCAAAGTGCTGGGATTACAGGCGTGAGCCACCTCACCCAGCTGTCCCTCACCATTTTAAAAGTAGACACTTCCTGCTATTCTCTATTCATTCCCTATTCTTTCCTTCCTGGTTTCTGCTATCATCTGTGATTATGTTGCTTATTTACTTGTTTATTATTTGTTTTCCTCCATAAGACTGTAAATCCCATGAAAGTAGGAACCCTATCTATCATGCACCCTCAGTGCCTAGTGCAGTGTTTGGCGCAAAGAAAGTGCTTGATAAATTTGTTGAATGAACGAACGAACAGAAAATCCTTTCAAATATTGAGGAAAAATCTGCCTACTTAAAATTGCTATGATTGGTTCTAATTCTGTTTCTATTATTGATTCCAATTCTAAGGCAACATACAATAATTCTGCAGCTTCATATACATGATCACATTTCAGATCTTTGATACCCTTACTTTATGTATGTATTTATTTTTTTGAGACAGAGTTTTGCTCTTGTTGCCCAGGCTGGAGTGCGGTGGTGTGATCTGGGCTCACTGCAACCTCCGCCTCCTGAGTTCAAGCAATTCTCCTGCCTCAGCCTCCCAAGTAGCTGGGATTATAGGCACCTGCCACCATGCCCAGCTAATTTTTTTGTAATTTTAGTAGAGACGGGGTTTCACCATGTTGGCCAGGCTGGTTTCAAACTTTTGACCTCAGGTGATCCACCCACCTCGGCTTCCCAATGTGCTGGGATTACAGGAGTGAGCCACCATGCCTGGCCAGATCTTTGATATCCTTCTTAGGCATCTTACATCTGTGCTATTTATACCTCTCAACCTTCCTTTGTGTGGCATGGCTTCTGACTTTCTCATCGCAGTAATCACTGTTGGAAGACTCTAGTTTGACAACATCCCTCACTAACAAAAAAAAAAAAAAAGAAAAAAAAAGAAAAAGAAAAGCTGGCATGGTGGCTCATGCCTGTAATCCCAGTACTTTGGGAGGCCGAGGCAGACGGATTACAAGGTAAGGAGATGGAGACCATCCTGGCTAACACGGTGAAATTCCGTCTCTACTGAAAAATACAAAAAAAGTTAGCCGGGCGTGGTGGCAGGCGCCTGTAGTGCCAGCTACTCGGGAGGCTGAGGCAGGAGAATGACGTGAACCCGGGAGGCGGAGCTTGCAGTGAGCTGAGATCGCACCACTGCACTCCAGCCTGGGCGACAGAGCGAGGCTCCATCTCAAAAAAAAAAAAAAAACAAAAAACAAACAAACACGTGTTCTGACCACTGCAAGGTCTAACAGCACTCATTCTCCTTGATTAGAATCCCATCAAACTTATGGTCTGTAGTGTCCAGGATCTATTGTTTTTTTCCCCCCAACGTATGTTGCAAAACAGAACATTCCCCAAGGTTTCTGGCACTTTCCCCAATCTCCAGGATTTCTCAAACACACCGCTAGTGGCTCTGCGATTCTATTTGCAAATTTCTTTTGTACTCTGGAATATAATTTGTTTGGACCTGGAAATTTAAAATCATGCCTAAATTATATATTTTATTTTAAAATATGCCTAGACTTTTCCTTGTTCTCTAACTTACTGTAGGCTCCATTTTTCCCTTTTCATCACCTCCTTTGCTGCACAGTTAGAAATCAGAATCCATTCTCCCCGCTCCAGAAGACAGAATTTGAGTATTTGGTAGTTTGTACTTTTTGTCACCTGTCAACATTTCACCATCTTCTTGGACCTGTCACTTCCTTCTTCCTCTTCTCTTCCTTATCCTCTTCCTCCTTCTTCTCTTCTTTAGTCTTTCTTCTTTTGTTCTCCCTTCCTTCCTTCCCTCCCTCCCTCCCTCCCTCCCACCCTCCTCCCTTCTTTCCTTCCTTCCCTCTCTCCTTCCTTCTTTCCTTCTTCCTTCCTTTCTCCTTCTTTCCTTCCCTTCTTCCTTCCTCCGTCCCTCCCTCCTTCCTTCCTGCTTTACTTCCCTCCCTCCCTCTCTCTCCTTCCTTTCCTTCCTTCCCTCCTTCCTTCTTTCCTTCTTTTCTTCCTCCCTCCCCCTTCCCTCCATCCTTCCCTCCCTCCCTTCCTTCCTTCCTTCCTTCTTTCCTTCTTCCTCCATCTCCCTTCTCCCTCCCTCTTTCCCTCCCTCCCTCCCTCCCTCCCTCCCTCCCTCCCTTCCTTCCTTCCTTCCTTCCTTCCTTCCTTCCTTCCTTCCTTCCTTCCTTCCTTCCTTCCTTCCTTCCTTCTCTCCCACCCCATTCTCTCTGAACTGAATCTATCATAGAAAACCTTTTTAATCTCACTTGTTTCTGAGACTTCCTACTAGCTAAGGCTTTAGCCTTCCTAAAAGCCTTCTCTCATTTTTTTTTTTTTTTTTTTTTTGTCTTGTTTCTTGGATATGGGTCCCTTATTATTGCTTGTGAACATGTCCTTTAAAAAAAAAATGAGTTCATGAGAAAGTTTTCTGAGTGGCCACACTGGCTTATAAGTTTACTTATCCTTTCCCTATTTACAGGATTGTTCGTTATTCCATTGCCTTGGAATTTATGTAATGCTCTCTTTCCTTGCTATTATGGACTCCCAAAAGACATGGTCACATTCTCCCAAGGTCTCTATAATTTCCATATAGAAACCAGTTCTTTCTCATTGGTTAAAATTACATGCAGAATACCAGTTTCTCCTTTGATCTGAGAGCTGAAATTGTTAGCTAGGAATGTCTCAAAATTTTTATAAGCTGCTCTATTTTAGCAAAATATGACCTCCAACAGACATAAAGATAGTTCAAGTTCCTATCCCTATGACTGCTTGCTTGTAGTTATGTGGTCTGCTTTCAGGAAGACTCCTCCATGCCTGGGCACCCAACCTAAGCCCTCACCCTCGAAGGAATCCTGTTTATGTTTTGCCTGTAATTCCCGACTGCTTCCATTCTTACTGAGTGACTTTCTGTACAGAAATGGGCCATCTTTTTGCATCCTTTTTTCACATATAAGGCTGCTTCTTCCTGTCTCTCTCAAAACAATGACTGTATTGCTGTATTTCAGGCAGGAGTCCCATCACATCTATGTGAGAATGGCTGTGCTTCTTATGTTAACATAAGTTAATTTCTCTTTCTTTGCATCTCATCCTCTGTGAATCAGTGTCAGAGATATTTTCGTGCTTAAGGGATTTTTTTTTAGGAGTTTCTCTCAGTTTTAACAAAAACTGACATATGAGTACCATCTACAAGACTCCAGCGGTTTCCCCGGTATCCCATTCTTCTCATGTTCGACTCTCATTCTCCCTCATCCCCTGAGAAGACTTTTTTCCCTCTAATTTTCTTTTTTTTTTTTTTAATTGTTATTATACTTTAAGTTCTAGGGTACATGTGCACAACGTGCAGGTTTGTTACATATGTATACATGTGCCATGTTGGTGTGCTGCACCCATTAACTCGTCATTTACATTAGGTATATCTCCTAATGTTATCCCTCCCCTCTCCCTGCTCCCCACAATAGGCCTGGGTGTGTAATGTTCCCCTTCCTGTGTCCAAGTGATCTCATTGTTCAGTTCCCACCTATGAGTGAGAACATGCAGTGTTTGGTTTTCTGTTCTTGCGATAGTTTACTGAGAATGATGGTTTCCAGCTGCATCCATGTCCTTACAAAGGACACGAACTCATCCTTTTTTATGGCTGCATAATATTCCATGTGTATATGTGCCACATTTTCTTAATCCAGTGTGTCACTGATGGACATTGGGGTTGATTCCAAGTCTTTGCTATTGTGAATAGTGCTGCAATAAGCATACGTGTGCATGTGTCTTTATAGCAGCATGATTTATAATCCTTTGGGTATATACCCAGCAATGGGATGGCTGGGTCCAATGGTATTTCTAGTTCTAGATCCTTGAGGAATCACCACACTGTTTTCCATAATGGTTGAACTAGTTTACAGTCCCACCAACAGTGTAAAAGTGTTCCTATTTCTCCACATCCTCTCCAGCACCTGTTATTTCCTGATTTTTTAATGATTGCCATTCTAACTGGTGTGGTATCTCATTGTGGTTTTGATTTGCATTTCTCTGATGGCAAGTGATGATGAGCATTTTTTCATGTGTCTGTTGGCTGTATGAATGTCTTCTTTTGAGAAGTATCTGTTCATATCCTTTGCCCACTTTTTGATGGGGTTGTTTGTTTTTTTCTTGTAAATTTGTTTGAGTTCTTTGTAGGTTCTGGATATTAGCCCTTTGTCAGATGAGTAGATTGCAAAAATTTTCTAACATTCTGTAAGTTGCCTGTTCACTCTGATGGTAGTTTCTTTTGCTGTGCAGAAGCTCTTTAGTTTAATTAGATCCCATTTGTCAATTTTGGGTTTTGTTGCTGTTGCTTTTGGTGTTTTAGACATGAAGTCCTTGCCCATGCCTATGTCCTGAATGGTATTCCCTAGGTTTTCTTCTAGGGTTTTTATGGTGTTAGGTCTAACATTTAAGTCTCTAATCCCAATTAATTTTCATATAAGGAATAAGGAAAGGATCCAGTTTCAGCTTTCTACTTATGGCTAGCCAATTTTTCCAGCACCATTTATTAAGTAGGGAATCTTTTCCCCATTTCTTGTTTTTGTCAGGTTTGTCAAAGATCAGATGGCTGTAGATGTGTGGTATTATTTCTGAGGGCTCTGTTCTGTTCCATTGGTCTATATCTCTGTTTTGGTACCAGTACCATGCTGTTTTGGTTACTGTATCCTTGTAGTACAGTTTGAAGTCAGGTAGTGTGATGCCTCCAGCTTTGTTCTTTTGACTTAGGATTTTCTTGGCAATGCAGGGTCTTTTTTGGTTCCATATGAACTTTAAAGCAGTTTTTTCCAATTCTGTGAAGAAAGTCATTGGTATCTTAAAGGGGATGGCATTGAATCTATAAATTACCTTGGGCAGTATGGCCATTTTCACAATATTGATTCTTCCTATCCATGAGCATGGTATGTTCTTCCATTTGTTTGTGTTGTCTTTTATTTCACTGAGCAGTGGTTTGTAGTTCTCCTTGAAGAGGTCCTTTACATCCCTTGTAAGTTGGATTCCTAGGTATTTTATTCTCTTTGAAGCAATTGTGAATGGGAGTTCATTCATGATTTGGCTCTCTGTTTGTCTGTTACTGGTATACAAGAATGCTTGTGATTTTTGCACATTAATTTTGTATCCTGAGACTTTGCTGAAGTTGCTTATCAGCTTAAGGACATTTTGGGCTGAGACAATGGGGTTTTCTAAATATACAATCATGTCATCTGCAAACAGGGACAATTTGACTTCTTCTTTTCCTAACTGAATACCCTTTATATTTCTTTCTTCCCTCTAATTTTCTAGTGTTCTATCCCTTTAAAAGTCTCCCTTGACTGGATGTAGTGGCTCACGCCTGTAATCCCAGTACTTTGGGAGGCTGAGGTAGGTGGATCATGAGATCAGGAGTTCAAGACCAGCCTGGCCAGCATGGTGAAACCCTGTCTCTACTGAAAATACAAAAATTAGCTAGGCGTGGTGGCGGGGGGCCTGTAATCCCAGCTACTCGGGAGGCTGAGGTAGAGAATTGCTTGAACCCTGGAGGCAGAGTTTGCAGTGAACCAAGATCACATGATCATGCCACTGCACTCCTGCCTGTGCGACAGAGTGAGACTCCATTTCAAAGAAAAAAAAAAAAAGTCTTCCTTAATTTTTTTTTTTTTTTTTTTTTTTTTTTTTTGAGACAAGAGTCTCACTCTGTCACCCAAGCTGGAGTACAGTGGTGTGATCTCGGCTCACTGCAACCTTCATCTCCCGAGTTCAAGTGATTCTCCTGCCTCAGCCTCCCAAGTAGCTGGGATTACAGGCATGTGCCACCATGCCTGGCTAATTTTTGTAATGTTTTTAGTAGAGACAGGGTTTCACCATGTTGGCCAGGCTGGTCTCAAACTCCTGACCTCAGGTGAACCGTCTGCCTAGGCCTCCCAGATTGCTGGGATTACAGGCATAAGCCACCATGCCCGGCCCTTAATTTTTTCATTGAGCCAATACTCTTGTGTATGGAAAGGCATTTCTCTTGGACTTTGCCTGCTCCTCTGTTGGCTAATCATCACAGTAACTGGTGGTTACTCCAGGAACCATTATAGAAGATACCCTGCACAAACTGGCAGGAAAATGATTTCTAAATCTTAATTTAGCTGACCATGTGATTCTAATGAAGAACGATATGAGAAGCATAGATACAGGAACACAACTTGTACAAGTGGTCCCATGCAGACTGCAAAGCAATGCCCTTTGTGGTACAGAAAGAAGTGTCTCCTTTCTCCTTGGAGTAGGGGAAGGGGCTGTGAGCAAGGGAGAAGGAGGTTCTTGGAAGCAGTTAGGATTGGAAGGGGCCTTTGGGGAGGGGAGAGGACTGCAGGAATTGGCCTTTCCTACCCTTCTTTCCATCAGATAAATCATTCTGTCCCTCTGGCTCCCATGAGACTAGGAGGAAGTCCCTTGCCATTGTTCTCTATCACTGCCTTTTTTCTTCCTGCAGGATTGTGTCCCACCTAAACACTCCCCATTTCCTGCACTGCCTGCCCTGGTGGCTTCTCCCCGGACCTCAGGGAAGCAGGTGGCTTCATCTCCAAGTTGCCTAGGCCTGTGGCCCCGCCCCACCACTCCCACCCTCACCTCCTTTGCCACCCCAGGAGTTCTCTCTGGCATTCATGCCTGCCCCACCTTGCCCCAGACACTGTACCTGAGGATGCAGATCCAGGAGGTTGCATGTACTCCTGGGCTATAGTTTAAGGCTTATTCAAAGGCCTGTTTGTAGGCAGTATGGTATTAGCAGTCAACACTAGATAAAGGCAGATTTGGGTTCAAATCCAAATTTTGCTGCCTTCCAACCAGTTGAGTTATTTAATCATTTTGAATCTCAGGGACCCGATGTATAAAATATGGATAGTAATCCTAGTAATGCACACAGATAATTTGCACACACACATGCACACATATTCACACACATATTTCCTGGCATATATGTTCAACTAATGTATCAATGTTTCCCCATCTAATGACATCTACTTTTTTTTTTTTTTTTTTTTTTTTCCGAGACAGAGTCTTGCTCTGTCGCCCAGGCTGGAGTGCAGTGGGGCGATCTGCACTCACTGCAAGCTCCACCTCCCGGGTTCACGCTATTCTTGTGGCTCAGCCTCCCATGTAGCTGGAACTACAGGCGCCTGCTGCCGCGCCTGGCTAATTTTTTTATTTTTAGTAGAGACAGGGTTTCACCGTGTTAACCAAGATGGTCTTGATCTCCTGACCTCGTGATCTGCCCGTCTCGGCCTCCCAAAGTGCTGGGATTAGAGGCATGAGCCACCGCACCTGGCTTTTTTTTTTTTTTTTTTTGAGACAGAGTTTCGTTCTTGTTGCTTAGGCTGGAGTGCAGTGGTCTCGGCTCACTGCAGCCTCTGTCTCTCGGGTTCAAGCTATTCTCCTGCCTCAGTCTCCCGAGTAGCTGGCATTACAGGCACCCGCCACCATGCCTAGCTAATTTTTGTATTTTTAATAGTGACGAGATTTCACCATGTTGATCAGGGTGGTCTCAAACTCCTGACCTCAGGCAATCCACCCACCTCAGCCTCCCAAAGTGCTGGGATTATAGGCATGAGCCACGGCGCCCGGCCATTTTTTTATTTTTTGAGACTGAGTCTTGCTCTGTTGCCCAGGCTGGAGTGCAGTGACATGATCTCGGCTCAATGTAACCTCTGCCACCAGGCTCAAGCAATTCTCATGCCTCAACCTCCCAAGAAACTGGGATTACAGGCATGCACCACCACACCTGGCTAATTTTTATATTTTTAGTAGAGATGAGGTTTCACCACGTTGGCCAAGCTTGTCTCAAATTCCTGACCTCAAGCAATTCGCCTGCCTCAGCCTCCCAAAGTGCTAGGATTACAGGCATGAGGCACTGTGCCTGGCCAAATGGCATCTACTTTTAGTGTTTATTTTGAGGAAAGATAAAGGAGGAAAATAAGTACAATAAATTGTATCCATAATTAATAGGTATTGTGGAGAGGTGTGTGAGCTACTGGCGAGGGTGATTAGAGTCAGATTAAGTTTGAGAGCTAGTTCTGCCTCTAACTAGCTGTGTGATGGGCAGGAGAGTTAACCTTTCTAAGTCTCATTTTCCCCAACTATAAAATAGCAACTGTATTAGTCCATTTTCATGCCGCTGATAAAGACATACCTGAGACTGGGCAATTTACAAAAGAAAGAGGTTTATTCGACTTACAGTTCCACGTGACTGGGGAGACCTCACAATCATGGTGGAAGATGAAAGGCAGGTCTCACATAGCAGCAGCAAGAGAGAGAACTTGTGCAGGGGAATGCCTCTTTTTAAAGCCATCAGATCTTGTGAGACTTATCCACTATTACAAAAACAGCACGGGAAGGACCTGCCCCCATGATTCAATTACCTCCCACTGGGTCCCTCCCACAACACATGGGAATTCAAGATGAGATTTGGGTGGGGACACAGACAAACCATATCAGTGACAATTACAGAACCCACACTATAGAAGTGTCATAATGAAACACGATAATCCACAGACAGCATCCAGTCCTGCACTTGGTGCTCAGCCAGGGCTTCACAAGTTGCTGCTGTTACTATTACTAGTTGTATTGGTTATTTTATTCTCCCTGCTGCACTCCCTAGCTCTGGACCAGGAGTCAACTTCTGTTGCCTGGTGGGGCAGGAGAGGAGGACAAAGAGTAAAAGAACCCAGAAGGCACGAAATCCAGCCCTTTGGAGAGAGGAAAGTGGAAGGCAGGAGCGGCTGAAAAGGACAAGTTCAGAAAGGATGTGGGTTTAGTGGGGATAAGCACCTGGCACTTTGTTGCTTTTATTCTTGTCTTATGCCTTTTCCATCACTTTTATGGGCTGGTGTGCAGACATTTGTTGAAAGGACTCTTCCACCTGGATCTCATTGAAATCATGCAGCCTTTCTCTTCACTGAATATTTTTCTATCCCAGTAACTATATAAATGTTCCATTTGTGATGTAATTGTTCTGTTTCAGATTTTCTTCCCTAAACTAAAAACGAGAGTTACCCCAAACACTGGAGACAATGGCTTGAATGTAATGCTTTGAATGATGAACTTTTTATTTCCAATGGTTTACGTTTATTTTTTCTATTTAGCGGTCTACCCTCTGGCACTAGGTGGAGGCTCCAAAGGGCAAGGGTTACATTGAGAGGAGGATGGAACAATGCAGAGACTTACTTTTGATATAAAAATTTCCACTTTTTAGAGAGAAGCATGAGCTAAACAGAGGCAGCTTTTACTTGTTTGGAAATGCAATCAGGGTCCTTATTTTAGTTGCTTAATATTTCTACAGCAAACAACCAGTTTCTGCCAAAATCACTTTTACAAAGAAAATACTCTGTTGCATTAATGGCCTATGGAAGTGACTTTTTCTTGAAGCTAATGAACTGTCATTCTGCTTCTTGGCTCTGCCAAGTAACCATGCACGGGAGGAGGAAGGAGGAATCAGGAACGGGCCAGAGTTTTGCTTTGGCATTTTAAAACATAGAAGATGGACCACATCTCGTTCAATGAGGAGATGAGGCTGACCGTTAAGTTGTTTAGTTGTGGTAGAGTGAAAGGAGGAGGGCTTCAAGTAGGTCAAGCCCCATTTCTCCTATTCACTTATTTATATGGCCTGTAAATCTCAGTTTTATTAGCCATAAAATGGGAAGATAATGCCTAGATAGCAGGGCTGGCTGAAGCTTAGCAGAAATTAGATGTGTGCACAAGTGACCCTTCTCTCAAGCCATTTGTGTGAATGTGATAATACGTATGAGGAATTTTCTTTTTTCACTGGAGGAGAAAGGGGAGTTTCTATAATAGGTGTTTTTAAATGTAGTGAGCCAAGAGATGGCAGGAGGAAAATGGAAGGGTGGTATGACAACTGTGTCCCATGCCTCGGCCCTCATCCTGGGCATAAGTTTCTCTGTTCCTGACTCCCCCACCTCTGGCCAAATGGAGTGGGGTTTGGAGGACAGCATAGCCTGAAGCCTAGGTGGCTGGGCGTGGTGTTTCACACCTGTAATCCCTGTACTTTGGGAGGCTGAGGCAGGCGGATCACCTGAGGTCGGGAGTTCGAGACCAGCCTGACCAACATGGAGAAACCCCATCTCTATTAAAAATACAAAATTAGCCAAGCGTGGTGGTGCATGCTTGTAATCCCAGCTGCTCAGGAGGCTGAGTCAGGAGAATCGTTTGAACCCAGGAGGCGGAGGTTGCAGTGAGCCAAGATTATGCTATTGCACTCCAGCCTGGGCAACAAGAGTGAAACTCCATCTCAAAAAAAAAAAAAAAAAAGAAGAAGTAGTCTAGGTGACAAAAGTCTTACCTGAAGATGGAGCAGAGCCACTGTTGCTCATTCCACCAAAAATCTGTTGTATCCTAAGGGCTCAGGGCAAACACCAGCGGCAAAGTGCTGCTCTCAGATGGCTTGAATGCCATGAGTGAGCAACTTTGAGGACCCAGAGAGTAGAGGGGTGTGTGTACCTATTCATGGGCCAATCTGAGACAGCTTCTAGGACACCTAGAAGGCAATAAAGGAGACTGCAAGTGATGAGGGTGTGGGGGGACCAGGGTTATTGAGGACTCGTAGATCTACAGATGGAGGCTTCATTGTAATGGGACCTCACAAATTGGTGAGGCCTGGGGACATGTGAAACAGTTTTCCTCGATAGGATTTCAGTGTGAATTTAAAAAGAGAAAGAGAAAGGCCATGTGAAAGCACTTTGCAAATTTTAAAGTGTTACAGAAAAGTGCAGAATTGGTATTATGAGGAAGACATTCTGGGATCAAGCACAGCCCCTGTTAGGGTGGCTCTGCCAAGGCCAGACTCAGGTGAGAGGCATCAGGTAACAGGGATACAGAAATGCTCCCCAAAGGCCGGGCGTGGTGGCTCATGCCTGTAATCCCAGCACTTTGCAAGGCCGAGGCGGGTGGATCACCTGAGGTCAGGAGTTTGAGACCAGCCTGGCTATGGTGAAACTCTGTCTCTACTAAAAATATAAAAATTAACCAGCCATGGTGGCATGCACCTGTAGTCCCAGCTACTTGGGAGGCTGAGGCAGAAGAATCATTTGAACCCAGGAGGTGGAGGCTGCGGTGAGTGGAGATTGAGTCACTATACTCCAGCCTGGGTGACAGAGTGAGACTCTGTCTCATTGAAAAGAAAAAAAAGAAAGAAATGCTCCTTGAAGCAGCACATGGGAATTTTGTTGAGCACCTGCTATGTCCTCAGAATTCTTTTATCTGCTTAGGATTCAAATATAATTAATTCTCAGTCTCTGTTCTTCAGGAGCTCACCATCCAAAAGGAGTCTGTCTCCCCAGTCCACATACTGAGGCTTGCTCCAGAGCGAATGTGTGCACTGGAAAGAACCCACACAGGCCCCCTGAGAGCTGTCAGCTTTGCCAGGCTTCTGTGAGATCCCTGGGTCTGAGTAGCCAAGCTGGGAGGAGCACCATTTGCCCACTGACTCTTGGGCAAGGCTGCAGCCTGCATCCCAGCCGGCAGAAGGCAAGTGCTATCACAGCTGAGTTTGCAGCCACTGAAGGGTCCACTATTTGCTTTTAGTGGATAATATGTTTTATCTGCTTCAGATCCTTATTTTGGTTGCTTAAAATTTCTGCAGAAAACAAACAACTTCTGCTAAAATTGGCTCACAAAATTAGTTTACTAGTATAATCAGTTGTATAGCAAGTATTTACTGAGTAGCTCTTGGAAGGCAGTCAACACAAGAGGGATGGATCATTCTTCCAGTTCATCACACGTGGGTTGGACATGCTAACAGTCCCTGACAGCTATCAGGCGAGTATATGGATGATCACACAAAGGCAGAGGCATCGCAGAAGGATGCTAACTAGATGTCATGAGTCAAGGATACTATAGAAGGATCTCTTTGCTGACAAGGAGGGTACCTCTAAGGTTCCTTCAGATGGGATGATTCTCTGTTCACTGTGATCGCTACTATGCAAAGGCCTGTGGGCCATTTAGGAGAAAAGCATTCAGTGCAATTCTACAAACACAGTGAGGATGTTATATACCCTAGTCATATATGAGTGGATCCAAGCGGGAAATATACACATTCAGTCCAATTCTACAGACACAGTGAGGATGTAATATGCCCTAGGTATATATGAGTGGATCCAAGGAGGAAATATACACATTCAGTCCAATTCTACAGATACAGTGAGGATGTATATGCCCTAGGCATATATGAGTGGATCCAAGGAGGAAATACACAGTCACTACTGTCAAGAAGTCATGACCTGCTGCAGGGTTTGCCAAACTATGTGTTATGGGCCAATCTGGCTATAAAAATAGGTGTATTTTTGTAAATAATGTTTTACTGGAATCCAGACACACTTGTTTGTTTACATATTGTCTATGGCTGCTGAGCACCCACTATAAGGGCAAAGTTAAGTAGACAGAGACTTTATCACCCACAAAACCTAAAATATTTGCCTGGATGGCCCTCTACAGAAAAAGTCTGCCAACCTCTGGTCTTGTGGGAGGACACTGCCGAGCACAGTTAACTGTAATTCTTGTCTGTAGCATCTTGAATAGGGTGGTAATCCCTGGCTGCTGAGGGGGACAGCTGGCCGGCTGCTTCCCAGGGGCGTTACCATGACTTGCAGGCCCAGAAACTAGACTTGGGCATGACTACAGAGTTTGTGATGGACTGAAGATGCCCAAACCACAGACTGACTTATAGGCTAGAAATGAACACGTAGGGTGGAATAGTCCTTTCGGGGACTAGAATAATTTCTAGAGAGCCACCCTTTCTACATGATACAGTACACATTCAAGTGTGGCTGCTTACGCTGAGACTTTCTGATGAGCATGACTAGACAGCAGAGGGCCCCCAGGGTAGTTTGTTCAGGTCAAGGTGAGACGAGAGGAGAAACTAGCCCTGTGCCTTGCTGGACACCACCACTCCAGTGCCTGAAATCCAACCTCCCCACCCCCATCAGCATAGTCCTCCCCTGGAAAAGATTGGAACATGCAAGAATGTGCTTCTTTGACTCTGGCCTTCCTCTAACAGCCCTGCTTCTGTTAACACAGCCTTTCGCAGCTTCCTTAACGTCATTGGCTACAGGCTACAGCTGTTGCTAGTAAAAGGCATTGTTCCTTTGAGCTAGCAGGCACTTTGTTCTTTCCCATGACACATTGTTTTATGAGCTCATTCTAGAGGAGAAACCTTCTATCCCTGTGCTCAAGTTCTTCAGGAGCACCTCACTGTCTCCCACTGCCCACCCACCTGCACCTAACAACTGTGGGCTGTGCTCTCCTGGAAGCACCGTCAGACGCTACCAGACTACAGAGGAGAGTGCCCTTAATCCTGACTGAAGGTTTGGGAAAAGGCTTCTCAGAAGAGGTAATACTTGATACAGGCCCTGGAGGAGGA
Source organism: Chlorocebus sabaeus (assembly GCF_047675955.1). Lineage (NCBI taxonomy): Eukaryota > Metazoa > Chordata > Mammalia > Primates > Cercopithecidae > Chlorocebus > Chlorocebus sabaeus. Next base: position 32,634,009 of record NC_132917.1, read on the forward strand.
GGAACAGTTTGAGAAGAGAGCAGTGAGAGATGGCATCCGGGTGGGTAAGAAATGTCAGTGGTCACGGAGGCAGCATGAAGGGAGTGTTGGCTGCAGAAACCTGGCGAGGCTCCTTAGAGACAGAGATGAAGAGGGAGATGGGGATGGAGATGGAGATAATAGAGACAGACAGATTGAAGATGGCAGAGTGGGGGTAGGGGGAAGGGGGAAGGCGGATGAAGCAGGAAAGATAGATCAAACGAGACAGCGAGGAGCCTGTGTGCCTGGGCTTTATTTTGGAGGCAATGAGAAACAGAAAGTGTTTTTGAGCATGATGGGACAATGAGGAGTTCTGTGGTTTAGGAAAGCCAGCAGCCACGGGAAGTGCAGATTCAAAGCAAGGAGGCTTCCCAGGGTTTGGTGATGATCTTGGTGAGAAGTGACACAGGGATAGTGGGAATGGAATTGAAAGAAAGGATGAAATTCCAGAGTATGGCTGTGCTCAGTAGACAGGAATCAGGGAGGGCAGGAGGAGAGTAAAAGGGTCCTCTGAGCTTCAATCCAGATGTTGAGGAGATGGTGGTATTATCAATGGAGCTGGAGCTCTTAAGAGAAAGAAGGATGGGGAAGAAAAGGATGAGGTTTTTGACAAGTTGAATATGGGGTGAGCATGGGTCCAACTGAAAGCAGTGGAAATATAGATGTGAAAAATAGATGCGGTAGAGTTGAAAAGTTGGGGCTCATTTTCACCTGAATGTTACCTAAGGCGAAGGGAAGAGAGGTCATCCAGGACAAAAGTACAGAATGAAAAGAAAAGGCAACGAAGCATGAAATCTTGGAGAATGTCCTCATTGAAAGGTGAGCAGATGAAGAGGAGCCCACAAAAGAGACGGAGGAATTGTCTTCATTCACTCATTCATGCATGCATTCATTTGGTCAACAAATAATTTTTGGCACCTCCCATGGACAGGTCCTGAGCACCAAGGGTACAGTCAGAAATGATGAGTCCAGAAATGATGCCCTCCAGAACGTCCGGTGAGGAAGGCACTCAGGAAAATGCAGCACCCGCTGGAGGCCCAGAAAGGAGGGCAGTCAGGAAGAAAGCAGTCTGATGGTGTCAAGTGCAGTGGAGGCTAAGAGGTGGGGAGGAAAAGATGGGAAAAGGAGAGAACTGGGGAGGCAAGAGGGACAAATGAGGGAGGAGAGAAGGGAGAGGAGAGACGACAGAGGCACAGAGTGGGGATTTGTCTGATTCAAGAATCCTAGGCTGGGCGCAGTGGCTCACATCTGTAATCCAGCACTTTGGGAGGCCAAGGTGGGTGGATCGCCTGAGGTTGGGAGTTCGAGACCAGCCTGGCCAACATCATGAAACCCTGTCTCTACTAAAATACAAAATTAGCTGGGCGTGGTGGGGCGGGTGCCCATAGACCCAGCTACTTGGGAGGCTGAGACAGGAGAATCGCTTGAACCCAGGAGGCGGAGGTTGCGGTGAGCCAAGATTGCCCCACAGCACTCCAGCCTGGGAGACAGAGCAAGACTCCATCTAAAAAATAAAAGAAAAAAGAATTCTGTGTTCTTTTCCCTTGCCTTATCTTAGAAAGCAGAGTGAATGCTGACCTAATCAGGTTTACCTCCATTGCCATAGCAACCTCTAGGACTCACTTTGCCGCACATTCTTGAGACCTGAAGTGAAGAAGTTACTTTATATCAAGTTACCTACCAATTAGGCTAGCGATTTCTCTGTCTCTTAAAACATTCTTTTAAAGTCTTGTCATGTTTCGTCTTTCTAGAATTCATTTTTCACATCTTCATTCACTGGGATTCTGGACCATAATATATGTAAACACACAAAATACTAAAGATTGAAAATAAAATTCTTCTGTTATCTGATTATAAAAGTGGTCATTGTTTTAAAAAAAAAAAAAAAAGCCTTGGAAAATACAATATAAAGTAGAAAATGCAAATCACTCATTTCCCCACCACCCTTAGTGTCCTGTTGTTTTTCTTCCCAGTCCTGTTTCTAGACACATTTGATGACATTTAAACATATTTTTATTGTTAATCTGCAGTTTCATATATGGTTTTGTTTGCTAACTAATTATATCATGGACATTTCCCTATGCCACTAAAATAACTATAAAATCATTTAGTTATACATAAGCTTCACATTTTAGCCCTTCCTCTATTTTAATGCAGCAATTGTCTACCTTTATACATAAATATTTGTTCCTGAATCTTAAAAGTAGTCAAATTCATTCACATCTCAAAATTATATTTGTATTTACTTTTTCTGAGAATCTTTGTGTTTAATGTCTCATTCATTTCAAAGAGCAATATTAATACGATTGAAAATGATCACAGCATCTTTTGTGTCCAAATGCAAGTTATTTTGAAATGTGATCTGATTTTATTTTGTAAACTCCGTTATTAAGACATTTGACCCAAATTTGAGAAATGATACATTTACTCTTGACTCATGCCATTCAGCCCTAGGTTTCCATCAATGCTCGTTTGAATTCCATGGGTATAGCACGGGTGGACATGCTTTTTCAGATTTTTAGATTTGTCAGAGAATAGTAATCCTTAACCTAAGGTTTTTTTTTTTTTTTTCCTGATTTCTCTCTTTACATTTATTTTTTTTCTTAGTTTCATTATGATATATGAAACTAACATATCCTTTGTATGAGGATTCAGTGGTTACATCTGAAAGCAAACAGGAAGTTATTTTTTGCTTGTTGGAAAAATTCACTTCCCTTAATGTAGCTTTTCCCATTATTTTACTCTCAAACATTTGATGCACTTCTGTTTCACATGTGTTTCTTGTAAGAAGAATATGGTTGGATTTTTAAAAATTAACTATCTTTTAGCTGATAAGTGTAATTCTTTTTTATTTAATTATGATCATTGATATATTTGGATTTATTTTTACCATCTTTTTACACTTTCTAGTTGGTGAAATTCCTACTCCATTTTTTTTCTCCTCTAATATTTTAGAATGTATAGATTCTAATTTTTTAATGGTTAAAGTTATTAATTAGATTCACCCTCCTCCTAAAACTTAGAGTATTTTAACTCTTTCTCAGTTTATAAGCTAGTATTGTCCAGTATTTTCTTTCTATTAAAAAATCTTGTGAAATGTGTCATATATACAAAAGTTTACAATATGCATGTGTGTGTGCATGTTTGCACACACACACACCACACATACATTCATATATTTACCATTTTAAGAAATAGAATATGACCTCTGCTTTAGAAGCTCATCTCTCCCAACCTCTGACTTTTATAACTTCCCAAATTAGATTTATTAGTGTTGATATTTATTTAGATGTATCCATGTGACTACAAATGTCTTTGATCACATGGTTATCTTTCTTACAATTTACAGCTCACATCTCCTTTCTGGAGAAGTATATATATCCTTCTTTCCAAAGTCTATATATCCCCAGGAAGTTCCTTTACTAAGAATCTGTCCATAGTAAATTATCTTGGCGTTTGTTCACCTAAATATATTCTATTGCATCCTTATGAAAGATAAGTTTTACTGGGTATCCAATTGTAAATTGAAACAGTTTTCCCAGCACTTTGAAGACATCATCTTGTAATCTTTTGCTTTCTGCTCTGTTCTTAAGAAGTTAGATGTAAGACAGGAAAGCTGTCTTTTTCTCTAGCTGTTTTTAAGCTATTAAATTTGTCTTTAATGTTCTTTCATTTCACCAGGATAAGTCTGGGTGTGAATATTCTTTAGAATTTTTTGTACTTCCTAAATATAAGGAACCATACAAATGACTGAATATTGTGTCCATCTCATTTTCTCTAGTCACTCTTTCTGGAACTTTCATTAGATGAATGTTAACACTTCTCACTTACTTTCATGTCTATATCATGATATCCTTCTCTTTCTCTCTCTGAACTATATTCTAAGTAGTTTTGTCTTATCCAACTTTCAATTTATTAATTATACATTTCATTTCTAATTTGTTAGTCAACTCATATGCTGAATTTTAAAATTCAACTATTTTACTTTCAGAAGTTAAGAATCTTTTTCGATGTTTCTAAGAGTATTTTGTTCCTTGCTCATGTTTTAAAGCTTTTTTTAAATATTGAAAACATATTTATTTATAAGGTATGGTTTTCTGGCACACTCTCAGTTTTCGTAAATATAGTTTTATTAAAACACAGGCAAGCCCATTCATTTGCATACTGCCCATGGCTGCTTTTATACTAGAATAGCAAGGCTGAGTGTTTTTGACAGAGACCGTATGGCTTGCAAAGCCTAAAATGTATACTATCTGGCCTTTTAGAGAAAAGTTTGCTAACCTTGCTCTGTGTAATAATTCCAACCCAAAGCCTGAATGTCTGATTCTACTGTTTGATGTTTCTAACCCTGTCTGATGATGTCTTACTACCTGGGTGGTCTTGTGATTTTCTAAAAATTGTGAGCTCATTTTTGTTGAGGCACTAGTTGTGAGAATTTTATGAGGCTTGAATTGGAGAACATTCCTTATATTTGTGTTTACCTTTGCCAAGTGCCTGGTCATTTAAAAAAATTTTTTTTTTGGTTTGTTTATTTAAAATCGTTTCAGAATAGGTACACAGAGTGAATTTGAACCCAGGCTTGAGGCCTGACTGGTGATTATAACTTCTGGTAGGGGGTAGGGACTTTTATTTTTTCTTCCAACCAAAATCAAGGTTAAGATGCAAAATTTTCTTTGCTATTTCCTTTGCATGGCAAATATTTTCTAGTTCACTCTTTTATTGGGAATGTGGGCCTTTGGGGACTCATTCCAAAGTCTTCATGCTGACACTGCACTGCTTTGTCGCCTGCCTCTCCTGTCCCCCCTTCCCCCAACATGGATGTAAAAACTGAAAGTTCTAATTTACAAAACACTGGCAAATGCCCTTAGGGTCTGATGCCTGCTCCAGTGAACGTTTACCATGCTCATTCTGAATTCTGGCTTCCGACTTCATTTTTGGCCTCTGGAGATTAAGATACTTTAATTTCTTGCCAAGTTAGCTACTTATTTTATCCAGCATTTTAAAGGTGCTTTTTTGGGGGAGAATTTTTGGGATATAGAGTCTGTCATATTGCTGGAAGTAAACATCAGGAAATTTTTAAATGAAAAAAACACACGATTAGGAAAATGGAAATAGAAAAGTTTCATAACATTCCAACAGGGTTCCAAGTCTACCTAATGTTTATTTATATCTGAGTTATGAGTGTTGTCTCTGGAGTCAGACAACCTGGGTTTGGAATCAGGCTCTGCCGCTTACTACTGCTAGGGGTGAGGGTAGGCAAATTTTTCTGTAAAGGGCTGGATGGTAAGTACAGTTGTCCTTCAATATGCATAGGGGATTCCTTCCAGGATACCCCATGGGTAACAAAATCCATGGATGCTTGAGTCCCTGATACAAAATGGCCCAGTACTTGCATATAACCTATGCACGTCCTCTCGTGTACTTTAAATCATCTCTGGATTACTTATAATACCTAATACCATGTAAATGCTATGCAAGAGTTATAGTGTTGTATTGGTTTTAATTTATATTATTTTTATTGTATTGCTTTTTTATTTTTATTTTCAAATATTTTTGATCCTTGGTTGGTTGAACCCACAAAAGTGGAGCCCTCACATATGGAGGGCCAACTGTATTTTGAGCTTTGCAAGCCATATGCAACTACTCAACTCAGTCACTGTATCATGACAACAACCATAAATACGTAATATGTAATGAATGGGCATGGCTGTGTTCCAACAAAACTTTATTTACAAAAGCAGGCACTTAGCTGGATTTGAACTTCAGGCTATAGATTGCACACCCCTGGCCATGCACGAGTTAATAAATCTCTTTAAGCATCAGTTGTTTCATCTCTAAAATGGAGAAAATAATAATACCTGTGTCATCCATAGGTTGTTTGAGCATTAAATTAGCGAATTTATCGGAGACATGTGAACCATAGCAATTCCATCTTAAATAGGGGTAAAATGAGACTGAGACCTGCCAGGCTGCATTCCCAGGAGAGGAGGCATTCTTAGTCACAGGATGAGATAGGAGATCAGCACAAGATACAGGTCACAACCGCCCTACTGATAAAACGGGATGTCATAAGAAAGCCCTCCAAAACCCACCAAAACCAAGAGGGTGATGAAAGTGACCTCTAGTTGTCCTTACTGCTCATGATATGCGAATTATAATGCATTAGCATACTAAAAGACACTCCCACCAGTACTGTGACAATTTACAAATGCCATGGCAACGTTTGGAAGTTACCCTACATAGTCTAAAAAGGGGAGGGACTCTCAGTTCCAAGAAATCTCCACCTCTTTCCCTGGAAAGCTTATGAACAATCTACCCCTTGTTTAGCATATAGTCGAGAAATAACTATATTCAGTCAAGCAGCCCATGCCTCGTTCTCTGCCTATAGGGTAGCCATTCTTTTGTTTATTTCTCAAATAAACTTGCTTTCACTTCATGGGCTTGTCCTGAACTCTTTCTTGCTTGAGGTCCGAGAGGTCTCTCTTCAGGTCTGGAGCAGGACCCCTTTCCAGTAACAAATTCATGTTAGTGCTAACGTTAGCTATGATGTCGCTGCTGGAAGTGATGATGATGATTTGAAACCAGTTTCTTGATTTTTTAAGATCATAAGGTGTCTCATCTTCAAATCATTTACATGCATCCAATGTAGCTTCCTATGCTGCTACTGATGACACACAATAGAAAGCTCACAATACTGCAGTAACGAACGACCCCCAAATCTCAGTGGCTTTGAAGAACTCAGATTTAAGTTTTGCTCATACTACATTCCATCACACTGGTTGATGAGGGGTTCTCCTCACTGTCATTGCTCTGGGGCCCAGGCTCATCGAGCAGCCACCATCTTGAAATCACTGGTCACTACAGGGGAAAGGAGCTTTGGAGGGTCTTTAAATAACAATTAAATGCTTGGTCTGCAAGAGATGTGTTATTTCTGTGTGCAGTTCACAGTCAGAGTTGGTCACATCTTTCTCTCCCACTAGCTTATTGCTTGGGTTGCTGGGCGTGTTGTCACAGACAAGCTTCATCTGTTGGCCCCTCCAAGGAAGGCCTAGAAGTGCAGAGCTACTCGCCCAAGGCCATATGCTTCCCAGGGCAGCTCACATCCAGGGAATGCTTCCTGTGTGGGTAGAAAGGCCCAGCCCTTTCAGCCCAGTGTGGGACAGTTTTGGGATTTGGCTCAGCCTGTTGTTTGGCAACTTGACTTCTCCCTCTGCCCAGTCCTGCTTCCCTCTTTTCCTTTCCACCGGGGTTGTTCCCAAGGATACTCGTTAATAAGCATCCTGTACACTAAACTCCATCTCAGGGTTCTTCTCCAAAAACCCAATCTGTGACATTCACCATGTGCCTAAGAGAGAGAAGGCTGGAATATCTCCTGAGGAACACCAAGGACTACCATACTCACTAAAGTGAACACAGTTAGCCCTTATAGAGGGGAGAGACTAAGATCACAACCATGCTAATAGCTAATATTTATTGAGCACTTACCTGCCGCATGCTGCACTAAAATATGTTACTTGGATTTGTTCATTTAATCTTCACAATGCCCTGTGTATTAGAACAGAGGATTAGACTAGGCAATGACAAGCTATAGCCTGCAGACCAAATCTGCCCACGCCTGTGCCTTTATGTATTGTCTATGGCTACTTTCATGCTATAATTGCATAGTTGAGTTGTGACAGACACTGCATGACCCACAAAGTTGAAAATATTTACTATCTAGTCCTTTTCAGAAAAAGCTTGCCGAATCCTGTTTTAGGTATTATTTCCATTTTATAGATAGCAAAATTGAAGCTTGCAGAAGTGTGTGGTTTGTTAAATCACAAGAATGTCAATTTTTAGTCATGTAGATCAGAGATAAAATTCTAAGTCCTCCAACCAACTGAATGGACCCCTTCTCCCAGCCAAGAGTATTTCCAAGTTAATCTGAAAAACTAGTTCCCATCATGGGAAAGGGGCAGTCAGATACGCCTCATTATACCATCCTTCCTTAGGAATTCAGGCACAACTGACCAGCATCAACATTAAAACAGGGCAGGCACGGTGGCTCACACCTGTAATCCCAGCACTTTGGGAGGCCGAGGCGGTTGGATCACCCGAGGTCAGGAGTTTGGGACCAGCGTGACCAACATGGCAAAACCCCATCTCTACTAAAATTTCAAAATTAGCCGGCCATGGTGGTGCATGCCTATAATCCCAGGTACTCAGGAGGCCTGAGGCAGGAGAATCACTTGAACCTGGGAGGTGGAGGTTGCAGTGAGCCAAGATTGAGCCATTGCATTCCAGCCTGGGCAATAGGAGTGAAACTCTGTCTCAAAAGCAAACAAACCAACAAACATTAAAAGAGACTTAAGACTGACAAAACAGACTCTTTGCAGTAATAAGATACCAACATGACAAATAGCAGACCCTGAAAGAAACTGAAGTATATTTTTTTACATATTCTGAAATGGCTCTGCGAAGCTGTCTCTTGTGGGGAAAATCTACGTTCCGTAGAGAATCCCCTTCCCTTTCCAGGTCTTTTCCTTGATCCAGGAGATAATTACCTGAGTCTGGCATCTTTTTAAGTCTAATAAGAAACATTTACAATCTATTTTCTCTGAAGCCTGCTACCTGGAGGCTTCATCTGTATCAGAAAATCTTTGAATCCACCTATGACCTAACAATCCCCTGCCCCACCCCACTTTGTGTTGTCCCACTGAACCCATCTACACCTTTCCAGACTGAACCCATCTACACCTTACCTGTATTGATTGATGTCTTATGTCTCCCTAAAATGTATAAAACCAGACTGCATCTCCATTACCTTTGGTACATGTTCTCAGGGCCTACTGGGACTCTGTCATGGGTAATGGTCCTAATATTTGGCTCAGAATAAATCTCTTGAAATGTTTTACAGTTTGACTCTTTTTGTCAACAGTCATGAAGACAAACATTGAAACAGCAGCCCCCTTCTGTGATGGCAGGTGCAGACCCCCCCACCCCCATGCCATTGATGGGCCTTTGTAAGTGCTCAGTGAATGATTATGAATGATTTTCTTCCCTTCTCTTCTTCCCACCATCCTTCTTTGTAAAATCGAGGCCTCCTCTTCCATCTTTGCTCTAAATCCCCTCCCAGGCAAGTTCTATTTTCTAGAGACAAGCGTATCTGAAATTGCAACCCTGTGGCTTCTCTCCAGCAAGTGAAAAACACAAGAGACGCATCAGTTTTTGGTACCTTTGACTATAAAACCTCTGGAGGAAGTTCTGTTTCTCTGAAAATGGCTTTCTTTTACTGGAAGAGTTAGGGTGGTGTATCTGTAGAGCCTGAGCTGGCTACCAGGAAACACTTCATGATGGCTAAGAAATTGTTCTGCATGCTGAACCTTAAAGTGATAACATAAAATGACAGCCTTGACAGACCCCCTAGAATCTAAGGCTGAGATTATCGGTTTCCAACTGCTTCCAGCTGAGAAGCGGCTCTCAGGGCAGTACTGAGTACTCAAAAGCATTTCCTCATAAAAGTGATTGTTCAAGGGGGATTCAAGAGTTTAATTCCTTAATGCCCATCCAGCTGCTTCCTAGATTCTTCCAGAACATGGGCCTTATGCCCCTAAATTCACTCCCATACTTAGAAGCAGAACTGGGAACTGAACTCAGGTTGTTTGATACCAAAATTTGTGCTCTTAACCATGCATTTCACTCCCTTCTGGTACACAAATATCCAGGATCATGTATTTACTTTCTACAGATACTGTTATACGTGCTCATGTAAATTGTCTGGCAATTAGCTGCAAGAGGATTATAGGAAGAGATTCTACCTATCCATCTCTTTACACCATGCCTTCTGAAGAGAACGTCCCTGACTTTCAGAGAGAATCCTTGGATTTAGTCAGGAATATTAGATCCCTAAATAAAAATGTCTAAAATCCTTTCCCCATTCTTTGTTGTTGTTGTTTTTGAGATAGGGTCTCACTCTGTCACCCAGGCTGGAGTGGTGGTGGTGTGATCACAGCTCACTGCAGCCTCGACCTCGCAGGCTCAGGTGATCCTCCCACCTTAGCCTCTCAGTACACCTGGCTAACTTTTTGTGTTTTTGGTAGAGATGGGGTTTCATCATGTGGCCCAGGCTGGTCTTGAACTCCTGAGCTCAAGCGATTCACCTGCCTTGGCCTCCCAAAGTGCTGGGATTACAGACATGAGCCACCGTGCCCAGCCTGTTTTATATTTGTATAAATGTAAGGGGCAAAACTGCAGTTTTGTTACATGGGTATATCGGGTAGTGGTGGAGTCTGGGCTTTTAGTGTGGCTGTCACCTGAATAGTACATGTTATACCCATTAAGTAATTTCTCATCCTCATTCTTGGTTCATTAAAAAACAACTGGCCCTCAAAAACGTCTAGGGAATGGTGCACAAATGAACGAATGAGTCAATGGATGAATGAATTAATCTCCAGACCCTTGACAACTTAAGGATCTTGGGCAAGGTTTATGCCCTTGATAAACAAACAAAAAAAAGATAGTCAGCAGTTTTCTTATTGCTGACGTAGGCGTCAGAAGGTACACAATCATTTATTGAACAAACACTGAACCTTCACTATGAATTGCACACCGTGTTACGCACGGAGGATATGACATGCAAGGTCTCTGCTCTCAGCACAGGCAGGCCACCAGAGATGAGGCATGGAACGTAGTGTGGCCACAGGAAACTTCACCTGGGGTTTTGGCCAGTTGCTCGTATGTAGGGAATAGAACATAGGGAGGCATACATGGATAGAAGATACCCTTTCTAGGAAGTGAAATGGGAGTGCAACATCCAGGTCGAGGATTGGGAAGGGTTAAGTGTAAGGTTCTCTGGCAGCCAGGAGATGTAACCCGATCCCTCTCAGCGGTAGCTTTTTAAACCTGGGCTTTAAAACCGGGAAACCTGGAGGAATCACAAGACACTGGGCTGGTTTTACTGGTCTCCCCTCTCTGTTTAGAAAGACAGCTCTTGCCTTGCATAGCTAGCGTTTCTTTGGTGGTGAGAGGGACTTCTGTATATTGCTCATTTTATCCGTATGATGATGATTTGTACTAGTTGCAATTCTCAGAGTATGTCCTGGTCTCCAGAAACAAGGGAAGTTGAGAGCACAACAAGAGAGATGTTTTAAAAGCACTGACTATTTTAATGACATAATTCTGTCAATATTACAGTGTTTGGACGCAAAAACAACAGGATTCTTTGTACAGAACTTTTCAAACCATTAATTTAGGATTAGGAAACTCCCCTCACTCCCCCGAGGGCCACTGCTTGATTCAGTTAAAGCAACTTAATTCAGGTTAGGGTGAAATTTAAGCAAACTCCATTGCTTAGCAAAATGCTGCCTGAAAACAGCTAAAGACAAGTCAGAATGTCCCTGAGCAAACCTCAGGCATTATTAACCAAGACCTGCCTTAATTCTGGTTTGTCTCATGATGAGCAAGGAGAAAAAAGTGTTCCCCTGCTAGAAGTATTCTATGTCTATTACAAAGCATCGATTGCGTGTTCAATGGCCATAAGAGAATGGATAATATACATGATAAGAGTTTAGAAGAGAGAGTAAACTGAAGTTAAGGGCATTTCAAAGGGCTTCATGGATGAAAGCATCTCGAATTCCAATTGAAGGAGAAGGAAGACTTAGTTGAGGAGGTGAGAGAATTTCAGAATGATATCAAGGGAGGCTTGGAAGCAGGAATTTGGGTGTCATATTTCTACAGACTAGTAACTGATCAGGGTCTTCTTTTTCCTTCCAAAGAGAGAGAAGAAAAATATTAGGTTGATGCAAAAGTAATTGAGGTTTTGTAACGTAATGGTGAAAACCGCAATTACTTTTGCGCCAACCTAAATAGGTAGAGAAATGTAGCTGGAACAGAAGGTTTGTTTGAGGATGTCACCCAAGATTAGGTTGAAAAATTAAGAAGGAGGCAACCTGTGATGGGCCTTAGGTTTTAGAAGAGCAGACAAGGCCAGGACTTGATATGTAGAAGTGGAATAGTATTCTTTCTCCTCGTTTTCTTCTTTACTTCCAGGTTGCTTTGGTCACTATATAATGTCTGCCTCAGTTTGATGGCAGACAGAAAGATTATTGGGAAAAAAAAATAGGATCAAGTGTTAAACTCAGGCAGCATCATGTTCTAGTGCTATTGGATGAAAATTCTAATGTAGACAAAAGATATAACAACTTTAATAACTCCCTGAAATTTAAGTAAAGAAGCAATTCTAGGCTGGGCACAGTGGCTCATGCCTGTAATCCCAGCACTTTGGGATGCTGAGGCAGGTGGATCACCTGAGGTCAAGAGTTGGAGACCAGCCAGGCCAACATGGTGAAAACCCGTCTCTACTAAAAATACAAAAATTAGCCGTCATGGTGGCGTGTGCCTGTAATCCCAGCTGCTTGGGTGGCTGAGGCAGGAGAATCACTTGAACCCGAGAGGTGGAGGTTGCAGTGAGCCTCCGTCTCCAAAAAATATATATAAAATAAAAGAAGCAATTCTAGCAACTCAACAACATGAAAGACACTGAAATTGAAGCAAAGCAGGAGGTTCCTTTTAAAACTGGATCACAATTTATAAATAGCTCTATCCAAATGGAGAGAACATTATTGCCATCCCGCACTCAAACAACCTTGCATGTGTCTGGGTACCTCTGAGCTGAAATTTAAGCAGGGAAACTAGTCACTGGAAAAATTCCTATGACTGAATGGAACGTCAAAGCTTGCTGTGAGCTGAGATGCACCACTGCACTCCAGCCTGGGCGACAGAGCGAGACTCCATCTCAAAAAAAAAAAAAAAAAAAAAAAAGAAGTGTTTAAAACTGAAATACCAAAGTAAAATAAAACTTGGAGGCCATCTGGTGATTCAAAAGCAAGTATTTCATAGATTTCTCTGTTGAGGTGCATCTCATTTTGGTATGCATCCAAGTGTTTTCCAAGATGAAAAACTCCTTGAGAGCAGGAACATATTTCCTTTATGCCTCATTGAATGCAGGCCAACCAGTGGCCTGATGAGGTTTGGAGGGTGTGAATGACAAGTGTAAATAAAATTGTGTTGACAGCTATTTAATTATCATGTAGTTTCATGTTGAATGTTCAAAAGTTCTGAATAAATGAGCATAACAAATCTCAGTGAAAGCTAAATTAATTAACACATTTTGGCTAGCTGCAGAGAGCCATTTCGCTGTCTCCAGGAGTCCCCACGGTGTGATACTCATCTTGATTATGTAAGGCAAGTGAGGAGGGGAAAGGAAAACTTTATTTTTAGTGAGTTCCCTTTTTGTTGATTGACTCCTCTAAATTTGTAGCAAGGCAGACCATGCCCCTGACCCATTTCCTCTGATGGGTCTTGTTTCCCACCCTGTAGTTCCTTTTTTTTTTGTTTTTTGAGATAGAGTCTCGCCTGTCACCCAGGCTGGAGTGCAATGGCATGATCTCGACTCAGTACAACCTCCGCCTCCCAGGTTCAAACGATTCTCCTGCCTCAGCCTCCCGAGTGGCTGGGATTACAGGTGCCTGCCCGCCACCACACCCAGTTAATTTTTGCATTTTTAGTAGAGACGGGATTTCACATGTTGGCCAGGCTGGTCTCAAACTCCTGACCTCGTGATCCTCCCACCTTGGCCTCCCCAAGAGCTGGGATTACAGGCGTGAGCCACCACTCCCGGCCTGTAACTCCTTTTTAATACCTGCTTCACATGCGATGATTTGTTCAGGATCTGTTTACCCCAGGAGGCTGCTGCTCCCAGTGGACAGGGTCTGTTATTGCCACAGCCGGGCACTGAGGGCCAGCACAAAGGCACTTGCTGGTCCAGGGGCAACTTTGGGTTGCAATCAAACAACATATTAATTCTAACTTCTCCATCTAAAATGGAAATCTGTTCTGAATTTTCTGTAAATTTCTATGGAAGCTAGGTGAGGACCCTATAGTTGTTCAATAAATGCTTGTTATATGAAAACAAAAGGGAAGGGAAGGGAAATGCTAGGGTAAACCTCATTTCTACTTGTTGCTCTATTCCTGGGGGTACGTCATCTTTTTCTGCAAAGCAGACCTGTTTCTACCTTTGCTCACACAGCTTGGTAGACGGACACTAACATTTTCATCACATGAGCCCACATGAGCCTCTGCTTTAATTCTGCATTTGTAAAGCTTCATGTTTTTTTCCTCATGGAAGCAGAGTCATAGGTGGAGGAGGTCACACATTTCTAAACTCCATCACCCCTACTTTTTTTTTTTTTTTAATGGAGTCTTGCTCCGTCACCCAGGCTGGAGTGCAGTGGCGAGATCTCAGCTCACTGCAACCTCCGCCTCCCAGATTCGAGCGATTCTCCTGCCTCAGCCTCTCAAGTAGCTGGGACGACAGGCACCCACCACGACATCTGGCCTCATTTTTCTATTTTATTTTATTTTATTTTTAGTAGAGTCAGGGTTTCACCACGTTGGCCAGGCTGGTTTCGAACTGCTGACCTCAATTGATCTACCTGCCTCCGCCTCCCAAATTGTTGGGATTACAGATGTGAGCCACTTTGCCCGGCCCCCCACCCTTACTTTTTGATGAAATGGTTAAAAATACAAAACAGACTGTGTGAGTGAATAAGGTACCTATTTTTGAGCAGTCATGAGCTGAAGATTCCATTCTTGGCCTGCTCCTTGTGTAGGAGAACACGGGACTTCCTGTCCCTATCAGTCCCTACCACTTTGTGTGAGGTGTGGGACAGCCAGCCACACTGTGCTAGCACCTAATAAGGTTGCAGATTTAATTCTAGCCCAAATCTGGACAAACTGATGTTCAGGTTAGAGCTAGCTGATGTTCAGAAAAGGCTGCCAGAATCCTAATGAGCAGCCTGAGGAAATGGAGGCATAGATTCTGTTTAAAATTCTTCTCTCCCTTCACTTCATTTTTTCATTTTCTCCGCCTACTTCTGTGTCTGCTCCCTTTCTCACTCATTGCTTTCTGCTTCCTTCCCCCTTTCTCCATTCATTTCTCTTCCTTCTTTGCCTCTGTCCATCTTTCTGCCTTTCTGCCTGTCTTTCCCTTCTCGTCCTCTCTCTCCTGCTTCCTCTCCTCTGACTTTCCTTTCCCACAGTCTCTCTCTTGCTCTTGCTCTGTCTCTCTTCCTTTTATCTACAGCCTATTGGCTTCTTATTTCTTTTCCTTCTCCCCTCCCATTTTCTTTCTAAGAATTTCTTGATGAACCTAAAAGAGGACTAAAAGGAGCTCCATGAAATCCTTGCCTGGAAGAAAACATGGGTGGATGCTCTTCTGATCATAGGCAGCCACTAAATTTGATTTGTAGCTGATCTTAAATGTAGGAAAAGATTTTCAATTACAAAACTCATAAAGTGTAAAGATGAGGGAACCTGGCTGCGTTTTGAGTTTGACTAATGGTCTCAAAGCGCTTTAAAATGTTTGGCATTTGCCAGCCTTTCTTTCTTCTCCTAATCCTCAAACTCATGAGTTTTTATGGGAAACATAATCCTCTTTTCTGATTCATTTACACTTAGCTCATCTGAGTATTGTTTTGTAAAAACCATCTGAAGTCCAAGAAGTTTTATGAGATCTTTAAAGGCTTGTTTTTTGAACCAGGAAGTTGTGTACTGCCAATATAAATGGACCTTGAACTCTAGGGGGGTTTGAGTCCAGCATCCATAGCATTAAACTGGGTCTAGAATTGGCAAAGGCCCATCCCCATGGCTGACAGAAACTGGGCTTTCACTTTCAGAATAATAGTGAGTTCAGTGTTTGGGATGAGTGACCATCTCAAATGATAGTACATGGGGTACATAACAGGTTTTTCAAGGATTATCTTGCTAGTTACGTAAATAGCAAGAGACTTATGTGGAAAACTGTGATTTTGCTGGAGTCCCCCAACTACAGAGTGGGGCTGCTTGCTCATGTGTATATTTCCGTATTAATAGTGTGTATACATGCACGTACACAATTGTGTAGAGGGATGGGGTTAATGTTCACATTAGAGATTTATTTTTGTATTAAAACTTTTTTTTTATTTTTAGTTTTATTATATTTTTGAGATGGAGTCTCGCTTTGTCACCCAAGCTGGAGTACAGTGACACAATCTTGACTCACTGCAACTTCCACCTATAGGGTTCAAGTGATTCTCCTGCTTCAGCCTCCTGAGTAGCTGGAATTACAGGCACGCACTACCATGCCTGGCTAATTTCTGTATTTTTAGTAGAGACGAGGTTTCACCATGTTGGCCAGGCTGTTCTCAAACACCTGACCTCAAGTAATCTGCCTGCCTTGGCCTCCCAAAGTGCTGAGATTACAGGTGTGAGCCACTGCACCTGGCCTTTTTTTTTCTTCAGAGTTGGGGTTTCACCATGTTGCCCAGGCTGGTCTCAAACTCCTGAGCTCAGGTGATATGCTCACTTTGGTCTCCCAAAGTGCTGGGATTACAGGTGTGAGCCACCGTGCCCAGCCTCACACTAGAGGTGTTTTTTTTTTTTTCCTGTGGTTTTATTTCAGAGATGATCTGATTGTGATATATCCAAATCTATCATAAGGCAGGTTGTAATTGGGTTGAAGATTGGTGGGAAATGCCCACCTCTCCATTGCTGTGGGTTGAGAGGAAAACTGCATTATGTATTTTTTAATGGTTAAAAAACATTTTTCTGCACAGCCAAAGAGCATGGTTAAGGTCATTTCTCTCCCAAATACTAGGATCTCAGGCAGAGTCCCAGGCCTTCTGGAAACTGAGGCTCCAAGAGGTGAAATGACTTGCTCAAGTTTCCATGGGAAGTTGATATGGTTTGGCTGCGTCCCCTCCCAAATCTCGTCGTGGATTGTAATCCACGTGTCGTGGGAGGAACCGGGTGGGAGGTAATTAAATCATGGGGGTGGTTACCCTCATGCTGTTCTCCTGATAGTGAGCTCTCAGGAGATCAGATGGGTTTTTAAGGGTTTTCCCGTCTTTTGCTTCGGCACTTCTCCTTGCTGCCGCCGTGTGAGGAAGGACGTGTTTGCCTTCCCCTTCTGCCACGATTGTAAGTTTCCTGAGGCCTCCTCAGCCCTGCAGAACTGTGAGTCAATTAAATGTCTTTCCTTTATAAATTAACCAGTCTTGGGTATGTATTAGCCGCGTGAGAACGGACTAATACAGAAGTAAAGCAGGTAGAGCCCACCTCCCCAGAGTCCGCATCCAGGCTGTGCCCTCCACAGGTAGCTGCCACTTATTGCCCAAAAGCAGCTTTAATGCTTGCCATCTGTCCATCTGGGGCCCGGGAGTGAACTACTAGAATAGCTGATCCACCACTGAAGACAGGTAGAGCCTGGTCCTGTTAGGGATGCTGTCCTTTACTCTTTCCTGAGCTCTCCCCTGTCTGACATCTCTCCTCTCCTGTCCTGGCTCTGCAGAACGTTGTAGCTATGCTAATCACCCTCCTCCCCACCTCCATCTATTTCAACTGCTGTTACAGAATTCCTACCTGAGAGGTAAGAGCTCTGTGAACTGATCTGAGTTTCAGGTAGGAAATATTTTCCCTACATGTTGGTGAATTTTCCATAAGATGACAAAGAATTGTGGGCTATACTATGATACAGGCATCATACAAATCAGGTCCTCCCCTGAGAGGTCTATCATCATCTCAAAGCGTTGCTTCATTCAGTTGTTGTTTTTCATTTTTTAAGCTTTCATTTACATCTTCTCTCCCTAACAAGAGAGGATGTTTCTTCAAGACAAGGGCTTTATGCCTTGTGGATCCTTTGTACTTCCACAGCCTCAGTGCCTCCTTCAGAGATGGGGTGGGTATTTATTAGCTTCTGTTGTATCCTTCATACAGAACCTGGTGCTGAGACAGCTTTTTTTGTTGTTTGTTTTTTAAACTTTTCTTAAGACTAGTCAAGTACAGTACCGAGAAGAGGGGAAAGAGTAGAACAAGGAATTGGATCTGTAACTGACTGTGAACAGTCAATTGAGGTAACTCATTACCTTCGAACCAACCTGGGAGGCAGCCTTGTGACTCACCTCAGTCCTCAATCTTCTCAGCTTGTTCACTTTGGCCTGGCTCAGAGGCTGACCTAGAATGATTCTGTCTAGAAGGACCCTGGATGTTCTCAGAGACACAGACTGCTGGGGCTGGAAGGGACTTTTCATCCAATTCCTCTGTGACAGAGGAGGAAGTGGAGGTTGGGAAGGAGAGGTGAGCTGCCTGTGGTGCTTTAGCTAAAGGCAGTGTTAGGACTGGACCTGAGGGCTCTTCCCTCCAGTCCAGCGCTATTTATTCCATGGCAGTGCCTCTCAAACCATGTTCTCACAAGCAGCTAGTGCCCAGGCAGCTGGACTGAGGCCCTGCCTGCCAAATCAAATATTGGAGGTCCAATGTACAGAAAAAAAATTAATTAATGGGTTAAGTTTCCTTAGGGTTAAATGATTTTTTCCATTAATACTTCTTAAACCATTGTCACCTGTTATTAATTGTCTACTAGCCAATGCAAGAAGGCAACAAAACAAAAGGATAAGCCACAAATAAATAAGAACAAGAACAACCAAAGCCCTGGAAACACACTATCATTCTTAAGTTAAAGGCTTTAAAAATAATAAAAATAGAAGACTGCTATGACTATGGACTTTCTATTGCATTCACATAATGAAATCATGCATTCTACTAGTGACATTGTTTTGAATTCAAATGCTAAAAGTAAATACGTCATTATTTCATGGTTTTCCCCAAAGAGTACTATGACCCCCCAGGACTCTATTCCTGGAACATTCTGCCATCTCTCTTAATGGGTCAGGTCATCTACAAGTTGGGTGACCCTGTCGAATTACGGTCCGGTGAATTGATTCGTCTTTACTGAAAACAAATGGCTTAGGGTTGTCAGGGATCCTGGACTCTAATCCTATCCTAAAGGCGCAGGGACAGGGCTGTCTCTGCGGTTGTCTCTATCGGTTCTCCCCGTCCACGCGGGCGCCCTCTGCTGCCCGCCCAGCACTCGCATCCCTGCCAAGCGAGGAGCAGAGTACCAGAGGCTGCAGACGGAGAAGCAGCCACGGGGACTTTACAGCCCCACAGGGAGCCATCTAAACGGTCTCCGATGGAGACCTCAGCGCGCCCAGACAGCCCTTTCTGGGGCCTGATTTGGTATTTGAATTCAACCCCGCAGCAAGTATCCCAGCAAACACGGATAAGAAAATGCCAGGGCTTCCAAACAATATCAAACGCATGGGGCTTCTGCAAGGACAGGACCGTTGAGTAACTTTGCTGAGCCCTTTGTCCTCTCCCGGGACACAGGACCGGGGCGTGGGGACCTCCACCTCGGCGACCCACGGGAGCAACCCTTGTGGATGTGGAGGGTGGCGGCGCGCCTTCGGGCTCCTCGCACGCCTTCCCCAATTAGGATCTGCCGCCTGACGTCACGTCTGCCGGAGATTGGCTGCTCAGGTCTGACACTTGGGGCCACCGGAGAGAAACTTTTAAAAGACTTCGCCGCCGGGGCTGCCTCGGAGTGTCCCGCGCGCTCTCGCTCGCTCTCGGCCACCCTCGCCGGGCCCCGCCGCGGCGCGCGCTGCACCCCCGGTCGGGCGCGCGGACCCTCACCTTGCACTGCCCGCTTCCCTCGCCCCTCCCCGCTCCCCGGGCTCCGCGCTCCCCACCCCCACGCCCGCCCCCTGCTCCCCGCCACAATCGGCCGGGGTCTGGGGCCGCTCCGCTGCCCGCAGAGCCTCCTCCCGCCTTTCCCGAGCTCTCGGCAGCTCTCGGGGGAGCCCAGACGCGCGGGGAAAGGCGAGCCGCACGGCCGGGGGAAGGGGCCGGACCGCGCGCGGCCGGTCGCGCCGGCTGGGGCCCGCGATGGCGGGGGCCTGGCTCAGGTGGGGGCTTCTGCTCTGGGCAGGACTGCTCGCGTCGTCGGCGCACGGCCGGGTGCGGAGGATCACCTACGTGGTGCACCCGGGCCCCGGCCTGGCAGCGGGCGCCTTGCCCCTGAGCGGGCCCCCGCGTTCGCGGACCTTCAACGTCGCGCTCAACGCCAGGTACAGCCGCAGCTCGGCGGCTGCGGGCGCCCCCAACCGCGCCTCCCCCGGGGTCCCCTCGGAGAGGACCCGGCGCACAAGCAAGCCTGGCGGCGCGGCCCTGCAGGGGCTCAGACCGCCGCCGCCGCCGCCGCCGGAGCCGGCGCGTCCCGCGGCCCCTGGCGGGCAGCTCCACCCCAAGCCCGGCGGCCACCCGGCAGCCGCCCCGTTCGCCAAACAAGGCAGGCAAGTCGTGCGCTCCAAAGTGCCGCAGGAGACCCAGAGCGGCGGGGGCTCCAGGCTGCAGGTTCACCAGAAGCAGCAGCTGCAGGGGTAAGCCCACACCCCCTTCCGCCCGCCAGCCTCGCGCGCGCCGCCCGCTGAGGGACCTGCGGGGTCAGGGCCACTCGGAGCCCGCGGTGGCCGGGGCGCTCCCGCGCGGTGGGTTGGCTTTCTCTCCCCGCCTCCGCCTGCGCTGAGCGCCGCGGGAAGAGCGGAGTGCGGGGAAGCCCAGGGACTTTTACTGACGTGAAACTCCGAGTGCATTGTTACCGAGCTGCGGGTAAACACAAAAGGCATTTCTGCCTGGGGCGTAACCTTCTGCGCGCAAACCCAACTGCTCCTAGAAGATGGGCGTAAACTTGAGGTCACTACAGTTTAATCCCTCAGCATCAATTAAACTGCAACTGAGTTTTAATTTTGGTCTAGCTAATGAAAAAAATGTTTCGAGGGCAGGCTAGCCGTAAAGATCCAGCTCCTGTTCTGCGGCCTGGAACTTTTCAGCATCAGAGAAATCATGGGCTTGGACTTCCTTGCACCTGTGGAGTCTGCTTTCCTGTGGTGGGGTGTCTTGGTATTGATAAAAGTTTTGGTTGGAATGTTTCTGTTATTGGGCGCTCATAGTCTCTTCCCTTCGTGGGCCTCCTATTTCCCCCAGTTCGTCTCAGGTTGGGGTGTAGGGGAAAACTTGTTTTGCTTAGTTGGCATGTTTTTTTCAGGGGTGATACCAGGCCATGTGACCTCACTCCTTTTTGGACAGTTCTCTCTGAAACTCATTTCCAATTTAAAATGTTGGCCCAGATAATAGAAAAAAAATATTTGGCGCTACTGTAATTTGGGGGTAAGAAAACCATTTGTTGGGCCCTTGTCCTCCCTTCCTGTATAGGCCTAGGTTATGCAGGCTTTTTCGTTCTCCCTGCATTCCCTGATATATGTATGGGCCTTGCCCCTCTGCTTGGGCAGCTTTGGGTTGGGCATCCAGGGTACCTGTTAGGATTCTGTCTCATCCAAAGGGTTGCAGAAGCTGGAGGCTGGCCTTTCTGGAACATGCTGGAAGCTTGGGTTCTTGGGAAGGGAGTCTTCCTGTTGCTGGACTCAGCGATCTTGCTTTGTTTCAGGGTCAATGTCTGTGGAGGGCGGTGCTGTCATGGCTGGAGTAAGGCCCCTGGCTCCCAGAGGTGCACCAAACGTAAGTTGCCACGTTCACAGTGGCCCTGCACAGTAGGCAAAGTCGGGGGTTGGGTGTGTCCACATGGGGGCATCTCACAAGGGCCACTTGAAAGGGCTCGGGGGAAGTTGAAGTCTGAAATACAATCCATCCATTACCTGCAGGCTTCATTACCACCTAGGAAGGGCTGGGTCAGGGTAATGTTGTATCAATGCCAGCAGCAATGCATTGCATCCAAGATTTCTCTGAACTCAACAGAGATATTCATCACTCTGGCACATCTGTGAATCAGGAGCTAGGAAAAAATTTCCATTTGAGGATATGCCATATGGCAGAACCAGTGTAATTAATTTGAACATGATACCAACAAATGAAAGACATTCTTTACGGTGATGGCAGGAGGGGATTGGGGAGTAGAGGGCCCTATTCTGGAGTAAAACATCAGTAGTTTTTATAGCTTCCTGAAAACAGCAACCAGAATCCTTCATCCTTGAGGCCTGATGGTTTTCTAGAATGCACTTCTCTGCTGCTCTTCAGAACTGATAGGTGGGGTTCTCTGCAGTGCTTCTGCAGTTCACATGCATGCCCAGCAGTGTTTTAAAAAAAATGTGTTAATGATGCGTATAGATTTGAGAACACTGGAAAATTTTTCTCCTCTGCATTGTGAAGTTAAGGATCAGGTTAAATGTATTCTGAGGCTCTTCTTGACGAATTGATGCTATTGGGTGCTCATTGGACATAAAGGAATCTTACCTTCCCCCTCAGAAAAAGTGAAGCATTCTTAGTTGTTCTTTGCATAGAGACCGAGGCATTCCTATGTGGATTGGAATTGTTCAAAATTTCTGATGCTCGGATTTTGAAGTACAGGTGGATGAATTTAAAAAAATTTCGGATACAGTCAATCTAGTGACCTTGTTTGTTGAAAAATGTCTTCAATCCTGAAGGAAACAGAAGGGCTTTGGCATAATGGCCTTACTTTGGTAAAAAGGTGAATGTCCACAGGTTTTATAATGTCTGATGATCAAGCAGTAATTACAGACATGAACAGCCTTCTGACTATCAAATTCAAACCAGTAGATCAGAAATGCTCAGGGTTCTAGGCATTTTAGATTAAGTCATAATTTTTCACTTTTTAACTTCTGAAATTATACTTGTCAGAAATGTATCAGCATTTGTTTAGAATTTAGCATTGCTCAGGCCAAATGACATGCCCTCCCCTCCCCTCAGTAACTCATTCTGTCCAAAACCTGGTATGATATGGTTTGCCTGTAACATGGAGATAACTCATCCGTTACAGCACCAATGCAATGGGATATTGCTGTGTAAAGATTAAAAATACATTTAATCTTTATACTGGTGCGGTGACTTGCGCCTGTAATCCCAGCACTTTGGGAGGCCGAGGCAGGCAGATCACTTGAGGTCAAAAGCTGGAGACCAGCCTGGCCAACATGGTGAAACCCTGTCTCCATTAAAAAATTAACCAGTAGACCTGGTGCAGTGGCTCACGTCTGTAATCCCAGCACTTTGGGAGGCTGAGGCAGGTGGATCACTTGAGGAGTTAGAGACCAACCTGGGCAACATGGCAAAACCCCATCTCTACTAAAAATACAAAAAAATTAGCTGCGTGTGGTGGTGTGTGCCTGTAATCCCAGCTACTGGGGAGGCTGAGGCAGAAGAATCGCTTGAACCCAGGAGGTGAAGGTTGCGGTGAGCTGAGATCACTCTACTGCACTCCAGCCTGGGTGACAATGACTCTGTCTCAAAAATAAAATAAAATAAAATAAAATATTACCCAGACATGGTGGCGCATGCCTGTAATCCTAGCTATTCAGGAGTCTGAGTCAAGAGAATTGCCTGTACCTGGATCGGGGAGATTGCAGTGAGCAGAGATTGTGCTGGGCGGTGCAGAGACTCCATCTCAAGAAAAGAAAAGAATTCAGAGCAAGATTTTACAGATAGGCAGAAGCTCCTTGATGCCTGTTGGAGAGAATGCTGTAAGGCTTTAATCAGTTTGCTTGGCAAATGATGCAGTTGAGTGCCCTCTCTGAAAAGAGGATAGGCCCCCATTTTCAGGTTGCCTGAGGATTCGGGGATCCAAAGATGTTCTAGAAGATCCCAAGATGCTCCAGATCTTGGGGAATCACCTCATGGCTTCCTGCTTCTCCAGGCAAGAGAGGCAAAGACGTGTGTGTGCCTAGGTTTAGCTGGGTTTGCCCCCTGGTAAACCAGAGAGAGATCACAGAAGACTGCTGGTCAGAAAAATCAGTGTTGAAGTTACTTACAGGGCTCTAGAGGAAGTTGCTATATTGGTTTAATCTTATGGTACCTACAACCAATGCTTCTAGCATTTGGCTTAAGTTTTCCTACCAGCTTCTAGGAGGTAGCCCTTGGACAACACCAGGATCTATGTGACGTCACTTTCCTTTTCTGTGGTTCTCAGCATTCAGAAGATGAGCCTTCCTGTACTTCCCAGTTTAACAAATGAATTTAGGTACAAATGCTAGAAACTTAATTCACAGCTTTCTTCAGAAATAATTGTGTTTTTAAAAGGCATGCTGGGGTAGGTCAGCGTGCAATCCAAAATAATGTGTCTCTGAGATGGATATTTAAAATAGGGGACTGACTTTGCATGTGTCTGGGAGATCCAGAGAGCTGAGAGAGCCTTCTACCTTCAGATGGGACCACTGGGGCTCCTGCTGATGGTGTAAACCTTGTGTCCATGGCTAAGTAGTGTGATGCCAGGAAAGACTCCTGGCTTTGGGGCCAGAAGACCTGAATTCAAATGCTGAAACCCTCACTAGCTATGTGGCCTCGGGGAGTTCACTTGACCTGTCTGGCCTGTATTTTCCCATTCAGAAATGCCTGTGCTAAAACCTTACCTTCTTTGTAGGATGGTTGCACGTGTCAAGATGAAAAAAATGGGTATGAAGGCCTTGATGAAACCAGGAAGATTAATATTAGAGATTAGTGTTGGATCAAGCCAAGTAAATTCTGTCTGCTTTATCGATGACTTGGTTTTCTTCTGTTTGTGGTTTCCTTCTCTCACTTCCTTATTATGCTGAGATTGAACAATTGCACTTGGGTATGGTTTATTACACATAAGAATACAAAAACCAATGATATGCCCACATGAAGTTCCACCTTATAATGGTCATCATAAAATGTGCATATACTTTTAAATGTATAACCCAGAATGTCTTCTAATTGTCATTACACGTTGAAGATAACGAAGAATTTGAGTTTATATAGGTCATGTCCAATTGATGCAAAAAAAATTTCTGTTTAAGAGATTGGAAGTGTTCCTGTTGTTCAGTGTTTGCCTAATCCAGTGAAGAAAATAAGGTATCCCTTTGAGCAAGTCTGGATTGTTTTTAGTTGATTGAAACCTAATTTAAATGGACCATGATCAAATGCTTCTGAAGACTAAAGATTTAGTGAACCTTAAATTGCAAATCAGAGAGATGTGAACAAGCAAGCGGCAGACCCACACAGGGGCAAAGAATAGATCTGTGCACTCACCAAGGTGGTCCTCCAGGCTGTAGCCACCGAGTCACTATGTAGAGATGCCTGGTTGCATGTTAATGTTGCTTTTCCAGACACCCTTTGTGTGTGGATCCCTAGGAACTGAAATTATAGTGTGGGATGTGTCATTTTAGTTAATACTGGATGACGCTTGGTAGCGTTACCTGTTTTGAACAAAAGAGATGGAGAGATGGACCACATTTTTACTCTTTCCAAGGAATTAACATTTAAAGGAAGGTTTTGTGGGTTAGGGACTTTGTCTTCCAAGTGGGGCATTAAACCCCTGATGTGTACCGTTTTGGCCTCCTATCATTTTTGTAGTTTTTTTTTTTTCCCCTATACCCAAACTGAACCTCCCCTCATGGCCTCATTGCTTCTTCCAGTGTTTTCGCCCCCGTCTCAGGGTAAGTGCAGGCCAGACAGAGACATTGCCGGTAGGCTCAGCTTTAATGAGAACACTGGACATGGGAATAGGCAATACAAAAGAATGAAAGAGAGGAGAGAGAGGCTGGGCTGGCAGGATTATGGGGTAGAGAGAAAAGAGATGATGGCAGATATGAATCCAAAGTGGGTGCTTGGCACGTTGCAGGCCTTCCATACACGCATGGATGGTTCTTGCATTTACTGTTTAGCTTTTACCATGTGCCAGGTTCTATGAATAGAGGAGAAACACA
Organism: Chlorocebus sabaeus; assembly: GCF_047675955.1. Lineage (NCBI taxonomy): Eukaryota > Metazoa > Chordata > Mammalia > Primates > Cercopithecidae > Chlorocebus > Chlorocebus sabaeus. The sequence continues at coordinate 32,659,631 of NC_132917.1, forward strand.
GCCAGCTGTAGGGAGTGCAGGTCTGTTTTTACTCACTTAACTCATGGCACATCAAATGACTTGTTCTCTCCTTAGCAAGAAACAGAAAATCGATATTCCATTGCTTTTCCACTGGCATTCAGCCCATGCCTCTTTGGGGGAAAAAACCCAACTCTAGACATTTTCCTTAAATTATATGCAAAGGAGACAGAGTCACATGCACCCTTGGTGCCCAGAGACGCAGTGGTGGATGGCATCATCCAGGAGGGCGTGATGTGGCTGGAGTTCAGGTGACCTAGAGAACTCTCAGGCTGTCCCCCATCCCTCTTGACTTGGCATCGTGCTTGCCAAACTTGGGAGTCGAGCCCAGACTGATTATATATATTTTTTGTGTGCCTGCTATGGCCATTGACAGCTGCTTTGCCAATAGATCTGCAGTGAGGTTTACCATGGCAACTGCTGGTAGGGCCACCCCAGCCCCCATGTGGGAGGGTCAGCTGGAGAATCTTGTTATGTGGCACAGACAACCTCGGTAAAGAGAGAGGAGCCCAGAGGTCAAGTTCACACTAGGTCAAGTATGTGTTCTCAAGACTAGTTAAAATAAACATTTAGGAACCATAAATTCTACATTGTAATAGTGCTTAAACCTTCATGATGAAGCCCTCCTCCAGCCCGTGGGCCTGCTGGGCACACCGCCCGCTCCCTGCCTGCTCTGCTTTATCGGAGTTTTTGCCGCCCAGTGAACCCTTGGCCTTTGGGAAGCCCGACTTGTTGAAAGGACCTTTGACAACCACAGGGTTTTGCTGTTTCTGACCCTGTTATTTGTTGTCTTGGATATTTCAGACATACCCAAACATGTTCGAGAGCTCAAATTAAATTTTCCTGAAGTGCAGATTTTGCTTCCCAGTCCTTCCTAGCAATGAACAGAGGTGACTTGGAGTGCGAGGGTTATGTCACCACCCTTTTAATATGGACCAAGATCAGGTCTGGCAGAGAGGAGCTGCTGATGGGGTGGGGGTAACTTGTGTGGGTGCTGTGGAGCTTACAGAGAGTGTTTCCTTGATCTTCACACCCTGTGGGTGTCGTTGAGGCGGGTATGCTTTATTACCCCTATTCCCAACAGTGGGGCAGTGCTCAGATGCCACTGCAGATCTTGTGGCTCTTCGTACTGCCCTGGGATTCCTGGACATCCAGTGCTGTGACGTTCTTTCTTGAGGTCTTGGTCTGAAAACTGTCCTGACAGCCCTCGGTCATCTGGATTGGCTTCCACTGCCTAACTTCACTTCTTGATTTTCCAAGCTATGTGAATTTTCTCGGGCATCTGTAACAAGTTCCACAAGCTGGGTGACTTAGAACAATAGAAATGTGTTGTCTCACAGTTCTGCAGTCCAGAAGCCCAATGTCAAGGTGTTGATGGGGCTGCTTCCTTCTGAAGGCAGTTCTAGGCCTCTCTCCTTGGTCTGTAGATGGCCATCTCTTCCCTGTGTCTTTATACATTGTCTTCTGTGTGTGTCTGTGTCCAAATTTCCCCTTTTTATAAGGACATCAGTCACATTGGATTACCCCTCACCCCCCGCAATGATCTCATTTTAACTTGATTACCTCTGTACAGAACCTGTCTCCAAAGGTGGTCACATTCTGAGGTACTTGGGGTTAGGACTTCAACACTTTTGTTTTGTTTGTTTTTGTAGGGGGAGTACAATTCAACTCATGATGTAAGCCCATGGATGCCTTGCGCACAGGCTGGAGAGATGGCTTTTGAGAGTTGGCTCATTCTAGGGGCACTTGGGAACCCTAGCAGCTGACCCAAGGATGGGTGGGCGGGACTTTGACTGGGCCGCTGCCGAACAGTCTGTGACTGCGGATCCAATTTGGTTACTTTTCTATTGCAGCAGCTCTGGCTGCTCCAGGGGGTGATAGGAGAGATGAGGAATTGGCCACAGGTAATTTTGGTGATGCCTCTGGCCCTTTTTACTGGGGCTCTTTTAAAGAGATTCTAGATTAGTGTTTCTTACACGTGAATGTCCAGCGGGACCACTGGAAGGGTTTGTGAAAAATGTTAAAACTTGTTAAATTCAACAAACTGAATCAAAATCTTTGGGGGTTTTTAACAAGCATCCCAAGTTATGCTGATGGAGGTGGCCCACAGTTTGAGAAACTGATCCAGAAGGAACTCTATCCTGGGCAATATTTATGACCCTTTATGTGGGAATTTAAAGGCCAACCTCAATGCTTAACAATTTAGAGAAACCTCTGAAGGCAGGAACCCTCTAAACATTGGGATAGCTTGGATTTGAAGAACGTTATGTACAGTCAAAGATTGCCGCACATGCGGTTTTTACATCCAGTTTTTCTTTAGTTAGTTGAATGTTTAATATATATATGTATATTTTTGCGAGAGCTGGAAATTTGCAAAATTATTGCTGATTACATAGAGTACCTTTAAAAAAATATTTAAACGCTTTGGAACACTTGGGTGTTTTTTTCCACTAAAATTTTTTTTTTTAGTTACAAAATTTTTAAAGTACACACAAACATAGAAGCTGCCCATCAGGGTCATGTTTTTAAAAGCTCCCGGATGTGGTAGTTAAGTACAATGATTTATACATAAAGGAGAAACTGGTCTTATCTTTCTCCAAATGCATGTTTTACTAATGGTTTCCTGCTTTCTTAGTGGAGAGAAAATATTACATAATTTGTTGGTGTGATACAAATTGGTTGTTTTGGTACTTACGGAAAAATACATCAGGGGTGTATTTGCAAGCATACCTCAGATATGGAGGGTTCAGTTCCAGCAAATATCTCAATAAAGTGAGTCACACAAATTTTTTGGTTTCCCAGTGCATGTAAAAGTCATGTTTATACTATATTGTAGACTATTAAGTGTACAATAATAGCATTATGTCTAAAAAGACAAGTGTATACCTTAATTAAAAATATTTTATTACTAAAAAATGGAAAGATCATGTGAGCCTTGAGTGAGGCATCATCTTTTTGCTAGTGGGAGGTCTTGCCTTGATATGGATGGTGGCTGAAAGTTGGGGTGGCTGTGGCACTTTCTTTAAAATAAGAAAATGATAAAGTTTGCTGCACTAATTGACTCGTCCTTTCATGACAACTTTCTCTGTAGCATACAGTGCTGTTTGATAGCATTTGACCCACTGTAGAACTTCTTTCAAAATTGGAGTCAGTCTTCTCAAACCCTACTGCTGCCTTATCATCTGTTTATATAAAATTGTAAATTCTTTGTTGTCATTTCAGCAATGCTCACAGCATCTTCACCAGTGTTAGATTCCATCTCAAGAAACTACCTTCTTTGCTCATTTATAAGAAGCAGCTCCTCATCTGTTCAAGTTCGAACATAAGATTGCAGCAATTCAGTCCCATCTTCAGGCTCCATGTTTAATTCTCTTGCTATTTCCACTACCTCTCCAGTGACTTCGTCCACTGAAGTCTTGAACTTCTCCAGGTCATCCATTGGGGTTGGAATCAGCTTCTTCCAAACTCCTGTTAATGTGGATACTTTCATCTCCTCCCATAAATCATGAATGTTCTTAATGGCATCTAGAACAGCGAATCCTTTCCAGAAGGTTTTCAATTTACTTTGCCCAAATCCATCAGAGGAATCACTATCTATGACAGCTATAGCCTTATGAAATGTATTTCTCAAATAAGAAGACTTGAAAGTTGGCCAGGCACGGTGGCTCAAGCCTGTAATCCCAGCACTTTGGGAGGCCGAGATGGGCGGATCACGAGGTCAGGAGATCAAGACCATCCTGGCTAACACAGTGAAACCCCGTCTCTACTAAAAAATACAAAAACCTAGCCGGGCGAGGTGGCGGGCGCCTGTAGTCCCAGCTACTCGGGAGGCTGAGGCAGGAGAATGGCGTGAACCCGGGAGGCGGAGCTTGCAGTGAGCCGAGATCCGGCCACTGTACTCCAGCCTGGGCGGCAGAGCGAGACTCCGTCTCAAAAAAAAAAAAAAAAAAAGAAGACTTGAAAGTTGAAATTACTCTTTGACCCATGGACTACAGAATGGATGATGTTTTAGCAGGCATGAAAATAACATTAATCTCCATGTACATCTCCATCACAGCTTACAGGTGACCAAGTGCATAGTCAGTGAGGAGTAATATTTTGAAAAGAACCTTTTCTGAGCAATAGGTCTCAACAGTGGGGTTAAAACATTCAGTTAACCATGCTGTAAACACATGGACTGTTATCCAGTCTTTGTTGTTCCATTTACAGAGCACAGGCAAAGCAGATTTAGCATAATTCTTAAGGGCCCTGAGATTTTTAGAATGGTAAATTGGCACTGGCTTCATCTTAAAGCCACCAGCAGCGTTAGCCCCTAAAAGGAGAGTCAGCCCATCCTTTGAAACATTGAGGCCAGGCATTGACTTCTCAGTTTTCTTCAAGAACTTTTTCTTTACATTCACAACTTGGCTAACCGGTGTAAGAGGTCTAGCTCTTGACCTATCTTGGCTTTCTACATGCCTTCCTCACTTAGCTTTTGATTTACAGTGAGAGATTTGTGAGTCTTCATTTCACTTGAGCCCTTAGAGGCCATTGTAAGGTTATTAATTAGCCTGACTTCAATATTGTTGTGTCTCAGGGAACAGGGAAGCCCAGGGAAAGGGAGAGAGATGAGGGAACAGTCAGTGGAACAGTCAGAACACACACAACATTTCTCAATTAAGTTTTCTGACTTATATTGGGTACGACTTGTGGTGCCCCCGAACAATTACAATGGTAACATGAAAGATCACTGATCACATATCACCAAAGCAGATACATTAATAATGAAAAAGTGTGAAATATTATGAGAATTTCCAGAATGTGACACCGAGACAGAAAGTGAGCATTTGCTGTGGGGAAAATGTTGCCAGTAGACTTGTTGCATGCAAGGTTGTTACAAACCCTCCATTTGTAAGAAACACAGTGTTTGCGAAGTGCGGTAAAGTGAAGCAACAAAAAATGAGGTCTGCCTGTATATGTATAAACTGATATGTGTCTGTTAATTTTCCCTGCCTGTTATGGATTGAGCACATCACGTAGAGACAGTCCATTAGATACTGAAATTCTGTGCATACATTGCCATCGAGACCCCAAACTGTGTGGTTATAAGAAGGAAGTGCCGCTGCTTTCTCCCCTCCTCTCCCTTCTATCTTACCTGCTTTTGTTGCCTTTCTCCTCTTCCTCCCCTTACTTGGTCTCAGTTTGGCTTTGAATGAGAGGCAGTATGGCTCAGTGGTTGGAAGTTCAGTCTTTGGAATTAGAATACGGAGCTCCTAATTGACCTTAATACTTCCTCACTGTGTGACCTTGGACAGTCAAGCTTGAGACCTGGAGCAGGGCTAAGTTAACTCCATTCACAAAATAGGAATAATGATGGTCTCTGTAATCATCCAGGGGCTTGCTAGGGGGCTGCATTAGGTAATACATTAAAAGTGCATAGAGAGCAGGGCCCCTGCACAGTAGTTGACCAAAATGAGCTCTCAGCACCTTTCATTTGTCTGCTCAGGACCACTTCCTCCTGGGCACCACTGCTTCTTCCATGTCCCTCTTCTGAGATCCTTGGGGGCTGATCCTGTTTGGTGCTTCCTAAGCAGACTCTGTTTGAGTGCTCCCTAAGCACTCTGATTTCACTCTTAGTTGGCTCTGGGTATGGCTGAGCCAGGTGGAAGAGGCATCTGTCCCCTCATCAGTGTTGAGCTCCTGGGAAGCAGGTCCCTTGCTTTGCCACAGTACAAGTGCCACAGTACAAATGCTACCTAGGAATAGAATAGAATTGAGTTGAACTAGCATCTCGGATTTTGCTGTGTTGCTAATGCTGTCCTCTAAATACTATAGAAAGAATGCTTTCTCTTTTCTTTGTTTACGCTCACCTTTTGGCAATAATTTCCACTTGCTTTTCTTTCTGCATTTTGTCTTTGTACTTTTCCTTGCCCAGCAGACACTGCTGATTGTGACAGCTTTTTCAAGGGCACAGCACCTTACTCTGTTTCCTCCTGCCTTTGCTCTGTAAGGCTGCTCTGGCATGGCCCAAACTTTGAGATGACTTTTCCTTTCTCCCTGCCAATTTCACAGTCTTTCTGTTCAACATCATCATCTGATAGAGATTTGGGACTAAGTAAAATGAATGTTGTATGATTTTCCCTGTAATTTTAGATCCCTATATACTGCTCTTGGCCAACTACGCTATTCCCTGTGGCTTTTTTACTCCACCACATTTGAGTAATATTGTTGGCATGGACATAAGTAAACAGTTTGAAAGTGTCGTGTTTTGTAAACTAGAAGATGGATGGGCTGGTTTTTCAATACATGCTCTTGGTTCTGCTGGGCCAAAGGAAAGATGAATTTGGTCAGTGGATGGGAAGATGAATTGGAGGAAGGTGTTGCTATCCGAAGTTGATGTGGCCAACTTTACTGAACTGGTGAGATCATTATTTAGAGGTGAAAACTGAGTGGCTGGAGGTGACTGTTCAGAGGGATTTGGATAATGCAGTTAGATGGAATTTTTATAGAGGAGATAGCTTGCTACCAGTAAGAGGCCACCAACCAAAAATATCATAATAAAGTAAGGAAAATAGAAGGATAAGGATCTTTTATCTTTGTAAATTTAAACATGTTTTTATTTCTTTGTGGGATTACCAGACAATTCCAATGTGGCTTTTAATCTTTCATGAACTTCCTTTTATTATTGCTATATATATGTGTGTGTTTATATATGTGTGTGTGTATATATGTGTGTGTGCATATATATATATGTATATATATGTGTGTGTATATATATTTGAGATGGAGTCTTGCTTTGTCACTCAGGCTGGAGTGTAGTGGCATGATCTCAGCTCACTGCAGCCTCCTGGGTTCAAATGATTCTTCTGCCTCAGCCACCCCAGTAGCTGGGATTACAGGCATCTGCCACCACACCTTTTTTGTATTTTTAGTAGAGACAGGGTTTCACCATGTTAGCCAGGCTGGTCTTGAACTCCTGACCTCAGGTGATCTACCTGTCTTGGCCTGCCAGAGTGCTGGGATTGCAGGTGTGAGCCACCACATCCAGCCTATTATTGCTATTTTTAATTAAAATGTGGAGTCTCCATCCTCCCATATGCATTTCATGTTCACACCATAGCAAGTAGACAATTAACAGCGTCTTCAAAATATGATTATTGTAAAAGCTATTTAAATTAGCCGAGACTTATTTTACCTTCATAAATCGTTTACTACAGTGATTCAAGGGTGAGGATACTCCTGCCTCTTCAATGGCTGTGAAACTTCAAGCAGATTAATGACCTCCTCTGAGACTTTTTTCAACCTTCGGATGGGAAGAGTACCCTCATCACACAACTTCATTCATGTTGTTGTTGTGAATATGAGGCATACAAATCTTCTTTGCTCCGAATGCTTGTCACATTGCATCATAGACATTTATGTATTGTCTGGCATTCCTGCTCTGTGAGGGTAGGGATCATACTATAGCCATCTTTTTGTCTTCAGTGCCCGGTAAGCATGTACACCTTTATGGAATCAATGAATGAATGAATGCATGATTCATTTGTTGTACTTTCACCAAGCTCCTATATACTAGGTTTTGGTACACAGAAGGTGTTAAGATGACTTTTTCTTTCTCCCTGCCAATTTTAGAATCTTTCTGCTCAATATCATCATCTGATAGAGATTTGGGACTAAGTAAAATGAATGTTGTATGATTTTTCCCTCTAATTTTAGATCCCCAAGTACCATGTACTTGAAAAAACTAAAACAGGGTCATAGGTTAGAGAGTGACAGGAGCTGGAATTGGAGGTGGGGAGAGGGCTGAAAGAAGGTCTCTATAGGAAGTGACGTGAGGCCTGTGTGACATGAAAGGGTCTGAGAGAAGAGTATTTTAGGCCAACAGAACGGCTAGCACAAAGGCCTTGGAGTGGGGATGGCCCTGGCTTGTTGTAGGAACACAGGTCATTATTGTTGGGTTGTCAGTGAGGGCTCCTGTAACAGGCGATATAATGATAGGGTTGGATCCCAAGTCAGGTCTTACAGGCTGTGCGAGGCCACAGATAAGATAACAAGAGGAGACTGTACAATACGAGCACAGTCAACACAATTACTATACAACTCGAGTGCATGCAGGTGTATTTTATTACTAAGAAATTAAAGAAAATAAAGGATTTAGTATTTTTTAAGGCATGGAAAAATAGCTTAAGTAGAAAATTCATTAGATCACTTTGATTGCTTTTTTTATTGATGAGAAAAACTGCACACGGAATGCGAAGTACCCAAGTCCACACACAAATTATTGTCATAGTCTGACCACCTGCCTGGTGCCCAGATTGCCAGACCAGCCCTGTGCTGATTGGACCCGCCGGACCTCTGCCGAGCTCTGGTGGAAAGGCAAGACCTTCACCAGGGAGCTGCGAGGCTGCGGTTTAGGATGCAAGTGTGAGGGTGAAGAAAGCCAAGTTACCGATCACTGTTGTGTTAAAAGTCAAATTAATGGGGATCCTCACATGGTACTAAATTTTAAAAAATGCTCACTCCTTTATTTTGATGATCATAGAAAATCTACAGAGAGCTGATAGGATGTGTTAAAGTGAGAGTTAAATATTTTTGGAACATGTGAATGCTGCTCTGAGGTTTTGTTCATCCCTCCAGCCCAACATCTAATTTTCAAGTTGGGTTAGTCATTGACTCCGCCTCCCATTTTGTGGTAAAGATCAAGTCAAATGAGGCTCATCACAGTGCTTCGCAAAAGGGGCCAGGTGCCGTGGCTCATGCCTGTAATCCCAGCACTTTGGGAGGCTGAGGCTGGCGGATCACCTGAGGTCAGGAGTTCGAGACCAGACTGGCCAACATGGTGAAACCCTGTCTCTACTAAAAATACAAAAATTAGCCGGGCATGGTGGTGGGCACCTGTAATCCCAGCTTCTTGGGAGGTTGAGGTAGGGGAATCACTTGAACCAGGAGGTGGAGGTGGCAGTGAGCCAAGAATGTGCGATTGTGCCGTTGCACTCCAGCCTGGGCGATGAGCAAAACTCCATCTCAAAAAAAAAAAAAAAAAAAAAAAAAGAAAATGCTTCAATGCTTCACACAAGGGCAATATAAACGTAAGGTGACCTTATTAATAAGGTTTTTATGACCACTTTGTACATATTTTTTGATGTGTTGGTGTATTTCTTGTCTTGAAAAATGGAATGTGTCTTTGATGTTTATATTGACCATCAAGTTTACCAACAGTGTCTCTGGTATACCTCCTAGAAGTTGGTTTGAAAATAAACAAAAATACCTACATCTCCACTTTAATTCTACCCTCCCTGGAATTGATTTTATTCTCCTTAAAGTAGGGTTCATGCAAAGACAAGAATTATTTCAGGAGAGCCCTGTTTCTTTTATTTTGAGATAGTGAAAAGATTAAGTTAGTCCAAAATTTCATAGTAATTGGAGGTGAAATGATACAGACAATCAGTAAATTAAAGGTAGAGACTGTTTTTGTTTTCCCTTTTCATCCATTTAGGAGATTGGCCTACACAGCAGTTCTCTATATATACAGTTGACCCGCGGTAAGGTTTCTTGATTAATAAGCATTGCAAGTTACATTTGTTTCTGAGTGGAGGACCAGCTGAAATCCATTTAAATCAATGACTACTGAGATTATGTTATTAAACGGTTCTTTTTGTTTTACGAGAATATGTATTACAACAAATGTCCCTGTGTAAGTTTGGAATGCTCTGTTTTTGAGTGGTAGAGGCTCTTTTCTCTGGCAAAATTTCCCCATTTCTTCCTTTAATACAGCGTGCTTGAATGGCAGTTCACAGACACTTAGCTAGCGGCTCTCAAAGTATAGACCCGGGAACAGGGGCGTCAGCTCCGCCTGGGAACTTGTTAGAAATGCATACTCTCCAGCCCTGTTAAACCAGGAACTCTGGGGTGGGGCCAGCCATCTGTGTTTTAGCCAGGCCTCTTGGGGATCCTGATACAGCTGTGGCTTGAGAACCACTGCTCTAGCAGAACCCATCTCCTCCTCCTTTTCCACATCCCCCCACCCTACTATGATCACTTGTGGTGTGATGAGGGGGACAGGGAAATCAGCTCTTTTGGGCTCCAGACCTTGGAGAGGAGAGGCTTCATTTATCCTTTCCCCCTTCATTTCTGCCTAAGGATGAGTTTGTATGGTATAAAGCCCAGTGGGATGGATTATTTTCCCCCGTGTCAGATGGGAACCTTGGAATCGGAGCAGATATAGCTGTGTATGTTGTTATTATTATTATTAATTGTTATTCAGAGACAGGGTCTCACTCTGTAACCCAAGCTGGAGTGTAGTGGCATGATCATAGCTCACTGTGATCTTGCACTCCTGGGCTCAAGCGATCCTCCTGCCTCAGCCTCCTGAGTAGCTAGGACTACAGGTGCATGCCACCATGCCCAGCTATTTTTTTTTTTTAACTTTTTTGTAGAGGTGGGGTCTCGCTGTGTTGCCCAGTCTGGTCTTGAACTCCTTGCTTCAAGTGATCCTCTAACCTTGGCCTCCCAAAGTGCTGGGATTACAGGTGTGAGCCACTGCACCTGGCCACCATGCACATTAATACACATTCTATTCTGTATGCTCGCTGAGGAGGGGCAAAGAAACCAGTTTTCATTCAGTGAATATACCTGTAAATGTGTTTTGTCCCTTTATGTCTTCCTGATTCTGTTCTGTTCCTTAACATAAAAGATGCCTAAAGCACACTTCTTCATATTCTTCAAAGCCACATTTATCAAGGTGTGGTTCCAGGACCTCCTACAACAGAACCCCTGTGGGATGTGTAACAGCTGCAGGTTGTGGGGCTTTCCCACAGACCTACCGAATTGGAACCCCTGGGAGTAGACCCCTTGGCCCTCATTTTCACAAGCACGCATCTGACCGATCCACACTGAAGCTGGGGGGCCCTGAATTTAAAGTACATATGCCGGAATACAAGATATCAAATGCAAAGAATGATGAGAAAGGTATTGCAAAATTAATAAAAGTAACGAAGGAGCAACATTTTATTTTAGAAATAGGTGCCATTACTTGTTTCTGAAATAATTTGAAAGTGAAATGAAGAACAAACTCTCGTCTAGAGCATGCGCTTGGAATTGGCAGGGATTTTGCTTCCTCGTGTCAAGATCAAGAAGTTCAGATGCAGAGGAGACGAGGCTGTGCTGCTCAGTTGTTCCTTGGGGTCATGCTGACTCCATCCTGGAAGTTGCTGGAGGAATGCATCATATGTTTGGAAACAGCCCAGTTGAGAATTTCAGCAAGACACGCCTTTTTATTAGATGTGTATTTAGGAAAGGAATTGCCTATTACAAGACTAGGGCCCTTTGTAGAAGGAGCTGAAAAAGGAGTTGGTTTGCTTGTCCTGTGAAACAGGGACTATTTTCCCCATTATGCGTCTTTTCTTTTCTTTCCACAAAATAAAGAAATGCAAAGACATGTCACTTGAATGTTGTATAAAAATCAGGTCTTTTAACAAAATGCTTGTTTCTCTCCGAGTAGAAAGGCATTTTTCCCCAGGGGAAACTTACTAAAATCATCAGTTATTGTAGTAATAGCTATGCCTCGTTAAAAGTAAATAGATTGTTTTTTCTTCCCAGTGCCGGTAGCATGTAGCTATTTCCAAATATCTGTGTGTTAACTTCTGATGAAGCATCCAAATGTTTAAATATCATATAAAGGCCACAGTCCTAGGAAATGGTGTTAAAATTTTGAGAAAATTCAAATTTGAGGAATTACCTAAAATACTAAGTAAATTAAAAAGTATTTGTAACATTAAAAAAATTTATGTCAAAAATATTTTTTAATACTCAAAAAACTTTAGCACTTTGGGAGGCCGAGGCGGGCAGATCTCGAGGTCAAGAGATTGAGATCATCTGGCCAAAATGGTGAAACTGCGTCTCTACTAAAAATACAAAAATTAGCTGGGTGTGGTGGCGGGCGCCTATAGTCCCAGCTACTTGGGAGGCTGAAGCAGGAGAATCTCCTGAACCCGGGAGGTGGAGGTTGCACTGAAACAAGATCTTGCCATTGCACTCCAGCCTGGTGACAGAGCAAGACTGTCTCAAAAAAAAAAAAAAAAAAAGGAGATAGTCCTTACTCCTTCAGTCTCAGTTGGGAAAACCATAGAATAATGAAGACAAAGTTACAGATTAAAGCAATAGCTCCATGGCCAAAGTGGACAGTGGGATTATTAAATAGTATATTTAAATAGACTTTTTAGAGAAGTTTTAGGTTCAGAGCAAAATTGAACAGAAAGTACAAAATTCCTGTATACCTTTTGCCCGCGCATACATACAACCTCTTCCACCATCAAAATCCTGTCCCTGTCCTATTATGATTGATGAACCCCTATATTACCACCCAGTGTCCATAGTTTATATTAGGGTTCACTCTTGGTGTTGTATATTCTTTGGGTTTTGGCAAATACATAATGACATACATCTACAGTATCATACAGAATAGTTTCACTGACCTAAAAATCCTCTACACCCTGACTACTCATCCCTCCTTCCCGTCTAAACCCTGACAACCCTGATCCTTTTACTGTCTCCATAGTTTTGCCTCTTCCAGAATGTCAAATGGTTGAGATCATACTGTAGGTAGTCTTTTCAGATTGGCTTCTTTCACTTAGTAATAGGCATTTAAAGTTCCTCTGTGTCTTTTCATGGCTTAATAGCGCGTGTGTTTTTAGTGCTGAATAATACTCCATTGTCTGGATGTACCATAGTTTATTTATCCATCATCTGCTGAAGGACATCTTTGTCACTTCCAAGTTCTGGCAATTATGAATAGAACTGCTATAAACATTTTTGTACAGGTTTTTGTGTGGACATAAGTTTTCAACTCTTGTGTAAATACCAAGGAGTGTGATTCCTGAACCATATAGTAAGAGTATGTTTAGTTTGGTAAGAAGTGGAAACTGAAACTGTCTTCCACAATGGCTATACTATTTTGCATTCCCGCCAGCAACAAATGAGAGTTCCTGTTGCTCCACTTCCTCATCAGCATTTATTGTTGTCATCAGGGTTTTGGATTTTGGCCATTCGAATAGGTATGTAGTGGTTTTAATCTTGTTTTAATTTGCAATTCCCTAATAACATATGATGTTGAACATGTTTTTATAAGCCTAAGGTACTTGGGCTTTTTTGGTAAGGTATTTGTTCAGGTCTTTTGCCCAGTTTTTAATCAAGTTGTTTGTTTTCTTATTGTTGAGTTTTAAGGTTCTTTGCATATTTTGGATAATGGTCCTTTATCAGACATGTCTCTTGAAAATATTTTCTTCCACTCTGTGTCTTTTCATTCTTTTCAGTGTCTTTTTCAGAACAGAAGTTTTTTATTTTAGTGAAGTCCAGCTTATCAATTCTTTCTTTCATGGATTATGCCTTTGGTGTTATATCTTGTGTTATTGTATTAGCTGGGACTTCCAGTACTATTGAAAAGGAATGATGAGAGAGAATATCTTGCTTTGTTCATGATCCTAGCAGAAAAGCCAGTTGCTCACCATTAGGTATGATGTTAGTTGTATGTTTTTTGTAGATGTTCTTTATCGAGTTAAGGAAATTCCCTTCTATTTCTGGTTTAAGTGGGTGTTGGATTTTGTTGAATGCTTTTTCTGTATCTATTGATATGATCATGTGATTATTCTTCTTTAGATTGTTGATGTGATGGATTATGTTGATATTTGAATGCTGGACCAATCTTGCATACCTGGGATAAATCCCACTTGGTTGTTGTGTGTATTTGTTTTTATACGTTGTGCATTCAAATTTGCTAATATTTTGTTGAGGATTTTTGTATCTGTGTTCATGAGAGATACTTGTCTGTAGTTTTCTGTTCCTGAAATGTCTTTGCCTGATTTTGTTATTAGGGTGATGCTGGCCTCAGAATGAGTTAGGAAGTATATCCTCTTCTTCTATCTTCTGAGAGAGATTGTAGAGAATTAATATACTTTCTCCCTGAAATGTTTCCTAGAATTGACCAGTAAACCCATCCTGACTTGCTGTTTTCTGTTTTGAAAGGTTATTTATTATTGATTCAATTTCTTGAGTTTTGGCAGATTGTGTCTTTTAAGGAATTGATCCATTTCATGTAGATTATTGAGTTTGTGGGCATAGAATTCATAATATTCCTTTATTATTGCTTTAATGTTCATAGGATTTGTAATGATGTTCCTGCTTTCATTTCTGACATTAGTAGTTTGTGTCTTCTTTTTTTCTTAGTTAGCCTGGCTAGAGGCTTATCAATTATATTGATGATTTCAAAGAGCCAGCTTTTGGTTTCATTTATTTCTTTTGTTTATTTTCTGTTTTCAATTTCATTGATTTCTAGTCTAATTTTCATTATTTCTTTTTCGCTGCTTACTTTGGATTTAATTTACTGCTCTTTTTCTAGTTTCTCATGGTGGAAGCTTAGATTATTAATTTTAGATTTTTTTTTTAAAAAAATGTATGTATTCATTGTTATGAATTTCCCTGTAAACACTGCTTTCACTGTATCCCACAAATTCCATTAAGTTGTATTTTAATTTTTGTTTAGGTCGAAAATATTTTAAAATTTCTCTTGAGATTTCTTCTTTGACCCATGCTTTATTTAGAATTATGTTGCCGTATCTCCAAGTATTTTGGGATTTTTCCAGTTATTGTTATAAATTTCTAGTTTAATTCCGTTATGACCTGAGAATGGGTATTATATGATTTTTACCCTTAAACTTGTTAAGATGTATTTTATGACTGAGAATGTGGTTTGTTTTGGTGAATGTTCTATGTAAGCTTGAGTAAAATGTGTATTCTGCTGTCATTGGATGAAGGAGTAAATAGATGCCAGTTATATTCAGCTAGTTGATGGTCATATTGAATTCCAACTATGTCCTTACTGATTTTCTGCATGCTGGATCTGTTCATTTTGTGATAAAGGAGTATTGAAGTCTTCAACTGTAATTATGGATTCATCTATTACTCCTTGCATTTCTATCAGTTTGCTTGTTTGTCTGTTTTTGAGACAGGGTCTTACTCCGGCACCTAGGCTGGAGTGCAGTGGTGCAGTCTCTACTCACTGCAACCTCTGCCTCCTGGGTTCAAGTGATTCTTGTGCCTCAGCCTTCTGAGTAGCTGGGACTACAGGTGGATGCCACCATGCCTGGCTAATTTTTGTATTTTTTGGTAGAGATAGGGTTTCACCATGTTGGCCATGCTGGTCTTGAACTCCTTATCAGGTGATCCACCCACCTTGGCCTCCCAAAGTGTAGGGATTACAGGCGTGAGCCACCATGCTGGGTCATCTATCAGTTTTTGCCTTAGGTATTTGGTGCTCTGTTGTTAATTGCATACACATTTAGGATTGGTATGTTTTCTTGGGGAATTGACACTTTTATTATTATGTAATGCTCCACTTTATGCCTGATAATTTTCCTTGATCTGAAGACAGCTCTCTGAAACGAATGTAGCTATTTCTGCTTTCTTTTGATGAGGGTTAGCATGATATATATATTTTTCATCCCTTTACTCTTCATTTATGTCAATCTTTATATTGAAAGTAGGTTTTTGTAGACAACGTATTGTTGGGTTTTGTTTTTGATCCATTCTGACAGTCTCTGCCTTTTAATTGGTGTATTGAGACCATTGATGTTTAAAGTGATTATTGATATAGTTGGATTAATAGCTACTGTATTTGTTACTGTTTTCTATTCATTGCCCTTGTTTTTTGTTCCTCTTTTTGTCTTCTACTCTTTTTTTTCTGCCCTTTTTTTTTTTTTTTTTTTTAAAAAAAAAAGAGAGAATCTTGCTCTGTTGCCCAGGCTTGTGTGCAGTGGTGCAATCTCATCTCACTGCAACCTCCATCTCCCAGGCCGAAGTGATCCTCCCACCTCAGCCTCCCAAGTAGCTGGGGCTGTAGGTGTGTGCTACCACACTTGGCTAATTTGTGTGTGTGTATGTATGTGTGTCTGTGTGTATTTTTTTTTTTTTTTAAATTTAGAGTCTCACCCTGTCACCCAGGCTGGAGTGCAATGGGTGATCTCGGCTCACTGCAACCTCTGCTTCCTGGGTTTAAGCAATTCTCCTACCTCAGCCTCCCAAGTATCTGGGATTATAGGTGCCTGCCACCATACTCAGCTAATTTTTGTACTTTTAGTAGAGACAGGGTTTTGCCATGTTGATCAGGCTGCTCTTGAACTCCTGACCTCAAGTAATCTGCCTGCCTTGGCCTCACAAAGTGTTGAGATTACTGGTGTGAACCACTGTGCCCGGCCTTGTGTTTGTATTTTTTGTAGAGATGAGGTTTTGCCGTGTTGCCCAGGCTGGGCTTCAACTCTTGGGCTCAAGTGATCCATCTGACTTGGTTGCCCAAAGTGCTGGTATTACAAGCATGGGCCACCATGTCTGGCCCCTTTTGTGGTTTTGA